>NC_086447.1:576519602-577168277 GCF_028390025.1 Pseudophryne corroboree | reverse complement strand
GTATCAAATTTTTGCTACAGAGCCTTTTTGTACAACAATAAATCAGACCCACTATGATGTCTGCTTTAGCCTCAGTCAGTATCCAATATGGTCATGTGCTAATTATACTAACAGCAGTCTGACACACTACTAGGCATGGGGGATAATTCTGAGTTGATCGCAGCAGGAATTTTGTTAGCAGTTGAGCAAAACCATGTGCACTGCAGGAGAGGCAGATATAACATGTGCAGAGAGAGTTAGATTTGGGTGGGGCGTGTACAAAATAACCCACCCAACTCTAACTCTCTCTGCACATGTTATATCTGCCTCCCCTGCAGTGCACATGGTTTTGCCCAACTGCTAACAAAAATCCTGCTGCGATCAACTCAGAATTACCCCCATTATACTGAATATACAGTTATTTTAACCCCATTACTTTTAAAATCATATAACCAGACATATTTGTTATAAAACCATATTAAGCTTGCACTTTAAGATATTTATTTGTTGCTACGGCTATAAATGCATTCTTGCTACATGAGTTACATAACACAGTCCACAAGCACCCATAATGTGTAGTATGTTGAATATAGTATGGCTACTATTTAAATGTATGCACAAGCCAAAGACAAGTCTTGGTATAAACTTATTTAAATAGTGATCATCCACAAGCCTCAATGATTTCATTGATGCCTCAGCAATACATCCATCGATCGTCAATGCCACATAACATGACTACATGTGGTGACTAATAATTGTCTATTTCAGAGTTAGGTATTGCACGTACGGACCTTCAGTAGGTTGATATTGGATCTGTGGTAATGTTTTACTTGTACTTCAAATGCAGTGGCATGCTGTAACTGTTAAATGTGATGTTTTATAATAAATATATGAACTGATATATCAATATAACTGTAGAAACAAATTGAGCCAATGTAGTCATCCATCTGTTAAAGCTTGCCATCCTGAACCTACTGTGCGATCTGTGTGACATTGTCCTAGAGGAGGACATTCAGATTTATAAATGCAATTTATTTCTGTAAGTGCCCTGTAAGGGGATATTATATGCCATAGATCAGTGGTTCCCAAAATCGGTCCTCACGGACCCCCGACAGTTCATGTTTTCCAGGTCACCTAGCAGGTGCACAGGTGTATTCTCACTGACACATTTTAAAAGATCCACAGGTGGTGCTAATTATTACACTTGTGATTCTGGGAGGAGACCTGGAAAACGTGAACTGAGGACCGAGTTTGGGAATCACTGTCATAGATTCTACACTGCTGCATGCTCCTTGTTAACTTTGTGAGCATTTTGCATCTGCGCAGTTATTCGGACCCAGGAGTGGGGCCTACAGACAGTGGCTCCTGATCACTGACCTGAGATTAGGCTCAGCACTTGCCTGCTTACCGTAGCAATCTCTCTGGGCCCACTCCTAACTGTCCTGTCAGACACCCGCTAAATAGATAAAGGTTGCTTAAGGATGACAACTGAATATGTTAAGTTCCATAAAACGGAAGTCACTCACTGCCATTGAGAATAAGTATAATATACAGCCTTCTCCACTGTACACACAACATGCATGATAAATGTGCAACACCGTTTATGCATGTAACTGTATATTTATTTCTTTTCTTAAAGAACACTCCTTAATGATTTGTAATTCAATATACAAACTTGGTTTCACAGAATTATAATCCACTAAATAGCACAAAAACCCAGTTCCACACAGTCGGATGTGCCTTGTCACCTTTTGTATAAAGACACTCCAGTATATTCATTTGGTGACGTTTCCAACTGAGAATTACACATAACTGTACCAGTGATGCACTTGTACACGGGGTGGAATGTTTCCCATATGTATGATTGGAGTATACTGAGCAATGTTCACATAAGACCATATACTTGTGGTATATTCATACTGTGTCATACAGTTTGGGGAGAAATAAAACCTCACAATAAGCACATGGTTGTACTTTTAATGCTTTACATTACTATCATTTTAAAATCACAATCAGCACTTAAGTTATAGTCAATTCAGCAAAAAGGGACGAAAATATTACAAGAATAAAGAACTGACTGATACATCTGTCATTTTTTTTGTTATTGTTTAACCAATGCATAAGTGCATAATAAGATGATATTTCAGTTAAATATCTCGTTTACACTAAACATTTTTTCTTTTGTTCTAATTACGCAACAGTAAACCCCATGCTTCACATAGAAAAAGTGATTCACAACATTAAGAAAAAAATGTACAATTTATGAAACAAAGTAAATAAATATTAGTATTACAGGATTGGAGCTGTACATAAAAGCTGTTGAGTTTCAATCTTATAAAAATATGTTTTAGTGCAACCTCACATATATATTGATGCTATTTTTTACTTTTTACATTAGACCCAAGTGTCCAAAAAAGAATGAAATTACATTTATTACAAAGCAGATACACAAATTCTAAAATATATACAGGGTACTGCTAAAAATGCTTATAAGAATATAAGCAAAGTAAAGAAAAGGCACAAACATCTGTACAATTAAAAGTACCAGACCCATTACAAGAGTTTAAAGTTTCATTTTGGTCAGGCTCATGATGACTTATTTGTATAGATATATACAAGTTTATATATATATATTTATATATATATATTTATCTGTTTACATAGAATAAAAGTACTTTCAAGAACAAATTTTCATTAAGTACATCATACATGCTATGAATGTGTTTTCTACAAGAAAAGAAAGTTATTTTATAACATAGTCTACATGCCCATTCAAATCAATGAAGGTTACTGGATTCAGTAGATGAGTCCTTTATTTCCTGTGTGCTTGTTGACTCTTCTTTCCTGCCATGGAATCCTAGCTTTGTCATGTCCATGCTCTTACTATAGAATTTGGAATGAGCTAGTGTAGACTGTGATGTACCAAAACTGTCTTTTTCTCTGTGCAAGTCAACATGGGTGGGTGAGGCACATGCAAGTGACATGCCCGCCTCAAGTCCACTAAAGTGCCTAATGCCAAACTGTGCACTTTCTAATGTTTTTTGATTGGGCTCAGGAGGACGAGACAGTTGGTCCTGCTTCAGCAATAGACCTTCCTCTGCTGCGATCCTCAGGCAAGCAATGGCTTTTGTGCAAGTACGTATATTTTCCTCCTCTCTCTCAGTAGGCTTGGAGCTTTCATCCGATGGGCTTTGCCCTGGTGAAGGTAAGAGAGTTGGGATACCTCCAGGTAAAGGATCTCCAAGAGGGAAATCAGAATGTTTTTTAAGGTGCAGTGGGATACATGACTCTACAGATGGAATTGTCTTTTCATCTGAGCTGCTCGGGTGCACAGGAGTGGTTGTAGAGTGACTGGGCTGGATTGCAGTATTTGAATTAATAATTTGAATCCCACCAATTGGGATCATAGGTAAAGGTGCTCGTGTCTGCTGCTGTGAGTGCAATGGCAGATGACTGAAAACATAGTCTTTGTGGCCATCAGGGGCTTGGCCAAGGCTTTGGTGTCCAGGAAAATCTTCTGAAGGAGGGCCTACATATGGGAACTGTGGCCAGTTCTTTCGTGAACTCTACAAGTTGAAATAAAGAAAACCAAGTTAATAATTGGAAAGTGCATTTCTAGGTCTCAACTGTGCAAAAAGGCCAGGACAATCTCACTTAGCAGTCAAACTCGAAATATATTTAGTTATAAAATGGGTTTGGTTCAACAAAAACTGAAACAATTAATTAAAAGGGACTTACGACACTGAGGAGTAAATTTACTAAAGCTTCTAAAACCCAGAGAACTGGTGATGTTGTCTACAGCAACCAATCAGATGCTGTCTATCATTTCTCTATTGTCTTTTAGAAAATGATAGCATCTGATTGGTTGCTATGGACAACATCACCAATTCTTTCTCTGTTTTAGAAGCTTTAATAAATGTACCCCTGAATATGTATTTAGTGTTTTTTCCCCACTATATTTATGTGTTGGCACCCTGCTATATGGAATGTTAAGTACACTGCACAGTGGGAGTCCTACTAGGGTAACTTTCATACAAGTATAAGTAAGTGGTTTCCTGCAAATTAATTAATGTGGCAACCCCCCTTTTATTATTATGCATAAAAAAGCACACTATTAAAAGGAAAGCATTTTGCTTCCTGCTATGTACTGCAGTGGTAGTATTAATAGTAAAGTACAGAGGGCACAAATTCTTGTTCTCATGAGCTTCATACATGTGTACATATATTTTTTAAATCCTTTTAATGTCTCAAACACATAACTAAATTTTTATATTGAATCAGGAATCTTCATCAAACTGTTTCTGTCTGTGCTCTAATCAACGTATAGGGCTCTACTTATGAACCAGGAAAGAGCCATATTGCAGGCTTAAATGCTGGCAAAAGCTCAAACCTCATTTTTTGCAATTTAACAAAGGGTTAATTTCAGAAAAATAAGAGATTCTTAAATCTTTACCCATAATCATGCATTTTTCTTTAGAGATCTATTTTAGATGGCAGCTGAACTCAAACCTAGCTTTTCAACAGTAGACAACATCATCTTGGGATAGCATTACCAAAAACCCTTTAATGGTGACCAGCAAAGCAGTTGTGCATGCACATTCCACATTGACCCCATTTTGAAACAGCCAATAAGGGAGCTACTGCCACACATCGCCAGACAGAAGCGGATTAATACTGGTGGTATCCTTGCAAAGTGAATAGTAATAGTGCCATGCACAGAAGAGGAATTAGATATGCAGCACTAATGTGTAGTTTGACGCATCTTACCAGCACAAGTGTGTGAACAAGACCTAAGTAAAGCTCTATTGTAATGTGCTAAATAAGTTTAACCAGACAAGTAAAAGTAATAATTTTATTTATGTTGGGCTTTTATCCCAATAGGCCTAAAAGTGCTAAGGACATCCTCTCACACTGAGACGCACATATATGTTAGTCTGATTGTCTGGAAGGCTAATGCCACAATGTAAACTAGAGTTTAGTAAATGTTATACTTAATAAAACACTACTAAGACAGTAGGTTGTGAACTTTACATCCTTCATAGGGCATCAGGATTGAATGATGGCTTATAAGGTCACACATGATCCAATCCTGTGAATCAGCATAGTTGTTGTTCAGTTTGGTACATGTTTCAGTTGCTATGTTTCCATGCAGCTTGTTACTGCGATCATATAAGCTGCTTGCTTCTACTGACAGACTGGGCTACATCAACCACTATGCTAAAAAAAATATGCAATATGTATATTTCTGCAATACATTCTTTAACAAAGGTGAACAAAAAGTTGATCCTAACAGTTTCCAACTGTCATATTAATGTTTTACATGTAATATGTGACAAATGTCTGGACTATGAGATATCAACTGTATTATTGATTATCCACCACTGCTCTCTGTTGCTTTGAAGTATGTTCAGTCACAACTGAATGTGACTAAAATGAACTGGCAACACTGTTGCCTCTGACAGGAAACCGGTAAACACACATTGCACATGCAGGATAGAACTTGGTCATAGTAAAATCGGGATCCGGTCTGAAGATCGACAGTGTCTAGGTCGACAATGTTTAGGTCGACCACTATAGGTCGACAGTCACTAGGTCGACATGGATGGAAGTTCGACAGGGTTTCTAGGTCGACATGTGCTAGGTCGACAGGGCTAAAGGTCGACATGAGTTTTTCACATTTTTTCTCTCTCTCCATACTTAACGATCCACGTGGACTACGATTGGAACTGTAAAGTGTGCCGAGCGAAGCGGTAGCGGAGCGAAGGCACCATGCCCGAAGCATGGCGAGCGAAGCGAGCCATGCGAGTGGACGCGGTGCACTAATTTGGGATCCCGGTCACTCTACGAAGAAAACGACACCAAAAAATAAATAAAATCCTCATGTCGACCTTTAGACCTGTCGACCTAGCACATGTCGACCTAGAAACCCTGTCGACCATCCATCCATGTCGACCTAGTGACTGTCGACCTATAGTGGTCGACCTAAACATTGTCGACCTAGACACTGTCGATTTGATGAACCACACCCAGTAAAATCATGCATGGATTTATTGAGTGGATTGTGTTCATAGGAACAATGTACCTTTCAAGGGCTATACCTGTCCCATCTGTATTTTCAGCTATCTAGCAGAAGCATATTTTGTCTATGTACTGGCAAGAAAATCTGTTGCTTTGCTTGGAAATACAATTACTTAAGAGGCAAGAATTTATGATGACACTAAAACATCTAGAATAATGAGCATGGATAATGGAATATGAAAATTATTATATATCAAAGCAAAACTTACTCCATGACCAAGTAATCCTGAGTCTGAGTGCAAATAATGACTCATTGGCAAACTTGGGTTATGGTGTAAACGTCTTCTCGGAGAAAGTGCTCTAAAGGTTGCCATATATCTTCTCTCTCGTCTCGGAGAAAGATCTCTCCCAGTAGTTATATCCTTCCCTGGTGACATTGGCCTTAGTGGTGAGAGATGACGTCTTGGTGATACATCTCTCCGAGGTGACAACTCTCTCCTTAATGCAGCTTCTTTCCTCGGTGACAGGTGCCTCATTGGTGAAGCATCTCTTCGTGGTGATAAGTGCCTTCTGGGAGACAAGTCTCCCCTCAGTGACAAGTACCTCTTTGGTGAATTATCTCTGCATGGAGAAGAATCGTATCCTGGAGAGGAATGGCGACTACAAGATGAGAAGTCTCTGGGCGATGAACTAGGTTCAGAAGTAAGCATAAAGTCATCATCCATGCTGCCAGGTACATCCATTTTATCTCTGTCATGTTCCAGACTGTTAAGAAAAAGTTTTTGATAGTCTAGCCTTTTGGAGTCTCCACACATAACACTTGGAGCCACGAGATGTGTAACTTGAATACTGGGCATGGTGGATAAGTAGCTCATCAAGGAAGAGTGCCCCATGGAACCCTCAGGAGATGCCCTGTGAGATGCAGAAGCAGCAGTTACAGACAGTGTTGAGAATCTGGGTGGCTGAGGGCTAGTGCTTCTTGATCTAGTTTTTGGGGTTGTATCACCCTGGTTGTCATCAAAATCTTCCTCCTCATCATCATCCTCATCATTATCATCTCCATCATCCCCATCTGTTTCCTCAGCATCTGAAAACTGGTGATCAATAGCTATGCTGCTCTTCTCTGATTCTTTGTGCGCATCGTCAATATTTCCTGAAATGACAAAGTTATCCAAATGAAAAAGACAGTATAATGTGGGTATAAATGTAATCTAACTTGCTCCATAGCTCCATATAAGGATAGTCCGCTCTATATTGTATTTCAAATTAAATGATAAAAGAAATATTGCAAATGTAAGACTTCTGTTCAGTCTGCAGACAGTAATAATACCCCTTTTCCACTAGCTCAAAAAACACGGGTAAATGCACGGGGGGGCGCATTTACCCGTGTTTTTGGCAAGTGGAAAAGGGTAAACCCGGATCAAGTGACCCGTGAATCCTACCCGGCTATTTACCTGGGTAGGACACGGGAATGATCCGGGTAGGGTGTAGTGTAAACGGGAGCCGTGTCGATGCGACACGGCTCCCGTTTACACTGTATGGATGGGCGGCGCTGGGAGATCATGTGATCTCCCTGCGCCGCCCCTGCCGTGTACCTAGAAGCGTCACCAACCTGGCATATGCCGGGTTGTGACTGCTAATGGGAAAGGGACCGAGCACGGGTCGCAGCAGGGGGCAGCTCCCGTGTCAGGCTCCCGGCTGCGACCCGTGCTCGTAGGTGTAAAAGGGGTATAAGATGCAAAGCTATTGTGGCATTGCAGCTTTAGTCTTTCTGCAGAGTCATACTGGGTCATACGGGATCAGATGGTCACTTGCAATTAATATTCTATGAGGACAAGAACAAAACCATAAAGGACCTTTATGAGACCTCTGCTATAATCCTTAAAATGAGAGTATGAAATATATCCTGGAAATATATTGCTGCAATAATTCAGTCTTACATCATACAAGTTTAGCTGTAATAAATTCAGACTTGGAATACATGTTCTACAATGAAATTAATTTACATGACTGTAAATAAATAAATAAATAAATAAATAGCTATAATAGGCAAGTGACATCATAACAAAAGCCTGGACATTACTCATGTTCCCATCATTGTACCTTGTCATCAAAAGATAGGCAATACAAAGATATGTTTCTCTCCCTACTTTGCTTTTTATTTTAATATTCAATTTTGTAATTCCCCAATGGCAGTATTTACAGGAAGGTCATGGATGTCCAGGCCTCCTTAGCATCAATATGTATGCTTTATAATGCAAATTCTATGCTCGCCAAGCAAACAGAACATGTGCGCTGCTTACATTGCCTGTTAACAGTTGAGACACACCAATAAGTGTTGCTCTTGGCGTGTAATTAGGTGTATCAGTAAAACTGTATGGTAATTATTACAAGACTGGGACAGACTCGGGAATACAGAATACAGACAAAAAGTGACTTCTCCATACATACTGTATGTGTCCTCACACTCTATTGCTGCAGTCTCGCTAAACATCCCTTCTCAGCGTGCCAGGTCCCATGTGAGACACAGATATACAAGTGTCTTATATTTATCTAATCAGTGCAGTCCCGTAAAACAGTTTTGTCCCATCACATTGGGATTAAGACGCACATTTGGGGGGGGGGGGGGGGCGGGAGGGGAAGAGAGAAGCTACACCACTCGTCACGGCTCACTCGCTCCAGCCATCTTGTGCCGCATTGTGTATTGCGGCTAGGTGTTGAGGACACATCTGTATGTGTAAGCTACACATTGTCTTGCACAAGCTGCTCAATATGGAATCAGGTTTGATGTTGCATGTGTTTTTTTCTCTGAATGCACTGTTTTCTCCCAAAATCAAATGGTTGGACTGGTAGCTTAGGGGTATATGTAGTAAGACTTGGGGGCATATTCATAATGAAAAACTTGTGTCCTGAGAATTTTTAGTTTTCAATCTCAGTCACAATTTTTTTCAATATTCATAATTCCTGCATAATAAATGTATCACTTTCGAAAAACTGCTCCTTTTGCGTAGGCAGTTTTTCATAAAGTGAAATTTTTCTATAGATATTGCCAGGTCTCCCACGGTCTGTCCGACTGCAGCCCCCCCCCCTCCACCGGGTATGGCAACATGAGTTACGCTGTGGCCCCCGCCCGCCATCACCTTACTACTGCCGGGTCAGGTCTGACTACAGAGGTCCGCTTGCCGGCACCGCAGGGACCTTATTGCCAGGGCTGCCTCGCTGCAGAGATCATGCTGCAGCCATGGTCCCCAACCTCCCCTGCTGCACAAGCTGTCATGTAAACGGCAGCTTGTGTAGAGATTCGGGGACTGTCTACATCCCCTGGGGAGTGTAGAAATTGTGACAATTAAAGTTTGATGAATATGCCCCTTGGAGAGAGTGGACAGCGATTAAGTACCAACCAACACCTTTCTGTTATTTTTCAAACACAACCCGCCGATTGGCTGGTAGTTTAGCTCTCTACTTTATATCTGTCCAAGGCATAGTAAACAGAACCCATAGTCAGATACTAGATGTAAAATGTGTGTGGGCTTGTGTTAATATGGGGTGTAAAGTAGATTGTAAGCTTCGTGGCACGTTTATCGAAGAGAATTAACCTTTCCTGGATGTAAAGCATGGTATGTTGCAAAATTGCATTATTTCAGTAGTTTTTAGTATAGTTACTGAAGTTATTGCTTTTTATGCAACATGTGATAGGGTCTTGTTTCTTTATTTATAAACTTAAACTTTTAGCTTTTAATCCCAGAAGACACTTTCAGTGAAGGCTTTATTTCTGGGTGTCCATGCATGTTTTTCTATTGCTAAGGAACAAGTAAAACCACTAAAGACATTGGGGGTAATTCAGACCTGATTGCTGCTGTGCATTTTCGCACAGCGGGCGATCTGGTCCAAACTGCATATGTACCGCAATTCGCAGGCGCGTCGTACGGGTACAAAGCGGATTGCCGCTCAGCAATGGGTTTGTGCGACGGATCCGTTCGCATGGGCGATCGCAAGGAGACTAACAGGAAGAAGGCGTTTGTGGGTGTCAACTGACCGCTTTCAGGGAGTGTCTGGAAAAACGCAGGCGTGTCCATGCGTTTGCAGGGAGGGTTCCTAACGCCAATTCCGGTACTGGACAGGCTGATGTGATCTGTTTGTACAGCTCTGCTACACATGCGTTCGCATACTTGCACAGCTAAAATACACTCACCCTATGGGGGTCATTCCGAGGTGATCGCTCGCTAGCAGTTTTTAGCAGCCGTGCAAACGCAATGCTGCTGCCCACTGGGAGTGTATTTTAGCTTAGCCGAAGTGTGAACGTTTTTATCGCAGAGCGCCTGCAAATTTTTTTGTGTCGTTTCAGATTAGCTCAAACCTACTCAGCGCTTGCGATCACTTCAGACTATTCAGTTCCGGATTTGACGTCACACACCCGCCCAGCGTTTGCCAAGCCATGCCTGCATTTTCCCTGGCACGACTGCGTTTTTCCGAACACTCCCTGAAAACGGTCAGTTGCCACCCAGAAACGCCCACTTCATGTCAATCACTCTGCGACAACCAGTGCGACTGAAATGCATCGCTAGACCCTGTGCAAAACTGCATCAATCGTTGTGCCCGTACGTCGCACGTGCGCATTGCGCCGCATGCGCAGAACTGCCGTTTTTTTAGCCTGAGCGCTGCGAACAAATGCAGCTAGCGATCAACTCGGAATGACCCTCTAAAGACGGTGACTATCTGATCGCTTGCTAGCTATCTGGTCTTAATTAGGCCCATTGATAGTAAAGGCAACCCAATGCATTCCTTGCACAAAATAGCTATTTGTTTTTTAGTGAGATGTATTTTGCGCTTAGGACCCCATCCTGCCAGATGATTTTCTAGGGGGACGGGTTTGGGGAGAGCAAGTGGCAGTTGTCTGCCCATTTGGTATCTGACAAAGACAAACTGTGCCTACTTTAGCAATTGCACCTGTTTTAATGGAGATAAACACGGCCTTGAGTGGCAAGATGTTAGCCTCTGCTGGGCGGAATGCAAAAGGTTCTCACCAGCGAATGGGAGGAAAAGGATGGAAGAAAGGTGTTCTTTGCTAAATGTACATTAAGCACAGGTGAAGAAATGAGAATTCATTTTGGGGTAAAAGATTATTTAAAGGGGATAAAAGGGTGAAGTGAAAATAGAATTCAGCACAGTGCTATTATCACTGAAGTTTGAAGTAGGTTCTCTATTATTAAAATAATTAGTTTTAATCACTTGCCTCTTTCTGAATTAGTACACACAGTTTTGTAGTCTAAATTTATCTGTTGATGCAAAGCAGCAATGTGGGCGATTCATTCACAGACACCCAAGAATAAAAATTAACTTGTGACGTACCTGATTCTTCGGCTTCTGCATCATCTACAGATGTCATTGCTACTCCAAGCTCCAGGCACTTTTTCATGTGGGCTTTAGATTTCATATGTTTTGTCAGGTTTCCTACAAAGAGACAGGTAATCAGGCACAGTTGCAGCAGTGTGGAGGTCTTTTCAGGAGGTTTCAATATATCAATGTTCTTATATTATTTTGAAACTAGACTGTGGCACAATACATGCCATTAATTGCATCCTTCCAGAGCACAGTTCATAATGAGCAAGATGTTAGAATGGGTGTGGTTCGTCTTATCGACAGTATCTAGGTCGACAATGTTTAGGTCGACCACTATAGGTCGACAGTCACTAGGTCGACATGGATGGAAGGTCGACAGGGTTTCTAGGTCGACATGTGCTAGGTCGACAGGTCTAAAGGTCGACATGAGGAAAAAAATTTTTTTGGTGTCGTTTTCTTCGTAGAGTGACCGGAATCCCAAATTAGTGCACCGCTTCGCTCGCCATGCTTCGGGCATGGTGCCTTCGCTCCGCTACCGCTTGGCACACTTTACCGTTCCAATCGTAGTCCACATGGATCTTTAAGTATGAAAAAAATCCCAAAAAAATTAAAATGTGAAAAACTCATGTCGACCTTTAGACCTGTCGACCTAGCACATGTCGACCTAGAAACCCTGTCGACCTTCCATCCATGTCGACCTAGTGACTGTCGACCTATAGTGGTCGACCTAAACATTGTCGACCTAGACACTGTCGATCTTCAGACCGGATCCCGTTAGAATATATTAACGAGACACTGTTGGGACAGGTCATTCTGACCTGATGATGAAAATTACGAGGCAACAGAATCATTATCTAAAAGCAGAGAGGAGATCATAAGCAGGAGGGGGTATATATTTATGTATTTAAAACATTCCACAGTCATTTCTTTATCATACACTTTCTGTGTTAAGTGTAAAAAATATTTATGATGAAATAAAATATGATTTAGCAGCCAACCAAAGGCCCTTACAAAAGGATTTCTGGGCTTGCCCTTTGTAATACTGTTCAACACTAACCATATGCTGCATAAATGTATACCATTAACCCATAAAAAAAATAACAAAAACGAGCTATTACAGTACCTGTGTACAATGGTAAAACCATGCTGCACTGCACGTGGGGCAGAAAGATTTACATTTGACAGGGGCATGTCCTAACTCAATCCTAAATAACAGTATAAAAATAAACCTGTTTCAGCACTTGAGGTGGGCAACATGCAAAAGCAGCCAGCAGTTACTCTGCATGCAAACTACATAAATAAATGTATCTGCATGTAAAAAAATCCCCAATTTGGTTGGGATCAGCAAATTGGGTAATTGACCCAATCCATCACTAATGTATGGGGCCTTTTACTTGATTTTTTTTTGCTTTGCTCGCAACTCAGAAAACAGGCCCTTTATGTTACCAACATGTTAAATCTTCCAATGATTTTGTAATATGACGTGTTGTTAGGATTTCACAAGTTACATAACTACTGATGTATCAGGTGCTATGAGTCTAATAAACCTCCATTTACATGTCACTTGTGCTGCTCAAGCACCCTATTCCCTTCTTTGGTTCCCATATCAATAGCTGTATAAAACTCAGTGGCTTATCAATAATGTAAGAGGCCAAACTGACAAATTTGCAATTCTTGTTCCTCTTTCAAACTAGGCATATTGGCCCTCATTCAGATGTGGACGAAGTAGCGGCTCATTCAGCAAAGAGCAGATGTTTAGTACGGGTCTGCAATGTCGGTAGCACTATGGCATCAGTCTGTCAGTGATTGACAGTCTGAAGCTGTTTGGGGGCGGAACTGCATCAGTTTCCCCAAACGGAGGCATGTTGCAGCCGTTACAGGAGATAGATAAGGTCAGGATCTCCGTCAGAGCATGGAGAATTCCTGACCTCTAGGTTGGACTTGCGGAGTCTGGCTTGCACCACCCCATGGGTCACATAGCAGGCGATGGTGCCAGGGAAGCTTCGATACTGTGTCCTTGGACAGAGTTTGGATCAGTAATGTATGCAGCTGCATTACAATATCAGAACTATTGCTGCTGCTTCCATGTAAGCAGCAGCGATAGCTACTCCAACCACATCTGAATCAGGCCAATTGATCCTACTGAAAGGAGAAAGAACACCTCATAAATAATTGACGTGTTACTGTTTTTCAAGGAGTTACATAGATAAAAATAACTTTTTCCATCTTCTTGCTCTCCATAATAGCATTTTATGGTATTGCCTATACGGCAATCCAGGTGCTTGAGTTGTACAGAAAGTATGTACACCACTTATCTCTCCACTTTGAGTGTGCATGATAATGGCCCTCATTCCGAGTTGTTCGCTCGCAAGCTGCTTTTAGCAGCTTTGCACACGCTAAGCCGCCGCCTACTGGGAGTGAATCTTAGCTTATCAAAATTGCGAACGAAAGATTCGCAATATTGCGAAAAGACTTCTCTGTGCAGTTTCTGAGTAGCTCGAGACTTACTCTTCCAGTGCGATCAGTTCAGTGCTTGTCGTTCCTGGTTTGACGTCACAAACACACCCAGCGTTCGCCCAGACACTCCTCTGTTTCTCCAGCCACTCCCGCGTTTTTCCCAGAAACGGTAGCGTTTTTTCGCACACACCCATAAAACGGCCAGTTTCCGCCCAGAAACACCCACTTCCTGTCAATCACATTACGATCACCAGAACGAAGAAAAAACCTCGTAATGCCGTGAGTAAAATACCTAATTGCATAGCAAATTTACTTGGCGCAGTCGCAGTGTGAACATTGCGCATGCGCTGTTAGCGGAAAATCGCTGCGATGCGAAGAAAATTACCGAGCGAACAACTCGGAAAGACCACCAATGTTATTTATAGTGCTGTAGGTCCATTTTATCATGCAGCTCATCTGGTTCTGCAATAGACTGCAATGTGCTATATGTACAGTGCAAATTATAGTGAGTCTAGCACTGTAGTAAACCAGACAGGCAGCAAGCTATATACTGTATTAAAGTGTGCATGGTAACTGAAGCATGGTGAAAGATGGAAGTTGAGAGCAGGGAGATTAGAACAGATGTAGAATATATTCATTGATGGATAGAGAAATAAGTTCAACAGTCAGAAAGGGTTCACTTCAAAATAATTTCCTGTGTCAATTCCACAAGGCAGTAGCGGACTTACCGCTATGCAACCAAAGCAGCCACTTAGGGCCCGGTGGGTCCCAGGGGCCTGCTAACGAGGCTAAATAAGTGAAGGTGGCACCACACCGCACTACACAAACTCCAAATAAACTACAGCTCCCAGCAGCCCTTGCAATCGGGAGCTTGTGGCAGCAACGGTTGTCGGGAGCTGTAGTTTTAAGTTTGTGTTGTGCGGTGCCGGACTGTCCGGCGGTGTCAGCCTTCTTCAGGTCTCCCACCGCTACCTTTCCCATTGGTGGGTGCTGTGCACTGAAACAGGCTGCAGCATCAGGGTCTGTTCCTGTACGGCCAGCTTCCGCCGCCGGGTCTAAGCTCCAAGCTACCTCAGCTATGCTACACCCACACTGCTGCAGCCTGGTATGTGTCCATGGTAAGGGGCAAATTACCGTGGGCATTATGTGTGTAAACAACACTTCTGTGGGCATTATGTGTGTAAGCGGAACTACTACTGGGGGCATTATGCGCATAAGTGGCACTACTACTGTGGGCATTATGTGTGTAAGCAGCACTACTACTGGGGGCATTATGTGTAAGCAGCACTACTACCGGGGGCATTATGTGTGTAAGCAGAACTACCATGGTCATTATGTGTGCAAGTGGCACAACTACCGTGGGCATTATATGTATAAGCGGCACTACTACTGCGGACATTATGTGTATAAGCAGCACAACTGCCATGGGCATTATGTGTGTAAGCGGCACTACTACTGTGGGAATTATGTGTGTAAGTAGCACAACTACCGTGGTCATTATGTGTGCAAGTGGCACAACTACCGTGGGCATTATATGTATAAGCGGCACTACTACTGCGGACATTATGTGTAAAAGCAGCACAACTGCCATGGGCATTATGTGTGTAAGCGGCACTACTACTGTGGGAATTATCTGTGTAAGCGGCATAACTACCATGGGCATTATGTGTGTAAGCAGTACTTCTGTCGGCATTATGTGTAAAAGTGGCACTACTACCATGGGCATTTTGTGTGAAAGGGACACTACTACTGTGGGCATTATGTATAAGGAGAACTACTGTGTGGTATAATGTATACAAGGGGTATTACTGTGTACTGTAACCTGAATAAGGGGCACTACTGTGTGTCATAATGTGAATAAGGAACTTGGCATACACTGAATGACTGGGGGAGGGAATTGTTTGAGGAAGGGGCCCCCAAATCAGTGCCTTGTTTAGGGCCCCATGAGGCCTAAATCCGCCTCTGCTACAAGTTCCTTAATTCAGCACTGTCAGTAACTGCTGAATTACTTTCCAGGGGCAATGGAGGCTGTTCCATGCTGTTTTTCTTCAGTCTTATTTTGATTTAAAAACCAGGCAATGTGATGCTGTGTATGGAGAGTTTGATCCAACCAGATGCCACAACCACAAAGACTGTGACTCCATGCTCCCCACAAATCCATGTTCCTTGCTCACTGTCTCTCCCATTTGTGTAACCCCTGTCTGTCTGCCCATCCCCTGTAGATTGTAAACTCTCATGAGCTGGACTCTCTTCCCTCATGTTCTTTTCCCTCCCTCACTTACAGTGAGTTATCTCCTTCCTACTGCCAGAAATAGCATCAAACCTTCTGATTTTGCCGTCATGTTGTTCATTTGGGTATTAGGACTGCTTCAGCAATGTTTATAAACCTTGTCCAAGTTCCGCAATTTTCTGTACTGTAAGTCACTTCTGTCTTATTTATGTACTCTGTGTGGTGCTGCGGACCCCTTGTGTAGCATGTAAATAACTGATCATCTGCTTCATGTGTTTACATTTTGGAGTAGCTTTTTTTGTATTTCCTTTTTTGTTGTTGTGGGGGGGGGGGGGGGTAATAATTTAGGGGAGTATTTATCAAAGCTTGGAGAGAGACAAAGTACCAACCAATCAGCTCTTGTTATTTCATGACAGACACTAATTGATTAGTACTTTATCTAGCAGCGAAAAACCGCTGCGTGCAAACGGTTCAGAATGACCCCACAAACCCACTACAGGTTGAGTATCCCATATCCAAATATTCCGAAATACGGAATATTCCGAAATACAGACTTTTTTGAGTGAGAGTGAGATAGTGAAACCTTTGTTTTCTGATGCCTCAATATACACAAACTTTGCTTAATACACAAAGTTATTAAACATATTGTATTAAATGACCTTCAGGCTGTGTGTATAAGGTGTATATGAAACATAAATGAATTGTGTGAATGTACACACACTTTGTTTAATGTACAAAGTTATAAAAAATATTGGCTAAAATGACCTTCAGGCTGTGTGTATAAGGTGTATATGTAACATAAATGCATTCTGTGCTTAGATTTAGGTCCCATCACCATGATATCTCATTATGGTATGCAATTATTCCAAAATACGGAAAAATCCGATATCCAAAATACCTCTGGTCCCAAGCATTTTGGATAAGGGATACTCAACCTGTATTACAACTGGTTTACAATGTGCAGTTATTTTCTACAATAGGTGTTTGCTGAAAATGTAACTCTATTTTGTAATAATGTAATTAACAATGTGATACAATCTCTCTCTTTAATGCAGTGAAGCTGTTTAGTCTGTGATCTTGCTACAGTACTGGATTACCAATGTTTTAGTGAGCAGAAAATGAGGGATGGGATGACCAATAACATTTAACCATGGACCTACAGTTTACATTTTATATAGGGCAGAGAAATTGATGCTGTATAAATTTACAATAAACTTGCAAATAATCCACAAGGTCCGTGACAGGTGTGAAAAATATAAAATCACAACAGCATTCCAGATGATAAGGGTATCTGTTCAACAGATGTATACACTATTGTATTGGGATTGCCTGTATGCCACCACAGGGCATAAACGTAAGAAAATGCCATGTTTTAATATATAAATGCAAGGCCATACTAATATCTTTGAAGCTTTCTATTTTACCTCATACTGATTTCAAAAACTTCAAAGCAAATCCTGGTTTCAATTAATAAATTCATCCCTGGACCAGTGGCATCAAATGGAAGTCATTCTCTCTGCAAATGAACGTATGTGAACACTAGCTATTAGGACTCCATCAATAATGAATGCAGCTACGGATGGAGTGGGCCCGGGGGAGTCTGTGGGCCTTTACATTATTGATAAACTTGAAACTGACCCACTGAAAGGACCGTAAAAGCATACTCTTCTTTGAATGCCTCTCTATTATACTGCCTGTGTCATCTTTGTTTGCAGCGCTGCCCACATCAGTTAGAAACACTGTACACGCCTACACTGCAACATCGGCAACATCTGTCAGGGAGGATGATGACTGTGCAGCACTATTACTGCAGACACGTTGGCATTATAGGTAGTCTACAGATCATAATTGAGTAATGCAAGGAGTCTAGAAGTCTCCTATTCAAATCCCTGTACAATATAGGTAATCTAGGAACAAATATTCGGTTGCCACAGACTACATAAATAATGACATGCTTTAGAAAAACAATACAGGTAATAGCATTTGGTCAGTTTTTGATCATGAATTTATGAACTCCTTGGAAGAAACTTTGTATTGTATTTTTGTTCCTTTTAGGGGTGTTTTGCTTTATATAGGGTGTATTAAGAGAGGAGGGGGCCTGTGTGCAGTCTCCTTGTTGGCCCCTTCCTCATTTGCAGTTTGCACAGGTGAGTAGACTCTGGAACTGGCCCACACCATGGGGGTCATTCCGAGTTGTTCGCTCGGTAATTTTCTTCGCATCGCAGCGATTTTCCGCTATTTGCGCATGCGCAATGTTCGCACTGCGACTGCGCCAAGTAAATTTGCTATGAAGATTGGTATTTTACTCACGGCATTACAAGGTTTTTTCTTCGTTCTGGAGATCGGAGTGTGATTGACAGGAAGTGGGTGTTTCTGGGCGGAAACTGGCCGTTTTATGGGAGTGTTTGAAAAAACGCTACCGTTTCTGTGAAAAACGCGGGAGTGGCTAGAGAAACGGAGGAGTGTCTGGGCGAACGCTGGGTGTGTTTGTGACGTCAAACCAGGAACGACAAGCACTGAACTGATCGCACTGGAAGAGTAAGTCTCGAGCTACTCAGAAACTGCACAGAGAAGTCTTTTCGCAATATTGCGAATCTTTCGTTCGCAATTTTGATAAGCTAAGATTCACTCCCAGTAGGCGGCGGCTTAGCGTGTGCAAAGCTGCTAAAAGCAGCTTGCGAGCGAACAACTCGG
Organism: Pseudophryne corroboree; assembly: GCF_028390025.1. Classification (NCBI taxonomy): domain Eukaryota; kingdom Metazoa; phylum Chordata; class Amphibia; order Anura; family Myobatrachidae; genus Pseudophryne; species Pseudophryne corroboree. Next base: position 577,149,559 of record NC_086447.1, on the reverse strand, counting down.
AATGAGGGCCCATGTGTCCATGATTATTATACAGTGAAAATTGCAGCCCCATTTTCCTGGTGATTTGGCAGTACTGCCAATGTGGGACTCCGGAGAGGTAATTATTAAACATGGGTGCAGTATGGGCCCTCTGGATTCTAGGCCCGAGTCTACCACATACCATGCACTCATTATAGACATGCGGAATCCACTGTGAAAAACTTTATATTTAGAAGAAAAGTGTGTCTGAGCATGACATACCTACTAACACTCTAAATTAGAAAAATGTTATTCAAATTCTCAGTGACGAGAAGGATAAGAATATTCTTATAGGGGTTTCCACATAAGCTGAGGGGTTCAGTATGATTTCCCGGCGGCTGGGATGCCGGCCGTCAGTATACAGACAACGGCATCCCGGCTGCAGTATGCTGGCAACGGGGCAAGCGCATAGAGTCCCCTTGCGGGCTCTCTGCGCTCGCCACGCTGCGGGCTCAGGTTTTATTCCCACTCTACGGGTGTTGTGGACACCCACGAGTGGGAACAGTCCTGTTGTGCTGGTATTCCGGCTACCGGGATTGCCTGTTGTCGGGATTACGGCGTCAGTATCCTGACCGCTGGGATCCCAACAGCCGGCAAATTAAACATATACCACGCTGAGATCTATTTGCAGGCCCAGTCATATATAGTGTAGATATGACTAAACACCTTGTTTACAAATCTGCCATTCACCAGATACTGTAACTCAGTGATTGGGCTGTGTAACTCTTTATTGCATAGAATACACTTGGTCCAGTTTGGCCCAAAACATTTCCAATTAGGCCAAAAAGATTAGATTTTCATCTAAGAAGATGATAGCTTGAACATCATTTGTCGACATATGGCAATCTGAAAGAGTTGATTGACTTTTTTTCTACTCCTATGATGGAACAATTGTATGTACATAATCAAGAATAAGAAAATCAGTTGCCTACAAAGGATGACAAAAAGAGGACAAATTGCACTTTGAACAAACAGAAAATTAAAGACAATGTTTATATTAGCATAAAATAATAGACCAATAAGTCATGGCATCAGTGATAAGGATACTATGAAGAAATCTGATATTTTATGATAGCTGCAGCTCCTACCCTCTTGGATGGGTGGGGGGGCTGGCTGTGATGGATCTGACACCGGCAGACCAGCGCATGCACACAAGCACCGGCTTCTAGGGACTGCACTAGCTGCAGACCCTAGAAGTCGGTTAGGGCTGCCAGAAAGAGAGAGGAGCGGTTTTCTATTGGAAGTGCTCTCTCTGGCAATCCCAGCAGGGAATGGGGGGACACCTCCCTCTGGGACAGCATGACCTGCGAGTGATTAGCAGATAGTGCTACTGCCAGTGAAACCAGTACAGCACAGACTCCAACTGGCTCACTAGGGGTGGCAGATTTTACTAGGGGACTGCAGACCCCTAGATAAAATCCGCCACTAGCTGCCAGGAATATTTGCATCTGTTATATAAAACCATAGAAAACACTGAACTATTTTATACTTTTTCAGAAACATCTAGCAACTTCAACAAACTGTTCAAAATGTTGCACTGTACCTTTTGTTTTAAAGGCAAAGTTGCACAGTTTGCACACATAGGGCCGTACATCCGTGTGGGTGCGGATATGCTTCTTCAGCATGCTAGGCTTCTTACAGCGTATACCACATTCTTCACATATATACTTTCCACGACCTCGTCCTCTCACATAAACATAGTCTTCATTGGATTTAAAACTGTTGGTGACAAAATTACAAACAGTGATTCATGAGTGATTTTCAATCCGTATCAAGTCTACGAGAGTGATAAATTACCAACCAGTTAGCTTCTGTCCTTGACAGAAAATGACAGATTCTGATTGGTTACTATGAGCAGCTATTACACTTTTATTTAGCCCCAAGATTTCTTACAAACACTCCTCATCCCCCACCCCCCACACACACACACTTGTGGTTAAAGAGAAACGGTTTATAGAAAACTAGTTATGTAACTGGGAAACACAGTGAAACTTTTATTTATTTATTTATTTAATTAATTAAAGAATCTAAAATATTTTCTTGCACAAACAATTCCTTTTACACCATTTGTAAAGAGTTATAGTAATTAAAAAATGTACTTCTAGCAACTCATTAATTACAATATATTTAAAAATAGTCTTTTGTTAATTGCTAGGTAAGGATGTTGTATATGTTACATGAAAGTAAATGTTATTCATTTCGGAATGGAATTGAATGTAATTTATTTGTGTCATGATCCCTTCAATGTAATTTAATTTTAGTTGTAATCCCATCAAAACGATGTAATGTGTCAGCACAGTATAAATAAAGCATAATAATAATAATCATCATAATGGAACAAAAATGTGTAAGGCAGAGACTTAATTGAATGTGGTTATTCTTTTTAAATCAATATAAAAGCCAAATCTCGCCCACAAGAACACCTCAGACTCGGCAAGGAAGTCAGTATTAATCCTCCCCAATAACCTAACCAACAAATGATTTAGACCAGGCCAGAATTACATCATTGAAGACTATGGCACACAGTACTTGCCATTTAAGTCCCTCCACTTTTATCACCACACCATACCTCTATACCAATCAGTCTGTAAAATTGCCCTGTTACAGCACAGAATATAGTGACACTCACATTACCTCTCATTCATTTATGTCCTGATTTTGGAGGACTATTGATCAGTACAATTTCAGCTTTTTAGCTGAGAAGGGCTTCACCAGGTCTTGTTAAAGTTTCTTAGTACAAGAAAAATGACAGATAGTCTCGCTCTCATGCCTCATATGAAATATGACATATAGGGCCTGAATCAGAGGTGGACGCAATGCTGATGTTTGCGCAGTAAAGTAATTCATTGCTAATGCTTAAGCACAAAAATTCCAGAAAACCACTGTTGTGTACGGAGCCGCTTGCAGTAGAACCGGCAGCGCACAAGCATGGGCATTCTATGGGAGGTGGCATGAAGTGTTTACAAATAAAAGGCTGTTTCATGGGCATGTCACTGAACGTGGCTGTGTTCACAAATGCAGATCCACAGCAGCAGAGCCCATGGTTAGAGGAATTTGAGAAGGAAACATGGAGCAAGGCATAGGCTGTCACAAGTGTCAATAGTTACATAATATGTGCATCACTTTAGGTGAACTATAAAATAAATGTAAAGTCCTCTGTTTATCAGTTTAGTTTATGAAAAACCAACATGTGCACCACAAAGACCGTAATGCAATGTTAAACTGGGTACACACTATGCCAACTTTACGACGACGCACTGTCGCACCAATAGCAACTGATTCAAGTAAGCCTATACACCAGGGCTGTACTGCCCGTCTACCACTTCTGGCAAATACCAGGAGGGTCGATGGGCTGGTGGGCTGGTCCGGTCACACAGAGAGAAGGGAAGGCCGCTTGCAGAGCAGCTTCCGGCTCTCTGTTTGTCCCCCCCCGCCATCTGAAGTGCTTATTCTATGAAATATGGGGGGGTGCTGTGAGTCCACACTGCCACGAATAGTGTCCGCGCGCCCTCTTTCATGGCGCATGCGTCCCTTTCACTGCCATGGCTGATTTTCAGCCCCAGTCTGGTTCCTGATATACACTAACCAATTGGCTGCTCAATATGTCAGCCCTCACATCACAGCTGTATGGGCATTTGAATTTGCCCCCCCCCCCCCCCCCCCCAGATTTGACGTCTGTCCTTGCAGCAAGAGTACGACCGCCCATACACACAGCCAGATGCACTGATATATTTGCAGATATATCAATCATCACCTGTACTGCAGGGCCGACGCTTTATGTCTGAACGTCGTTGTTTACAGACATTTCGGGAGAACACACAAGCCGGTCCACTCATGATATATTGAATGGCTGAGATATCGCTCCAGTGTGTACCCAGCTCTTGTTTTTTCAACTGCAATATGACATAAGAGGTAATTCCAGTCACACAGCAACATCACATGTTCAGGTCCCATCCATGCCTCAGGCCAGTTTCAGTTTTAGCTTAACAACAGAAAGATAAAAGTGGAGTACTGTAGTTGCCCAAAGCAATCAATCATCTTCTGTCGTTTATCTTGCACAGTATATTACGTGACAGCTAGATGTTGATTGGTTGCTCCATGTTATCAATTTCCTCTTATCAAAGCATAGAGAAAGATAAATTGGAGAGAAATAAAGTACTAACCAATCAGCTTCTAACTCTCATGTTACAGGTTATGCTTGAAAAATGACAGGAGCTGATTGGTTAGTGCTTTCTTTTCTCTCTACTTTATCTCTCCATTCTTTGATAAATACTTTGATAAACTTGATACATCTACCCCATAAACTGCTTTCTTCTCTTACATGCATGTGTAGTCATTTGAATGACAAAAGATACATATATATGAGGTAGCCATGGAATGTGTGATGGAAACAGTGAGTACTGTAGGGATCACCAATTCCTCACAAATCTCTGTGAGCAGATATTGTTTTCTTCTCTTTAATGGAAGCGACAAATCATTTACGCTTTGCACTCATAGTTAGCCTACACCCGTCACTGTCATTGTTTAGAAATAACTATTATGCTGGTGATATATTTGAGAAGAAAATCAGATAGACCAATTATCTCACACTGCCATACACTGTCCAATGATTGATCAAAATGATCAGATCTGAGCACTAATTAACGCATGTGTCGGGCATGCTGAAAGAATTTCTCATGGCCGACAGGATGATAACTGGCGCGTGGTCACGGCCATACATTGTGCAGTTATTGGCCCAGGCCACCTTTGGAAATCGTTGTGTGAAAAAAATCTGGATATTAAAATCGATTAGTGAGGCTGGAAAATCTTGTCTGTCAATTGTTGATAACTTATCAAAAGGATATGTGAGATGCCTATTCTACAAACTGAAATCAAATGGATTCTATTTAATATCTCACATGCAGATTGTTGCATGAAGTTACTATTGTTCTTTTATAGGTGAATAACAGATTTCACAATTTTGTTTTGTGTGCTAAATTCTGTAGCAAAAATCTTTAAAATAAATAAATAAAAAGAACCGATGTGCAGTCAGCTGGAGAAAAAAATAGGATTTTAATTACCTACCGGTAAATCCTTTTCTCGTAGTCCGTAGAGGATACTGGGGTCCACATTAGTACCATGGGGTATAGATGGGTCCACTAGGAGCCTTGGGCACTTTAAGAAATCAATAGTGTGCACTGGCTCCTCCCTCTATGCCCCTCCCACCAGACTCAGTCTAGAAACTGTGCCCGTGGAGACGGACATACTTCGAGAGAAGGATTTAACTGAACAGTGGTGAGATTCCGAACCAGCACACACAACAAGAGGAAAGCCAAGCTAACCACACATGAAACAGGAACAGCAACGGCTGAACCAACATTACTTAACCAAGGAACCCCATGGTACTAATGTGGACCCCAGTATCTTCTAGGACGTCAGAGAAAGTACTGTTGCACACAGCGCCTGATTCAGAGATGGAGCTTTTGCAACAGAAAGATGCATCGCTGTGTGATACTGTACTAATGCTGCAGGATGCGTTGTGTGTCATCTCATGCCGGCTAGTCCGATTCCCTGCTGCATCAGACATCAGAGTAACCCTCAGGAAGGCTGGTGTTTTCAAACTGCTGGGGGCCAGTAAAGCTGCATCAAAGAATGCTGCCACTGGCCTCAGCACAACCAAAAAACATGGCCAACACCCTCCATTTCCTGAAATGCTGGCAATACCAGCCCCCTTCCTGCCCCCAAACGGCACTGACACATATGTGCAGATCTACAACCATCCAAGATGAACATACAAATCAGGTGAATTAGGCCCATAATCCTTCTTTTACGTTTAATTCCCAATACTTTTTCAGCTAAATAAAGTCAAATATACACATTACACGTTATGCAACATATATTTAAGTATGTGCACTTTGTGTACATGCGTGCAGGTGATACTAATTTTGACATACCACCCAACTGTCCCATATAAATGTGAGTGCTCTTTCCCTCCGACCTAATAAAGACAGCATTGTCCAGTTTAATGCTGGTCCGGTCTGTTTAGTTAAGGGACTGGGACAATGTTTTATATGGACATAATTTAAAGCTTTTCTAAGCAACCTAACCAAAATTAACAATCATTGCAAGCACTAGATCTGTGTTCTTCACACTTATAAAAGAAGTGATATATCAAGGGATAATAACTGTTAGAATATAGCTGCTTTTCCTCAAGAAAATTGCACAGTCCCAGATGGAGCCCTAACTTGTAGTCAGCAGATGGCAATAAAGTGATTTGCAATATGTGTTAGGAAAGTATCACTGCTTATTCAAAAGGTTTATCAAGATCATTTCAACAATTATTTGCTCTTCAACATTAGGTCAAAGCAGGAGCATTATTATTAGAATTTTCAGAGACAAACTGCAGAAGTTTAGGTATACTTTTCAAGGTATCTCTTTTGCAATCATCTGTTTGAGTCATATATGGTGCGGGTATAATATAAACAGCTTTGTCACTCTATGCAAACTCTATATCACCAAACATAACATTATATCTTAGTATGGAGTCCCTTTTTGCGACATATATGCCAGCGAATGAGGTGCATAATAGATAGGGGTTGCTGCGTCATGGATTTGATTCCAACCAGGGCTTTATCTGCATAGAATTTTCCACGTTTGCGTTGGTCTCCTCAGACTATGCTGGTTTCCACCCACAATCCAAAAACATACTGGCAACAATTATTCCTAGTAGTCTATTTGTGCACCTGCTTGTTTGTTGGGGAATTTAAACTACAAGCTCGAATGTCCACTGATTTAAATGACAAATATTGTGTGTGCAGGGGCTGATGTGTATGACAGATAACCAGGGCCGTAACTAGGGTAGTGACCCCGGTTTGCAGAATCTGTCTGTTTTGCCGGTGACAGCTGCAGCGCTGTTCGCTGTGAAGATTACAGCAGGCAGTCCGACTGTTATCCCCAGTGTGGCCCGCAGTGCAGCGACAGAAGAGGACTGGTAGGTCCTGGAGTGGGTCAGAGAGCGCTGAAGCACTATTGTCATTGATGATGTAAGTGACTCACACTCACTCACTCTCTCTCTTACTTTTTACTGTAGGTGGGAGGTGTAGGGGCTCTACATGGCATAGTGTGTAAAAGGGGCTCTAACCGGTATAATGTGTGTAAGGGGCTCTACCGTGCAGTAATGTGTGTAAGAGGCTCTATCTGGTGTAATGTGTATAAGGGAAATACTTAAAAGCATTTCCTTTTTAAATACCAGGCATAAACATGATCAGAAGCACTGAATTTTAAAACTCAAAACTTCGTAAATAAACCCCCTAGTCTTAGAGATCAGCATTTCAAGCATTACTCTTAACGTGCTTTTAAGATTTTTTGCTTGAACGGTTTTCTTCAGGTAATGCCACATTTTAGTTGAGGTAAGGTCAAAACTTTATCTTGGGTTCTAAAACACAACAACCAGTTGTAGATGGCTACAACATTGCGGATTAGGATTAGTGCCTTCCTACATGACACACAGGGTTAAGCTTCTGACATAGGGGGTCATTCCGCGTTGATCGTAGCTGTGCTAACGCAGCCGCCGCGGCATGCCCACCCAACGGTCCGGCCACGCCTGCATTGGCCGGACCGCGCCTACTAAACGGCGGCTTAACGCCGCCGTTCAGCCCCCTCCCGCCCAGAGACCACCTCTGTCTCAGAGGCGATCGCTGGGCAGCGACGACTGCCATGCGCCGGCGCACTGCGGCACCGGCGCATGCGGAGTTCCGACCCGATTGCTGCGCTGCGACAAACTGCAGCAAACGATCAGGTCGGAATGACCCCCATAGTCCTGTGCAATTTATTATTACAATCCACAAATCATTGCTTACTGCTGGTTCTTCAGGCTACAAAGCACACCATACAATAATACTCCCACTTCAATGTTAAGATATGTGTATATAACTGCTGTCCTTATAGAGATGGTAAATCATTTTGGACTTGTGTAATACTAATTCTGATTTGCTCAAAGAGCTGATAACCTGACTAGCAAGCATCTAAACATTTTGCAACTTCCCACAATAATCTTCTGTCTTCTAGTACTGACCTTTATGAATGCAGCAGCAGGTTTGCTACTGTAGCACAAATGTGATGTTGGTTCTGATGTACATAAATGTCACTTAACATCCATGCAGACTAACTACCATAAAATATTGGGTAAGGATGAGGTTCTTTTGTTCTAATAAGGTCTTTTATTTCCCCACACATAACACTTCCCATGTATGACAAAAAAGTCAACCACATAATATTCATGCATTCATTTTCTGGGCCAACCAAGAAGTCTTTGAGAAACGTGAGACAGGCAGCAATGTATATTTTGGAGAGCACTGATTTCCTCTTGCTATCCACATAAAAACACCACTCCTTGTCAGTGTTTTACTTATGATTTGTTTGAATACAGACAATGGATAAAACAAGTCTTTTTGTGACTATAGAGGATCGTAGACCTTGGAAGGATTGTTGGTAGAAGATTAACAATGGTGTTTTCTTTATTTGTACATAATGGGGCTGATTCGGAACTAGGAGCAGAGCAATGAAAGCAAGTACAGTAATTGGCCCTACACACCTGCGGATTGCTGGCCGAGGTGCTGATGGATGATACGGCCGACGGACGACCCGGCAGCGGCGGATGGGGGGGCGGGGGGTATTGACAGGTGGAGTGAAGTTTCTGCACTCCACCTGTCACCTGGCACCATAGTCCTGCATGCTAATATGGACGATATTGTCCATACTGGCTTGCAGGCATAAACGAGTCGGCACCAATGATGAAAGAGCGCAGGGCCGCGCATCGTTCATCGTTGGTGCCTACACACTGAGCGATATGAACGAGATCATTCATAATGCTCAGTGGAATCGGCCAGTGTGTAGGGCCCATAACTTTGCACCTGGACAGACCATGTTGCAATGCAAGGGGGTCAAATACATTTATATTTTTGCATGCATGTAGGCCACAAATGCTGAGCATCTTTATTTGTACACTGGAATTTAGATTTGATCTACAGTAGTACACGCCACTCCCAAACCTCAATTTCTGCCATTTTATATCTGGTCCACCTGCAGTGAAACATGGTTTTACCCAGGTGCAAAGTTACTTGCTCTGTTTTGCTTTGCTCCTAACTCTGAATAAGCCACACTTCTACATGCCTGTGCATTTATAGAGGCCAACGTTCTTCATGGAAAAATGTGTATCCAGCCTCATAAGCAACTATTATTCCTAAGGATCCTCACAATCTCTTTTGGGCAGGGGACAGTATGAGCAGAGCCTGATTAAGGGTTCCAGCCGCCCTATAGTATTGCCGCCCAGAAGTATTGGATGATCAGGCCCTGAGTATGAGTACGTTGCTCAGATTGAACTCAGTTGTTCCTTTGCCAAATGGATACTTTTTTTTTTGTCATCCAGCTTTTCTTACAGTGTAGCAAGTAAAGTCAAAGAGCTTCTCAAAGACATTAAATGCTAGCTCTGTATGCTGTATTTATTAAAGACATAATAAACATTTTCGGTTGCATGCTGAGTTGAAAGCAAACCAGCCGTAATGACACCCACATTGTGTGCACAGAGAAAATGCAGTATTTACACGTATGGTTAGTTGCATGCATCTCTATGACTGAATCTCCCCTACCCATACACTTGGTTCCATAGCCATCTCCATTATTAGGGCTCCAATTAAAAACAGACATATCTTCTCATACACACTACTCTGTACAGCTTGCAATTCCACTGACACACCATTAATATATCCCTGCCAAACTTAGCCTATGTATAAACACTGATACCATACAGTCATGCCTGTTCAACTGCAAGTTGAGATACGACTCACCACCACCTTGTACGTAATTGCATATACTTAGCACCGTAGCCTGCACAGTATGAAAACGTGCAAAATACATATGCAAATCACACTTGTGTTGAACTGTGCATTCACTCTTTTATGTGTTACATGCTTAGTAATAGCCTCTAATCTGAAACTATAACTAGGACTTTAAGTTAAGGTCAATTCAATTTTAATCAACTCAAAACAGATGTACATGTCATTCTAAAGTTATCACAATATGGTATACAGTAAATATTACATTAAACAGTATGTCATAAATAACCCAATTCCATATCATTCCCCAACAAATGAACAGGTAATAAAGTATAATGATACATAAAATAAAGAGACTACAAAAGTTTTCTGCAATTTATCGCAACTGGACAAAACAGAATAGTACAGTATTTCAACATAGCCAGTAAACTAAGAAAAGAAGTTGCAGATTACGATGAAACATTATGCAAACAATAGTATTCCACATAAAAAGGCAATACACAGTGAGCTGTTTTATCACAGGAGGCAGATACAATGCAACCCAAAAAAAGTAGCCTTGGGGTTCTTAGTCTTTACACATCCACACTGTATATATGCTCTTTTATGGAAGATTAAGCGGGTATTCAATTAAGTGCTGTTTTTTTCGGCTAACACTAATTCGACCATGTGTATTCAATAGCAGGGCGTTTTCGCCCATTTTTTAATGCATTTTCCGTTTTCGCCCATGTCGATTTGACAAAAAAGTGAAAAGGCATGGGTGAAAACGGATCCAAAATTGGCGAATTTGAGAAAACACCTGCAAATTTGACAAAACACGTTTTTCGGCGGCAAATTCGACAATCCACTTGGTTTTCGCCAGTGCCGGATTTTTCGACCAGTAGAAAAATCAGCACGGGCATTGAATAGACGGCCGAAAAGTACAGATTTTCTGACTGTCGGAAAATTCTTCACTAATTGAATAGAAGCACTACTCAAAACTGACTCGATACAGGTTTGCCAGAGCAGAGGCTTCACAAGGGTGTGTGGAATGCACCCGGTTGTCACCCTTCCAAGGGTGTCAATAAAATGCCAGCTCCACCGGGGTGATAGGGAGCAGAGTGCTACACTGGGACATTCTCCTGCAGCGCCCATCTCCTGTCACTGAGGAGGAACCAGTAGTTCAACCTGAGTCTCCAGGAATGCTGTACCTGCCCTCAGAGTGATGTAATGTGGGCTTTCCGCGATGCCACGCTCCCAGATTTAAGTAAGCTCGGTTTTCCCACAAGGCCACACCCCCTTTTTCGGATGCATGTGGCTTCAGCACGAGTGGGTGTAATATTTACTGCATCGGGTGCCACTGGCCCCGGTGTTGCCTCTGTACCAGAGGATGTTGGTTGCCTGATTAATATTTGCAAACAGAGTACAGGTCGGGTATCCGTTATTCGGATACCCGAAAACCGAAATATTCCGAAAATTGAAAAATTTCAGCCCTGTAGTGACATCATGACACGGCTGGCCAATCACAGACAGGAGGGGGAGTGGCTTTGCAGCCATTCCTTCACCATCGCTGCTGCCAGGACCCACTGAGGACCCTCCTGCCGATGCGCTGAATTCAATGCGACCTCTGGGAACCATCCGGATAACAAGTATTCTGTTATCCAGAAAAACCTCATATCTGTAATGCTCCTGGTCCCGAGCATTCCGGATATGGGATACTCAACCTGTATATTTATTAAAAATAGGATTTTAAATAACTACCGGCAAATCCTTTTCTCGTAGTCCATAAGGGATATAGGGGACACATTAGTGCCGACACATAGACCTGTTGGATAGTAAGTCGAATCCAACGAGCAATGGACTGCTTTGAACCAGGGCAACCCTTCTTCTGCACATCATAGAGCACGGACAAGGAATCAGTCTTTCTGATCCGAGCTGTACGCTTGACATAGATCTTCAAGGCACGCACAGCATCCAATGCCTCCGGAGGAGCAGAAGTGTCAGAACAGGACGGAACCACAATAGGTTGATTCAGATGAAACGCGGAAAAAACAACCTTCGGCAGGAACTGCTGTCCTGCTGTCTACTCCGGAGCTCTGCTCTGTCCTCGTAAAAGACCAAATACAGACTTTTATACGATAAGGCCCCCAATTCCGAGACACATCTAGCAGATGCCAAAGCCAGTAACATCACCGTCTTCCACGTGAGGTACTTGTCTTCTACCATCATCAGAGGTTCAAACCAGGAGGACTGAAGAAATCGTAATACCACATCCAAATCACAAGGTGCCGTAGGCTGCACAAATGGAGGTTGGATGTGAAGCATCCCTTGTAAGAAGGTCTGAACTTCCGGCAGTATAGCCAACTTCATTTGGAAGAAGATTGAAAGAGCTAAAATTTGAACCTTAATGGATCCCAGCTATAAACCTTAATCCACTCCAGCCTGCAGGAAATGAAGAAATCTTCCCAAGTGAAAATCGGCAGATGGATATGTGCATTCCTCGCACCAGGAGACGTATCTCCGCCAGATATGATGATAGTGTTTTGACGTCACAGATTTTCTGGGTTGCACCATAGTGCCAATGACCTTTTTGGAAAGTCCCTTGTGAGCTAGGATGTTCTGCTCAACTTCCATGCCGTCAAACAAAGCCGCCGTAAGTCCGTGTAGACAAACGGTCCTTGTTGAAGAAGAGCTCTTCTGAGTGGTAGAGGCCAAGGGTCTTCGACGGACATGTTCCGAAGATCTGCGTACCACGCTCTACGGGGCCAATCCGGGGCAAGCCGAATTGCTTGTACTCCTTGATGCCGGATCCTCTTGAGCACCTTTGGGATCAACAGAATCAGAGGAAATATGTAGACCAGCTGGTAAGCCAAGGCGACGCCAGTGCTTCCACTGCGCACGCCTGAGGGTCTCTGGATTGCAAGCAACAGGAGAGAAGTTTCTTATTGAGGCAAGTCGCCATCATGTCGATCTGGGGGTAACCCCACCGGTCGATGATCTGTTGGAAGCACTTGAGGATGTAGGCCCCACTCCCCTGGGTGGAGATTGTGGCAACTCAGGAAATACGCTTCCCAATTGTCCACTCCCAGAATGAAGAATGCGGACAGTGCTAGTGCATTTCCACCCAGAGGAGTATTCTTGATACTTCTCGCATGCAGGCCCTTATTTTGTCCCTCCTTGTCAATTGATGTATGCCACAGCCGTGGCGTTGTCTGACTGTACCTGAATTGCTTAATACTGGAGCAGAAGGGACGCCTGAATCAGAGCATTGTATATAGCCCGAAATTCCAGGCTGTTGATCGGAAGAAGGGCCTCTTGGGCAGACCACCTGCCCTGGAACTGTACCCCTTGGGTGACAGCACCCCATCCTCTCAGACTCGCATCCGTCGTGAGGAGAATCCAATCCTGAATTTTGAAGCGTCGACCTTCCTGGAGATTGGAAGACTGCAGCCACCACAGGAGTGAAATCCTGGCCCGGGATGACAGTTGAATCATCCGGTGCATCTGAAGATGGGAACCGGACCACTTGTTCAGGATGTCCAGTTGAAAAGGTCTGACATGGAATCGTCCATACTGGATGGCCTTGTACGAGGCTACCATCTTTCCCAACAATCTTATGCAAAGATGAATGGAAACACGAGTCGGGCGGAGAACCATGCAAACCATTTCCTGGAGAGTTCTCACTTTGTCCTCTGGGAGGAACACTTTCTGCGCTACAGTATCCAGTAGCATTCCCAGAAACAGGAGCCACTGAGACGGCTCCAGGTGGGACTTCTGTAGATTGAGGATCCACTCGTGGTGTGACAGAAAGTGCATAGTGCGATCTATATGGAGCAGCAGGAGCTCCCTGGAACTCGCTTTTATCAGGAGATCATCCAGGTAAGGGACCACGTTGACCCCCTGGACCCCGAGCTGGAACATCATTTTCGCCATCACCTTCGTGAACACCCTCGAGCTGTAGATAGGCCAAAGGGTAACACCTCGAACTGGTAGTGATCGTTCAGCAGGGAGAACCTCAGATAGGCCTGATGAGGAGGCCAAATTGGGATATGGAGGTAGGCATCCTTGATATCCAAGGACACTGGCAATTCCTGATGTTCCAGGCCTGCGATCACTGCTCTCAAAGATTCCATCTTGAATTTGAAAACCTTTAGGTAAGGATTCAAGGACTTCAGATTCAAAATTGGCCTCACAGACCTGTCTGGTTTTGGCACAACGAAAAGACTGGAGTAGTAACCTTGTCCTTGCTGTTGCAGAGGTACTGGAACAATGACTTGGGACTGGACCAACTTTGTGATGGCCTGTAGTAGCGTAACACGCATATTTTCCAAAGCTGGTAAGCTTGATCTGAAAAATCGTTGGGGAGGAGCACCCTCGAACTCCAGCTTGTAACCCTAAGAAATAAGGTCCCTTACCCAGGCATCCTAGGCTTTTTAGGTTTACCCCTGGTGCCTCTAGCTGCACTTGATGCATCTCTGGCCCTAGATCAAAATCTGGTGGACCAAAAGGACTGAGTAGACGGTCCTGGGTAGGTACGTCAAGCAGGCGGAGCCCCCGAGGGAAGAAACGCGGATTTCCCAGCAGTAGCTTTGGAGATCCATGTGTCCAATTCGCCCCCGAAGAGCCATTCACCTGTAAAGGGAAGAGATTCCACCACGCGTTTGGAGTCATCGTCTGCAATCCACTGACGCAACCATATGGCTCTGCAGGCTGACACCACCATAGCAGTGGTCCTAGCATTAATATTGGCAATCTCTTTTAGGGGTATATTCAATTGAAGTCAGATCCATTCCGACATTCATTTGTCGGAATGGATCCGACCTGGGCTATTCAATGACATCTCAATTCGACTTTTAAAAAAGTCGAATTGAGATGTGGGAGGGGAGACGGGGGAGAGCCGTGGGCAGACAGGGGAGAGTAGCGCTACAGCAGCGGCTATATATATATATATATATAGCCGCTGTAGTGTAGCGCTGCTCTCCCCAGTCTGACCGCGGCTCTCCCCGTCTCCCCCCCCAGACCCTCTGCCTCTCCACGTCCCTCCCTGCATTACAACCGCCGAGGTCTCGCTTGCTGGAGCCGGGTGGACACGGCTGTGAGCGGCAACTGTGACATCCTCCAGCGCTGCTCACCCCGACCCCGCCTCGGCTCTCCCCGTTCCCGCCTCTCCCCGTCTCCAGTGCTGCTGTAACCATCTCATTCGACTTTTTTTGAAGTCGAACTGAGATGGTCGAAAAGGGGGCCAAAACCTGTCAGTTTTGGACCCGTTTTCGACACAAGCACGTGGATCGTCAGCTATTCCGCCAAGCCACGTGCTTTTCGACAAGCCGAATTCATCGACTTGTCGAAAAATTTGGGGTTATATTGAATAGGTCGGAACCCCTTCCGCCCTAAAAAAGTTGAAAACTGCTATCTTTTCGACAGAGGACAGCTTTCAACTTTAATTGAATATACCCCTTAGGGAGTCACAGAGGACTCTTGCTGTGTCCTGAATGTGTTTTAGGAAAGTTACCATAGTAATTAGGTTCATGTCACCCGAGAGACCCTCCTGAATTTGATTAGCCCAGGAATGAATTGCATGTGTCATCCAGCAACCTGCAATGACCGGTCTTTGAGATACACCTGCAGCAATGTAGATAGATTTCAGTGTGTGCTCAATTTTCCTATCCCCTGGGTTTACTTTACAGTAAAGGAGCCCGGTGACGGCAGTACCGCCTTCTTAGAGAGGCGAGAGACCGAGACGTCTACAGCCGGAGATTCATCCCAGAACTTTCTACCCTCAGGGGCAAAGGGGAATGTATGCAAAAACCGCTTTGACACCTGATATTTCTTATCTGGATTCTTTCAGGCTAGCTTAAATAAATCATCTAATTCTTTAGAATCAGGAAATATGACAGTCAGTTCGTCTTGAGGGAGGAAAAACGACTGCTGATTTGCAGCGTCCTCTAGGGGGAGCTTTAGCACATCCCTTATAGCTAAAATGAGGGGTTTAGTACCCTGAGTAGGAGTGGAATCCCCACCTAAGGGATCCACACCATCCCCATCATCCTGTATATTATCATCAGAATCTGATAGAAGTGCAGGTAAAGCACGTTTTGGCGCACCTGTATTAGACGGGGGGAGGGAGGGGGGATGGGGAACATCAGCCCTGGCACCTGGATCTGCTACTGCTTTTTGCAGTTCTTGTGTTTTGTTGCCATTAGCAGTGAGCTGAGATGACATATCAAACAGTATAGTTTTGATAGCCCCCAGCCAGGTGGGCTCGTGACTCTCCCCCACATTGTCCTCAGCATTTTGTGAGGACTGACTACACTGCTCACATGATATGGAACCAGATGAAAGAGGGCAGAATCTGGTATTACATACACTGCATAACTTGTGCTTTATCATTATGAAGTACACACAATACACATACAACACAGACTGATTTACAATGCAAGCCTGCCTTATTGCATGTGAGAGGAGACACAGAGGAAGAGAGGACACCAGCACACCCAACGCTGTAGAGCCCCAGTGAGGCTGTCAGCATTTTACATAACAGCGAAAACTGCTTATACAATGAATTCCCACAGAGGAATAATATCTGTGCACAAATAGTGGCTCACCCCCTAATCAACACCCTGTACCAGTGATCCAGCGTGTGACAGTCTGGAGAAGCTGTGAGGCTGCTGCTGCTTATGCAGAGGAAGGCGCTGAAATGCCGCTGAGCCCGCTCTGATGTAGCTCTGTCCCCCGTAATGGCGCCGGAGCTACAGATATATATTTATACTGGCCCTGTCTCCTAACCATGCTGTAGCCTCACATAAATGTTTAGTACAGCCATCGCTAGCCAGTCTCACGCAGGGGCTATAGCGGGTCTCCCCCAGGAGGGACCCGTATGCCTCACCCGCGCTTGTGCCGCACCAGGAATCGGGGTACCCCCCTAGCGGGGGCCCCGGTTTGTACTCACCACCGACGATCACCTTCAGGCAGTGTTAGGGGTGTGTGGCGTGCTGCGGCTGTGACAGCCAAGGCGCAGTGCCCCGCTGAACAAACAGCTCCTCAGGACAGTGGCCCTGCAGCGGGGAAGCGGCTCTGCACCTCGTGAGGCAGGTAATCGCCCCCCCCTAATTCCCACGGCGCAGGTATGCTGTTGCCCAAACAGCATACCGAAAGAAAAATAAAAGTTTTAAAATAACCTGAAGAAAAACTCTGGAGCTAGCAGAGTGTGCATCATCCGCTGAGGGCACTTTTTTCTAAACTGCCTGTGGGAGGGGGCATAGAGGGGAGGAGCCAGCACACCCAGTGGAATTTTTTTTTACGTGCACTGGCTCCTTTGGACCCCTTCTATACCCATCGTACTAATGTGTCCCCAATATCCCTTATGGATGCTAGAGAAAATTAGTTAACATGTCCTTTCACAATGAACCAGCTTGCATAGAAATGTAATGTTATAGTGATCTTGCATCACATGGCGATACCTTCTCTTAATAAAATATAATTTACAACTGTGGCACAGATATTCCAATATTTCCAATGTAGAGAAGAATAACTGTATATCCAACAGAACCTTTTACGTACAATAAATAAATGATTGTTATCTTACCCTCCTTCAAATATTTTAATCCGTATTGGTTCTGTTTGTTTAGTTGAAATGTCTTTCTCTCCATGACTTTCTCCCTTTGTCCTCTCTTTGCTGCTTCCAGCAGTCTTCTTTTCAAGTTTACTGCTAACCAGGAGGGATGGTTCAGGTTTCATCTAAGTCATAAAAATAAATAACAGGAAAGTTGTTGTATGCTCTCTAAACTAATGACACTGATCTGCTTTAACTCTATCCGTATTCAGCGCCATGTAGGAGTGCTCCCTGAGCCTGTAATATTTGATGAGCTGGATCAGTGGTAAGAAACACATGTGGTCAACGGCCCTTAAGGCAGATGCACTGTACAGAATGAATTGCTGTGAGAGCTCAGCCAGTGATGACTTATGCAGCATACAGTAGTATGTGCTATGTACAATTTGTGACATGAGATATTTTTAATAGGATGTGAAATCTTGGTGCTAAACAACAATGGGAAACAAATATACCATATCTTATCATTTTCTTTAGGCAACTGTGACAGGTTCAGAAAAAAATAATAACTCACTGTTTATGCAAATATTATATTCTGCAGTTTATATGTATAATACATGTTAATAATAAGAATTTACTTACCGATAATTCTATTTCTCATAGTCCGTAGTGGATGCTGGGGACTCCGAAAGGACCATGGGGAATAGAGGCTCCGCAGGAGACTGGGCACAAAAGTAAAAGCTTTAAGACTACCTGGTGTGCACTGGCTCCTCCCCCTATGACCCTCCTCCAAGCCTCAGTTAGGATACTGTGCCCGGACGAGCGTACACAATAAGGAAGGATTTTGAATCCCGGGTAAGACTCATACCAGCCACACCAATCACACCGTACAACTTGTGATCTGAACCCAGTTAACAGCATGATAACAGAGGAGCCTCTGAAAAGATGGCTCACAACAATAATAACCCGATTTTTTGTAACAATAACTATGTACAAGTATTGCAGACAATCCGCACTTGGGATGGGGGCCCAGCATCCACTACGGACTATGAGAAATAGAATTATCGGTAAGTAAATTCTTATTTTCTCTGACGTCCTAGTGGATGCTGGGGACTCCGAAAGGACCATGGGGATTATACCAAAGCTCCCAAACGGGCGGGAGAGTGCGGATGACTCTGCAGCACCGAATGAGAGAACTCCAGGTCCTCCTCAGCCAGGGTATCAAATTTGTAGAATTTAGCAAACGTGTTTGCCCCTGACCAAGTAGCTGCTCGGCAAAGTTGTAAAGCCGAGACCCCTCGGGCAGCCGCCCAAGATGAGCCCACTTTCCGTGTGGAATGGGCTTTTACAGATTTTGGCTGTGGCAGGCCTGCCACAGAATGTGCAAGCTGAATTGTACTACAAATCCAACGAGCAATAGTCTGCTTAGAAGCAGGAGCACCCAGCTTGTTGGGTGCATACAGGATAAACAGCGAGTCAGATTTTCTGACTCCAGCCGTCCTGGAAACATATATTTTCAGGGCCCTGACTACGTCCAGCAACTTGGAATCCTCCAAGTCCCTAGTAGCCGCAGGCACCACAATAGGCTGGTTTAAGTGAAATGCTGAAACCACCTTAGGGAGAAATTGAGGACAAGTCCTCAATTCTGCCCTGTCCGTATGAAAAATTAGGTAAGGGCTTTTATAGGATAAAGCCGCCAATTCTGAGACACGCCTGGCTGAGGCCAGGGCTAACAGCATTACCACTTTCCATGTGAGATATTTTAAGTCCACAGTGGTGAGTGGTTCAAACCAATGTGATTTTAGGAACCCCAAAACTACATTGAGATCCCAAGGTGCCACTGGAGGCACAAAAGGAGGCTGTATATGCAGTACCCCCTTGACAAACGTCTGAACTTCAGGAACTAAAGCTAGTTCTTTTTGGAAGAATATTGACAGGGCCGAAATTTGAACCTTAATGGACCCTAATTTTAGGCCCATAGACAGTCCTGTTTGCAGGAAATGCAGGAAAAGACCCAGTTGAAATTCCTCTGTAGGGGCCTTCCTGGCCTCACACCACGCAACATATTTACGCCAAATACGGTGATAATGTTGCACAGTTACATCCTTCCTGGCTTTGATCGGGGTAGGGATGACTTCATCCGGAATGCCTTTTTCCTTCAGGATCCGGCGTTCAACCGCCATGCCGTCAACGCAGCCGCGGTAAGTCTTGGAACAGACATGGTCCCTGCTGGAGCAGGTCCTTTCTTAGAGGTAGAGGCCACGGGTCTTCCGTGAGCATCTCTTGAAGTTCCGGGTACCAAGTCCTTCTTGGCCAATCCGGAGCCACGAGTATAGTCCTTACTCCTCTCCTTCTTATGATTCTCAGTACCTTGGGTATGAGAGGCAGAGGAGGGAACACATACACTGACTGGTACACCCACGGTGTTACCAGAGCGTCCACAGCTATTGCCTGAGGGTCCCTTGACCTGGCGCAATATCTGTCCAGTTTTTTGTTGAGGCGGGACGCCATCATGTCCACCTTTGGTTTTTCCCAACGGTTAACAATCATGTGGAAGACTTCTGGGTGAAGTCCCCACTCCCCCGGGTGGAGATCGTGTCTGCTGAGGAAGTCTGCTTCCCAGTTGTCCACTCCCGGAATGAACACTGCTGACAGTGCTATCACATGATTTTCCGCCCAGCGAAGAATCCTTGCAACTTCCGTCATTGCCCTCCTGCTTCTTGTGCCGCCCTGTCTGTTTACGTGGGCGACTGCCGTGATGTTGTCCGACTGGATCAGCACCGGCTGACCCTGAAGCAGAGGCCTTGCCTGACTTAGGGCATTGTAAATGGCCCTTAGTTCCAGGATATTTATGTGAAGTGACGTTTCCATGCTTGACCACAAGCCCTGGAAATTTCTTCCCTGTGTGACTGCTCCCCAGCCTCTCAGGCTGGCATCCGTGGTCACCAGGACCCAGTCCTGAATGCCGAATCTGCGGCCCTCTAGAAGATGAGCACTCTGCAACCACCACAGGAGAGACACCCTTGTCCTTGGAGACAGGGTTATCCGCTGATGCATTTGAAGATGCGATCCGGACCATTTGTCCAGCAGATCCAACTGAAAAGTTCTTGCGTGGAATCTGCCGAATGGAATCGCTTCGTAAGAAGCCACCATTTTTCCCAGGACCCTTGTGCATTGATGCACTGACACTTGGCCTGGTTTTAGGAGGTTCCTGACTAGGTCGGATAACTCCCTGGCTTTCTCCTCCGGGAGAAACACCTTTTTCTGTACTGTGTCCAGAATCATCCCTAGGAACAGCAGACGTGTCGTCGGAATCAGCTGCGATTTTGGAATATTTAGAATCCATCCGTGCTGTCGTAGTACTACTTGAGATAGTGCTACTCCGACCTCTAACTGTTCTCTGGACCTTGCCCTTATCAGGAGATCGTCCAAGTAAGGGATAATTAAGACGCCTTTTCTTCGAAGAAGAATCATCATTTCGGCCATTACCTTGGTAAAGACCCGGGTGCCGTGGACAATCCAAACGGCAGCGTCTGAAACTGATAGTGACAGTTCTGTACCACAAACCTGAGGTACCCTTGGTGAGAAGGGCAAATTGGGACATGGAGGTAAGCATCCTTGATGTCCAGAGACACCATATAGTCCCCTTCTTCCAGGTTCGCTATCACTGCTCTGAGTGATTCCATCTTGAATTTGAACCTTTGTATGTAAGTGTTCAAGGATTTCAGATTTAAAATAGGTCTCACCGAGCCGTCCGGCTTCGGTACCACAAACAGCGTGGAATAATACCCCCTTCCCTGTTGTAGGAGGGGTACCTTGATTATCACCTGCTGGGAATACAGCTTGTGAATGGCTTCCAATACCGCCTCCCTGTCGGGGGGAGACGTTGGTAAAGCAGACTTCAGGAACCGGCGAGGGGGAGACGTCTCGAATTCCAATTTGTACCCCTGAGATACTACCTGCAGGATCCAGGGGTCCACTTGCGAGTGAGCCCACTGCGCGCTGAAATTCTTGAGATGGGCCCCCACCGTGCCTGAGTCCGCTTGTAAGGCCCCAGCGTCATGCTGAGGACTTGGCAGAAGCGGGGGAGGGCTTCTGTTCCTGGGAAGAGGCTGTCTGCTGCAGTCTTTTTCCCCTTCCTCTGCCCCGGGGCAGATACGAGTGGCCTTTTGCCCGCTTGCCCTTATGGGGACGAAAGGACTGAGCCTGAAAAGACGGTGTCTTTTTCTGCTGAGAGGTGACCTGGGGTAAAAAAGGTGGATTTCCCAGCCGTTGCCGTGGCCACCAGGTCCGATAGACCGACCCCAAATAACTCCTCCCCTTTTTACGGCAATACTTCCATATGCCGTTTGGAATCCGCATCACCTGACCACTGTCGCGTCCATAACCCTCTTCTGGCAGAAATGGACAGCGCACTTACTCTTGATGCCAGAGTGCAAATATCCCTCTGTGCATCTCTCATATATAGAAATGCATCCTTTAAATGCTCTATAGTCAATAATATATTGTCCCTGTCCAGGGTATCAATATTTTCAGTCAGGGAATCCGACCAAGCCACCCCAGCACTGCACATCCAGGCTGAGGCGATTGCTGGTCGCAGTATAATACCAGTATGTGTGTATATACTTTTTAGGATATTTTCCAGCTTCCTATCAGCTGGTTCCTTGAGGGCGGCCGTATCAGGAGACGGTAACGCCACTTGTTTTGATAAGCGTGTGAGCGCCTTATCTACCCTAGGGGGTGTTTCCCAACGCGCCCTAACCTCTGGCGGGAAAGGGTATAATGCCAATAATTTTTTAGAAATTAGCAGTTTTTTATCGGGGGAAACCCACGCTTCATCACACACCTCATTTAATTCATCTGATTCAGGAAAAACTACGGGTAGTTTTTTCACACCCCACATAATACCCTTTTTTGTGGTACTTGTAGTATCAGAAATGTTCAAAACCTCCTTCATTGCCGTGATCATGTAACGTGTGGCCCTACTGGAAAATACGTTTGTTTCCTCACCGTCGACACTGGAATCAGTGTCCGTGTCTGGGTCTGTGTCGACCACCTGAGGTAACGGGCGCTTTAGAGCCCCTGACGGTGTTTGAGACGCCTGTACAGGTATTAACTGATTTGCCGGCTGTCTCATGTCGTCAACAGTCTTTTGTAAAGTGCTGACACTATCACGTAATTCCTTCCATAAGACCATCCAGTCAGGTGTCGACTCCCTAGGGGGTGACATCACTAATACAGGCAATTGCTCCGCCTCCATACCATTTTCCTCCTCATACATGTCGACACAACGTACCGACACACAGCACACTTTTTTCTAAGCAGCTCAGGAGAGCCACCTAGACTGCACCCTTCTCGTTCGGGCACAAAAATCTAACTGAGGCTTGGAGGAGGGTCATAGGGGGAGGAGCCAGTGCACACCAGGTAGTCTTAAAGCTTTTACTTTTGTGCCCAGTCTCCTGCGGAGCCGCTATTCCCCATGGTCCTTTCGGAGTCCCCAGCATCCACTAGGACGTCAGAGAAATATTGATAATATCTGTAAATAATATTTATAAAATAACATTAATGACCAAGATCCATTGATGCTTTTCAAAAAAAAAAATGCTCAGAAAGCGCTTACTGTATGTACTATTTCCTGTAGCCGCTTCCTCATACTCACGTATTGTTGATGTAACATTGGGCTTGATTATAGACCTCAGTTGCATGCGCAGCTGTAGTTTCGCTAGCAGCTGACTTGTGAAAATATGCTAATGACTTAGCCGCCATCTTGTGAACAGAGACAGCCACTGCCGGTGTCTCACGTCCACCGTTCATGTACATAAGCGGGAACACTGGTCGCACTATTGGATGCCTGAGTAAAAGCATCTCACCTAAGGCACTGCTCAGTACGAATTTGCAGTGGCTGACTAGGGAACACCCAGAAATCCGAACATGGCTGCGTATAATTTAACCACACCCTTTACTTCTCCAGATGCTTACTTCCTATCACTCACTTTGCAAATAAATTTTCCATGCTTCCACAACCACTTTGCGAGTGCAGTGCGGCTTCGGTGCTTGCGCAGTGGCAAAGAAATGCTCCACTTCAACTGACATTGGCACCTCTGTATCAGGCCCACTGTGTGATTATTAATTAGGATTTACATTATTAAGCATTAGTGGAATTTCTATATGTTCATAAAAATAAGTGTTTTTCACTCCCAAAAAAATATTCTGGATATTACAAATGTATATATCAATATGCTCTAAAAAAACCCTCTATTAAAATAAAAAAATCTGAAATTTGCTTAGCTAGAGCAGAATATACTTTTTCCCAGTGTAGTGGACACACATCTGAAACATACAGTAAAAAGTGATAGGAGGCCTTATGTGTGTGAATGGATGGATGGATGTACTGATTTAAAAAAAAAAAAAAATTCGAGAAAAGTTGGCACTCCTAGTGACCAGTGGTGCAAGTGGGCGGGTACGGGTGGGTACGGCGTACCCGTAAGAATTTAGCCGTGGGTACGCCGTACCCACACCGACGGGCCGCCGCTCCTCGCACCGCCGCTGATGTGAGGGAAGGAGAGTGCAGCCTGTGCCTCTCCTTCCCCTCAGTCTCCGGCGGGTGTCATAGTTTAATTCAGCGCCCATCCGTGAGCCAATCAGAGCTCGCGGTGCGAGCTCTGATTGGCTCACGGATGGGCGCTGAATTAAACTGTGAGACACCCGCCGGAGACTGAGGGGAAGGAGAAGCACAGGCTGCGCTCTCCTTCCCTCACACAGGACGGCAGCGGCAGCGGTGAGCAGGGAAGGGGGGGGGCATGTTATACCTGGCACTGGGGGATATCTGGCACTGGGGGGGCATTTCTATCTGGCACTGGGGGATATCTGGCACTGGGGGGGCATTTCTATCTGGCACTGGGGGATATCTGGCACTGGGTGGCATATATACCTGGCACTGGGGGATATCTGGCACTGGGGGGCATATATACCTGGCACTGGGGGATATCTGGCACAGGGGGGCATGTATACCTGGCACTGGGGGATATCTGGCACAGGGGGGCATGTATACCTGGCACTGGGGGATATCTGGCACTGGGGGGGCATGTATACCTGGCACTGGGGGATATCTGGCACTGGGGGCATATCTGGCACTGTAGGGGCATTTCTGTATCTGGCACGGGGGGCAATGTATATCTGACACAGTGGGAGCATTTGTGTATCTGGCACTGTGGGGCAATGTGTATCTGGCACTGTGGGGCAATGTATATCTGGCACTGTGGGGCAACGTGTATCTGACACTGCGAGGCAATGTATATCTGGCACTCTGGGGGCATTTCTGTATCTGGCACTGTGGGGCAATGTGTATCTGGCACTGTTAGTCAATGTGTATCTGGCACTGTGGGGCAATGTATATCTGGCACTGTGGGGCAACGTGTATCTGGCACTATTGGGGTCATACGTGTATCTGCCCCTCCCCCATATGTGTATCACGCCCCCATTTTCATTGACCACGCCCCATGTGGCATTTGGCCACACCCATTTTTTGTGCCCGCCTTCGGCGCACGCACACAGTACCCGTAAGACATTTTTTCTACTTGCACCACTGCTAGTGACTAAGGTGCATACACACGTTGGGATTTTGACTATCTTCGATTTTGACTTTACGATTTCCCCTGAACTCCCCCAGAAACACTTATTTTGACTATCTGTACCTTCGATTTTGACTATGTGCGATTCTGATTATACTTTTTACAAGATAGTACACATAGGGCCGTATTCAACAGCTGTCAGGTCCTTTCCAACAGGACTACAGCACTCTAATCAATGCCGGGCCAAACCCAACAGGTTTGGCCCGGTCCCGACAGTGTCAATCTGACTTTTTTTAAAGTTGTATTGACATTGTCGGAAATGGGGCTAAAACCTGCTTCCTACAATACACGCGGCTCGGTGGCTGATCCGCGTGTATTTCGACAGCATTCCGACAAGTCGGATTTCCCGACTTGTCGGAAAAACTGTGGGCGGATTGAATATATCGGAACCTCTTCCGACCTATTCCAGTCGAAACTGCCGTCTTTCCGACAAAATGGCAGTTTCCGACTCTAATTGAATACGGCCTTATATAGTCAAGATTGACTTGCCTGCACAGTCTATCTTTCCTTGTGATACTGACCCCGTGGGAGTGCGCATCGGTATCGCAAGCTGCCTAACAGTGCGATTTGACCTAACTTTCCTTGTGATTTTGACTATATAGTCAAAATTGCAAGGATAAATCTCACCGTGCATACACACCTTAAGACTGTCAATGAAGGGTATTTGGATCACATTAATCAAACAAATTATATGATACCTAAACTACACAATTAGAAGATAAAAAATAATGCAAACATAAAAGAGATTATAAAAAGTCTAAATTCAGTAACCTATAGAAAAACTCTTAGTCTGCAGAACATTATTTACTATAGTGCCGATTCTTTTACAGACATTGGTGTGTTGAGGTGAGTTGTTGAATATGTATACATGTAACGGTATGCGGTTAACATACCGCCGCACAGGATCCCAGTGATCACAATGCCCAGCGCTCGACAATTTGCTGGTGGCCGGGATGCCGGCGTTGGTATAATGACGGGCAGTATTCCCGGCCATAGGTAACTCATACCGATCCTCATGTCACTATGGAATACAACTTGCTAATATCTCACATTCCTTCCGGTCCTAAGACTTTTATAAAAATCCTAGAATGGGAATGAAACATTGGATCAAAGCAGGACAACTTGTGGTTCTCCTGGAGTGGCCACGCTGACTGGGAGAGTATGCTGGAACATGTAGTTTCAGAGCACCTGGAGGGCCACAGTCTGCCCAGGCCTGCAGTAGATGTACAGTATGTACTACAGACTTAACAGCACATAAATGTAAGGTATATAAATTAGAAGTATGGAATACAGAACCCACATACATTTATTTCGTTTTCATCTTGCGCTCATACCAGTGAGTAAATCACTATGCTTTATAAAATGTAAAGGGTCTGAGGTGTGAGTCTCAGGCATAGA
Organism: Pseudophryne corroboree; assembly: GCF_028390025.1. Lineage (NCBI taxonomy): Eukaryota > Metazoa > Chordata > Amphibia > Anura > Myobatrachidae > Pseudophryne > Pseudophryne corroboree. The sequence continues at coordinate 577,123,175 of NC_086447.1, read as the reverse complement.
AAGTGTCCTGTCCTGCTTCTAATGGGCCCTACACACTGGCAGATCTTACTGCACGATATGAACGTTCTCGTTCATTAATGCAGTGTGTAGGCACCAACGATTAACAATGCGCGGCCACGCGCTTGTTAATCGTTGGTGCCCCGTCACTTATGCATGCAGGCCAATATGGACGAGATTGTCCATATTAGCATGCATTGCTATGGAGCCGGGTGACAGGGGGAGTGAAGAAACTTCACTCCCCCGTCACCTCCACCCCGCCGCCGGGTCGCCCGTCTGCCGTATCGGCGGTCAGGCAGCTCGGCGGTGGGTCGCCCAGTCTGTAGGGCCCTTAAGAAACCTGACAATTCCCTTTATGCTTCAGTTACAAGAGGATTAAACGAAATATATGGGATAAGAGTAGCCTGTTGTAAGTGGAATTACTAAGCGCAGCCTATAACATGAATATACAGGACAGTAGAGTTTGTTACGGCCAATAATACATTTGTGCACTAGACAATGTTAACTCCCAATGATCTGATTTCTGCATTTATATTTTGTTAATGGACTTCAATATTTCTGTTAATAATTAATGTGAATAGGAAAAAAGGATACTTTGCATTCATTTTCAAAACAAATTATATTTACTATTATTGTTAGACATTGGTAAATTGCCACATAAGTGATGTGTTATGCTGGACATATACTATACATTTATCTGGCCAATCTGCATGATATTGGCAAATTGGCCAGATAACTGGGCTCGGTGGAAAAGAGGCGCATGCCACGAAATTACTTTTTATAATATAATAAAATTAAATATAGAATGAAATATAATACCAGGAATTTGTATTTTGCTGCGGGTGACAAATAGGCACATGCCACTATGCTAGACGTTAGGGGAGAAAACACTAGATGGCAGAAGCTACTTGATGGCAGCAAAAATTCATAATGAATGTCCTGTAGATGTAGCATGTGCCTCTTTTCCACTGAGCCCCTCGATTGTACAGTGTATGGGTGTGACCGATCTGCATATCGATCCGATCCAATATATGTTTAAGTTGCACATTCCCTGACTTGGGAGGAATTGGGAAATGTCTCCTCTCTGTTGTAAAGGACCTCAGATATTGTTTGGCCACACAGTGCGAGATATCACACAGTGTAGACTCACAGGGACCGATTAAATTCTTAACGCGCACCCTATCTCCCGTCTAAAGTGACAAGAGATAGAGGGGCGATATTCAAATATCCCCCAATATCGCCCCTATCGCGCCCTGCACAGTCAGGTTTAGGCGCGCAAAGCACAGAAACCCGACTAAACGAATGGGCGCAATCGTGAAAAGACCCGTTTGGGTGACTGATAAGCTACAAAAATACTGATCTGATAAGCTACAAAAATACTGTTGTACGATTGTATTACCTTTGCAAACTGCAGTTTCCACACACTTGAAGAAGTTAGTTTGCCAGCCCCAGATCTATGCATAGCAGCCATAGTGTAGATTTCTAGTGCATTCTTTTGCTTGGATTTCAGAAGTGCTAATGATGTTCTTGTGCTGAGTCCTGCGGGGTTGGGATTGCCAGAGCTAATGCACCATGCAGCATAAACAGATGACTTTAATGATTCCTGCTCTGTGTGGCTGGGTTTGGCATAATTGAGGAAACACCAGCTAACAGTGGTAGTAGTTCGTAGACTTGGAAACTGAGGGACCAGTTGAATTTCTGATCGATCTTTTATTAATATCCTTGAAGCCCCTTCATCTGCACAGGATCTCTCTGACATCTGCATTAGAATTCCAACAGACAGAATTTTGCCTGGAAGTGGCTCATCATCAAGAATTTCACTTGATGTCCTCTGCGGGCTTAAGCTCATATCTGAAGCAGTATCTTCATTATAAAATTCATCAGGTGACATTCGCCCCTCTGGAGCATCACTGGACTTACTCTCAGCCAATGATGTTTCTACACAAGATGATGTGCTGAGTGGTGAATTAGACAATGAAGGTGATAAAGTTTGTGTGACAGAAGTAAGAACGTCCTTTTGCTCTGTGGTGCGACCTTGTCTCACCAACTGAGGCTTTGAGGTTCTTGACAAATCCTTTTTTATATCAGAATTAGTAAGTTCTACTGCACTTAGTTCTTTAACTATTTGTCCATACATCTTTTCCTCCTTCACTCTTTTTTGCTGCTTTGTTTCCATAAAAAGTTCTAAACTACTCGCAGGGGAAAGCACACGTTTGCCTCCTCCAAAAGGTGATGCACTGTCTGAGGTGGACACCAAACATAATGGGATTGCAGAGTCTAAATCCAGTGGCAATGTACGTGGCACTTTCCATAGAGGATATTGTTCCAGATCACCACAAGGTCCTAGCATATGAGCAATGTTGAATCCCAAACCTCTCATAGATGCATTTGTTGCCATTATCCTTTGTGATGTACTTCCATCCACTTTGCAAATGACTATGGAAGGGCTATGGGTTTGTGAGTGTGTAACAAGAATTTGTGAAATGCTAGTGTACATAACACTTCCATATGATGGCACATGTGTCTGAATTCTAACTGGAACTACAGGTCCTGCCAAAGCTTGAAGAGAGCCAACGCTTGGTGAGATAGATAATTGCTGGTCAGAAGAGGAGTCACTTGACCCACCACTGTGATCTCTCTGTAGTTTTGAAAGAAGATTTTTCGATTTCTTAGACGATGAAGATGATGTCTCTAAGTATGGCTGATAGCCTTTTTCCACATTATGCAAATAATTAAGAGGTTTGCATGCACTAGGATCTTCAGCAGTATCAAGGTAATAGGAGGAGTGCAATTCAGAGCTGGTAGATGGCTTAAAATACGTATTTTGCAAATGATGCTGGAAATGTCTTTGTAAAGGATCTATGCAAGATGGCCACAGAAGAGGATGATGAGCTGGCATTTGGGCCATGCATACAGATGTGTAAGGTAAATGAAATGTGTTGTGAACTGGTGGATATAAAATTTGCTCGGGATGTGGAAATGAATGCTGCTGTTCTGGCAAATGTCTCTTGGGGATATAAGAGGACTGATGTCCTACAGGATTTCTTAATGCATCGTGGCTAGTATAGGACTGTTGTGAATAATGAGATGAGGTACATGTAGGTTGTGCAGAAGTGCCAACGGCTACATTTCCAGCTTCATCGGGAAGATTTGTGGAACCTGACATTGAAGATGAAGGAGAATGCTGCCAAGCAATCTGTGATGACCTGCGACTGTTATATACTTGATCAGATTGTTCTTGATTTCCAAGTTCTTGCTCTGTCTGGGAATTTTCAGGGAAACCACTAAAAGAAGCTTGACGAACGAGAAAGCATTTTTTCCGTTCACGGGCTGGAGACAAAGTTGTAGTGATGGCACCTGGGACTGAAGCATGAGTAAGGTTTCCATAGTCAAAAGACTTACTTCGAATTTCAGGTATTTCAGTTAGGTTAGGACATGGTATTTGCTCAGAAGAAGAGCGTCTCATTTCTTTCTGATGGTGTTGGCTAGGTACAGAAAGGGAATAAGCTCCAGGAGGAACAGTTAAGAACTCTGGTGGCCTTCCAATTTCATCCTGCTTAGTGGGTACTATAGATTTCATGATTTCTTCTCTTTCAAAAGACATTGAAAAGCTTGAGCTGTGTGACAAATTACTCTCCTGACTTGGGCTACGAGAGAGACTTGTACCTGTTGACTCAAAGCTGGATTCTCCAGATGAATTCTCCATATCAGCCAAACGAAGACGTTTCTTTTTTGGAGGCAATTTTTCTGCAGGAAGTTGCGAAAGAGTTTCACTTCTTTGGGGCCATTGAAATTCTTCTGGTGGCTTTTCAGGCTCTTTAACAGGAATTTCTGGCTCTTTCTCAGGTTTGTCTGGTTCCTCTGTAACACGAATCTCAGGTACCGTGATATTGTGTTGGCGAACCAATTTGGGTGGCATATGATATGTAGACTGTTGGGAGTGCTGAGATGCAGAAGGTCTGCCAGTAGACTCAATAATATCTGGTGTCTGAGTCCAGTCTGGACTCATTGAAGACATTGTATTCCCACTGTCACAAGTCTCAGAGGGTGAGCATGCTTTATCTGGTTGACCAGTTAGAAGTTCTGTTGACTCAGACCTTTCAAAAGAGTTAGGTCTACTCAAAGAATTAGTGTGTTGAATTACTGATATGACATTACCAGGAGGCTTCCTATTGATTATGTCTGTTAATTTATCTGTGTCTGAAGAGGATTCATCTAATACAGGTACAGGACTGTCCATTTGTTGATGCGATCTACAAATGTCAAAACGATCTAGTGGCCCACTGTACACATACTCTTGTCCCCCAATAGAAAATCCAACCCTGGGAGATTCTTGACTCTGAGATTTTGAATCAAAGTCCAAGATGACAGGACTGCCTGCTGAGCTGCTCATTGCACTACACGGCATAGAAACATCTTCCTCATCTCCAACACTCTTCTCTTTCCTGCGCTTTCTGTTTTCAATCATTGTTCCAAACCGAGGGGGCGAAGGGGCTGTAACATCTATAAAATATTCAGCTCCTGGTTTCATGCCACCTATATACTGCCTATCTCTATGTCCCTGTATGTGAGGTTCATGTTCATCCCACCTTTTAGGATGCATTCCTGAGACATGGTAGTCATACACTGAAGATATTTTCTTTTCTTTTGAAGAAAAAGATGTCTCATGAATTGTTTTCCTGCAGTACGCAGCAGCTGCATTTTTGGACATCCTCGTATATGCATCAAGATCAGAGTGACCCTCTAAGACCAGTGGTAACTCAAAAGCACCTTGCCTCCTAAGCAGTCGTTGATGAGGAATACCTGTTGTACCTGGATAAAATACATCATCAGAACCGGTCATACATTCATCAAATGAGTGACTTCCTCTTATAGATGGAGGGATGCTTAAACTTGCTCCTGAAGATGTTGGCATTGAGTTGCTTCTTATAAGTGGTGATGTATCCCCGGAAGCGTCTATAAGTACTGCTGTTTGGCCATGCTGCATTTCTGGATATACTTTAGAGTCACTTTCAGCAGATTCTGCAATAAGGTGAGTTTTTTGCAATTCAGATGAATGGATGCCAGATAATCTTGTCTTTATACTTTTTAACTTGCTATGATCTAAAAATCCTTCCCTCTTTGTCATGAACTGTGAGATGTGTTCCTCAATCATACTGGCATTGACAATTGATATATTGGCTTCTTGACTTTGTAGTGAAGATCTGGGGCTCAGTCTACAGTATTTACCAAAAATTATTTCTTCATAAGAGGTTGCATTGGTATTTGGAGGGCTTATATTTTGCTCTGCACTTTCTGAACGTGAAAAGTAACCAGAATCTGTGCTTCCTTTACTGTGTGGGCTCAAAAGATTTAAGGACTTCTCTGAGTCATGCCCTTTCTTCTCTGAAAGTTTTAGTGCAAGTTTTTGCCTGGCAGTATGTGGTTCATCACTTTTTCCACTTATTGATGGGCTGTGCATTAAATCAGATGCCACATAATGAGAGCTTTCACTTGGTAGGTGAATGCCGCTTTTTGGGACTATCAGAATTGGCACTTTTATTGGGCCTCCTAAAGATTCTTCTGAAGTATGGAAAGCTGGATCTAAATATTCCCCACACCTAACACCAATATCCACTGGAATTTGTGAAATGGGGCTCAATTTTTCAGAGTCTTCAACTAATAACAATGTCTCTTCATCAGTGTCTGTGCTCTGTTCCCCATCAGAATGTATTTCCGTTTCTACGTCAATGCAGGATGCCTCTAAATCTAGCTTGGAAACAGAAGAGTCTGTAAAAGGAACTAACCCAGCTTTAATGGCGTGTGCATGTGACTTCCTGTGCTTATATAAGTTGCTTTTTGTTTTGAAGGAGAAACCACAGGGTACACATGGGTATGGACGCTCTCCTGTGTGAGATCTTATATGTTTCTTCAGCACGCTTGGTTTGGCACAAGCCCGTGTACAATACGGACATATATACTTGCCAGGTTTTTTGGGCTTTTGCTCCTTTTTGTAGGTGTCTTCTGTATGTTCAATAGATTTCTGTGAATATTGGCTGTATGAAGATGCAAGAGCTGAAAATTTCTTCCTGGAGAATGTAGCACTGTGTCCATGCATTCGAAAGAATAAGTCTTCTGAAGGAACAGTCATGTGACTATGATAAGGGTAGGCTTGCCCTTCAAGACTCTGGTGAGGCTTCATGCTGTGCACTAACCTCTGTGGATGAAGAGTGTGTTGGGGAAAAGAAAGTGAGTGCCGGTGAGTATAGGAGCCAGAACGCTTCTGTGTATATTGCTTTTCTGGCATTTGCGGGGTAGTTTCACTTTGTGATCCTGCTTTCAAAGAGCTGTAATGCTGTCCTGATGCTGGGTTTGTATTTTGCTCAGGATTAACCTGCGGCTGCCTTTCTCCTTCTTGAAAAGTGCTCATTGTAACAATGGCTGGATTCTCTTGCCTCCATCTGCCTGATACTTTGTCAGATTCTCCACACCTTGAGGTAGATTCTTGCCCTAATACAGTGTCTCCAGAGTCCATTTTGATTCACTTGGTCTTCAGTGTTAGCTTACTTTAATGCTATACAGACACATGGAGCGTGGCTGACTTTGCTTATTAAATCAGTGTCACTCCCATTTTTCCCAAAGTTCTTTTCAAGTCAGCTACTTTGTGTCTGTATAAACGTTCCCATGTAGTAGTATATATGTATTAAATGACAGGGTCATGCATGACCATAAGTTTCTCAAGAATGGCCTTGATGATTCTTGATAAATGCTGAGCAAGATATGAAAACTCCAGGTAGTTCTGCTGAGCTACTAAAGTGCAGTTCTAGGCGTTGACAATGTAGATGTATAACCTAAAAGACAAATAAAACAATATGTAAATTACCTTACAAAAACAGAATTGCAGAATCACACATAAGAACAATAATTAATAGCAAAAGAAACAGTAGAGCACTTTAACAGCTCACAGCTTATAATGAGTGCTTAAAATGCTGTGTGACATGCAGGGGTGTATAAGAAAGGAGGGGGGCCATCTGCAGTCTCTGTCTGAGCCCCCTCCTCTCAGCAGACTTTGAGCACTAGGGTCACTAGTAGACCCTAGCAAAGTGCCAGAGTCTAGTGCACATGCTACGGACATTTTCCTGGTGGTTTTCCTACTGTGTATGTGTGAAACGTCAGGAAAATGGCTGCTGTATGGGACTCCAGAGGGGTAAGTATTCAAGAGATGGGTATAGGGTGTGGGCTCCTCTGGACCCTAGGGCCATTGTGCACTGCATACCTTGCAGCCATTATAGATATGCCACTGGTAACAGGATATGTAAAAATATTATGTATTTCAATGAGAAAGTGTGTTTTCTGTGGGGGTTTTTTTGTGTACTGTTGCCCAAATGGCTAATGACAACATTTTCAAAACTGCTTGAATGATTAAAAAGCATGTGTGCCATTCAACCCGTTTTACTCCTAGAAATAAATGACTTGTGAAGCGATTACAAATGGCGCTTTAAATATGAAGTGAAAAGCACCTGCATGACACTACCCTAAGGCTCACGTGGTCTTACTGCAATACCTTAACTGAGTTACTGACAGGTAGTCTGTGAAGACTGGCTTGTATACTGTACAAAGATAATGGCTACTCCATCATGAGTATTATAATCTCTTTTACATAAAATAACTTTTATTTTTGATTCCATGCTACTTCTTTAATTGCATTTCCATGTCCTTGGTTTCTTCAGACAATCAGATAAGTACAATTCTGTAATTAAGCTGGGTACTCATATCACTAGATTGAACACTCCCGATCAATTGCATAGTCTGCCCTGCTTGACCCATTGGGACCTCTGTACACACTAAGCTAGAAAGACCTCAGTGTGTCCGGTCTTCTATGAGATCAGAAGAACAGCAGTTTAAATATTAAACTGCACAGGGGTGCAAGAATGTTTTGAGGATGGGGGGAGGGGTGCAGAAAAAATTACATATTGGCGCTCCCCCAACCCCCACCCCCCCAGTGCGGGGGAGCGCTTACCTCCAGATCCCCTCGGTGACTTGTCTTTTACAAAGTCAGCTGCCGCAGCGTGCCATGCCATGCACTGTCCTAGCCGGCTCTTCACAGATGCATTACTGGGAGGAAGCATGGCCATGCTGAGCTTACTGGACATCCCTGCCTCCTCCAAATAATGCATCAGTGAAGAGCCGGCTAGGACAGCGCATGGCACACCAAGCTGCGGCAGCTGACTTTGTAAAGAACAAGTCACCGCACGGATCTGGAGGTAAGCACGCCACCTCCCCAGCGTCTGCACCTCATATTTTGGGGGGGCATGCTGCCCCCTTGAACCCCCCCCCCCCTCCCCTCCCCTCCCCCCCCCCCCCCCCCGTTCCGACACCACTGCACACAAGATGTGATCTCCCAATCTGACAGCTGCAGGAGCATTTGATACAATTGTCGGGGGCCAATCAGCTGTTATCAGGTGTGTTTACAAGCATTAGCCTCAATAACACAAATTTAAGTATCTGGAAAATTCTGCCATCATGTTGTACAGTAAAGCCTAAAGGTGCATACACACGGTGAGATATTGACCGTCTCCGATTCTGACTTTGCGATCTCCTCTGAACTCCCCGGAACCCTGAACCACCAATACTGACTATCTTTACTTGAGATTTTGACTATGTGAGATTTTGACTAAGTGCCAATTTTGACTATACTATGTACTAGATTGTACACAATATAGTCAAGATTGCCTTGCCTGCACAGTCTATCTTTTCTTGCGATACCGACCCCACGGGAGCGCGAATCAGTATCGCAAGCTGTGTACACATGGTTCGATTTGCACTAACTTTCCTTGCGATTTTTACTATATAGTCAAAATCATAAGGTTTTGAAGGTTCTGAACCGTAAAGACAGGTTCCCTTACAACACAGCTCCTACTAACATTCTCTAATATACTGTAGAAGTTCAGTAAATAGAAGACATTTCAGATTATTTTCTGATTCATGGCATCTCGCTCTAAAGTCTATTAAAGGCCATTAGAGTCAGCCTGAAATATCTGGTAACAGAGAACTGCACACCAACTGTAAATATTCTGTCAAATATTTCAAGTTCTTGTTTGAACATTTCTATTATGTATTTGTGAATATTATAAAATATCTTTTCATATGGGATACACTTATATTTTAGACTTAGTGGTTTTTACTTTAAACGGTTTCTCTATCACATTCAGATTATATAACAGTCTTTATAGCAAGCTATACATTTGATTTATGCCTTTAATTCTTATAGTAGACTCAGAATAATTACAGCATGGCTGAAATACTGTTCTAGAAGTTACTTATGAATCTGGTAAGTGTCCCTCCCTCAGATCGCAGTAGTCAGACATTGCCTGGTTATCCAATACTCCTACAGTAAGAAGTCCCAGGCATTTGCTTTGAAGACAGAGTAATGCTTACAAGTATATGGACGGAGTTACTGGATGAAAAACGTATATCAGAATATCTGAGGATTTTTTTAGCTTAACAAATACCAGTCCTGTGAATTTTTCCTCAAGACTTACTAAGGCATTATTGTTTATGACTTTACAAGAGAACAGCCATCAATTAGCTATTTTTTTGGTCTTAATAATTCATTACAATTGTTACGTGTAAGTTTAGTATCCTCTGATCATTTTACACGCACAATTCAGTCAGGTGGAATATGCTGCAGCTATGGAGAGCTCTCACACTAAGCACCCTGAAAGGTTTTACCTCTAGTTGTAGTGGTACATCCTGTCACATTAACACAATATATATTATTACAGTACATCTACTGTGATCAAAAGCAAGAAAAACATATTTTTATGTACCTGTTTCCATCGGGAATTTCATACACATGGCTGTGCTGAAGTTGTCTGTAGGAGAAAAGAATAAGCATTTAATTACGAGCAATTTGTTTCACTTCAATCAGTAAAGAAGCCCTGCGACCATAAAAAGCATGGGAGAATATACTAAACTTTTTAATTCCTTTACACGTAACTTTTTGGGCAGACCTCATGTTTGCATAATGAAAATCATTGCACCCAGCTGCCAAGAATAACAAACACAGGAAATGAACAGTGAAAGTTAGCTATTTGCTCTCTGCAAGACTCTTGGTATTATTACACTGATCTTTTACCTGTCGCCTTTCTCAACACCTTTGTATTACTTCACTTTAACATGCTTTATATGAACAATGATGAGGATTGTACACTTATTTGCATAGTGAAGAAGACTGGTTAGGTAAAGATAAATGGGAGAAACTTTTATTCAGGTCACAGAAATCCAATGTAGCTGCCAATATGTGTAATAATTCACAATGGGACACAATGGCACAGTGGGTTTATACTTGCAATATACAAATGTAACTATTGAACACAGAATGATTACATGAGAACGTCAACATTATACACACATAGTTTACAGGCATTTACATTAATATTACCATACCTTCAGTACTTTAGAAAAATTGAGTTTAATTAATAGTAAAATGTATATGCGCTATGGAACACTATCAAGATGTAGTATATACACACTTCAGAACTTTATCAACACCTTTTTTAGCAGCCCAGTTGCTGAGAAAGCTGTTTGCATACTTATCTCCTTCAGACGCAAAATATTCACAGTGATACACAGACTGATTTAGAAAGTGGAGTGCTGAAAGAGCATCTATGATAGTTAGAAATGTAGTATAGCGTTGTTTATGTCAATGTAGCACCAGTCATTTGCTTGCAAATTCTGCAAAACTGCTTCCTGTTCTCAGATGACTTGGCTATGATGCATCATATGCATAAATGTCATTAGTGCATAGAGTTCTCTAAAAATGGCAACCACAAATGAAAACAAATTATATTTAAAATGATGAGAGGGACACCTTCTGTCGATTGTCATGAATAATGTGTGTTGGGTCCGGAACCCTACATACAGCTGCCCTCACAAAGTTGCTGCCCAAGACTAGCCTTGGTTCAATGGATTGGTAGATAGACATGCAATGTCAAAATCTTTTATGACTCACACAGTATACTGCCAATACTGATAATGCTATACTGGCAGTTATAGCCACCATTGTGGTCTAGCAGAAGCGTCATTCTACAGTATCTTTCAAATAAGAGCAACTGTTATCTTTGAAAATATATTCAAAAAATATATATAGTGGGGATATACCAAACCTTGGACAGCAATAAAGTACCAACTAATCAGCTTCTGAGAGCCATTTTACAGGCTGTTTGAACAATGACAGTTAGCAGCTGATTGTTTTTTTAATATCTCCAAGGTTAGATACATCTCCCCCGTAATATTGTTTAATACCGAATCATAAACAATTATGTCATTTATTCTCCTGTTCAAATTGTATTTAATCAAAGCAAAAACCGATACAAAAAATATAACAATTGTATGTTAGAACAGACCCATCAAATGTAGTGTCAGTATCCACTAGGCTACCATTTATTTTCAAGCATAAAAAGCGAATGTTTTCGACCCATTTCAGTGGTTAATGTACGATGAAGATATTCTGGAATATTCTTCATAACACGCTGTGGCGACATTTTGCCTTATTATTGTAATACATTAAAAGGAATGAATATTGTAATAACACCTAAATATTAGTCTAAGCACTTTGTGCCCATATTTATATTGGCTTTCAATAAGGAAGAAAAGAACGTCATATTTTTTGGTCGCTGCGATGTTGTCCATTACATGATTCGCTAAAATTACTTCACTTCCTTATTTAAATGTGGAAAATCTGATAATAAAATCATCTCAGAGAACGGAGATGTTATTTTTTTCTTCTCCACATCTTACACAATGGGAGAGGAAAATCAATATGTCTCCAAATAAACAATTTTAATGCTATGTGAGATGCCAATTAGTTTAGCGGCGCAGGTATATGAAAATAAAGCGGTATACAGAGAAAGACATAGAAAGCATGTGTGCAGTTTTTTATTTCATTGTTTGACAGGGCATTGAATACAACCCGTTGGCAGCCACAATGAAAACACAGATCTTTGCCAGTCAAAAAATGCGTAAAGAACATAATGGAAACCAGACTGTGAACCGTATTGATAAACACTGGACACAGATACACCTGCTGGCCTGGCAGCTACACCGCACTGCAGGGCTGGTACATAAGAGAATCTTATTTAGAGAATCTTGGGGGTATGTGAGAAGGGGATTGTATGTTTAGATGAAGAGATGAAGCCTGCGCTTTGGTTTATAGTGATGTGGGGGTGTAATATTCACAAGCACCTATGTACATAACAATGCAGCTTGGCAATCACAAGTTTTAGTGAATGCAGGGCACAAGCAATCTAATAAAATAACCCTGCTGACTTACATCCTTTAGGTTTTAACAGTTCTACAGCAAAAACACATATTCAGTATGTGGGGAAAAGTCATTGTCAAGACAGTCCCTGCATGTATTCAATGTCAAATAGCCACATCAGACTATCTGTTCTTGCCAAGTAATAAATAGGCACCAGGGTAATTGGTACAGGTTTAAAGGCTAAGGGCAGGATGTACTAATATTCGCGTCCGTCCCGTTTTTTTTTTTTTTGGGCGCGGGGGGGGGGGGGGATTTTCATGGTGATTTTGTGGCGGTGTATTGTTTCTGTTACAGTATTTTCACTGTGTACAATTTTTTGTTGTGGGGGGCAGTGAATGCTGCTTTCTTCAGTGTCTTTCAGTTCTCATTTCCTGTAGTCTGCGCATGTGCCGAGTTGTGTGTCTATGATTTGCAGAAGGGTTTGTTGTACGCCGTTCTGTGTGGGCTGAAGGCGCCATTACGGGTAGTGGTGTTGTCGTTAGAGGTCCCTACCACTGCATTCCTTTGTCACCCATTGCCTCCCGAGCAAGCCAGTGCTTCCCACCCATTCCCTTCCCCAGCCAGCCACTGCCTACAGTAGTCACCCACTGAATCCCTCATCCATCCCCAAGCCACCCACTACACACCCCGGCCAACCTCTACTTTTTGATAATCAATTAATTGCTGCTGTTATATTTGTATACGTCTTTCCTGATTTTGCTGAAAGACAGATGTGGAAGGCACTAAAATAATATAAACCTTCATCTCAAAATCAAAATCGCCCTGTAAGCGGATAGTACAAATGAGAAACTGACAGTCTCCGCAGCAGCCAATGGACAGAAGATTTGGCACAGAAATATCGCGGGAGCTTAAAAATGTGGAAACATTCTTTTTTTTTTCACGATAAACTTTTTTTTTAGTACATACACGATATGAACAGAACATACGGAAACCAGCTATTAGCACAGAGAAGGTATTAGTACATTCCACCCTCAGCAACATTTAGATTTGATACAGTATGTATATATTGCTGTCATATCCTATATGAGCACTATAGTAAATGTCAGTACAAAAATAACTTAATTTTATATGGAAACTGTAATACATAAACGTAGGGCTAATCTAATAAGAGTAAAGTATATATGTTAGTCCTGTGTACTATTAAAGCACGTGTACAAGGGTAAAGGACTATATAACCGTGGCCTTCTTTTTGTTTACTTAGTACTGGATGGGTCCTAATAGAAAAGTTATAATGCTTAAAAAGCTATACACCCACTATAACTATGCAGTCTCACTTTTAGGTGTATGGGGTGACCTGAAAAAAAAGGGACAAATATCAATGAAAATCAACTAAGAGGCTTTCTATTCTGCCATGTAAAGAAGGCTACATAGACATATGCCTATCAGTTCCCCCATATGGCAGAAAAAGGTATAATGTTGATCATATATATGCAGACTACTAAAACTCACTAATCACAAAGTTATATTCATTAGCATGGGCCTTCTGGTAGCATCAATAGAAGGTAAAGCTATTTTAACAACAAATAGGGATTTATTTATTAAAGGGCAACCATACATTTATATTTGTATGTATCAAAAATAGATTATTAATACCCCTTTTACACCGAGCCTTTGACCCGGGTTATTGTTGGGTCTACTCAGGTCACAGCTTGGTGTAAAAGAATGCTTAAAAAATAACCCAAGTTGAGTGACCAGGGAATCCGACCCTGGTAGCTACCATTGTTGGACCCAGTGTAAACAGCTCGACCCGGGTTATCCAACCCAGGTTATGCTTAAAAGCTGCTGACTGGCTGTGTATGCAGAGGTCAGTCTGTGAGTGACATGCAGGGCATACCCGGGTCCAGTGTAATACCGCTTTCACATCGCAAACCCAGGTTGAACCCGGCTTTTGAACCTGAGTCTGATTTAGGTCCGAGCAGCCTTAGACCCTTTTAATGGGGCTGACCCTGGAATAATCTGGGTCCAATGTGCAACAGGGTCTGACCCTGGTCTGACCTGGGTTGGAACCTGGGTTGGAACTGTGTCTGGGTTTTTGGTGTGAAAGTGGTATTTGTCTCATCCACATTTTCACCACTGATACCCCTTTCACATCGCCAATGCCGGATCCCACCCGGGAATTGGAAACGGGTCCTTCCCGGGTGGGATCCAGCATTGGACCCTAACACCTGGCTTACCGACTCGGCAATATGCCAGGTCGGTTGCCATATCGGCAGGTGGCGGAGCTGGCAGCGGGGACGGAAATGGGAGATGAGCTCATCTCCGTGCCGCCTCTATTGTAGTGAATGGGTCGCCTCGACCCGGGTACCCATTTACGCTGCCACTAACCCGGTATTCAAACCCAGAATTTATTCCCCTGCTTTATTCCCGGGTTGAATTACCGGGAATTCGACCATGGCCCTTTCACACCGCACACCGACCCGTGTCGACCTGGCAATATGCAGGGTCGATACCGGGTTATTTGTGCGGTGTGAAAGAGGTATGAGTAGTTTATTTCTAATGTTTGCTGTGATGTCATTGACCCTGCCCCTATCTGAGATAAAAGCCAGGGCTTTGCACTGATTCTACATAGAGAAGCACTACCTAAGTCAGTGGTTCCCAAACTGGGTGCATAGTACCCTGGGGTGCCAAGGGGCAAGTGCAGGGGTGCCACAGGTTGGTGGTCCAGGACCAAATCAAATTATTTACAGTCAATAGGCAAAACCAGTGCTGGCGGATGCCAATCATAAAATATGTGAACCAACAGAAGTGGAACCCTGTACACCACCACATAAGTGACCCTAAGGGTGCGTACACACTGTGCAATATCGCATACGATCCGGCTGATATTGGCCGGTTCATTGCACGATACTGGATACGATGCACGCTCCCGCAGGGCAACTCCGGCATCGCACATCGCGATATAGCTTACGAGCAATTTGGCAGCATGGCCCCACTCCTGTCGCCCGTCGCAGACGACACTGCATGGTTTGCAATGTTGTCCTAATGTGTACATAGCCTAAGGATGACAGTTAAGCACAATTTACTTAATTTCATATTTTTTCTAAAGTGCCAATACTATAGGGCACATTGATTTAAGAAAGTTTGGGAACCACTTACCAAAGGCAATGACTTGACAGAAAACTGGATATGTTTAGTTAAGCATATATACATCAATTACTTTGTTAGTATTTTACCAATAAAAAATAAATAAAAAATCTGTCCATTTAAGCACAACAATTTCTTTGTGTCAGTGAAACAAAACTGGAAATTGGCAATCCAAAATAAGTATCTCTCATTCAATGCTCTACAAGCTTGTTAACTTATGGTATACTGTGCGCCGGGATCCCGACAGCCGGTATACAGAAGACCACCCCTTTTGGAGTACCAGGTCCCGTGAGACTCTGCTAGCGTCTGGTGTTTTTTTGCGGAAAATACTTCTTAGTCGCAATGCAATGTGACTAGAATGTACCAGGAGACTGTGCTGATTAATTTGAAATGTGACACTTTTATATCTGTGTGCGACTAAGTCTATGAATCTGTATACAAAGTGCTACGATCAGCACCCACAACTTTTTCCATGCCAAGTTAGGAGGCAGCAAATTGTCGGCATGACGGGATCCCGGCGGTCAATATACCGACGCCGAAATCCTGACACCATCTGCAGTACCGGCGGTCGGGGCTGGTTTCCCTACTTGGGTAGTGGTCCATGCCACCATCCGAGGGGGAATAGAACCCTTTGGTGACAGAAGGTCGCCACCAGGCCCGAAGCGTGGCGAATGAAGCAAGCCCACGTGAGGATGCGCTGTGCACGCCGCCGGGATCTCGTCTGTCAGGATCCCAGCATTGGTCTACCTGACCACCGGGATACCGACCGCCTGGATCTCATACTGATCCCACTAAGTTCTATTGTGCTTTGTATACAGACTCAGCAGCATCGCAACTAAGACGCATTTTTGGCAATAAAAGACACCTGGTGGTTTACTCACTCCAGGCATCTCGCATTGCATGGCTTATTGACAATGTGTTTTTAACTATTTCCCTACCGGGTGCTGCTTGAAAAAATATAAATGCTACTTTAAATCCAGTTTCAAAAAATTCACAAAAAACGACAATTTTGGCAAATCTTTCTTCATTACATTTCCCCTTAGTGCTTTGTCTTTACCTATTCTTATACCTCAATGAATAAATTACAGTTCACATTAACTCTTTTACATTACCTAAAACACATCCATATCCTACCAGTAAATTAACTACAAGAACGTACAACTGTTTGACAAAGCCATCCGCGGCATTTTCATTTTTTCTAGTAATTAACAACTTTAACAGCTTACATTGCTGAATATCCAATTCAAAAGAGGGAGAACTCATTGAAGTGACTCAAACACAACTTGGATCTATATTTCATTTACTTCATGTGATGTTTGAAATCAAAGATATATCTTTAAAAAAATGACTAGTTCTGTACTGTCAGCAGCTTGGTGGCACTGAGATGAGGAGAGTAATCTGTGAGCATATGGATGTATAAGTGGGAAGAAAGCTCTCTGCTATTTGGAAAAGCACAGCCCGGTGTGTTTGCAATAACGGCTAAGGGCCGTATTCAGAGGTGGACGCAATGTTTACACAAATCACCAATGATTTTTGATCTGTGCTGTTCCTGCGCATCTGCAGATCTGTGGATGTGATGACGATCGCTGTGCAACGTAAGCCATAGCAGGAATGATATGCTGTAGTTATTTGGGGACGGCGTCAGGCAGCTTTCTCAAAAACTGAGGCGTTCACTGGCCCCAGAAGTGTGAATATCCACCCAACCTGAGTAACATGAGGACTACTCAGAGTCAGATGATCCAGCGAGGCGTCTTCGGGCGCAGCCGTGGATCAGTGAAGACGGCAGGAGGCATTTACCTACACAAGATGCCTTCTATTGCATTTACATATTTTAGCACAGCTGCTGTGTACAAAGATGCCATGGCTGTACCTACTGTGTCCATCTCTAAATCAGGCCCAAACTCCATAGCAACAAATCAGACTTTCATTATATAACTTGAACTAGACAGATGACAGCTAATTGATCATTTGTTTTAGTGCACATTTACATCTTTCAACAATGTTATTCTATAACCCCCACTGTGTCCACTCAAGCAGAGGTAAAATACACTGTTACCTCCAGAGCCTGATTATAGGCGGGGCGGACAGGGTGGTCATCTAGGGCTCCCACACATTGGAGGCCCCACACTCTGGCAAACACTGCACCAGTCCGGCCTCCTCTGCACGTTTCCTGGACAGCTCCGAGTCCCAGTAGCGCAAGAAGGATCTTATCTTGAGACGTAGACAGCTTTGTCTCTGTCTCCACAGTGAGCCCCGCCCTCTTGCAGACATAATGCTGCAACTCACGAGTGTATGGGGAAGGGGGCGGGGCCTAATGCTGTGAAGTGCCCACCCTCATCAGCGCCTAAATGTATGTCAAGCTTCTATGCATTCAGAGCCTTTGAAACTAAAGATGTGCCCTCATACACTGTTGCTCAAGTCACACCAAATAGCGCCTCTCGGCATGCCATGTCGAGGATAACTTGGCTGCGCTGACTGGCTTTCACTCAAAATGTGCATCCTATCCCCCAAAAAAAACTATAGGAAGCAAGAAAACTGTTTTGCTGATGTTTGCAGATCACTGTGATGTGATATTTGTTCATGTGCGCGGGTCTGACTTTGTACAAAAAGGCTCAGATGCGAATAGCCACAGCTTTCTTCACAACAAGTTCTGTTGTGCTTAATTTGAGACTTTGTACCTGTGTGAAACAATTCCTGTGTGGTTAAAGTCGCAGCCTAGAATCTCTAGTACACTGTGGCCCTCATTCACTATCAGTTGTTAAACTGATAATATCGCAAATGGATGCTTCTCGGTCATTTGCGAATGCGCAGAGTCGGCATTGTGTGTGCGATCACAATGTGAGTGAAAGTCGGCGGGCATACCAGGGCGGTGATGTGGCATTTGTGGGGAGTGGTCCAGGGAATACAGTAGTGTCATATCCGTTTTCAGGGCCGCCCGATGGCGCCGCCTGCGTTTCCTGCGACAGGAAACATGACACCGGTGCGATTTCGGCAATGCAATTGCAATTGAATTGCGATCGCATCACAGGGTGGTGATTATCATGCTGGACGGCCTTGCCCTGTGCTGGGCAGCTCCCAGCATGCAACTGTAAGCGGTAGCAGTTTTTCTTTTTAGTAGCAAAACTAATACTGAAGCTGAATGAGGGCCTTGTCGCTAATTCTGTGATGTTTATAATAATAAATATAAATAAATAAATAAATATATCGTACGATACTCTTCTTGGAAAGTTTAGTTGCCTACTCTCCTGAAATATGGAGAAGATTCCTGAACTAGAGGGAAAACTCACAGGGGGGTACTCAAATAGCTCTGATCATTTCGGAGCTGTTGAATTCGACTCCATGGGTATTCAATTACGGACTGTTTTTGTCCGTTTTCAAGGCATTTTCGCCAATGTCCTTTCACCATTTTGTTTTAAGTGAAAAGACATTGGCGAAAAATGCCTGAAAATCGTCGAAAACAGCACACATTTTTTCACCAGCGCAGGTGCGAAAATACGTGGATCCGCCGATCCACATGTTTTTCACTCCTGCCGAATGTTTCGCCTCAGTGAAAAAACAGCCCTACTTTTGCATAGGACGAATCCCCATTCGCCCTAAAAGCAGCGAAAAGCACAGTTTTTTCACCTAGCCAAAAAAATAAAATAACGGAGCTAATAGAATACCCCCCCCAACCCCCCTTAGATTCTGCAAAAAGCTAAAGTGGTCTGATCTGCTACAAGGTGAACAGGGAAATGGTGCAAATGGAGTCATCATTATTTTACAAAGGTGTGCGACTTGATGACATGATTACTTATCCCACATGATATTGCAAATTCTATAATCAAGCACTCTCCCACCATTTTCCTAACTCGCCATCCCATCTTCAGAAGTGATGTAAGAAGTGTAGACAAGCATGCCTGAATTGCTTTTGAAGCTCCTTAAATCAGTATCATTTTTGGAGACATCCATGGTATCATACAAAATTGGACCTGGAGGAGTTTTAATAGTTACAAAAAAACAAACAAAAAAAACCCACTTTCTATTTGTGATGAGCGGGTTCGGTTTCTCGGAACCGAACCCCCCCGAACTTCACCCTTTTTACATGGGTCCGAGCCATACTCAGATTCTCCCGTATGGCTCGGTTAACCCGAGAGCGCCCGAACGTCATCATCCCGCTGTCGGATTCTCGCGAGATTCGGATTCTATATAAGCAGCCGCGCGTCGCCGCCATTTTCACTCGTGCATTGGAAATGTTAGGGAGAGGACGTGGCTGGCGTCCTCTCCGTTATTGTTGAACTTGATTGTGCACTATTGCTTAATTGTGGGGAGGGCTGGGGAGCAGCTGTATAATATAGGAGGAGTACAGTGCAGAGTTTTGCTGATCAGTGACCACCAGTTATCCGTTCTCTGCCTGAAAAAAACACTCCATATCTGTGCTCAGTGTGCTGCATATATCTGTGCTCACACTGCTTAATTGTGGGGACTGGGGAGTAGCTGTATTATATAGCAGGAGTACAGTGCAGAGTTTTGCTGACAGTGACCACCAGTATACATTGTCTGCCAGAAAAACACTCCATATCTGTGCTCAGTGTGCTGCTTTATTGTGGGGACTGGGCACCACCAGTATAATATTATATAGGAGGAGTACAGTGCAGAGTTTTGCTGACCAGTGACCACCAGTATATAATATATAGCATTACGGTACAGTAGGCCACTGCTGTACCTGCCTCTGTGTCGTCATTAAGTATACTATCCATCTAGATTCTATACCTGTGGTGCATTTCAGTTGTGCAGTTTGCTGACACAGTGACCACCAGTATATATAGCAGTACGGTACGGAAGGCCACTGCTGTACCTACCTCTGTGTCGTCATTAAGTATACTATCCATCTACATTCTATACCTGTGGTGCATTTTAGTTTTGCAGTTTGCTGACACAGTGACCACCAGTATACTATATATAGCAGTACCGTGCGGAAGGCCACTGCTGTACCTACCTCTGTGTCGTCATTAAGTATACTATCCATCTACATTCTATACCTGTGGTGCATTTTAGTTTTGCAGTTTGCTGACACAGTGACCACCAGTATACTATATATAGCAGTACGGTACGGAAGGATACTGCTGTACCTACCTCTGTGTCGTCATTAAGTATACTATCCATCTACATTCTATACCTGTGGTGCATTTTAGTTTTGCAGTTTGCTGACACAGTGACCACCAGTATACTATATATAGCAGTACGGTACGGAAGGCCACTGCTGTACCTACCTCTGTGTCGTCATTAAGTATACTATCCATCTACATTCTATGCCTGTGGTGCATTTTAGTTTTGCAGTTTGCTGACACAGTGACCACCAGTATACTATAAATAGCAGTACGGTACGGAAGGCCACTGCTGTACCTACCTCTGTGTCGTCATTAAGTATACTATCCATCTACATTCTATACCTGTGGTGCATTTTAGTTTTGCAGTTTGCTGTCACAGTGACCACCAGTATACTATATGTAGCAGTACGGTACGGAAGGCCACTGCTGTACCTACCTCTGTGTCGTCAAGTATACTATCCATCCATACCTGTGGTGCATTTCAGTTGTGCGCAGTATATATAGTAGTAGGCCATTGCTATTGATAGTTACTGGCATATAATTCCACACATTAAAAAATGGAGAACAAAAATGTGGAGGTTAAAATAGGGAAAGATCAAGATCCACTACCACCTCGTGCTGAAGCTGCTGCCACTAGTCATGGCCGAGACGGTGAAATGCCATCAACGTCGTCTGCCAAGGCCGATGCCCAATGTCATAGTAGAGAACATGTAAAATCCAAAAATCAAAATTAAAAGCGTCTGAGAAGCGTAAACTTGCCAATATGCCATTTACGACACGGAGTGGCAAGGAACGGCTGAGGCCCTGGCCTATGTTCATGGCTAGTGGTTCAGCTTCACATGAGGATGGAAGCACTCATCCTCTCGCTAGAAAAATGAAAAGACTTAAGCTGGCAAAAGCACAGCAAAGAACTGTGCGTTCTTCTAAATCACAAATACCCAAGGAGAGTCCAATTGTGTCGGTTGCGATGCCTGACCTTCCCAACACTGGACGGGAAGAGCTTGCGCCTTCCACTATTTGCACGCCCCCTGCAAGTGCTGGAAGGAGCACCCGCAGTCCAGTTCCTGATAGTCAAATTGAAGATGTCACTGTTGAGGTACACCAGGATGAGGATATGGGTGTTGCTGGCGCTGGGGAGGAAATTGACAAGGAGGATTCTGATGGTGAGGTGGTTTGTTTAAGTCAGGCACCCGGGGAGACACCTGTTGTTCGTGGGACGAATATGGCCATTAACATGCCTGGTCAAAATACAAAAAAAAATCAGCTCTTCGGTGTGGAATAATTTCAACACAAATGCGGACAACAGGTGTCAAGCCGTGTGTTGCTTTTGTCAAGCTGTAATAAGTAGGGGTAAGGATGTTAACCACCTCGGAACATCCTCCCTTATACGTCACCTGCAGCGCATTCATCATAAGTCAGTGACAAGTTCAAAAACTTTGAGTGACAGCGGAAGCAGTCCACTGACCACTAAATCCCTTCCTCTTGTAACCAAGCTCCTACAAACCACACCACCAACTCCCTCAGTGTCAATTTCCTCCTTACCCAGGAAAGCCAATAGTCCTGCAGGCCATGTCACTGGCAAGTCTGACGAGTCCTCTCCTGCCTGGGATTCCTCCGATGCATCCTTGAGTGTAACGCCTACTGCTGCTGGCGCTGCTGTTGTAGCTGCTGGGAGTCGATCGTCATCCCAGAGGGGAAGTCGGAAGACCACTTGTACTACTTCCAGTAAGCAATTGACTGTCCAACAGTCCTTTGCGAGGAAGATGAAATATCACAGCAGTCATCCTGCTACAAAGCAGATAACTCAGGCCTTGGCAGCCTGGGCGGTGAGAAACGTGGTTCCGGTATCCACCGTTAATTCAGAGGCAACTAGAGACTTGATTGAGCTACTGTGTCCCCGATACCAAATACCATCTAGGTTCCATTTCTCTAGGCAGGCGATACCGAAAATGTACACAGACCTCAGAAAAAGACTCACCAGTGTCCTAAAAAATGCATTTGTACCCAATGTCCACTTAACCACGGACATGTGGACAAGTGGAGCAGGGCAGACTCAGGACTATATGACTGTGACAGCCCACTGGGTAGATGTATTGCCTCCCGCAGCAAGAACAGCAGCGGCGGCACCAGTAGCAGCATCTCGCAAACGCCAACTCGTTCCTAGGCAGGCTACGCTTTGTATCACCGCTTTCCAGAAGAGGCACACAGCTGACAACCTCTTACGGAAACTGAGGAAGATCATCGCAGAATGGCTTACCCCAATTGGACTCTCCTGGGGATTTGTGACATCGGACAACGCCAGCAATATTGTGCGTGCATTACATCTGGGCAAATTCCAGCACGTCCCATGTTTTGCACATACATTGAATTTGGTGGTGCAGAATTATTTACAAAACGACAGGGGCGTGCAAGAGATGCTGTCGGTGGCCCGAAGAATTGCGGGCCACTTTCGGCATTCAGCCACTGCGTACAGAAGACTGGAGCACCACCAAACATTCCTGAACCTGCCCTGCCATCATCTGAAGCAAGAGGTGGTAACGAGGTGGAATTCAACCCTCTATATGCTTCAGAGGATGGAGGAGCAGCAAAAGGCCATTCAAGCCTATACATCTGCCCACGATATAGGCAAAGGAGGGGGAATGCACCTGACTCAAGCGCAGTGGAGAATGATTTCAACGTTGTGCAAGGTTCTGCAACCCTTTGAACTTGCCACACGTGAAGTCAGTTCAGACACTGCCAGCCTGAGTCAGGTCATTCCCCTCATCAGGCTTTTGCAGAAGAAGCTGGAGACATTAAAGGAGGAGCTAAAACAGAGCGATTCTGTTAGGCATGTGGGACTTGTGGATGGAGCCCTTAATTCGCTTAACCAGGATTCACGGGTGGTCAATCTGTTGAAATCAGAGCACTACATTTTGGCCACCGTGCTCGATCCTAGATTTAAAACCTACATTGTATCTCTCTTTCCGGCAGACACAAGTCTGCAGAGGTTCAAAGACCTGCTGGTGAGAAAATTGTCAAGTCAAGCGGAACGTGACCCGTCAACATCTCCTCCTTCACATTCTCCCGCAACTGGGGGTGCGAGGAAAAGGCTAAGAATTCCGAGCCCACCCGCTGGCGGTGATGCAGGGCAGTCTGGAGTGAGTGCTGATATCTGGTCCGGACTGAAGGACCTGCCAACGATTACTGACATGTCGTCTACTGTACCTTCATATGATTCGCTCACCATTGAAAGAATGGTGGAGGATTATATGAGTGACCGCATCCAAGTAGGCACGTCAGACAGTCCGTACGTATACTGGCAGGAAAAAGAGGCAATTTGGAGGCCCTTGCACAAACTGTCTTTATTCTACCTAAATTGCCCTCCCTCCAGTGTGTACTCCGAAAGAGTGTTTAGTGCAGCCGCTCACCTTGTCAGCAATCGGCGTACGAGGTTACTTCCAGAAAATGTGGAGAAGATGATGTTCATCAAAATTAATTATAATCAATTCCTCCGTGGAGACATTCACCAGCAGCAATTGCCTCCACAAAGTACACAGGGACCTGAGATGGTGGATTCCAGTGGGGACGAATTAATAATCTGGGAGGAGGGGGATGTACACAGTGAAAGGGGTGAGGAATCGGAGGATGATGATGAGGTGGACATCTTGCCTCTGTAGAGCCAGTTTGTGCAAGGAGAGATTGATTGCTTCTTTTTTTGGTGGGGGCCCAAACCAACCAGTCATTTCAGTCACAGTCGTGTGGCAGACCCTGTCGCTGAAATGATGGGTTCGTTAAAGTGTGCATGTCCTGTTTATACAACATAAGGGTGGGTGGGAGGGCCCAAGGACAATTCCATCTTGCACCTCTTTTTTCTTTAATTTTTCTTAGCATCATGTGCTGTTTGGGGACAATTTTTTTGAAGTGCCATCCTGCCTGACACTGCAGTGCCACTCCTAGATGGGCCAGGTGTTTGTGTCGGCCACTTGTGTCGCTTAGCTTAGTCACACAGCGACCTTGGTGCGCCTCTTTTTTTCTTTGCATCATGTGCTGTTTGGGGACTATTTTTTTGAAGTGCCATCCTGCCTGACACTGCAGTGCCACTCCTAGATGGGCCGTGTTTGTGTCGGCCACTTGTGTCGCTTAGCTTAGTCACACAGCGACCTTGGTGCGCCTCTTTTTTTCTTTGCATCATGTGCTGTTTGGGGACTATTTTTTTGAAGTGCCATCCTGCCTGACACTGCAGTGCCACTCCTAGATGGGCCAGGTGTTTGTGTCGGCCACTTGTGTCGCTTAACTTAGCCATCCAGCGACCTCGGGGCAAATTTTAGGACTAAAAATAATATTGTGAGGTGTGAGGTGTTCAGAATAGACTGGAAATGAGTGGAAACTATGGTTATTGAGGTTAATAAAACTATGGGATCAAAATGACCCCCAAATTCTATGATTTAAGCTGTTTTTTAGGGTTTTTTGTAAAAAAACACCCGAATCCAAAACACACCCGAATCCGACAAAAAAATTTCGGTGAGGTTTTGCCAAAACGCGTCCGAATCCAAAACACGGCCGCGGAACCGAATCCAAAACCGAAACACAAAACCCGAAAAATGTCCGGTGCACATCACTACTTTCTATAGGAAAAGTAATTCAACAAATTTGCATACAACAATTTAGACCTGGCAGCTGATGTCCACATTTCATGCTCCAATATCACACATAAACTAAAAGTGGATGGAAAATGTTTCCCGAAAAGCAAGGCACATTCCCAGAGTCAAACTAAACACAGACTTATTTCCACAGGATGGCTATAAAAATGTTACATGGTGCCAAATTCATCTCTTTAAACACCTCCTTTGCTGGCAAAAGCTATTGGCCCGACCCTGGATAGTCTCTTATTGAACAAGTTAATTGTATGTGTGGGATGCCAAGATACAAAGCACATTGAACTATGCTGGTTAATGTTCCCATTGTGTTCACGTGGATAAGAAAAATATTCCTACTTGATTCAACTCTATTAGTTACAAATCCATGTCTAATAAACAGTGGTACTTATTGCAAGCCATCCACATGTATCATTTGTGAATCACAGAAAGGGCCAGCCTCTGGCTATGATATGCCACTCATCATAATTTATGTACGTCTATGTGCTTGCTAATGGAATTCTGAAAGGCTGTGACTTATAATTTGAATAACAGACTAGTATCCTACTAAAAATCAGTGTGTAATATTAGTAAAAAAAATGGTAAGTCCATTTTAATGAAGACATTATCAAATGACACTTCACATATATACACTGCAATACTGGGGGTGGTATATTTGTCGACATACTGACATTGACATTCATCATATCGACATTGATGAAATGTCAACAAAATATCCCTGGTGGTCTAGTGGTGACTTACCTGATTTGGCGGGTCTGGTTGCTCCAGCGATGTCTTCCGAGTCCAACAGTGACATCCTGATGACTTCTGGCTCAATGTGCGGTGCTTCTGTCAGTGAGACTATCTGTAACCCTTTCCACCCCTAGTGCCTCATTGTAACCTACCCTCCTGCAGCCTAACCCTCCCCTTCCGTAGCCTTACCCTAAACCTCCCCCTAGTGTCTAACTCTAACCACACTTCCTGAAGGCATACCCTAAACCTCTCCCAAGTGCCTAAGTCTCCCCCTTCCACCCTAACCCTCCATTCCCTGCAGAATATAGACATTCTACATATTGACATTGTGGACATGTAAATATTCTGCAGATACTAACATGTTCAATGTTGATTTTGTGGTGTAAATGTCAACATTATGACTGCATCCCCAGCAATACATGTGGTCTTACCTTTGAACTAGAATGTACCTTCCATTACATTTAAGTTATAAGGACACTAGATAACAGCTGTATTCACATGATGACCAATATATAGCCAGCTTGTATGTTGGCAAAGATAGCCTCTTTTCTAGACATAAATATTGATATATTACAAAGACACTTTAATATAGGAACTACTGGAAGCACAAAAAAAGAACATATCAGGAATGTTCCTTGAAACCTAATGGTTAATTGTATTGCTCCCATTGTTTGTGTGCAGCCATCACTAGAACCACAGTCTTGCAGATGCTGACTAATACCCCTTTCACACGGTAGCAAATTTGTGCCGGGTTGCAGTGAGCCAGGAATCCAACCCAGGAAGTACCCGGGTTTCAGGGCAGTGTGAACACTTATCTGGGGTTTTCCGACCTGGGTCCCTTTCACTGTCTAGGGAGAGCAGCATTCCCAGTGCTTGGAGACGATTTCATCTCCAAGCAGTGGCAGAGGTAAGCCACTGTGACACAGCTTGAAACCTGTGTTCAGAAACTCAGGCAGGACACGGGAATGAAGTCTGAAAGGGTTATAAGATCCAGAGAATTGCACCCAGCGTGCAAACACTGTGTATTTGTATATATAGAGAACAAGTACAAATTCTACTAATTAAATCTGCAAACAAAAGAACAGTATAGTACTGTGCAGTATACATACATATAGACAACAAAAATGCAAAATAATTGGAATATTGGTAAATTACTGCATTATTGAATGCTTTCACCTCATATTGCTAATACTGTACATCCAAGCGGTGTGGAGGGAGCTAGGCCATAAAGCAGAGCTGGAACTACAGTTTTGGTGCCCTGTGTCAGGCGTGGCCGGACCGTGCGGGGAGCGGCCCGCAGCAGCTGCATGACGTCACACAGCTGGAAGCTGCAGCATGACTGACATTTGGGGGAGACAACGGGCAGTGCTCCAGAAAACTGGGGGAAATCCAGGGTGTTCTGAAGCCAGCGGCTGCATCCTTGGCATCAACAGGGGT
This sequence comes from Pseudophryne corroboree, assembly GCF_028390025.1. Lineage (NCBI taxonomy): Eukaryota > Metazoa > Chordata > Amphibia > Anura > Myobatrachidae > Pseudophryne > Pseudophryne corroboree. The sequence continues at coordinate 577,095,903 of NC_086447.1, read as the reverse complement.
AGTCTGAGATTATCCCCACTTTTCCGCTTGCAAGATGTGGGCAGAGAAGCAGCTTTATTCATGCCTTCTTATAGCCTGCCACAGTAAAAAAAAAAAAAAATACCCCCTTTTTTAATACTTGCTGCTTTCATGATGACTAGCTTGCAAACTCCTGTTTGTTATGATATCTTTTCAAATTTGATTGCTGTGGTCACATTAAATGACTGAATTATGTAGGTTATGGCAGCTACAGAAAAAAAATGAAGTGTGAAATGATGATGATCATCTGTTTGCTAAAAAGTAGACATAAGACTTTTCAGGTCTTCATACCGTAAAACAACTGGGATTTACTTTTCAACATATAAATCTTCCGTAAACATGATGATTCAGTGAGAACCCAATAATTTAGTCTGAGTACAGCAATCAAATGTACAAAGACATCCTAACAAACAGGAGCTTGCAAGCTGAGCATCATTAAATACCCTAATTATTCTTGTTGGGGCCTCTATTGAAGTGATTTAAAGCAGTCTGAAGGAAATTCTACTTTGCTGACCACTAATTGTCTGTTCAAATTGAAGGGAAAAAACCCACTTATTTTATGACTTTGTACATATGACTATGTGAAACGTACAAAGTGCACAGCTATCAGTAAAATGTGCAACAATACCATGCCACTTTCAAAGGATTTGCAAAGATACAATTCTCACAGGCTATAACATTCCACACCTCACATCTAATAGTAAATAAACTAGCTGTAATATTATATCACTGTAGGCTACACACATTGAGGGCAGCCATTTTGAACTAGGAACGTGGTAACATGACTTCATACCTCATGTCTCTGTGCCATGGTGGTTCCTTCTGAATTAGTAGGTTGCTTTCTCATACCGACTCAAATTTCTATGTCCATGACTAATATTTCTCAACCTAAGCTTGTTTCCTACAGTATGCACATTGTTAACCTATAATACAGTATATTCATTTGATATAACTCACTAAAGTTATGAAACCTCGGCACAACAGATGCTAGAGTGCTGACTGTTTTCACTTTGTTACTGAAGTATAGCACACCTTAGCTTGTATGTAAACTGGTTGTTTAGTGTGGTTGTTACCTCTCCCAGAAATGCCAGTCAATAAACTGAAGACATTACGAGGTTAGGATTAGGCATCTCCGGGGGGTGGTTAGGGTTAGGCACTAAGGAGGAGATTAGGGTTAAGCTGCGGGAGGGCAGGGTTAGGGGATTGGCGAGAGGGGAGAACCCCCCTCAGTCACCCCTGTCGGTCTTTGCATCATCGGGATCCCGGCGTCTGTATTATGACCATCGGGATCCTGTAAACTGGCATATCATAATGATTCCATTTGGATTTTAGTATGCAATTTCAGGTGTGTTTCACAACACAGTTCTGCACCATTGTGACAGAAGCCTGACATTACTTCTCTGTTCTTTTGGTGGCTTCTTCCAATATCTAACTTTGAATGGGAAGATTGATTATGTGTGTCAAGATAAGACACAGTGGGATACTTTTGTATTTGCATATGCCCCGCTGAGCTGTGAGCAATGTTTACCTTCCATAATAACTGGAATTGCGCTTGGGACCTTGCGGGTTATTGAATATGTCCTTCGATGTGTCATTTCCTGCTTGCTTATCTTACCCTCCTCACATTATGACATTTCCTCTGTCACTTGCAGCCATGTCCTCGCTAGCAAAACTATAAGTGGCCAAGTCACAGAGCCCCACAAGATAATCACACTCTGTAATAACCTAAACATTCCAATGATCTGATTATGTATTCAGCAGTCATTCCAGTGATCTGATTGGCTAATAAACATGGTACTGTACATAACAGATGACAAGGTTTGAAGATAAAATGTAATAAAGAGCTTAGACCCTAGTGATGCACATTATCTGTATCTGTGGTTATTTATGATGATAGTTCCTATTTGCAGGTCAATATGCAAGGGTCATTATTCATTGATTAAAGTGCTATCCATCCAAAACCACATGTAATCCCCAGAATTCCAGAGAATGTTCATCAAACTTTATCCAGCTGTCTTTCCAAATACTATTGGAAATACATTCCAATATATTATTTTATTAACAGAGTCTATTCAGGTGATCGGGTAAACTAAACTGTATATACCCACATGCATACGCAAGTACAGCTGACCAAGATGACTGTCCACTCTCTATATACACAAACACCTAGAATATAATATATAATGATACTATCCCTCTCAACAATCTGGCATGTGATCTTGTCTTTCTAAAGACATGTTTATATATAATGTAATCAGCCCACTTGCTGAAAGCATCGCATTTATAATTGTCCTTATCAGAATAACACGGAACCACAGCGGCATAGTGATTACCGTTGCTGCCTTCCACTTTGGCCATGCGGATCCCATGCCAACCCTGTCAAAACCTTGCAGTTGTGTGTATTTATTTTATTGTAATATATTCAATGACACCTTAAATTAATAATGCTATTGTTAGGAGGCGGTCAGTTGTAGAGATTGGGACACATCTCTGCTATTCTACAATCTCATTGCTGGCAGCATTTTCCCTCTCAGCCGCAGAGACACAAGATTTCAGGGCAGCCTATTTGGAGATATAAATCATTACACGGCAGCCGGCTCTGTCGGTTCCTCAAAAGAATACAAAAGATATAAAAATATCCTGTGCAAATGAAGTGAGCACCACGTCAGCAGCCAGATGAACGTGGGTGGTCAGATAAGACTCACTTGCTGCAAAGGGCAAATTATTAAGAGAATACTTGTGTTTTTTATAGCTTTGTTCTTCCTGCCTGAGCTCAACTATCACAGCACATGATAACATAAGTGACACCTGACAGCCTTCCTCCTCCCACACACTAAATTGCAGTTTCATAAGGGCCAAGGAAATGGTAGCAAGCTAGAAACTTGAGGCAGATCTGGTGTCAGAAAACCGTGTTATAAATAGACACAGCTGGGTTTATATTTAGCTCTGGTGAACTTTTTTTTTCCTCTGTGAAAATCTGTTATCTGATTTAACTATCTGATGCCCAACAGCTTCCTGTTTCTATTTATAGCCTGAAGACCTGAGTTGAGGGGGAGGACACCTAGACGGGGAAAAATCAAAGTCAAATCTTTCCACTGCTGCTGCTGCTGCTACTACACGCATTTACCTAGAACAATGTGGTTACACAGCCTGCAAGTGGAGATTTGTCGGACAATATCAGTGCAGGCTGAAAAAAATGAGTTCATTTCGGCCAGACACTTACATTCCTCAGTAGGTTCCCAGGGTTTCGTTACAAATAAGCCATGAACATGAGGGACAGTCAGTATAGAAACCTGAACTTTTTCAGCCAGGACATTTTCAGCCAGCAGACTGTTTCTGACAAAATAATGTATAACCCATATTGCTTCTTTGAAGAAGATTCTGAAGAAAAATGGCATAAAAAAAATACAGGTTCATCTGCTTATCCTGTTATATCTGAACTAAAAAAGTCCTTCAACACAAAAAACATAATGCAGCTGAGGCAGACCTTATGTAGCCGGAACACACTGCGGGTGCTCCGGAGATGAGTGTACGCTTCCATGGCAATTCAGAGTTGTAGGCTATGCCGTCACATCTCCAGGGTTTTTTTTATTTTCCGCTGGCAATAGAATTTCCCTGATAGACTAAGCTTAGCTAGTGTGTGGCAATGGAATTGTGGGCTACGCCGAGTTATGCATACATGTAACAACCTAGGGTTTCATACCCTCCAACATTTTACACATAAAAATCGGTTTGGAGAGCCAAAAATCGGTACAGACCATAAAAAAAAGGTACTGTAACTGCCAAAAAGGTCCAGTTGGAGGGTATGGGGTTTCAGACAGATCCCTTGCACCAAGGACATGCTGATAATGGTCACAGCTATGAAACCAAGGGGCAGATGTATCAAGCCCCCTAAAGGGTAGGGAACTTGCCCACAGCAACCAATCAGCTTCTAGCTAGCACTTATCAAGTACATTCTATAAAATGATTAGTAGAAGCTCATTGGTTGCTATTGGCAACTTCTCCACTTTTTAGGAAGCTTAATACATCTCCACTTAATACATCTCTCCGGGAGAGCGCAGCCAGGCCTGCTCAGCAGGGGGGGGGCGGTGTAATGATGCGTGGAGGGGGCAGGGCAGAGGTGGCTCTGTAATGCCAATATTACCGGCATTATACTGCAGGGGGCGTGGCTAAGATGACGCACTTCAGCGAAAATTGCATCATCGACTGCCCGGACCGCCCCACTTTACTCACTATGTGGGCGGCCAAGCAGTGGGGGACCTTCAAAATCGGGAGACTTCCCTGTTCTTCCGTGGGGGCCGGGAGGGTCACTCGATTTTTGGGAGCCTCCCTGCCATTCCAGGAGAGCAGGCATGAATGATTCATAGGGATAAATGTAAAAGCCTATGACTTGCAGTCGCTGATGCCTGCATGTCGCAGGCTTTTACACTTACGCCATAGAGTTCAATTTATTGGCAGATATCATGAACTATATAGCAATGTTCTCAGACTGAAAAGGCCATGTCACATCTGACAACATACTCATTACACATATTTGAAGCAAATAGTCCAAATGCAGAGTGAATTGTAATGATACTTATACTGAATGTACAGGTGTTCCTCTATTTTCCTGTAGATCTGCGCATGCACAGCGCTGGACTATACCCACTCGTGTCGCCGGCTAAAGAGGAGGGGGCCCGAACGAAGACTGTAAGGCTACAATGACTGTATGTTCTACAATTTAGGCGCCAGTCCTATCTTTAAAACATTTTAAATGGTGGTTTCATATAAACACAGTTGTTAAAAACCATCACTACTTAAAGCGTAGACAAAGCTGGTGTTATCTTTTTACTTAAAAAAATCATATATGATAATATGAGGGCAGTTCAATAAATAAGGTAGCAAGACTTCTCATTGTGCAAATTTATTCAACTCATACATACGTATACACATATATAATCAATAGTATGACTTTGGTACAGAATATGTTTCCACATACAGATGTGTACATCTTTGCTGCAGTCATGCCAAACAGCCCCTCTTGGCACACCAGGTAACGTAAGAATCTGCTAGCGTTAGGTGTCAATGCGTCTTAGCTGCAAAGCAATGAGACTAGGAAGCACAAGGAGACTGTACTGACTCATTTGATATATGACCTTTATATATCTATGTACAACTGAGACTCTGAATCTGTACATAAAGTGTACTATGTAGCAGACGCAGCTTTTTTCCAATACAAGTTCTGTTCTGCTCCATATGTAGACTCAGTCACACACAATATACAAGTGTCATATATCAAATTAATCAGCACAGTCTCCTTGTGCATTATAGGCACATAGCGTTGTGACTAAGACGCACATTATGTATTTTTCAATGCATACCTGACATATGTAAGCAAAGCACTTTGTCTGAAATCATAATTATAAATGGAGTAATTTATAAAAAGGCAATCACCCCTTAAATGTTTGATTACATGATTGCTATTACATATCCACGAAATGCATACATTTATATTCTAATTCAGGGTGAACAATCTGTCACTGTTCTTACAGCCCATCCCCTACTAACAGTATTTTGTAATTGTATGTTAAAACCACCATATCTGTGCCTTGCAGTGAGCACTACTTGATTACAAATTCAAGTTTATATGTTATGTAATGTTAAGAGGTGTTGGTATCGAAATACTGAAGATCAGAATCCCAACAGTGGAAAACCAACAAATCTTGGTAAGTATTTTAACCCTAGAATTTACCCAACCCTGACCCAGCCTAAGCCTAACCGTCCCCTCCCCCAGCTTAACCCTAAATGTCCCCTCCTGCAGCTTAACCCTAACCGCCCCTCCCACAACCTTACTCTAACCCTACCCCTAGTGCCTAGCCCTAAAACTAACCCTAACCAATATACTCATCTTGGTCATTTGTCAACATTGTGAGCATCAAGATTTTGATCGTTGGAATCCCGACCTCCTGGATCCTGACTATATCCTGTTAAATGTCAGCCATTTTGTGCTCTGTCAATGCTGGGCATCCCCATTCCCCCCATACCTTGAATAGCATACATTATGTTGAGCCCTGTCAACTCTCCTGTTGCTGATTTAAATATCAAAGGTATTTTATTTTTCTGTCTTTCAGAAGATTGACTTTTTGTTACCCCGACAGACGGGACCTGGTTACTTGTTGTCCAGCACATTCACAATTTCTGTTCACACAGATACCATATTTGCACACAAAAGCAGACAAATTGTGTTGCAGTGTGCAAGAGCATAGCATTGCATTTGCTCATTCCAACCTCTAATATTCAGGACATTATTGCAGTACTATGCTTCTGTACATGAGAATATATTTTGTTACATGTGAAGAAGGGTAATTGTACCTGTTTTCAAATGTGAGAAATAGAAGATATGCGATCTCTTGGATGCTGCAGGCAATGAGCACGATTTATTGTTCGGTGTGCTCCGGTTTCCCCATTATCTGTACTTAGGTTTCCACATTGCATTCACCAAGTCTAACCAGGGCAATTTGGTATGACAAAAATGACACAGTGAGTGGCCAACAAGTCATCTTTATGATCTGGTAAGAGGATACCAATGTGAAATGACACTTGTCTCGCTGTTCCATACACACCTAGGGGTAAATTTACTAAGATGGGAGTTCTATTTAAGATGGGATGTTGCCAATCAGATTTTACTTCTCATTTATCTAGCACCTTCTAGAAGATGGTACCTGGAATCTGATTGGTTGCTATGAGCAACATCCCATCTTAAATGGATCTCCCATTTTAGTAAATATACCCCCTAGTATTCTAAGGATCTTCCAGATTTTAATTTCATTTAACTGATGGAATATTAATATTGTCTTAAAGCTCTATGTATTATACTGTAACTGTCCATAATTACTTGTTCTAGAAACAACTTAAAGATCAAACAGTTCAACCTCATCCCTAAAACTGTAAGACTCATGGAGAGGGATATTCTATTTCTGTGGCCCTGTTGCTGGAATACATACCATTTACCGACAGACAGGATGCCGGCTGTCAAGATCCCGACAGCGGAATCCTGTCCGCCAGAATGCCGGCAGCGGGGCGAGTGCTAGGAGTTCCCTTGCGGGCTCGCTGTGCTCGCCACTCTGTGGGCTCGGAAACCTACCAGTGGGAATAGTCCTGTTTAGTCGGGATTCCGGCTGGCGGGATTCTGATGTTGGTATCCTGACCGCCGGGATCCAGACAACAGGCAAATGATTGGATCCCCTGTTGCTACCATGAAATTCAGCTCTGCCTACACAGCGCAGTTACACAATGCGCTGGTGAACTTCAATTTAATTCACCCAAAATGTAGTGCAAATACATTAATACAGTTCATTATATGGCATATAACAGTATATCTCAGATCCGTTTATCATTTTGTTTATATTCAGTTTACTCCATTTGATGTCTTCCATCCTTTTAAGTTTATATTTGTCTGGATTAGCTATTAATTTATATAATAAGGCCAAGATCATTTCTGTGACCCTGGAATATGACGCACCTGTGTTGCGCTGTCTTCATTAGAGACAACTGTATTGTAAAAGCGGTATCCAGTCTTTAGGTCGACACTCATTAGGTTGACCACTATTGGTCGACATGCATTAGGTCGACTAAGTCATTTTTAAAAACTTTTTCATACTTTAAGATCCACGTGGACTACGATTGGGAATAGTAACCTGTGCCGAGCGCAGCGGTAGTGGAGCGAGGCACCGTGCCCGAAGCATGGCGAGCGAAGCGAGCCATGTGAGGAGATACGGTGCACTAATTGGGGTTCCCGGTCACTTTACGAAGAAAACTACACCAAGTTTTTCTAAAAACTCACGTCGATCTTTTTTCATGTTGCCCTTGTCCATGTGGACCTAATGACCGCGTCGACCTATTTCAGGTGTCGACCTAGTCACTGTCGACCAATAGTGGTCGATCTAATGACTGTCGACCTAGTTACCGTCAACCCTATGATCTACACCCGTAAAAGCAACTACAGTATTTACTCAAAGCAAAAATCCCATAATTTCTTCCAACAACACAATTATCTGGTCTTGCAAATGTAATTCTTGTCTAAATATTTGTAGCCCTGAAAAAGTACTGTCTTTTCATCTGTTCTGAGTTTAGTGGTATTTTGTACACAAGTCTTACAGAATAAGACAACATTCTTTTGAGATTATTCATGCATAGGATATAAATAATTTTCTAGCAATTGTTTTGTGCTTAATTTATCACTCCCAAAGCTTGTGCTGGCACACGTCAGAGGAACAGAATCAGTGAGCAGAATACGGCACAGCTTTACAAACACTGAATTCCATGAGGCCGGAAATCAGTCACCCAGGTAAACATTAACGTTTTTTTTTTTTGTGCTAAATTTATTTCAGGAAACATTGCATCAGCACAAAACTGTGATTCCCAACTTCCGGCCCTCAGTACACAAACAGCGCAGGTTATCCCGGGATCGTTCTCAGGTCATTATAAAAGGCTGACTACAGCAAGAAATACTGGGCAGCTTCGGGGTGTTCTTGCAGGCAACTTTTGCCTCTTTTAAGAAAATCATATTACAAGTGTCCCTTATCAAAAATTACAAATCCCAAATTTGTCATTATCTCAGTTGGGGACCCAAATTTGGGATTTTGAATTCTGGATGGATACTTAACCTGTGTTAGCACTGGTCTCCCAGAACCACCATAAGTACATTCCGGTACCATATGCTAGAATAATGCTACTCATCAAGTTTATGTGATAATGTTTACATACCTGTATATGTGCTGCAACCCGTATTTATCAGTAAGTCAGTAAATGTTATTTCTCTTACGTTCCTAGAGGATGCTGGGGACTCCGTAAGGACCATGGGGGATAGACGGGCTCCGCAGGAGACATGGGCACTTTAAGAAAGACTTTAGATCTGGTGTGCACTGGCTCCTCCCTCTATGCCCCTCCTCCAGACCTCAGTTTGATACTGTGCCCAGAGGAGATGGGTGCACTTCAGGGAGCTCTCCTGAGCTTCCTGACAGAAAGTATATTTGTTAGGTTTTTTATTTTCAGGGAGCCTGCTGGCAACAGACTCCCTGCATCGAGGGACTGAGGGGAGAGAAGCAGACCTACTTCTGTGAGTTTCAAGGCTCTGCTTCTTAGGCTACTGGACACCATTAGCTCCAGAGGGAGTCAGAACACAGGTCTCACCCTGGAGTTCGTCCCGGAGCCGCGCCGCCGCCCTCCTCACAGAGCCGGAAGATAGAAGCCGGGTGAGTATGAGAAGAAAAAGAAGACTTCAGAGGCGGCAGAAGACTTCATAATCTTCACTGAGGTAACGCACAGCAGTGCAGCTGTGCGCCATTGCTCCCACACACCAGTCACTGTAAGGGTGCAGGGCGAAGGGGGGGCGCCCTGGGCAGCAATATAAACCTCATTTCTGGCAAAAGAGATATATATACAGCTAGGCACTGTATATATAAAGAGCCCCCGCCATTTTTTATTATATTTAAGCGGGACAGAAGCCCGCCGCCGAGGGGGTGGGGCTTCTCCCTCAGCACTCACCAGCGCCATTTTCTCCACAGCACAGCTGAGAGGAAGCTCCCCGGACTCTCCCCTGCTTATCCATGGTGAACAGGGGTTTCAGAGAAGGGGGGGGGCACATAATTGGCAGCAAATAATAGTATTACAGCGCTACTGGGTAAACACATTGTGTGTTTTTCCTGGGTTATTAGCGCTGGGTGTGTGCTGGCATACTCTCTCTCTGTCTCTCCAAAGGGCCTTGTGGGGGAACTGTCTTCAGATAAGAGGATTCCCTGAGTGTGTGGTGTGTCGGTACGTGTGTGTCGACAAGTCTGAGGTAAAAGGCTCTTCTAAGGAGGAGATGGAACAAATGTGTGTGTGTGGTGTCTCCGTCGACAACGCCGACACCTGACTGGATATGTGGAATTAAGTGCTGAGGTAAATTTATTGCACAAAAGATTAGAGAACAGACAGGGAATCTACCCATGTCTGTCCCTATGTCGCAGGGACCTTCAGAGTCTCAAAACACCCACTATCCAAAATAATAGACACTGATACCGACACAGAGTCTGACTCCAGTGTTGACTACAAAACTGGCAGAAAGTATTCAATATATGATTATTGTAATAAAAGATGTTTTGCATATCACTGACCCATCTGTGCCTGACACGAGGGTACACATGTTTAAGGGGAAGAAAGCTGAGATAACATTTCCCCCCTCTCATGAACCAAATGAATTGTGTGAAAAAGAGCGGGAATCTCCAGACAAGAAACTGCAGTTTCCCAAAAGAATTCTCATGGCGTATCCTTTCCCTGCTAGGGCCAGGAATACGATGGGAATCCTCCCCTAGGGTGGACAAGGCGTTGACACATTTACCCAAAAGGTAGCGCTGACATACCAAGATACAGCTACCCTCAGGGATCCTGCAAATAGCATGCAGAAAAGTACTTTGAAGTCCATTTACACACATTCTGGTACACTACTCAGACCGGCAATTGTGTCGGCAGGGGTTTATAGCGCTGTAGAAGCGTGGACAGATACCTAATCAGCGGAGATTGAAACCCTAGATAAGGATACCATGTTATTGACCCTAGGATATATAAAAGATGCTGTCTTATATATAAGACATGCTCAAAGAGACATTGGTCTACTGGGTTCTAGAGTCAACGCTATGTCGATTTCTGCTAGACGTGTCCTGTGGAACATGCAATGGACAGGTGATGCCGACTAAAAGAGGCATATGGAGGTTTTACCTTACAAGGGTGAGGAATTGTGTGGAGAAGGGCTCTCGGATCTGGTCTACACAGCTATAGCTGGTAAATCTGATCTATTGCCTTATATTCCCTCACAACCTAAGAAAGCACGACATTATCAAATGCAGTCCTTTCGGTCGCAGAAAAACAAGAAAGTACGAGGAGCGTCCTTTCTTACCAGAGGTAAGGGCGCAGGGCACAGCTAGTTCCCAGGAACAGAAGTCCTCCCCGGCCTCTACTAAATCCACCGCATGACGCTGGGGTTCCGCTAAGGGAGTCCGCCCCAGTGGGAGCACGTCTTCGACTCTTCAGCCACATCTGAGTCACTCACAGGTGGATCCCTGGGCAATAGAAATTGTTTCTCAGGGTTACAAGCTGGAATTTGAAGAGGTGCCTCCTCGCCGGTTTTCCTTATCGGCCCTACCGGCTTCTCCCCCAGAAAGGGAGATTATATTAAATACAATTCACACATTGTATCTCCAACAGGTGGTGCTCAAGGTTCCCCTCCTTCAACAAGGAAGGGGATATTACTCAACCTTGGCTGTAGTCCCGAAACCGGACGGTTTGGTCAGACCTATTTTAAAATTAAAATCTCTGAACTTATACTTGAAAAGGTTCAAATTCAAGGTGGAATCGCTCAGAGCGATCATCGCCAGCCTGGAAGGGGGGGATTTTATGGTGTATCTAGACATAAAGGCTGCATACCTTCATGTTCCCATTTATACACCCCATCAGGCGTACCTGAGAATTACGGTACAGTATTGTCATTACCAATTTCAGGGTAATTGGCGGAAATGATGGTGCTCCTACGCTAACAAGGAGTCACAATTATCCCATACTTGGACGATCTTCTAATAAGTGCGAGATCAAAAGAGCAGTTGTTCAACAGCGTGTCACTTTCGCTGAAGTTGTCACAGCGACTCGGCTGGATTCTCAATATCCCGAAGTCACAGTTGGTTCCTATGACTCGTCTGCCCTTCTTGGGTATGATTCTGAATACGGACCAGAAATGGGTTTATCTTCCGATAGAGAAGTCCCAGGAACTAATGACTCTGGAAAAAAACCTATTAAAGCCAAAACAGGTGTCAGTGCATCACTGCACTCGGGTCCTGGGAAAGATGGTGGCATCTTACGGGGCCATTCCCTTCGGCAGGTTCTATGCGAGGACTTTCCAATGGGATCTGCGGAACAAGTGGTCCGGATCACATCTACAGATGCATCAGTTAATCACCCTGTCCCCTAGGGCCAGGGTGTCTCTCCTATGGTGGCTGCAGAGTGCTCACCTTCTACAGGGTCGCAGGTTCGCCATCCAGGACTGGATTCTGGTAGCCACGGACGCGAGCCTCCGAGGTGGGGGAGCAGTCACACAGGGAAGAAACTTCCAAGGTCTTTGGGTCAAGTCAAAAAATAAGATTTTACACCTACCGGTAAATCTATTTCTCGTAGTCCGTAGAGGATGCTGGGGACTCCGTAAGGACCATGGGGTATAGACGGGCTCCGCAGGAGACATGGGCACTTTAAGAAAGACTTTGACTCTGGGTGTGCACTGGCTCCTCCCTCTATGCCCCTCCTCCAGACCTCAGTTAGAGAAACTGTGCCCAGAGGAGATGGACAGTACGAGGAAAGGATTCTAGTTAATCCAAGGGCAAGATTCATACCAGCCACACCAATCACACCGTATAACTTGCGATAAACTACCCAGTTAACAGTATGAACAAACAACATAGTCCCAGTCCAAACCGATGAAACTATAACATAACCATTATTAAAGCAATAACTATATACAAGTCTTGCAGGAGAAGTCCGCACTTGGGACGGGCGCCCAGCATCCTCTACGGACTACGAGAAAAAGATTTACCGGTAGGTGTAAAATCTTATTTTCTCTAACGTCCTAGAGGATGCTGGGACTCCGTAAGGACCATGGGGATTATACCAAAGCTCCCAAACGGGCGGGAGAGTGCGGATGACTATGCAGCACCGATTGAGCAAACAGGAGGTCCTCCTCAGCCAGGTTATCAAACTTATAGAACTTTGCAAAGGTGTTTGAACCCGACCAAGTCGCTGCTCGGCACAACTGTAAAGCTGAGACCCCTCGGGCAGCCGCCCAAGAAGAGCCCACCTTCCTAGTGGAATGGGCCTTAACCGATTTTGGTAACGGCAATCCTGCCGTAGAATGCGCCTGCTGAATTGTGTTACAGATCCAGCGAGCAATAGTCTGCTTAGAAGCCGGAGCGCCAACCTTGTTGGCTGCATACAGGACAAACAGTGCTTCTGTCTTCCTGACCCTAGCTGTTCTGGCCACATAAATCTTCAAAGCCCTGACCACATCCAAGGACTCGGAATCCTCCAAGTCACGCGTAGCCATAGGCACAACAATAGGTTGGTTCATATGAAAAGATGAGACTACCTTAGGAATGAACTGAGGACGAGTCCTCAATTCCGCCCTATCCACATGAAAAACCAGATAGGGGCTTTTATGTGACAAAGCCGCTAGTTCCGAAACTCGCCTTGCTGAAGCTAAGGCTAACAACATGACCACCTTCCAAGTGAGGTACTTCAACTCCACCGTGTTGAGAGGTTCAAACCAATGTGACTTAAGGAAACTTAACACCACATTAAGGTGGATAAGGCCGAAATTTGAACCCTTATGGACCCTAATTTTAGGCCCAAATTCACTCCAGTCTGAAGGAAGTGAAGGAGACGGCCCAAATGGAACTCCTCCGTAGGAGAATTCCTGGCCTCACACCAAGAAACATATTTTCTCCATATGCGGTGATAATGTTTCAATGCTACGTCCTTCCTAGCCTTGATCAGGGTAGGAATGACCTCTTCCGGAATACCTTTTTCCGCTAGGATCCGGCGTTCAACCGCCATGCCGTCAAACGCAGCCGCGGTAAGTCTTGGAACAGACAGGGCCCTTGTTGCAGCAGGTCCTGCCGTAGAGGAAGAGGCCACGAATCTTCTGTGAGCAACTCCTGCAGATCTGGATACCAAGTCCTTCGTGGCCAATCCGGAGCCACGAGGATTGCTCTCACTCCTCTTTGTCTTATTATTCTCAACACCTTGGGTATGAGAGGAAGAGGAGGAAACACATATACCGACCTGAACACCCAAGGTGTCACTAGGGCGTCTACCGCTACCGCCTGAAGGTCTCTTGACCTGGCGCAATACCGCTTTAACTTTTTGTTGAGACGGGACGCCATCATGTCTATTTGGGGCAGTCCCCACTGACCCACGATCTGTGCGAAGACTTCCTGATGAAGTCCCCACTCTCCCGGATGCAGGTCGTGTCTGCTGAGGAAGTCCGCTTCACAGTTGTCCACTCCCGGAATGAACACTGCTGACAGTGCGCTTACATGACCTTCCGCCCAGCGAAGAATTCTGGTGGCTTCTGCCATTGCCACCCTGCTCCTTGTGCCGCCTTGGCGGTTTACATGAGCTACTGCTGTGACATTGTCCGACTGAATCAGGACTGGCTTGTCGCGAAGCAATGCCTCCGCTTGACGTAGGGCGTTGTATATGGCCCTCAATTCCAGGACGTTGATGTGAAGACAAGTCTCTAGACTTGACCAGAGATCTTGAAAATTTCTTCCCAGTGTGACTGCTCCCCAACCTCGGAGGCTTGCGTCCGTGGTCACCAGGATCCAGTCCTGAATGCCGAACCTGCGGCCCTCAAGGAGGTGAGCACTGTGCAGCCACCACAGGAGAGATACCCTGGCTCTGGGAGACAGAACGATCCTTTGATGCATTTGTAGATGAGACACGGACCACTTGTCCAGTAGGTCCCATTGAAAAGTCCTCGCATGGAACCTGCCGAAGGGGATGGCCTCGTAAGATGCCACCATCTTCCCCAGGACACGTGTGCAGTGATGCACTGAAACCGTCTTTGGCTTTAATAGGTTCTTGACCAGAGCCATGAGCTCCTGAGCCTTTTCCATCGGAAGAAAAACCTTTTTCTGGTCTGTGTCCAGAATCAGGCCCAAAAAGGTCAGACGCGTTGTAGGAACCAGCTGCGACTTCGGAATATTGAGAATCCAGCCGTGTTGCTGTAACGTCCTCACAGACAGTGAAACGCTGTCCAGTAACTTCTCTTGAGATCTCGCCTTTATGAGGAGATCGTCCAAGTATGGGATAATTGTGACACCCTGCTTGCGCAGGAGCACCATCATCTCCGCCATTACCTTGGTAAAAACCCTCGGGGCTGTGGAAAGCCCAAACGGCAACGTCTGAAATTGGTAATGACAGTCCTGTACCGCAAATCTCAGGAACGCCTGATGAGGAGGGAATATCGGAACATGAAGGTATGCATCCTTTATGTCCAGGGAAACCATCCAATCCCCCCCCTCCAGGCTGGCGATGACCGCTCTGAGCGATTCCATCTTGAACATGAACCTTTTTAAGTACAGGTTCAGGGATTTTAAATTCAAAATGGGTCTGACCGAACCGTCCGGTTTCAGGACCACAAACAGGGTTGAGTAATACCCCTTCCCTTGTTGCAGAAGGGGAACCTTGATTATCACCTGCTGAAGGCACAATTTTTGAATTGCATTGAATTGAAGGAGAAGCTGGTAGGGCCGATTTGAAAAAACGGCGAGGAGGCACCTCTTCGAATTCCAGCTTGTATACCCGGGAAACAATCTCTATTGCCCAGGGATCCACCTGTGAGTGGACCCAGATGTGGCTGAAAAATCGAAGACGTGCCCCCACTTGAGCCGACTCCCCCAGGGAAGCCCCAGCGTCATGCGGTGGATTTTGCAGATGCAGGGGAGGACTTCTGCTCCTGGGAACTAGCTGTGTGCAGCTTTTTTCCCCTGCCTTTACCTCTGGCAAGAACGGACGAACCCCGTACCTTTTTGTTTTTATTGGAACGAAAGGACTGCATTTGGTAATGCGGCGATTTGGTAATGCGGCGCCTTCTTAGGTTGCGGGGGAACATAAGGCAAAAAATTAGATTTACCTGCTGTAGCAGTAGAGACAATGTCCGAGAGGCCTTCACCAAACAACTCCTCCCCCTTGTAAGGCAACGACTCCATTTGCCGCTTTGAGTCGGCATCCCTCACCAACTGCCGGGTCCACAAGAGTCGCCTAGCAGAAATAAACATAGCATTTATTCTGGAGCTTAGTAAACAAATGTCTCTTTGAGCATCCCTCATATATAACGCAGCATCCTTGATATGCCCTAGGGTCATTAAAATGGTATCCTTATCTAGGGTCTCAATCTCCGTAGATAAGGAATCTGTCCATGCTGCGACAGCACTACAAACCCAGGCCGATGCCATAGCCGGTCTAATAATAGTACCAGAATGTGTGTAAATGTACTTCACGGTAACTTCCTGCTTACGATCAGCAGGATCCTTGAGGGTAGCCGTATCCTGGGATGGCAGTGCTACCTTCTTTGATAAGCGTGTCAACGCCTTGTCTACTTTAGGCGAAGATTCCCATCGTATCCTGTCCTTTTGTGGGAAGGGATACGCCATAAGAATCCTCTTGGAAACTTGTAATCTCCTGTCTGGAGATTCCCAAGCCTTTTCGCACAATTCGCTTAGCTCATATGAGGACGGAAAGGTGACCTCAGGTTTTTTCTCTTTATACATGTGTACCCTCGTGTAAGGGACAGGGGGTTCCTCCGTGATATGCAAAACCTCTTTAATAGCAATAATCATGTAACGAATACCCTTAGCCACTTTTGGTTGTAACTTTGCATCCTCATAGTCGACACTGGAATCTGAATCCGTGTCGGTATCTGTGTTAGTGATCTGGGATAATGTGCGCTTTTGAGACCCGGAAGGTCCCGGTGCCACTGGGACAGGCACGGTCTGACTACCTGACTGTTCCCTAGCCTCAGCTTTGTCTAATCTCTTATGTAATAAATTTACATTAGCATTCAAGACATTCCACATATCCATCCAGTCTGGTGTCGGCGTTGCCGACGGCGACCAGACAATCATGCACTCCCCCTCCTCCTTAGGTGAGCCTTCATCGTCAAACATGTCGACACACGCTTACCGACACACTCCACACACACAGGGAATCTCTTTTCTGAAGACAGGTTCCCCTTTTAGGCCCTTTGGAGAGACAGAGAGAGAGAGTATGCCAGCACACACCCCAGCGCTATATGACCCAGGAAAAAACACAGAATGTTTACCCAGTAGCGCTGTTATAGTATATATGCGCGCCAATTATGTGCCCCCCCTCTACCTTAAAACCCTCTTTCACCGTGTGTTAAACAGGGGAGAGTCCGGGGAGCTTCCTCTCAGCGGTGCTGTGGAGAAAAAATGGCGCTGGTGAGTGCTGAGGGAGAAGCCCCGCCCCCTCGGTGGCGGGTTCTGTCCCGCTCAAAATATGTAAAACATGGCGGGGGCTCTTTAATATACATGTACAGTGCCCACCTGTACATGTATATAGTTCATTTTGCCATAGGAGAGGTTTATATTGCTGCCCAGGGCGCCCCCCCTGCGCCCTGCACCCTTACAGTGACCGGAGTATGTGAGGTGTATGGGAGCAATGGCGCACAGCTGCAGTGCTGTGCGTTACCTCAGTGAAGCTCACGAAGTCTTCTGCCGGCTTTGAAGCCTTCTTTCTTCCGGCTCTGTGAGGAGGACGGTGGCGGCGTGGCTCCGGGATGAACGCCCAGGACGAACCTGTGTTCCAATACCTCTGGAGCTAATGGTGTCCAGTAGCCTAAGGAGCAGAGCCTATCATTTAAGTAGGTCTGCTCCTCTCTCCTCAGTCCCTCGATGCAGGGAGTCTGTTGCCAGCAGTGCTCCCTGAAAATAAAAAACCTAACAAAGATACTTTCTTAGCAGGAGACTCAGGAGAGCTCCCTGAAGTGCACCCATCCTCCTCTGGGCACAGTCTCAAACTGAGGTCTGGAGGAGGGGCATAGAGGGAGGAGCCAGTGCACATCCAGAGTCAAAGTCTTTCTTAAAGTGCCCATGTCTCCTGCGGAGCCCGTCTATACCCCATGGTCCTTATGGAGTCCCAGCATCCTCTAGGACGTTAGAGAAAACTTGTATTCAAATCAACATCCTGGAGCTGAGGGCCATATGCAATGCCCTTCGGCAAGCGGAAACATTGCTTCGCGACCTACCGGGTCTGATCCAGTCAGACAACATCACCGCAGTGGCTCATGTAAACCGCCAAGGCGGCACAAAGAGCAGAGTGGAAATGGCAGAAGCCACCAGGATTCTCCGCTGGGCGGAAAATCATGTAAGCGCATTTTCAGCAGTTCATTCCGGGAGTGGATAACTGAGAAGCAGACTTCCTCCGCAAACACGACCTGCATCCAAGAGAGGACTTCTTTAGGAAGCCTTCGCACAGATTGCAAGTCAGTGGGAACTGCCACAGATAGACAGCTACAGAGGTATTGCACCAGGTCAAGAGACCCTCAGGCAGTAGCTGTAGATGCCATAGTGACACCGTGGGTGTTCCAGTCGGTCTATGTATTTCCCCCTCTTCCTCTCATACCCAAGGTGTTGAGAATGGTAGGGGGGAGAGGAATGAAACAATCCTCATTGTTCCAGATTGGCCACAAAGGACCTGGGATCTGGATCTGCAGGAAATGCTCACAGAAGATCAGTGGCTTCTTCCTCTAAGACAGGACCGGTTGCAACAGGGGCCATGTCTATTCCAAGACTTACCGCGGCTGCGTTGAACGGCATGGCGGTTGAACGCCGGATCCTAGCGGATAAGGGTATTCCGGATAAGGGTATTCCGGATGAGGTCATTCCTACGCTAATAAAGGCTAGAAAGGACATGACATCTAAACATTATCACCGTATATGGCGAAAATATGTTTCTTGGTGTGAGGCCAGGAATGCTCCTACGGAAGAATTCCATTTGGGCCGTTTCCTTCACTTCCTGCAAACTGGAGTGAATTTCGGCCTAAAATTAGGATCTATTACGGTTCAGATTTCGGCCTTATCCATTTTCTTTCAAAAGGAACTGGCCTCTCTCCCTGAAGTACAAACTTTTGTGAAGGGAGTACTGCATATTCAGCCTCCTTTTGTACTTCCGGTGACGCCTTGGGACCTTAACGTGGTGTTAAGTTTCATTAAGTCACACTGGTTTGAACCACTTAAAACGGTGGAGTTGAAAAATCTCACTTGGAAGGTGGTCATGTTATTAGCCTTGGCTTCGGCTAGGCGAGTGTCGAATTAGCGGCTTTATCACATAAAAGCCCCTATCTGGTTTTCCATATGGATAGAGCGGAATTGCGGACCCGTCCTCAATTCCTGCCAAAAGTGTTTTCATCCTTTCATATGAACTATTGTGGTGCCTGTGGCTACACGTGACTTGGAGGATCCCGAGTCCCTTGATGTGGTCAGGGCTTTGAAAATTTACGTGGCCAGATCGGCTACAGTCAGAAAAACAGAAGCACTGTTTGTTATGTATGCAACCAACAAGATTGGTGCCCCTGCTTCAAAGTAGACTATTGCTCGCTGGATCTGTAACACGATTCAGCAGGCACATTCTACGGCGGGATTGCCGTTACCTAAATCGGTCAAGGCACATTCCACTAGGAAGGTGGGCTCTTCTTGGGCGGCTGCCAGAGGGGTCTCGGCGCTACAGCTGTGCCGAGCTACTACTTGGTCGGGTTCAAACTCCTTTGCAAAGTTCTATAAGTTTGATACCCTGGCTGAGGAGGACCTCCTGTTTGCTCAATCGGTGCTGCAGAGTCATCCGCACTCTCCCGCACGTTTGGGAGCTTTGGTATAATCCCCATGGTCCTTACGGAGTCCCCAGCATCCTCTAGGACGTAAGAGAAAATAAGATTTTAAACCTACCGGTAAATCTTTTTCTCGTAGTCCGTAGAGGATGCTGGGCGCCCGTCCCAAGTGCGGACTACTTCTGCAAGACTTGTATATAGCTATTGCTTAAATAAGGGTTATGTTATAGTCTCATCGGTCTTGGACTGATGCTATGTCGTTTTCATACTGTTAACTGACTAGTATATCACAAGTTATACGGTGTGATTGGTGTGGCTGGTATGAATCTTGCCCTTGGATTAACAAAAATCCTTTCCTCGTACTGTCCGTCTCCTCTGGGCACAGTTTCTCTAACTGAGGTCTGGAGGAGGGGCATAGAGTGAGGAGCCAGTGCACACCAGATCTAAAGTTTTTCTTAAAGTGCCCATGTCTCCTGCGGAGCCCGTCTATCCCCCATGGTCCTTACGGAGTCCCCAGCATCCTCTACGGTCTACGAGAAAAAGATTTACTGGTAGGTTTAAAATCTTATTTTTTTATGTTGCTGTGTTACAAAATGTGAGCTATAATAAGATTGTTAGCTACAGGATATTGCAGATTTTTATATGTAGCAGCATTGAAAAGCAAAGTTACAAATATAGACAAAACCTTGTATCACCTCATTGCTACTAGCAGTAGTAACAGGTGCTGCAGGCAGGTGCTTACATTGGGCCTGAGTCTGTGTCTTGCTAATGGCGCTACAAAGCCCTTCCCTGGTGTACATCTGTGCGTCTAAATGCACAAGGACTGAGACGCCCACTGTAAGTGTCTACAGATGCTGAAATACTGATTGGTGTGTCTTTAGACGCAACATTGGTCACACCATCGAAACTTGGACCAACCCTGTGGCAGGTGCAGTGTTTCCGTCAGAGTATGACTTCCTGTTTCTGGAGACCCCGATTCCCTATGCTGCTGCACCATTTTTAATGCCCCATTCTCCGCCTGTTCTGGACTGTGCCCAGCGTCTCCAAGCTCTGTTCTCTGCCAGCTACTGTGCAGGACCTGGTGAATGGTCAGTGTGGGTCAACCAATGCCAGTCAGGAGGTGTGGCAGTAGCGTATCCACGCATGCACAGCAGCAAACAGTTCCAGGTGTCGGTGGTGGCAGCAAAATACTTGCCCACTACGCTGTGGATGGAGTCAGTAACAGATGGTTGCTGATGATAAGCAGGAATCCCCTATTGGCCTAGGTCTTGTGAGACGCACGGCCAATTTGTAATTGCTTGGCACAGGCATCGAGGCGCATCTGGTCACAACTCCTATGTGAGTGGTTCAGCGTCTCTACACGCAACCGCGTTCAGTGACATGCTGCAAAACTCCTATAAGAAGCAACAGCTCAGTGCGTCTTTTAGCCACAGCGCTGTTACTTCTTGGTCACTGTCCAGGTATGCCCCTTGCATTTCTGCTTCCGTGCACCCCCAAATATGTACTGCAACTTTGAACCTATAAAACAGAGACGCATGCTCAATTGCGCCTGACATTGCCACTGCATCTAACTCAGAATCAGACTCATTGGGGTATATTTACTAAGCTCCCGATTTTGACCGAGATGCCGTTTTTTCATCAAAGTGTCATCTCGGTAAATCTCGGTCATTTACTAAACACTAATCACGGCAGTGATGAGGGCATTCGTAATTTTTTGCTAGTTTAGGTAAAAAATTACGAATGAATACACCATCGGTCAAAACGCGGCTGTTTAAGTATGAATCTCGGTCATTTACTAAGAAGTGCAAAGCAAAAAAACACAAAACACTGCCGTGAAAAATTACAACTCGTAAAAAAGTCCTAAAAAAAAACAGACCTGCTTTTTTTATCCGTGATTTGAGATGCATGCAGGGATCCATGAGATCCGTGCATGTATATCAGTGGGAAGGGGTGTGAAAGTGCTTATTTTTGCTAAAAAAATTGCGTGGGGTCCCCCCTCCTAAGCATAACCAGCCTCGGGCTCTTTGAGCCGATCCTGGTTGCAGAAATATGTGAAAAAAAATGACAGGGGTTCCCCCATATTTAAGCAACCAGCATCGGGCTCTGCGCCTGGTCCTGGTCCCAAAAATACGGGGGACAAAAAGAGTAGGGGTCCCCCGTATTTTTAAAACCAGCACCGGGCTCCACTAGCTGGACAGATAATGCCACAGCCGGGGGTCACTTTTATACAGCGCCCTGCGGCCTTGGCATCAAAAATCCAACTAGTCACCCCTGGCCGGGGTACCCTGGGGGAGTGGGGACCCCTTCAATCAAGGGGTCCCCCCCCCCAGCCACCCAAGGGCCAGGGGTGAAGCCCGAGGCTGTCCCCCCCCATCCAATGGGCTGCGGATGGGAGGGCTGATAGCCTTTGTTGTAAAATAAAAGATATTGTTTTTAGTAGCAGTACTACAAGTCCCAGCAAGCCTCCCCCGCATGCTGGTACTTGGAGAACCACAAGTACCAGCATGCGACGGAAAAACGGGCCCGCTGGTACCTGTAGTACTACTACTAAAAAAATACCCAAAAAAACACAAGACACACACACCGTGAAAGTATAATTTTATTACATACATACACACATACATACATACTTACCTTAAGTTCCCACGCAGGTCGGTCCTCTTCTCCAGTAGAATCCAATGGGTACCTGTTGAAGAAATTATACTCACGAGATCCAGGGGTCCAGGCTCCTCGGGAAATCCAGGGGTAATCCACGTACTTGACAAAAAAAACAAAACGGTGTCCCGACCACGAACTGAAAGGGGACCCATGTTTGCACATGGGTCACCTTTCCACGAATGCCAGAAAGCCACTTTGACTTCTGTCTAAGTGGGTTTCTTCAGCCAATCAGGGAGTGCCACGTTGTAGCACTCTCCTGATCAGCAGTGTGGTCCTGTCCTCACTGACAGGCAGCACACGGCAGTGTTACAATGTAGCGCCTATGCGCTCCATTGTAACCAATGATGGGAACTTTCTGCCCTGCGGTTGACCTAAAGTGACGTCACCGCTGAGCTGAAAGTTCCCATCATTGGTTACAATGTAGCGCATAGGCGCTACATTGTAACACTGCCGTGTGCTGCCTGTCAGTGAGGACAGGACCACACAGCTGATCAGGAGAGTGCTACTACGTGGCACTCCCTGATTGGCTGAAGAAACCCACTTAGACAGAAGTCAAAGTGGCTTTCTGGCATTCGTGGAAAGGTGACCCATGTGCAAACATGGGTCCCCTTTCAGTTCGTGGTCGGGACACCGTTTTGTTTTTTTTGTCAAGTACGTGGATTACCCCTGGATTTCCCGAGGAGCCTGGACCCCTGGATCTCGTGAGTATAATTTCTTCAACAGGTACCCCTTGGATTCTACTGGAGAAGAGGACCGACCTGCGTGGGAACTTAAGGTAAGTATGTATGTATGTGTGTATGTATGTAATAAAATTATACTTTCACGGTGTGTGTGTCTTGTCTTTTTTTGGGTATTTTTTTAGTAGTAGTACTACAGGTACCAGCGGGCCCGTTTTTCCGTCGCATGCTGGTACTTGTGGTTCTCCAAGTACCAGCATGCGGGGGAGGCTTGCTGGGCCTTGTAGTACTGCTACTAAAAACAATATCTTTTCTTTTACAACAAAGGCTATCAGCCTCCCCATCCGCAGCCCATTGGATGGGGGGGGACAGCCTCGGGCTTCACCCCTGGCCCTTGGGTGGCTGGGGGGGGGGGACCCCTTGATTGAAGGGGTCCCCACTCCCCCAGGGTACCCCGGCCAGGGGTGACTAGTTGGATTTTTGATGCCACGGCCGCAGGGCACTATATAAAAGTGACCCCCGGCTGTGGCATTATCTGTCCAGCTAGTGGAGCCCGGTGCTGGTTTTAAAAATACGGGGGACCCCTACTCTTTTTGTCCCCCGTATTTTTGGGACCAGGACCAGGCGCAGAGCCCGATGCTGGTTGCTTAAATATGGGGGAACCCCTGTCATTTTTTCCCCCATATTTCTGCAACCAGGATCGGCTCAAAGAGCCCGAGGCTGGTTATGCTTAGGAGGGGGGACCCCACGCATTTTTTTTTTTTGATTTTACATTGTTTAATTAAAAAAAAAAAAAATAAGAACCCCAGCACGGATCACACAGATCCGGCCGAGATTGATTGTAAAAAAAAACGGCAGTGTTTTGCTAATCACTGCCGTAAAAATAGGTAAAAAAAAACGAATGACATCGACATCGGAAGAAAAGAAAAACCTGAATACGACAGCTTAGTAAATCCATCGTAATCAATTCAAAAAGTTGCAGTTTTACACTGTCGATGTCATTCGTGATTGAACTTTGACCTTTTTACGGAAATTACGAATCTTAGTAAATATACCCCATTATGTTTCAGAACTACAAAGCACATTTACTAGGTTTTTAGAATGTGTGTTGCATGCTTAAACTACACGTCTGTATGTACAAGGTCTGTAGCTAATGTCAAGCAAGCGCTTTGCGTGTCAGTATATTTTAATCTTTTGAATTTTGTGCCTTTACACACTATTTTCCAGCTGGCATTGTAACCAAGTTCTTGTCACACAAGTGTGTAGTGGAGCATAATACATTGTGTGTGACATTAGTCTTTCTGTTGCAGAACTGATGTAAATGTCTTTTCTTAGATTGTATAAAATTAGTTTTTCATTATTAGATGTAATGTGCCCGCAGAGTTGCATGACCACAGGCTTCCTCGTCAGACGCTGGAGGACACAGAGAAGAAGGCTTCAGGACAACGGACATCTTCCCCGACGGCCGCTTCCTCAGGTGTGAACCTTCCCCTCCAGGTGAGCTGAGGGGGAAGAGCGCAGGCAACGAGCCACCATTTTTCCGCATGAAATGCTGCCCTGCTGCTGAGGGGCCACCATCTTGTTGCCCACCTCCTGGGCCCTGTCCGGCCACTTTTCTGCTCCAATACCACTTCACCAGCCTGCATCAGTCACTGGCTCCTGTGACTGCGCCGGAAGAGGGATCAGACAGGCAGGTTCTCAGATGTAATGATTATCACCATTCTGCCATCCACACCCCTAGATGGCCTCACTTCATTTACTCTACCCAATGACCCCTACTGTGAAGGGACGAGCGTGGCACCAGCCGCATCTGGACTGGTAGCTTCTTCTGCAGCAGGCGGTTTTATTTACCACTATTTTTAATGTTTTAACCCTTACCTCCCCAAATCTGCCTCCGCTGTTACAATTCTGATCTTTTGTATTGCTGGGCTCATTTGTTTACTATACTCACCATTACTTCAATACTGCCTTTTTGCCACTGTGGTTTGCTCTCTTATATTTTGATACATGCTGATCTATTCATACAGGGTATATCCTACTACACCCGTATCAGTTTTCCATTATATGCCTGGGTCCTTGTACATCTTATCTTTCACAGTGTAACCTCTGCAGTGTGCCCACCATGGCCTCACCTGATACGCTTGTGGAAGGTATAAAACATACATAGACCTGGTGCTTATGTTGGGATCCTATTTCGGACGCTATAACCAACTATTTTATGTCATCTCTTTTAGGCATGACCTATTCCACCCAGAGTAATCCCTAACAGTGCGCCCAAGACAGCTGCCTCACCTGATACCTTCTGTGGGTGGAATACATAACCCGT
The DNA here is from genome assembly GCF_028390025.1 of Pseudophryne corroboree. Lineage (NCBI taxonomy): Eukaryota > Metazoa > Chordata > Amphibia > Anura > Myobatrachidae > Pseudophryne > Pseudophryne corroboree. The sequence goes on along the minus strand of NC_086447.1, from coordinate 577,070,819 downwards.
GCAAGTTATTACCCAAAATGACTGCTCCAACACTGCATAATACCTACTGAGCTCTCTCGGTTTCTTTCTCATTTTTATTTCTGTGTGGTTTTTCTACTTATGGCTTACGTAAGCTAAAATAATGCCCAGACTACTATACCCCCATCATGCTGACCTCTAGAACGGAGACTTGAGGAGAATTACGTTTCCATTAGTTGTTCATTTCAGAAGAAGAGATCTTGTTAAATGCACATTTGTGTAAGCTGATAGTACCATTGTTTTCCATTTATATGGAAATATTTGTTCTTAAGTAATCTCTTTTTCTAAAAAGTGTATCCAGATTATTATTTGAGCCTAACCACAATTTAGTATATTATCTTAACACTATGAAGCCATTATCCTCTCTTCAATAAATATATTTTGAATATTAATAGCGATACAGCTAAGATGCCACATGAAAGCTAATGTAATACTTTGCAGATTCCAAAAATTCCTACCGGAACAAGGGCTGTGGTAACTTTGTATGATATTAGCCAGTGACATTAGGCGAGCCGTTACCATAAATATTTGCATGCACAATTTACATGTCACAGCTCTAAACAAATGAAGGTATTAAAAATCCCTTGCTTCCTTTCTCATATAAGGCTTGTCTTGTTCTTTCAACATCATCATTCAAATAAATAGCGAGCTTTGTCTACAATAATACACAAACAACTGTCCCTAAACAATTTTTGTACACCTTAGTGAAAAGGGCAAATTCATCTAAAAGTCTAAAACACATGTGCAGTGCGGAAAATCGCAGATAGGAATATTTGCATGCCACTATAAAGCAGGTCCAGGAGTTATATGGGGGTATTTAATTAGTGCCATTTTTTGACCAGTTGGCGAATTTGCCACTGATACACGTGTTTTGGCGAATTCGCCCATTTTTGGTGCAATTTTCACCCATGCCAATTTGACCAAAAAAATAAAAAATGAAATGGCATGGGCGAAAATGCCCGCAATTGAATACCCTGTGTAGAATTAGTGCCTTTTTTTTGACTAGTCGAAAAAAAGGGGACCTAACTGAATACCCCCCATAGACTACTGCAACTTAGTACTGCCACTTTAGGGTAGCACAGATACATAGCTGCATTACAGCTGAAAGTCACACAATATGTGATCTTAATTATGTGTGCCACAATTTATTTTCCTACTGAAATTGTATTTAAGGTGCATGGTGTAGTGTGAGCTAGCAAACCCATTGATCACTGTGTGAAAACTGCTCAGTCCATTTGCATTATAGAGTAACATCTGTGATCAGTTGCAATTGGACATTGTTGGTCAGGCTCATCACCAGTCTGAGGCTTGGTGCATGAAAAGTGTACAGTATTAGTTTTTAAAACACACAATGTACAGTATTAGTCATTAAAACACAGCATAGCCATAGTTGCACAGCTATGCCTAACCTATAGAACAGAAGGCTAAATGAAAATACATTCTAGATTTTGTGCAATTAAGGAATAACTACTGCAGTGGTTCCCAAACTTTCTTGAATGAAGATGTCCTTAAGTTGCAGCATTTTCTTCATGGCACCCCTAGGCCAAAAGGGTCTTATTGAGAAATTCTGCACAAATCTTTAAATTAATTAAGAAAGATTCTGTTTGTCCACAAATTTTATGACAGGCAGCCACCAGGTCTTGTTTTGATCTTCACATGGATCATAAATAATTTGATTTGGTCCCGGACAACCAACTTGTGGCACCCTGCAAGTGCCCCGAGGCACCCCACGGTACCATGGCATCCAGTTTGGCAACAACGGCTATATTGGTTATTAATTACTGCCCATTGGCTAGTGGCTATATTTGGCGAACAATCTTATTAATCACTGACAAAAAGAAAAGAGAATTCTCCAAACACCTTTTAAAACACAAACTGTCTACCTGATAAAATTGCACCAATATAAAATTGTAAAGGTAATGGTGGCATGTCATGCTGCCTATACTTAGCACTAGTATAACTGTAAGATGAGACCTCAGTGACTTTAACAGGGATGCATTTGCCATGAGCTTCAGTAACCAAACTGTAATATTTCATTAGGAACCGTGTCTAAGGCAGTGGTGTCTAGGGAGGGGTGACAGCAAAATAGCAGAGCTGTCTCTGAGAAGCATCCACACTGTTTTATTGGGCTGGAACTCGGGAGAGAGGCTGGGTGTGGCCCAGCATGACAAGAGTGCCAGGAGAGAGGCTGGGGGCTGCCCAGCATGACAAGAGTGCCGGGAGAGAGGCTGGGGGCTGCCTAGCATGAGAATGGGTTCAAATCACCATGCAAGACGGGCGTGGCTTTGCACCAAGAGGTCATGCCCCCTCATGAGCACGTGATACTGTCACACAAGGTGTCACCAAAGGTAGTGACACCTCTGGTCTAAGGTGATGCCAGCACAAAACTTGTTGGAGAAACTCCATCAGCATAGGGCAGAAAGACCAATATCTTTGTATTTATAAGACAAAACAGGCAAACAACTTCAGCACAATTTACTGCACATTTCTAACCATAACATGAGCTGCCAGTTATTTAGGAAAAAAGGTGTGAAAAGATCTCAATTTACTTTGTTTAATATTTATTACTGAATTTCACAATAAGAAACGTTTGGCCGAGAGGCAGTGGCGTCATCTTGAGGGAGCTGGCACTGCAGTCATATCATTCCCCGGGGCAGCGCATGTTTCCCGAACCCACGGAATGACGAAAATGGGAGGGTTCGGCCCGTGAGACCACGCCCCTTCCACTAATCCATGCCCTTCCAGCGAGGCCACGCCCCTGTTTAGCGGCTGCCCGTAACGGCTGTAATCAAGGAGAGTGACGCCCCTGCCTAGGGGTGCTGAGCAAAAAATTCTTATACTCTAGGATGCAGTGATTCAAGAAACTATGGGAACCACTGTTGTTAACACATCTGTAACAGCTTCTATGTGCCTAAGAAGTAGAATTGTGGAACTCATATTGCTTTCTTTTCCTTACTTATTATCAGACACAAGTAAGCTGGCAAGTACTGTATGTTAACAAAACAAAGGCCCTTTCACCACTAGCAATGGTTTCACAAACCGATAATTATTATACAGATAGGAAATAAAACAAAAACTGCACAAAGCTTTATAGAGGGAACAGGAAGACAGAGAAATAAAATGTGAATGTTTATAAAAATAAAGCGTTAAAATGAAACTTTGTCTGAACTTTAAAGACAAGGAGCGTTAAAGTGCAATTTGCAATACTGTATGTATCCCCACAGAAAAGTAACTTAGAACATGCTACTGTAGGTTACCCATTTAAGTTTAACAGTTTGAAGAGATATGACCTAGCTTGCTCTCCTTATGAATGAATGTTAGTGTGATTAAAGAGTTCCCTGAATAAAAAAAGTTAAAGCCTTCCATACTGACTGATCGCTAATATGACACTGCCTCCAACTCTCTTTGATGATGCCAGCTGTTAGGTAAATAGAAGTCTACAGGATCCCACAGGGTTGGCAACAGATATCTTGGTGCCAAGCACACATTTATGGGGGTCCCCCATATGTTCCCAGCAGAGCCGTAACTAGGTGTGTGCCAGCGCATCTGAACTGAGGGCGCATCCACTGAAAAACACACAGAGCCGCGCCAGTACCATATTTACCGAAAAGTAATGTAAGCAGACGCTCAGGACCCTGTTTACTGAGCTCGCGCCGCACGCCGCTATCTCTTTTCCCCTTTTCACAGGACACTGTCACAGTGTGCTGCATGTGACGTGTCAGGGAGAGGAGCCGCTGCCAACATGAAAAGAGCAGGTTGTGGTGCGCCGAGTGGATTGATGAATAGGTGAGATGCTTCGGGGGAAGGGGGTGCATATGTATATAATATAGAGTAATATGTACTACTCCCATCCCCCCGGATCATCGGCTACTGGAAGCACCTCCTACCCTGGACCGTCAGCCTTGTCCTCATCTACCACACTCCTGCTGGAACGTACGCAACAAGCATAGTACTTTCCCTTCAGGGAGAGGAGCTGACAAGAAGGTGGTGTGCCAGCCGGATTTATGAATAGAAGGTGAGATGTGCACGGGACGGAGGCGGGTGAGGTGCTAGCTGCATTAGCCGGTCGGCGGGGATACAGCGGTGAGTTTGGGGCAGCAGCGGCTGATGGTTCCAGGAAAGTGGGGGGGAATGAGGTGTGAGGGAAGGGGGGTATGTTTGCTAGCGGTAGCCAACGATTGTGAGTTTGGATGGGTTGGGGCAGGCAGTAATGTGTGTGGTAGTTGTGGCCAATGGTTGGTCCTGGGTAGGGGGTGCTTGCTGCGGGGGGTGGGGGTGTAGTAATTTCTCTATATTATAAAATCATTCCCCATGTCAGTGTCAGTCTCATCATGTAGCACTACATTGCTAGGCAAGTGTCAGTAGCTTTTATTTTCACTTTATATGTAAACTTTCATAATACTAACACTCTTGTTCAGGGCCATAACTAGGTGTGGGCAGAAGGTGCTTTTCCCAAAGTTAATTTGGCCTGTGGGCGCATCTTCCACATACACCAGATTGGCCACCCTGCCGCCTATTGCCCCCATGTGCTTCACTGACGGAAGCTCCGGACGCTCCTCCTGCTCCCTTGTGTAGATCACTGACAGCCGCTGCGCCCGCTCCTCCCACTCCTGTTTACAGTGCTGAGGCTGCTCCTTCCGCTCCCCTGTGTAGTTCACTGCGCCCACTCCTTTCGCTACCCTGTTAAGAGCGCTGACATACACTGCAGCCGCTCCCACACCCCTGTATAGAGCGCTGATGGCCCCACTGTAAATAATGCAAGTATCTACACTCATACTACACTACAATACAGTACAGGACACTACACTAAAGTACACCCTAAAGGTAAGGGGGAGGATGTAAGGGGCTATACCTGGCATAATGTATATATGGGGCTCTTCCTGACGTAATGTGTGTAATTTGCTCTTCCTGGCGTAATGTCTACTATGGGCTCTACCTGGCGTTATGTGTATAATGGACTCTACCTAGGGTAATGTATATAGGGCTCTTCCTGGCGTAATGTGTATAATGTGCTCTATCTGGCGTAATGTGTATATGGGGCTCTACCTGGCGTAATGTGTATAATGTGCTCTGCCTGGTGTCATGTGTATAACATGCTATACCTGATGTTATGTGTATATGTGATCTACCTGGTGTAATGTGTATAATGTGCTCTACCTGGCGCTATGTGTATATGGGGCTCTACCTGGCATTATGTGTATAATGTGCTCTACCTGCCATAATGTGCTCTACCTGGCATAATGTGTATAATGGGCTCTATCTGGCATAATTTCTATTATAGGCTCTACCTGGATTATGTGTATAATGTGGTCTACCTGGCACAATTTGTACAAGTGTCACTACTGTGTGATGTAATGTTAATTTGTACTTTTATGTGGCCACGCCCCTCCCCAATGAAGCCACACCCCTAAACCTTTGTCACGCCCCTCCGACGCGCACTGCATATTTTAACTATGGGGGTCGCCGATGCTGTTTCTTGCACACAGCGCTAAAATGACTAGTTACGGCACTGTTTCCCAGTAGGTACAGAGTTGAAATAAGCAGGCTCAAAGTGGTACTAGAGGCGAGGAAATGTATTTTGTTCAACGTGTTTGCATGGGTTTCATTTAGGTTCTCCAGTTTCTGTCACTAATCGAAAAACATCCTGATAGGTTATTTGGTTGTTGATTTACAGTATAGATGCGTCCTCATACATCTAGTCTCAATACACCATGCAGCATGAGATGCCTGGCATGAGTGAGCCACCAGGACCCCATGCAACTCCACTAGTGTCAGGAGTCTTTTTTTACCGAAAATTCAACTTAATCACAACATAATGCAACTGGGGTGCACCAAGACCCTTGATTCATTTGACATGCAACACTTGTATATCTGTGTGAGTCTGTATACAAACCATAACAGAACTTGGCATGAAAAAAGCAGCAGCCGCAGCATCTGTAGATATACAAGTGTCACAGATCAAATTAATCAGCACAGTCTCCTGATGCATCCTAAGAGTTTTGACCAAGAAGCATTTTCAGAAAATAAGTTGCAAAAAAGTTGAGAGTTATTATCAATCTGCTTCTACACTGACACTAGTAAAAGTAGAAGATCTGCAGTATTGCGCAAACAACATATAGCAATCCTAATATGAGGACCACAACTAATAGAAGTCCTTCTACTGAGCCCACAACTAATAATTTATATTGAACCACAATGTTTAAATATTATTTACTGCATCTTCTTAATACTATTGGGCCAAAAACTGTAGATAATAATAAGAATTTACTTACCGATAATTCTATTTCTCATAGTCCGTAGTGGATGCTGGGAACTCCGTAAGGACCATGGGGAATAGCGGCTCCGCAGGAGACTGGGCACAAAAAAGTAAAAGCTTTAGACTAGCTGGTGTGCACTGGCTCCTCCCCCTATGACCCTCCTCCAAGCCTCAGTTAAGATACTGTGCCCGGACGAGCGTACATAATAAGGAAGGATCTTGAATCCCGGGTAAGACTCATACCAGCCACACCAATCACACCGTACAACTCGTGATCTGAACCCAGTTAACAGTATGATAACCGTAGGAGCCTCTGAAAAGATGGCTTCCAACAATAAACAACCCGATTTGTTTGTAACAATAACTATATACAAGTATTGCAGACAATCCGCACTTGGGATGGGCGCCCAGCATCCACTACGGACTATGAGAAATAGAATTATCGGTAAGTAAATTCTTATTTTCTCTGACGTCCTAGTGGATGCTGGGAACTCCGTAAGGACCATGGGGATTATACCAAAGCTCCCAAACGGGCGGGAGAGTGCGGATGACTCTGCAGCACCGAAAGAGAGAACTCCAGGTCCTCCTCAGCCAGGGTATCAAATTTGTAGAATTTAGCAAACGTGTTTGCCCCTGACCAAGTAGCTGCTCGGCAAAGTTGTAAAGCCGAGACCCCTCGGGCAGCCGCCCAAGATGAGCCCACCTTCCTTGTGGAATGGGCTTTTACAGATTTTGGCTGTGGCAGGCCTGCCACAGAATGTGCAAGTTGAATTGTACTACAAATCCAACGAGCAATCGTCTGCTTAGAAGCAGGAGCACCCAGCTTGTTGGGTGCATACAGTATAAACAGCGAGTCAGATTTTCTGACTCCAGCCGTCCTGGAAACATATATTTTCAGGGCCCTGACTACGTCCAGCAACTTGGAGTCCTCCAAGTCCCTAGTAGCCACAGGTACCACAATAGGTTGATTCATGTGAAACGCTGAAACCACCTTAGGGAGAAATTGAGGACGAGTCCTCAATTCCGCCCTATCCGAATGAAATATCAGGTAAGGGCTTTTATAGGATAAAGCCGCCACTTCTGATACGCGCCAGGCTGAAGCCAGGGCCAACAGCATTACCACTTTCCATGTGAGATATTTCAAATCCACTGTGGCAAGTGGTTCAAACCAATGTGATTTTAGGAACCCTAAAACTACATTGAGATCCCAAGGTGCCACTGGAGGCACAAAAGGAGGCTGTATATGCAGTACCCCTTTGACAAACGTCTGAACTTCAGGCACTGAAGCCAGTTCTTTCTGGAAGAAGATCGACAGGGCCGAAATTTGAACCTTAATGGATCCTAATTTTAGGCCCATAGACAATCCTGCTTGCAGGAAATGTAGGAAACGACCCAGTTGAAATTCCTCCGTAGGGGCCTTCTTGGCCTCACACCACGCAACATATTTTCGCCAAATGCGATGATAATGTTTTGCAGTTACATCCTTCCTGGCCTTGATCAGGGTAGGGATGACTTCATCTGGAATGCCTTTTTCCTTCAGGATCCGGCGTTCAACCGCCATGCCGTCAAACGCAGCCGCGGTAAGTCTTGGAACAGACAAGGTCCCTGCTGGAGCAGGTCCTTCCTTAGAGGTAGAGGCCACGGGTCCTCCGTGAGCATCTCTTGCAGCTCCGGGTACCAAGTTCTTCTTGGCCAATCCGGAGCCACGAGTATCGTTCTTACTCCTCTCCTTCTTATGATTCTCAGTACTTTTGGTATGAGAGGAAGAGGAGGGAACACATATACCGATTGGAACACCCACGGAGTTACCAGAGCGTCCACCGCTATTGCCTGAGGGTCCCTTGACCTGGCGCAATATCTGTCCAGTTTCTTGTTGAGACGGGACGCCATCATGTCCACCTTTGGTTTTTCCCAACGGTTTACAATCACTTGGAAGACTTCTGGATGAAGTCCCCACTCCCCCGGGTGGAGGTCGTGTCTGCTGAGGAAGTCTGCTTCCCAGTTGTCCACTCCCGGAATGAACACTGCTGACAGTGCTATCACAAGATTTTCCGCCCAACGGAGAATCCTTGCAGCTTCTGCCATTGCCCTCCTGCTTCTTGTGCCGCCCTGTCTGTTTACGTGGGCGACAGCCGTGATGTTGTCCGACTGGATCAATACCGGTTGACCCTGAAGCAGAGGCCTTGCTTGACTTAGGGCATTGTAAATGGCCCTTAGCTCTAGGATATTTATGTGAAGAGACGTTTCCATGCTTGACCACAAGCCCTGGAAATTTCTTCCCTGTGTGACTGCTTCCCAGCCTCTCAGGCTAGCATCCGTGGTTACCAGCATCCAATCCTGAATGCCGAATCTGCGGCCCTCTAGAAGATGAGCCTTCTGTAACCACCACAGGAGAGATACCCTTGTCCTTGGAGATAGGGTTATCCGCTGATGCATCTGAAGATGCGATCCGGACCATTTGTCCAGCAGATCCCACTGAAAAGTTCTTGCATGGAATCTTCCGAATGGAATCTCTTCGTAAGAAGCCACCATTTTTCCCAGGACTCTCGTGCACTGATGCACTGACACTTGTCCTGGTTTTAGGAGGTTCCTGACTAGCTCGGATAACTCCCTGGCCTTCTCCTCCGGGAGAAACACCTTTTTCTGGACTGTGTCCAGAATCATCCCTAGGAACAGTAGACGTGTTGTTGGAATCAGCTGTGATTTTGGGATATTTAGAATCCACCCGTGGTGACGTAGCACTACCTGAGATAGTGCTACTCCGACCTCTAACTGTTCCCTGGACCTTGCCCTTATCAGGAGATCGTCCAAGTAAGGGATAATTAATACGCCTTTTCTTCGAAGTAGAATCATCATTTCGGCCATTACCTTGGTAAAGACCCGTGGTGCCGTGGACAATCCAAACGGCAGCGTCTGAAACTGATAATGACAGTTTTGTATCACAAACCTGAGGTACCCTTGGTGAGAAGGGTAGATTGGGACATGGAGATAAGCATCCTTGATGTCTAGAGATACCATATAGTCCCCTTCTTCCAGGTTCGCTATCACTGCTCTGAGTGACTCCATCTTGAATTTGAACCTTTTTATGTAAGTGTTCAAAGATTTTAGATTTAAAATTGGTCTCACCGAGCCGTCCGGCTTCGGTACCACAAACAGCGTGGAATAATACCCCTTTCCCTGTTGTAGGAGGGGTACCTTGATTATCACCTGCTGGGAATACAGCTTGTGAATAGCTTCCAATACTGCCTCCCTGTCGGAGGGAGACGTTGGTAGAGCAGACTTCAGGAACCGGCGAGGGGGAGACGTCTCGAATTCCAATTTGTACCCCTGTGATACTACCTGCAGGATCCAGGGGTCCACTTGCGAGTGAGCCCACTGCGCGCTGAAATTCTTGAGACGGCCCCCCACCGTGCCCGAGTCTGCTTGCAGAGCCCCAGCGTCATGCTGAGGACTTGGCAGAAGCGGGGGAGGGCTTCTGCTCCTGGGAAGAGGCTGCATGGTGCAGTCTTTTTCCCCTTCCTCTGCCCCGGGGCAGGAACGAGCGGCCTTTTTCCCTCTTGCCCTTATAGGGATGAAAGGACTGGGTTTGAAAAGACGGTGTCTTTTTCTGCTGAGAGGTGACCTGGGGTAAAAAGGTGGATTTTCCAGCCGTTGCTGTGGCCACCAGGTCCGATAGACCGACCCCAAATAACTCCTCCCCTTTATACGGCAATACTTCCATATGTCGTTTGGAATCCGCATCACCTGACCACTGTCGCGTCCATAACGTTCTTCTGGCAGAAATGGACATCGCACTTACTCTAGATGCCAGGGTGCAAATATCCCTCTGTGCATCTCGCATATATAGTAATGCATCCTTTAAATGCTCTATAGTTAATAATATACTGTCCCTATCCAGGGTATCAATATTTTCAGTCAGGGAATCCGACCAAGCCACTCCAGCGCTGCACATCCAGGCTGAGGCGATCGCTGGTCGCAGTATAACACCGGTATGTGTGTATATACCTTTTAAGATATTTTCCAGCCTTCTATCAGCTGGTTCCTTGAGAGCGGCCGTATCAGGAGACGGTAACGCCACTTGTTTTGATAAGCGTGTGAGCGCCTTATCTACCCTAGGGGGTGTTTCCCAACGTGCCCTAACCTCTGGCGGGAAAGGGTATAGTGCCAATAATTTATTAGAAATCAGCAGTTTTTTATCGGGGGAAACCCACGCTTTATCACACACCTCATTTAATTCATCTGACTCAGGAAAAACCACTGGTAGTTTTTTCACACCCCACATAATACCCTTTTTTGTGGTACTTGTAGTGTCAGAAATGTTCAATGCCTCCTTCATTGCCGTGATCATGTAACGTGTGGCCCTACTGGACATTACGTTTGTCTCGTCACCGTCGACACTGAATTCAGTATCCGTGTCAGGGTCTCTGAGGTAACGGGCGTTTTAGCGCCCCTGACGGTGTCTGAGACGCCTGAACAGGCACTAATTGATTTGTCGGCTGTCTCATGTCGTCAACAGTTTTTTTGCAAAGTGCTGACATTGTCACGTAATTCTTTAATTACTACCATCCAGTCAGGTGTCGACTCCCTAGCGGGTGACATCACTAACACAGGCAATTGCTCTGCTTCCGCATCATTTTCCTCCTCATACATGTCGACACAATCGTACCGACACCCAGCACACACACAGGGAATGCTCTGATAGAGGACAGGACCCCACTAGCCCTTTGGGGAGACAGAGGGAGAGTTTGCCAGCACACACCAGAGCGCTATATATATACAGGGATAACCTTATGTAAGTGTTACTCCCTGTTATAGCTGCTGTATTTATATATTAGCTGCCAATAGTGCCCCCCTCTCTGTTTTACCCTGTTTCTGTAGTGCAGGACTGCAGGGGAGAGTCAGGGAGCCGTCCTTCCAGCGGAGCTGTGAAAGAAAATGGCGCTTGTGTGCTGAGGAGAAAGGCTCCGCCCCCTTCACGGCGGCCTTTTCTCCCGCTTTTTTCAGGAAACTGGCAGGGGATAAATGCATCCATATAGCCCAGGAGCTATATGTGATGCATTTTTTTTAGCCATATAAGGTTTTTATATCGTTTTTATTGCGTCTCAGGGCGCTCCCCCCCAGCGCCCTGCACCCTCAGTGACCGGAGTGTGAAGTGTGCTGAGAGCAATGGCGCACAGCTGCAGTGCTGTGCGCTACCTTATTTGAAGACAGGAACGTCTTCTGCCGCCGCTTTCTCCGGACCTCTTCGCTCTTCTGGCTCTGTAAGGGGGCCGGCGGCGCGGCTCCGGGACCCATCCAGGCTGAACCTGTGATCGTCCCTCTGGAGCTAATGTCCAGTAGCCAAGAAGCCCAATCCACTCTGCAGTCAGGTGAGTTCGCTTCTTCTCCCCTTAGTCCCACGATGCAGTGAGCCTGTTGCCAGCAGGACTCACTGAAAATAAAAAACCTATTTAAACTTTTACTTCTAAGCAGCTCAGGAGAGCCACCTAGCTTGCACCCTTCTCGTTCGGGCACAAAAATCTAACTGAGGCTTGGAGGAGGGTCATAGGGGGAGGAGCCAGTGCACACCAGCTAGTCTAAAGCTTTTACTTTTTTGTGCCCAGTCTCCTGTGGAGCCGCTATTCCCCATGGTCCTTACGGGGTTCCCAGCATCCACTAGGACGTCAGAGAAAAGTCCTTTTCGTAGAGCCACAGCTTCTAAACGGAAAAAAAATCTCCAAAATATATTTATTTTGTCAGACTTCTTAACTAATGATGTGCAACCAAAATATTTATAAACAGCATTACTATAGAAAGGGTATGTCATATTGTGCTATTGAAGTTACACATATGAATTTATATATATCTACTTTTGTAGCTCTCTCTCTCACTATATATATATATATATATATATATATACATACACACACACACACACAGTACCAGTCAAAAGTTTGGACACACATTCTCATTCAATGGTTTTTATTTTAATTATTTTCTACATTGATTAATACTGAAGACATCAAAACTACGAAAGAACACATATGGAATTATGTTGTAAACAAATAAGTGTTCAACAAAACAAAATATGTTTTACAGTATATTTTAGATTCATCAAAGTAGCCCCCTTTTGCTTTGATAATAGCTTTGCACACTCTTGGCATTCTCTCAATCAGCTTCATAAGGTAGTCTGATACAAGTGGGGGGTTTTGGGATCTGCACTGGATAGGATACAAAATAGTAAAGCATAATTAGGATGATATCATGAACCAACATAGAATTATCGAATTGACCTTGTGTGTCAAAAATCTAATGATTACTTGGTTGGCGGTGCCCCCAGAAAATAGTTTAGAGGTTGTCTCCTGGAATGGTTTTGAATTAACAGGTGTGCCTTGTCAAGAGTCAATCTGTGGAATTACTTGCCTTCTTAATGTGTTTGAGACCATCAGTTGTGTTGTGCTGTGCAGAGGTAGGGTTAGAACAAAGTGGACACCCCTATTTGACTACTGTTGTAATCCATATTATGGCACGAACCACTCAACTCAGCAAAGAGAAACAACAGTTCATCATTACTTTAAGACATGAAGGTCAGTCGATCTGGAAAATTTCAAAAATCAAATGCTATGATGAAACTGTCTCTCATGAGGACCGCCACAGGAAAGGAAGACCAAGAGTAACCTCTGCTGCAGAGGATAAGTCCAGCCTCAGAAACCGCTACTTACCAGCACCTCATATTAGAGCCCACATAAATTCTTCACAGAGTTCAAGCAGCAGACAAATCTCAAAATCAACTGTTCAGAGGAGACTGCGTGAATCAGGCCATCATGGTTGAAATTGCTGCGAAGAAGCCACTACTGAGGATGAACAAGAAGAAGAAGAGAATTGTTTGGGCCAAGAAACACAAGGAATGGACATTAGACCAGTGGAAATCTGTACTTTGGTCTGATGAGTCCAAATTTGAGATTTTTGGTTCCAACCACCATGTCTTTGTGAGACGCAGAGAAGGTGAGCGGATGGTTTCTGCAAGTGTGGTTCCCACTGTGAAGCATGGAGGAGGAGGTGTGATGGTGTGGGGGTGCTTTGCTGGTGACACTGTTTGTGATTTATTAAAAATTCAAGGCACACTTAACCAGCATGGCTCCCACAGCATTCTGCAGCGCCATGCCATCCCATCTGGTTTGCGCTTACTGGGACCATCATTTGTTTTTCAACAAGACAATGACCCCAAACACACCTCCAGGCTATGTGAGGGCTACTTGACCAAGAAGGAAAGTGATGGAGTGCTGCGTCAGATGACCTGGCCTCCACAATCACCCGACCTAAACCCAATTGAGATGGTTTGGGATGAGTTGGACCGCAGAGTGACGGAAAAGCAGCCAACAAGTGCTCAGCACCTCTGGGAACTCCTTCAAGACTGTTGGAAAACCATTCCAGGAGACTACCTCATGAAGGTGATTGAGAGAATGCCAAGAGTGTGCAAAGCTGTCATCAAAGCAAATCTAAATATAAAACATATTTAGATTTTTTAACACTTTTATGTTTACAACATAATTCCATATTCTTTCAGTTTTGATGTCTTCAGTATAGAAAATAATTAAAATAAATAAAAACCATTGAATGAGAAGGTGTGTCCAAACTTTTGACTGGTACCGTATATATATATATATATATATAGTTTTATATATATATATATATATATATATATATAGGGTGGTCTAGAGGCACTCATGGGGGAATATAAACACAGTAGCTATGAGACCTGTGTCTTTCTCAATGTTTCAATTTTATAGAAAATTCTTCATCTGGAGCTATGGGTCTCTCTCTCACTCACTGTCTCTCTATATATAGTGATATTACATAACTAAAAGATGCCCGGTGAATTTGTAATCATTGACATCAGTTCCTGCTCCAATAGAGCTTACAGTCTAAAGTCCCTACCTTACACACACGCACAGCATGTACATGCATGGGCATGGTGTGGTCAACAGCCAGATAACCTATAACCTATTAGTGTGTTTTTGTGACTGTAGGGGAAAGTGGAGTAGCAGGATGTAAATGACAAATAGAACATAAAAACTCTACACTGATGGGATTAGTCCAAAAATATGCAGTATCCTTCTTTTGGACCTAGAACCAGTGGTGAATTTCCCGTTAGGCATGTAAGGCACATGCCTATGGGCACGACCTGCTATGGGGTGGCACTTGGACACTTGTTTTATTAACGTCAGTCCGAAATTTCCCAGTAATTATATAATATTTCTACTTTTCTGTACCATACGTCATCTTAAGTGGAGTGTGGAAGAATAGGACATGCACAGACTGCCCCTGTATGATGTCCTACTGTACTTAGTAAATATGTATACATAACTCTAAATAAAATGAAAATAAATGTCATAGCTCATGGTTTGTTTTTTTATTTTACTACATTCAACTGCCAATCTCCAAATTAGGGTTATAAATAAGCAATGAATAAGCTAAAATTGTGAAGTGCCCATTACTAATAGTCATAGGGGCGCCCTGACTCTCAAATCCAACCAGTTTATAACTTTTCACATTCCTTCTATTAGCCCACCTCTGTTATTAGTCCTCCCGATAGGCCCACTATTTACAAAGGTCTTTGCACCGATGCTAGAACTAAGTACTTCTACTGAGACCACAACTAATAATTTCTATTGGAACAACAATGTCAACCTTTTATTTATACCCTTTTCAGGCACAAGATAAGACCCATTAAATCCACGGGTACGACCCAGGTCTATCAACCTGGGAATTTCCCTGGTCAGTCTGAGACCTCCGTTCACACTACACCTAAAACCTGGGAAATTCCCGCATCGGATGCATTCACACTGAACCCGGGTCTGCTCTGGAAATTGTTGTGTATTTCAAGAGGATGCTTTAATGCAGGGATGGGGAACCTTCGGCCCTCCAGCTGTTGTTGAACTACACATCCCAGCATGCCCTGCAACAGTTTTAGCATGGCCAAATAGCAAAACTGTAGCAAGGCATGCTGGTATGTGTAGTTCAACAACAGCTGGAGGGCCGAAGGTTCCCCATCCCTGCTTTAATGTATATTATTCAGCCTACAATATTTTTTAATGGCAAATTTGTGATATTAGTTCCTATTTAAATACATTTTGCTTTAAAGCTGTGCTACTTATTAGGTAATTCTTTTTTTATTGTGCTCTCAATCACATTCCCCCTCCGACACCCAGCTATCAGACAGTATTACCATTTCTCAGTTCCAGGTCTGCCCTCTTGTGTGTTACCTTGCTGTCATAGTCTGCTGTGTAATGCATCCTACTTAGCTGGGTTATGTTCTACCATTAGCCAAACAGCCAATCAGATACTTTTCTTCCAAACCTGAGCTGGATGCATTCACACTAGAGGTGACCCAGGAAAAACCCTGAGCAGGGTTGTGGACCCGGGATGTTTCTATTCGCACACAGCAAAAACCTGGATCAATGCGCATTCACGGCAAAAACCTGAGTTTTTGCTGTATGTCTGAAAAAGGTATAACTGAATCTCCTTAATATTACTGGACCCAAAACAGTAGCGAAGTCCTTTTAGTACAGTCACAGCTTCTAAAATGAACAAATTCATAGTATCTATCTCAAAACCAAATTTCAGTATAACCCTAGCATCCAGCTCTTCCCTATTTCACATCAGCCTTTTATAAGAGCATGATCAAGCATATGTTACATTATCATGAGGCCATTCTACTACCCTAGAGAATGGAAATTGGAATTGTTTTCTCTTAAGTGCAAATGACTTCAGTGAAGGAAAGAAAATCAATGCTTATCAGGAGATATTTGTCTAGGAACATGTGTGCCTAATGATATTATTCAGTTCTTACCCCCTGATAAATGTTCCAAGGGCTAACATTAAAACCACACCTCTGCATTAAGGCCTCATTAAGTTCCACTTGAACACTGATTTCCAATAACTCAAACTTGATTCTCCTGTTACTCGTGTGACCGTTGAGTGATCCTTATTGTATTTTTAATGTGTACATTCCTGATATAGGAATTGATATCTGAAAGTCTTATTTAACAGTGCTTTAGTCTTAAGTGTATTGTATTGTTTTATATTGTCATGCATATAGTACAGATGTGATGTGATGATTGCCTTTTTAAAAAACAAATAAAGAAATCAGTTTAAAACAGGGGTCAGGGAACTTTTTTACCTTTTACCCCAAAATATATTTCGATACGCTGACGTTACTCCCTTGATTTGAAAGGAAGGAGATCATATATTATTGTGCATATATACTGGTTATCACTGTTTATATGGCATTTCTGAGATACAGAGTGTGTGTGTGTGTGTGTGTGTGTGTGTGTGTGTGTGTGTGTGTGTGTATATATGTATATATATATATGTGTATATATATATATATATATATATATATATATAAATTTATTTGATTGTTTTCGCCAATTATTTTTTGGCAATGAATGGGTTAATTAACACTTTCTCCCCAAAACACCAGAACGAATGTAAGAAAGATGGATGAGGGAGGAAGGGGGGGGGACACGACTTTTAGGAGACAGATGGCCACATCCTCACCTCAGTAATGTCAGTGGGAATTTCCCACTGTTATTTGGGCCACTGTCTGATCCTGCGGAACTCCGTCAGCGGTCAGCCACAGAACACTTCAAGTTCTGTGTGTGGGTTTGTGGGTTGCGTGTGGGAGGACAGGACAGCGCAGGATGGACGGGCGTGAGGAAGCGCAGTGTGACATCAGCACATCACGCTGCGGCCAGGAACACAGCGCAGGGCAGGCAGGAGGGAGCGCGGTGTGATGTCAGCACGTCACATTGTGAGCCGGCCGGTGCTTGACGGGGCTGTGTCTCGGCAGCGTGACCGTCCATTATAACCAGGAATTTCATTTTTACCCCATTCGGGGTAATTTACCCCTGTTCCCTGACCACTGGTTTAAAAGGGAAAAAAAAAAAAAGTTTATTTGTTTTCCCAAGCAGTGACAAACCAAAACGGATTTAGTTTTGACCAATAAGAAAGTAGGCGGAATTTATATAGTCAGTGATATTTTTTTATTTTTTTTTAGGGGTAAGACACAATTTGCTACTTTAATAGACCATGCAGCTAAGTCATGCTGTTTGTTGCAACGCTGTACCTAAGTACCTAAAGATAATAATAATATTATTTTGATTTGATTTATGTGGTTCAGCTATCATTTATAGACCAATTGCTAGCTTCTGAATCCCAGAGGTAGTATCACTGTAGGTAGCCAGGAGGGAGGAAGTGAATGAGCTTAGCAGGGGAGGTTCTTTTCTTTTACTTTACTTTTCTGCTTGTCAGTTTGCCAAGTCTATTCATGTCACTTCCCTTTTTTGAAATGTGGTAATTATTTTATGTCTCCTTGAAACAAGTTCTGACATCTTTACTCTAAAAAGAGAACCACCTCTGCAACGCAAAACTTGTCAGGTGCTTTTCCCCAGCAATAAATACATTTAAAAGGCGAGTATCTTTTTAACTCTAGTATATGCATGTGAGCATGTATGCTGTCTTCTCTATTACTCATATATACTGAAAGTAGGCTCAGAAGGGTCACAAATGCCCTCCATTAATCCACCGTATACACTTCCTAATGCCAGCTGGAAACCATCCTAAATCTTCCCACTGAGTTGATATTGTTCAGCTTTAGGGGTACATACAAATGGAAACACTGGTTAAATGTGATAAACACTACATTTAATTATTATTTTTTTCATGTCACATTTGGAGAATGTTTTAAAGGGATGCAGTCAATATACCGCCTGTTGGATTCCCGTAGTTCAGGATACCGACACCAGAATCCCGAAAGCCGGCATTATACTGATGTCCGGAATACCGACACCAAACTGCTATTCCCAATCGGTTAGTGGGTCCACACCACATACCAAGTAGTAATAGATCCTGTGGCGAATCGCCGGGATTCATTCAGACGGATGCCGCTGTTGGTATAGTGACAGCTGGCATCCTGTCTGCCGGGATTTCATATGTATTCAGTTTTAAATGCACTAAGCAATACATTTCAAATCTTCACTTCAACATTCATTGGGGCAGTTTCATTAGTGCATACAGTAAGGGTGTGTACACACGGTGAGATATTTTCTTTCGATTTTGACTATATAGTCGAAATCGCAAAAAAAGTTAGTGCAGATCGCAAGGTGAAAGTCACCTTGCGATCCCGATGCGCGGTCGGCATCGCAAGAAAAGATAGACTGTGCAGGCAAGTCAATCCTTACTAGATCGGTGTACTATCTAGTTCATCTCACATGTCAATGACATCTCACATAAGCCAAAATCTCACATAAGCCAAAATCGTAAGCACACATAGTCCATATCTCAAGAAAAGTTAGTCAAAATCTGTATTATCTGGGCTCCAGGGAGTTCAAGGGAAATCGCAAGTAAAAATCGGGCATAGCAAGGATCTCACCGTGTGTACACACCCTAAGCCAGTGACTTGCCCATAGCGTGCATTTACCATGGAACCCCCACCTGAGGAGCAAACAGAAATTTGTGTTAAGCAGTGCCTCCAGCGCTAGATGCGAGAATACCATAGGCGGTAATTGCATCGCTCCGGCCATTTAACCTTACATCTATGACTTACTGCTGAAAATTACTGAACAGCTCCAGGCACTTAATCCAGGAGCTAAAATGTAGCAGTAAACCCCATGGCTAATTGAATCTGCCCCATTGTGGCCAAACACAGGTCAGATGCATTCAGACAAGCACTTACCAAGGCAAAATGATGGGTGTGTGTAATAGTTGGCGACTTTCTGGCTGCTCCCTCTGGGAGGTCAGCAGAGCGTGGGATGTGGTGCAGCAAAGGTGGGTGGTGCAGGGTCGTGATGGTGAGATTGCATCATTGTGGCCCCACCTGTACAGTGCCAAGATTACCAGCATCGTGAAGTGGGGACATGGCTACAATGATGTGAATCTGTGTAAATTGTGTCATCAACGCTAGGACTGCCCACACATCTAACACATATACATTCACCTATGTAGTAGTCTGCATAATATACATGTCTTCCTCTGGCAGTTCCATGATGTCACTAGGGATTCTGGATAATGAGAAAACCCTGGGGAGGTCAGTCACTGGCAACAAAGAGAAAAGAGGCAGCAGCTGCAGGAAGCAGCACAGAGCATGGGGAGGCAGTATGGAGCAGCGGGAAGGCAGCACGAACCAGGGGAAAAGATGGGATACATGGAATGGGGGTGACGAGCACTACAGAGCAGGAGTGAGGTAGCATGGAGCATGAGGCAGCAGTATGTACTGTGGCAGGGGGGAAGGCAGCAGCTGCATGGGGAGGCAGTACGGAGTATGGGGAGGCAGTATGTATCAGGAGAAAGCAACACAGACCAGGGGGTGGGTTGGGGAAGAAGTGTTGTCCAACCAAAAAACTAAATTTTATAATTTGTGCTTTTAAAAAAAACGTCAGCAGAACAACAGTTCAGTAAAATCAGAAAGTTGGTCGAGAAGCTATATACTTTTGCAAGATATTGGATATAATGTTGTTGAATGTATTCAACTCCCAGGTATAACAATAAGGCTTTCTGGAATTGAGAATGAAATATAAAACAGTTTAGTGTGCTCCGTAGTGAGTAATCTAGCTACATGTTAATTTAGTAGCGCATACTGAACCCTTAGTACTGTAGGTGATACTAATTTTCATATTCTACTAAAATTCCACCAGGAAGGACCAGAACTACAAGGTCCCATATAAATTTGGAAGCAGCAGTAAAAAAAGGAAAAAAAAAAAGGAATATGTCATTTGTTTTTAATTTTGCCCTGACTTGCATTATTTAAAGAAAATCTCCGTTTACATACTATGAACAGTGCAATATTTTTATCTTATCACTTTGGACTTCTAAAGAAATCACAGTTTGTGTAGAGGTAAAGGTGTGTTATAAAGGCGAGCCATTATTACCGTCATGTTCCTCATGTATGTATGATAATGCATGAATTATTTGACACATATACTGTACATGGGCTGATCAGGCACATAAGCATTACTTATCGTACCCAAACGCTCCAGCTTTAGATGCATACAGTGGCTAAATCCGTGCAAAGTACTGGGCGGCACACCGAAATGGCAGTGCACAAACAGCCAACTTTTTATAAATTTCTGCTCACCATCTCAAGAAGGTGAAAGCAGAAATGCAGTTGTTCCAGATTGAGACAATTGAATAGCTCAATCGGGAGCCTATTAATTATGGGTACCAAAAAGACAGCTGAATTCGTCCCTGAGAGTGACATGGCATGAATCGTGGTAGACACTAATCAAGGTCACAACCATCCCCACTATTGCAGGAGACTGAGAACATAGTTGCTGCACACACTGTATCTTTAGATAAGTAGTATGTAGGTTGTCAGACTAACTACCTTCTTCATCACAGCAGTTGTTCTCTGGGACAACTGTTATGTTAAAATGTCTGCACAAATGTATATTCTGAAACCATTACTTATTCGCCACAGTTCAGTAGCTACTAGTCTGTGATTATATGATATGTGGTCCCCTTTTCTGCATTAAGGGCCTAATTCACAGAATTATGCAAAGCCGATGTTCCACGGAATTAGCAAATTTCGGCAGACTGCACATGTGCTGTGTTCCCATTGCAATGCGTCAAGGAGTCGCTGCTAACCCGCACGCAATGAGGACAAAGTAACTGATGGGAAGTGACCAACTGGGGGTTGTACAACCCTAATGTACAAAAACATAGCGTCTGCGTGACTAGTTAGCGTAGGCATAGGTCTACCCCTCAGACTGATGTTCCTTGTTCTTGCGTATATGCTGCGTATGTGCATGCAATTGCGGATAAGTTGCGGTACCTCCAGTGGACATCTCTTTTCATTTCTAGGCAGCAGCTTCACTTGCTGATATCTGCAGTTGCGTCGCACTTGCATCTGCATTAGCGGACTTCTCTGAATCAGGCCCTATATCACAAAAGCTCACGATAGCATTGAATATGAATTGTTCTCTATGCTAATTTCTATCATTCATAAATAGTATCCAAGTAGATCAACATTATCTGGACTTTGGAATTTAATGCAATACTGTTATAATGTGCAACTAGTTAAAAGTTTTATTATACAGATATATTATTATTATTATTATTATTATTTAATATTACATATAAAGCAACATATCACAAACAAATCCCAAATGCAAAAACAATTCCATACGGAATATACCTTAAATGTGCAGCTAAAGTGAAAGTGAAAGGCGAGCCCGCAGTATGTAAATGAAAGCCGTATTACAGGCAGACATGGATTTTGTTCCTCTGTCCTTTGCAACATAGAAATAATTTATGTCTGCATGACTGGAGCTTCAGTTTGTTTTGTCCTTCACAGCTGTTACAATGTGTAATTCTGAATGTATCACATTTCAGGAAATAAAGCAGGAGAAGCTCTTTCGTAATAGCTTGTGGGCTGAGACGCCAGAGGGGGCTTCTCCTGTTTAACTTGGAATAAACTAGTATCCTGTCCCCTTAATGGAAACATGGGCTCATTGTCTGCATGTGTCCACACTCTACATTACGCCTTGTACATTGCTGTACTGCTGACCTAAAGCAACCCCACATCTCTGCTGTCTCTTCTCTTTCCTGTGTGCAACATCTACATGCTGCTCCCACTAGAGAGAAAAAAACAGCCCTGTTCATTCTTAATTGCTGATGGAAACACTGTCATATTTTCCACAAACCAAGCTTGAAACCATTACTGTACCACCTTCATTAGTTTTTCCACAACATTTTACAGAAATGTCAGGAAACAGCTGCCTCTGAACTGATGAATTGGGCTTAGCACTGTAGCAGTGGTTCTCTGAGGTAGTACATTTTGGTTTCTGGAAGCTACAATGAATGTTTCATTGCTCCGTTCAACAAGCTTGTTTTATATGCAGTTATTCAAGTCTTTTAGACAAGATCTGCTCTGGTGTCTCAGTGGTAGGAGAATTTGTAAGGATTTGGAACTGCATACTTCTAGGAAAAGATTGCTTCCTGCAAATTGCTCAGCTGTCTTTCTTGGACCATGCTCAATAAAGTTCAAGTCTTGCAAGAGACTAAAGGACCTCAATATGTATAGCTTGGAGCAGAAATGGGAGAGCAGGGATATGGCAGAAGCTTTCAAATATATATTAAAAAAATGAACACAGTGCAGCATTCTACATGAAGAAGTATTAGAACATGCACTTTAATCAGTTTCTTTACCCAAAGAAAAGTATATCAGTGTAACAGTGATCCAACAGAGGTGGTAGAGCAGGGGTGTTGGGTAGGATATCCTGGCAGTTGAAATCCTGACGGTCAGGATGCCGACAGAGGCATCCTAACGGATCACAGTATTTTAACTATAATCCTAACCCTATTCTTAACCCACTCCTCCAGCAACCAAAGCCTAACCGTCCCCTCCCACAGCCTAACTTTATTTCCCCCGTACTTACCGTCTGTATCCATCAAGATTCTGTCCATCGGGATGCCGCTGTCGATATTCTGACTGTCGGGATCCTAACCACATCCGGAGCAGGGGTGGGTCTAATGTGGCCTTCAAGTCCATTTTGTACTGGTGCTAGCCCGGCACTGCATCACAGTGATCAAAGTAAACTACTGGACAGCTCCCGATAGCCCTTGCTGCCGGAAGCCAAACAGCCTAACTCATAGTGTGATTGTTGGGTGGAGCCAAGCCTGGGCAGCATTGCAGACCACAGAAGTGAGGGGAGTAAGGGACGAGTTGCGTAAGCAAAGTACTGGGAAATGTGAACTTGCTTAGAAAAGACATTTGGCTAAAACTGAAAAAAAAAATTAAGAATGATATAGGATTCTGAGGTCTTCGGGAACAAACATGGGCATGATGTGTAGTTCTTATCTGCAGTCATCTTCTGTTTCTATGCAACACTTACCAGGATGTACCACAAGCAGAAAAACTCTCTCTCTCTCTCTCTCTCTCTATATATATATATATATATATATATATATTTCTTCCAACTATAGTATAGCCTCAACATCATAAAACTATTTATTTTTCTACATTTACTAGCAACAAGTTAATATGCTAAATCATAATTCTACGCAAACAGAAATTCATAGATCTGCCATCTGTCTTTTTTTTCCAGGTTATTTGCTGGCTCGTTGAGTGATGATGCCGAAATACAGTGACTGAATGCCTACATAGTGTACAGTAAGGTACAGACATTTCTTAAAAGATAATTATAGCCTATTCAAACTTAAGCTTCCCTACCAAAGTGTCCTTGTAAAGGACTTATAACTTTTTAATTGTTTCATGTGCTGTCATTATAGCCTAATCAACATAATTAATAAATAATATGGTAATGTTCTCATTATCTATATCTTAAAATGAGAAACTATTTTAGTCAACAATAATTTTACCAAACTAAGAAAGGGTTAATGTATGTTGATGAAGAAAACAGACATAGGGGGTATCCAATTAGCTGTGAAGAAACATCGGAAGCGAAAAACAGACGTTTTTCACAATTTTTGCTGATGTTTCTCCGATTTTTTCCCCGACGATCATATTGGGATCACCCTTAAAAAATCAATTTTCCCCTGAAAATACACAAGTTCAGTGAACCCTGTGTGTTTTCGGTTCCACAGCACCGTTTTTTCAGGGGTTCTGCTTTCAGGGATTTGTTGAAAAAATCCCTGATAAGCTGCGGCCCTCGCCTGCTTATATGGGCTAATTGGATAGCCCCGGTGATGCAATTACCAGCAGTAACTTACCACGGGTAATTGGATACCCTGCTTAGTACCACAATTATTTGCTCAGAGATACAATGTTATCGCAAAAGAGCATTCAACCTTTTTTTACTGCCCATTTAAGTGTTCCAATGACCATCAAAGATTGACTAAAATATATGGATCATTATAGATACCTTATAGCAGAGTTTCCCAGACTCCGCCATTACAGTCCAGGTTTTAGGGACATCCATTCTTGAGTCCAGATGGTTAAATCGACTGAGGTACTAATTACAGCACTTGTGCTCAAGAAGGGATATCCTTCATAATGTGGACTGTAATGGCACAGTTGGGAAAATCTACCTTATTGGAATAATGAATCACAACAATGTTTCATAATATGTTTGTAAAGACCTCAGTATCAATTTGTAATCCTCTGAAAGTAACCAAATAACAATAATAGCAGGCCCCAAAAGGAACCCATAGAGATTAATCATGTTTTATATGTGTATTAGCAGAAAATTATACCATGCTTAAAGTAAGTAATTTCACATCTATGTGATGTTCCATAAGATACTTATAATATACTTATAAGAAACCATTATTAGACTTGTTTCTGAAGTAATAATTGGTTGTAAAAGATTAAAATGCAAGCATAACTCTTTCAGTGATGTCACAGACAATGTAGCAAAATGATTTGTGCAATTGTCAGCTTTTGGGGTACATGTGCTACTTGCCCAAATGCATTTAATCAATTTATGCTTTTTACTTCTGTATCATTTTGATATAATTTTTCACTTATATTTCTGCATGTCAATTAAAAAATCTCATTTAATAACATTAAATGTTTGTGTTCTTAAAAAATCACCCGTCAGACTTTTTTTTTTATAATGCTCATATAATTTTTTATATGTATATATACATCTATGCAGGGATTTGATTGGTTTATATTAACATAATATTGTGATTTCTTGAGATAAGCAAGGGGTTACATGAAGACTTCCCTGTCAGCTCTTGAGCTGAATCATAGTGGATTAACCATTTCACATCTGCATTAATCTAGATATGTAACCATAGCACTGTGACTAAGAATAACATACAGCTAAAGAAATAAAAAAAAAAGGGAGAAATATCTATAACTATTTTTTTCATTGTAGGATTATCATATTACAGTTAAAACTGTGACCAAACCACACTATACTCATTTAATTTATTTTACAGTGACATAGCATACACATTTTACTTGTTTAAAACCTTTCATTTTAGTCTTTTATTAAACATACAGTATTTGTCATGACTCGACGCCATGCCCAGGTGTACTTTTTGCCAGCCTGTTCCTGCATTTAGTATGTAAGTCCGGGATGCAGGATATAACGGAGTGTGCCGCTCTATGGCCCACTGCCTGCATGCTCAATGGAGTTGTGTATCCCCTACTATTGTGGACAGTAACAGGACAATATATGGTTAAATGCTGAACCTGTCATCTACTATATGTATTTAGGTAATTGTCCCTCTTGTTATATGGTTGTGCCTGTCAGGGAATATCTTTCTAGCCCTGATTTGTTCCCCACAAAATGTCTATGACATGTTTATGTGTGATTGTATTGTATTGTATTGCACTAATGGGTGTAAGGGCTTGTTGTCAAGTGTGTGCCCAGCCAGGTAAACTGTCTAGGACATCTGGCTGTGTGATGTACAGGGAGTCCAAGCTGACACCCCACACAGTCCCCCCCCCCTCTCTCTACTCCCGATCAGGTCAATGACCTCTGACATTACACATGGGTTAAAAGTTACTCAGGTTATGGCCACAGGGCAGCCAACCTTCTTATCACCTTACTTAGATGTCTTTTTTCTGAATGGCCTTTCAGTAGATGACCTGGGGGGTCCACTGGTGTCCCTGGACACATTTAAATATTAGGATTGAAATTCCAACCAATCCCAGAGGCTGAGTTGTCTCCTAACCCCACAAGCATCAGAGGTTTTAAAAGGTCATGCAGAAGGGCTTTTCAAGTTAGTTGAGTGAAGCTCCTGCCTTGTGAGGAGGTTTGGAACGAGGCTGTTGCCAGGAGTCGGGAGA
Organism: Pseudophryne corroboree; assembly: GCF_028390025.1. Taxonomy (NCBI): domain Eukaryota; kingdom Metazoa; phylum Chordata; class Amphibia; order Anura; family Myobatrachidae; genus Pseudophryne; species Pseudophryne corroboree. The sequence goes on along the minus strand of NC_086447.1, from coordinate 577,044,801 downwards.
TCCTGTCAGACCATTTTGTCTGGAGACCTGGCTCCATGGAGAAGGTCGAGTATACGCAGCTAAGCGTTTGCTCCATCGGGTGCTGTCCAAGGCGTGTGGCTGGTGTGCCGGCTGGAGCCGGGTGATTAGTCAGCACGCCCTACCTTTGGCGGGTAGAGGACCATCAGGCCAAGTGGCCAGGATCAGCAAGTCTTGCAGCAGATCGCCCAGCGGAACCTAATAGCCTTGCAAAGGATTGTGCTCAAGTGCTCTGAGAGGTGACTATTAACTGCTTAGGTGGGTGGAGGGTCCCTTTTGTGTGTTTTTTTCTCTTATATTATCTGTAATTGTTATTAATGCTATGTGTATATATTGTACATATTGTGGTTACGGTTTTTATATTGTATGTTTAGTGTGTATAAAATAAAGGTGCTTTGGTACCTTGCTATTGCGTACTTACTGCTGTGATCCCAGAACCCATAGCAAACCTGGGGCCCGTGCAGAGCTGTGAACGGTGCCATTCTCAAGGCGCAGAGGAGCAATAGGCGAGAATAATGCACATACGAACATGGGGTCGTCACATTATTAACTAAATATTTACACTACTTACTGTCTGTATTAAGGATAAATAGCCTGGCTCCTTTTACAAAGATTCACACAACACCAATAAAAGTCAGGTTTTACAAGTAATTATTTATGAAGAGCCTAGGGGAAAATGTACAAATTTGTTTGGTAGTCTCTCAGGTCTGATTGATAACAGTCCATTCCTGATTGGTTGACCTTCTATAACTCATTCTGTTTGTTACCCAAGTCAGCAATAAACATGATGCTTTAATGCTCGTGGTTATTCAATTGCACTCCCTTTTTCACCTGACAGCCTTGTTAATGTCCATTAAATTAGCCTGTTAAACGGCATTTACATGGATTAACGGGTGTTAAGACACTATATTTTGTCCAGAGGCATAAAAAAAATCCCAATAAGGGCTGCTGGCGGAGGCTTTTAGTGGAATAGCTCCTTGGGATTAATTAGTACACCGTAAAGTATCACGACAGAGTTTCCACCTTAGGGGTATGCTGCTAACATGATTAATATGCTTTCAATAACATTACTACCATGTCGGCATGGTGCAGTTGACATTACATAGTCAAAATTTTCACTAATCGACAGCAAAACTGTTGACTGCAATATATATATATATATATATATAGAAGCATAGGGCCGGCACTCCTCGGTTATGCAGTTACTGCGCTGGTGCCCTCACATGTACAGCTGTACATACATATAGTTTTCAACGTACGGACCAAAAGATCCCTAAGATTTTTCCCACGGGTAAAACATGGCATAGGGTTTGAATTTTGAAATGGCAGTTGTTGATCTGTTTTAATTACATGCCAATGTTTTTTAATAACTGTATTTACTTCTCCTGATTGAGTATTATATTGGGTGATAATCGGTACACGTTCGTTATGTGTCTTAACCGATACCTTATTAAGCAATTTATTACGATCAATTTGTAACACTCGCTCCTTAGTATGAGTAAGTAAATCCATCCCATATCCCCTCGCATGTAATTTCTCTATTAGTAAATCAATTTGTTTTATGGCTGTCTCTTTGTTTGAATTAATTCTCCAAATTCTCAACATCTGTGAATATGGAAGTGAATTTTTTAATTTTGTTGGATGACAACTGTTATATTGCAGTAATGTATTCCTGTCAGTTTCTTTCAAATGCACTGAGGTCTCAAATTGGTTATTAATTAGTTTGATATCAACATCTAAATAATCAATGAAATGTTGACTAATACGAAAGGTAAATTTAATGGGACTCTCACCCCCATTAATATCTTCCATTAAATTACAGAAGGTGTCCTTCGTACCTGACCAATTGGTAACAAGATTGGTAATATGACTCTGGCATATTATTGTATTTTTAGAACTGCTGCCTGTTGTTTATTTGTTTCTATGGTGATGGGAGCACTTGATGATGATGTCATCAGCCGCAGCCGGAAAGGAGGAGGGGTCGTTGGACTCCCGGCGTGGCTGTTTGCACGGGTGATTGTGTATAAAGGTATGTAATATGTGTGTTTTCTTTATAAACCTGACGATAGTGCTTCGGGCACTGAAACGTTGTTATACGCTACTGGTTTCCAGTGTATTTTCTTTTGATAGCTGAGTGCCGCACGTTGAAAACTATATATATATATATATATATATATATATCTATAAGTTTGGAGGCCAAATAGAGCTTCGAAATAAAATATAAAATACATAGAGGACAATATACATTTTTATACTAAGCCAAATAGGAGGCATGATAGTTTTTGCAAGACACAGCTCGAAAGCTCTGTCCAAATAAGCAGTGAACTTGAATAAAGATAAGGTTTTAGGTAGTTTCAGAGGATATTTATTTTACCATCACTAATATAATTAGAAAATGTGGACTTATTTTATTTTTCAGAAGAAGCATATTTATTATTATTTTAGGGTCCACTGAAATAGTATGTTATTTATTTGAAAACCATATTTAAAAAAGTGTGAAAGCTTTTTTATGTGCAGTAACCCATAAATAAGGGACGGTCATCAACCATCGATGGTTTTGCGACAAACGATGGACATTTTTTGATGGGAAGTGTGTGGTATTTTTTTTTTATAAACCATCGATGGAGGCCTACTAACACAGCACCATTGATGCTGTAGCCTAGATGTTGAAGAACATCAGTGGTGGCGGCTCAAAGTCTTAGAATTACGCATGGACAGCATGCAGCCATCAGCGGCTCAAACTTCGATAGGTTTCTGACACTGGATGAAACATAAAATTATAGGAGGCTGCTGAATTGTTTGCACTTCACTTCCCTGTGACTGCTCAGGCTTACAATGATATATGTTTTTATATTTTTGTATAAATTATGTATTGTTTGTTAATGCTTCATACATAGCTACACTTTAACTTCATGATCGACAAAATAAATAATCATTTAAGTTAAACATGTCAATGATTTTAACAAAAGGAAAGCGGTATGTTTTGATACAGCTATTTCATAATTCAGTCAGGTGGCTGTAAGAGGGAGTCACTGTTTCTGTGGAAAGTGAAAGTGATTACTCACAACTTTTCAATCTAAAGCCAGGTACACACTAAACGATTCGGAATTGCCGGCGATGGACGACTATATCGTTGAATGATATAGCGTTCAATGATATAGTGCGTACACACTAAACGTTATCGCTCAACGATAACGTTCAGTGACGTCACCGCTGGTATTCCCGTACATGCAGCTCAGCTCGACATTGACAGGTTATTTTGTGCCTCAGGTTGGTGGCCCAGGACCAATTAAAACTATTTATTGTCAATGTAATAGGCAAAACCAGTGCTGGGGGCTGCCAATCATAAAATATGTGGACAAACAGAAGCAAATCTTGTCCCTCACCACACAACTGACCATAAGGATGACATATAAACATAATTTACTCAATTTAATATTTTTTTCTAAATTTCTCAGAAACTTTTGTCCTAGGGGTGCCGAAAAAACAATTCTGATACTCTTGGGCGCCGTGATTCAAAAAAGTTTGGGAACCACTGGTGTAGGCAAAGGTCCCGATATAGTAGTGTGTGGGCATTCTTAATAAGCTTCCCATGTTTCCTGAAGTTTATCCTGATTACCCCATCCTCCTGGTGGGCGGACATATGCAAATTCAGTGTGGCATGGCAGAAAATCTGTAATTTATGAAAAAACACATCTAGACACTTATGTTTATCCCACTGAAGTTACGCTGCACTATTTCCTTATTTAGTAGCCTGCCTGCGGTATTCAATGGTCCTTTTGATGCCAAGGCACATCTCTGAGGTGACCAACAGGATAGCATTAGGGAAGTTAGCAAATTCAATATTTTTTATAATGCTCTGTATTACTGCAATGTTTTACTTCTGAATGTCAAAATAAACCACAAAGGTAGGAGGGAGCCTGTTCCTGTCAGCAGCTGCCACATTATAAACTCCAAGTAGAAATAGAATTAGCTTTGCTTGTTTTAAAAAAAGGGGGGGGGGGGGAATCAAAGTGAGGTATTGATGAGTTGTATGAATAGCCAGTCAGGCTTAGAAACGATGAAAAGGATCAAAGAAGAAGGCATGAATGTTTTACATTTTTATGTTGCAACTTCAACCACAAATCAAAGGTTTTATGGAACAGATCAACTTCAAATTCCAACCTCAACATCTTCCTACTGGAAGTCACCTGGTCCAGAATCATTCTACGCCAATGTCCCAGAACAAACAATGAGTGCTAGTCAGGTTTGGTGACTTTAACGTAAATGACTTTTCTGACCGTTTTATTAGCTAGTGCTCCGGACTTCAGGTGGTGAGACAAAATTCAGGTACAAAATAAATCCCTTCCCGAGTAAGACTTTGCTTTCACTACAATTTGTCACTCTGGCAGTATGAGGACAAACTTGTAAGGTGTTAGAATCTTCTGTTTTCATCAGTAGAACTGCTATGTTGGTGTTTTTAGGTCTGAAGTTCATGCCGCTTCCTTTCCCTGCTTCCTTCCTACATTGAATAGGTGTAAATATGTATTTGTTATAAATGAGAACCTGCAAGCCAAGCCACAGTGATGACTATATTTACCAAAGGGATGTGAAAATCTACCATTTAATACTTAACCCCATGACCATTCAGAGAGTTCAACTCTGTTATGGCAAATGGCAAGGTGTACCATTTATAATACAAACACAGAAGGAAGCACATGTTCTGAGATTCAAGAGAGTATTGGTGAACATATAAATATTAGCAATAACCTGATCCATCACTGAATATTCACGGCAGTTGAACAGAGAATTACATATATTTATGGCTAAGTACAACTGCACTTATTGGGCGGAATTCAAATCTTTTATTGCCCCCGATCTCCCGTCTAAAGTGACGGGAGATCGCGGGGCGATATTCTAATGACCCCCATTTTCGCGCTGATCGCACACATAAGAGTCGGGTTTAGCCGCGTAAAGCAGCTAAACCCGACTAAAGACATGGGCGCGATCGTGAAAAGTCCCGTTTGGGCGTCCAAACGGGTCACTTTTCACGCATTTCAGCTCGCCACCCCTGAAATGCTGGTATCGCGACCATCGGCAGTAACATTTGAATACTGCCGGCGGGCGCGATGGGGGCGGGAGGGGGCAGAAAAGATTTGAATCCCGCCCATTAAATGAAATGCAACAATTATCTGCGGTGCTTACAACAGGGTTGTAGCAGTGCCCAGGGCTACTCAGTTGCAGTCTGCAGTTAACCCGCAGGGTGCAATTACTGTAGATTGAGGTACAAACAGAGATCTACAATAAGTAGGGCTTTCTGTCCTTACCACAACCTGGAATTTATGGATTAAAGCGCATTTGCTGTAGATTTATCACGGGAGGAAATAGGCTTTTAATTGAATAGCTCCAGGTATTAACCTCAAGGCTATAAACCCGCGGCAAGCAACATGGCTTATTGAATATGCCCCTAAATGTAGGTTATAGAATATTCAGTAAACGAAGAGTGACACAGTTTATAAATCATAATTGTGCAGAAACAGTTGACATAAGAGCAAAACTTTGTGTTATAATAACTGAATGCACCTACAAATTGAGTCTAATTTATCTTTAAGGTTAATATAGATGTGTCCCCATACATCTAGCCTCAGTATGCCACGCAGCACGAGATGCCTGGTGCAAGTGAGCCGCCAGGTTCCGTGCAACTCTGCTAGAGTTGGGCCTCTTTCTTTTGCCAAGAAATGTGTCTTAGTCGCAACACGATGTGGTTAGAATGCACCAGGAGACTGTGCTGATTAATTGATATGCAGCATTTTTATATCTGTGTGCGGCTGAGTCCATTAGTGAAGCACAAAGGAACTTGGCATGGAGAAAAGATGCGGCCGCTGCATTGTGGCACTTGGTATGCAGATTCAGAGACTCAGTCGCACACAGATATATACAATTAATCTATATAAAATGAATCTTCTGGTGCATACTAGTTGCATTACATTGCGACTAAGATGCATTTTCTGCATAAAAGATGCAAACAGACAACTGACGCTAGCAGAGTCTCACGGGACCTGGCTCAACGAGAGGGGCTGTTTTCCGCAACTGCAGCAATGATGCATGAGGACACATCTGTATAGCATTAAATTGTGTTTTAATTATTCATTTTTAGCAGGACTTTTCTGCACGCATGCTAACATCATATGTAATAAGTTGTACAGAAATATGATATACAGATCACATTTGTTCATGGTGATGGTGTAGCTAGTATAGTAATAGGTAAACAAACACGGGTAGACATAAATTCTTTTTATTTTATCAAAAGGCAGCAAGATAGGGTAAAATTAAAGGTATCGGTCGTGCTCTGCATACAAGGTCAGGAAAGATTTACTGTATATATTTACACACACACCTTAGTGGAGGCATTTAGGGACATATTCAACAGGTAGCCTGTTAACTGTATGACAGCAGTGTAAGCTGTATGATATATAAGCATGTGAAATACAACTGAGAGGCGAATGTAAAAAGTGATGTTAATCTTTAAGAACATTGCTTAATATCTTTCAGAATGGATCGGTTAGATAATAGTTTGGGTGCTATTCATCAAGAAAGTGCAAATGTGCAAATACTTCTAACAGCCAGTTATACATTTATAGTCATTATTCAACATGCACTAAATCAATCAAAGCTAACTGCTGATTAGATGTTACTGGTTATCGCACCTTGCACTTTGTAAGCAAATAAACCATATTATCTCAATAAAGACAGTAAAATAATGGCAATGCATACAGGTCAACATCACCTCTTCATTGCAATAAAATTGTCTGTTACAATTCTGTGAATTTCTACAGTGGTTACTTGAAACAATTGTATTGATTACAAATACCTTATAATGATTAAACTCAGTCTATCGTTAAGCTCTAACGACATTCAGGAAAACACTATTGTGTTTGGGAATAATAATATGTACCTGATATCAGTTCTGAGGAAGGTGGTTTCTTAGAAGATAAATATTGTTCTCTTTGTTTTTCCTTCACGGTACAAAGTCATCTATGGAGACAAAAAAGGGTATTCGTATAATTATATCACCATTTATTTACAGGGTATTAATTTACAATGGCGTCTACAGCACCATACAAAGTGCTTACAAAAAGTACAATATCTGCATAGGTCTTTTAGACGGGTGTGGGTTGATAGATAGTGTCTAGATAGACAGTCAATAGATAGACACCCTATGTTACACAGACTTTAGGTCGACAGGGTCAAAAGGTCATCAGGGTCAGAAGGTTGACATGAAAAAGGTAGACAGTACAAAAGGTCAACAGGGTCAAAAGGTCAACATGAAAATGGTCGACACAAAAAAGGTAGACACCATGTTTTTTGCATTTTTGTGGTTTGTGTGGATAGTTTTGTCATCTGGGACCACCAGTTGTAGAAAGGCATACCCTTGCGGGGCTCCGTGGCTTGCCACAAGGTTATGACCAACTCTATGCCGACATGGATAGAAAAGATATGCAATAGTCCAAAAACATGTTAAATAAAAAACAAAAAAACATTTGTCTATCTTTTTTATGTCGACCATTTTCATGTTGACCTTTTGACCCTGTCGACCTTTTGTACTGTCTACCTTTTTCATGTTGACCTTTTGACCCTGTCGACCTAATGTCTGTCTAACATATGGGGGGAGATTCAAATGTTTGAAAATTTGGTTGGGTGTCTGTTTTTTCCTGTCTATTAGACTCTCAACTGACTTTTCAAACATTTGAATCTCCCCCATGGTGTCTATCTATTGACTATCTAACTAGACACTGTCTATCTGTCAACCAGATACCCTTTTAGACAAAGCGCTATTACACAGGTTACAGAAACCCTATGTTACACAGGTTACAGAAACCCTATGTGATTTATCCAGAATAACTGACACCATGATGTGCATCATTTCTTATCATACAAGATTGCTTTATCAACACTGACATTATGACATCTCTGTTTATACATAGTCTACGCATATGTTAATTTTTAAACATGTACATGTATATATAGACTAAAGCATTTTAGCCACAGGTAAAACATTGATTATCCAGCACTTGATGGTCCAGTATCTCTTTCAATCCAGACACATCAGGCACCAGGGAGACTGAGGCTGCGTGTGGGAGGAGTTTAGGCTGCGGGAGGGCTCAGTCAGGCTGAGGGAGGTTTAGGTGCGGGGGGGGGGGGGGGGGGGAGTGCGCTGCAGGAGGGCTCAGTTAGAGGGTGGGAGGGAGTCAGGCTGCAGGAGGTTTACAATTAGGTGGTGGGGGGCTGGAGGTTAAGACATCGGGATGATCATTTATTAGTGTGGGCCCCCATAAACCGTAATCTGGCTCTGCCCACTTAAAGGATTCTGCCTCAATCTTCCTGATTAGGATATCTCTATCCAGTGAAAAGGAAAGTTATAAGGTAGGTCCAATTTACCCGTCGATGGTGTCCACAGCAACTAACGGGTGTTGAAGGGGCAAATTTTGTGCTCATGAAACCCCTAGTCACAACTATGGTGGCCAATCCCGGGACAGGGATCGGGATCGGCGGGATCCCGGGATTTAGGCCCAAAAATGGCCGGGATTCAATCCCAGGATTGGAAGCTCCAATCCCGGGAATTGAGGGATCAGCGTTGAGCGTCCACAGGACGCTCAAACGCTGCCCGGCTTCCTGCTTCCGGGTCCCCAGCACAGCGTGAGAGGTCACGCTGCGCTGTCAGCTGCTGGTAGGAGCCGCCAGCAGCGTTCAGAAGATGTTCCCCTCCCGCCCGCCCCCAGTATATGGTGAGTTATATGTGCGGGGCGGGGTGGGGTGAGGGGGCGGCCACCTAGGAAAAAGCCAATCCCGGGTATCCCGGGAATCCCGGCATTGGCCATTTTGCAATCCCGATACCCGGGATTGAAAAAATGTCCCGGGATTGGCTTCCCTAGTCACAACATTATCGTTTGCCCCCCATGACGTCACTGCCCCCTTCATATCGGGTCTGGCCCTGATGCCTCCAGGCTGCCAGAACAACCCCAATCTAACCCCCATTACCTTCCACACAACTATTAACGGCCTACTGCCCCCCCCCCCCCCATGCTACTAGTTGCAAAATAAAAAATATATTTGTCAGAAAATACAAATGAATCACCTGGTCTCATCTGGCCAGTGGCCTAGCAGGGCTTTCATGCAGGAGAGCCTGCTATGCTGCCTCTCCGCAAGTGGCACCTCTAGGCATGAGGTGAATGGGTAAGTGCAGTAAGTGGCGGCATAGCCCCCTAGCTCTACATGAAAGCTAGTGTCCCGCATGCTGGGTTCTGTGGTATGAACAGTCCTCCTCCTGTCAAACCTCTTCCGCCGCACTGTTAACATTTTCTGCAAATAGAGTATAGCGCCCCTTTAGCTTTTATATCCTACACTGAGGGTTTTTTCATGTGATGACATTTGCATGCCCTTTTCCTGCCTGATTACACTGAATGTTGAGATCCTGCCACACAACTGTAATTCCAGCTATGTGCATGGAATTACAAATGCCAGGCTGTAAATTAAGCATTTTTTCAAGGACTGGTACCAACTCATAATACACAACACATGTCTCCACAATACTATTTGCTATAAAACATGAAAACAAGCAGGCAATGATAATGTTTCGCTAACCAGTACATGTAAACAGTGCTCCAAATCTACATTTTAACATATAAGAAAACATATGCTTTGGCTTCAGACTTGTAGGCTTTGAAACATCACAAGACTTTCCAGGAAACTCATCTGGATTCAGTCTATGCAGGACATTTCAGAAGTTTGGAATTATTACAAGGGATTCGTTATTATCTTTACAAACCCAAAATACCAGGAGATTCCTCCATTTTTTTGCACTTTAGCTCTCCCCAGGCGGTCTGAAGATTTCAATGAAAAAGGAAAACAGCCATAATTTGCATTCCAAATGTTCCAAACTGAGTCTTTTCCAATCTTATCTAGAGAATGTGCAGATTTCTAGCAAATAGCTAGTAGAGAAGCCCAGTTTTGTAATTCATCCCTTTTCGCAGCTGGCCAGAAAGCCGGAACATGACTTATTTTTCCTGGTAATAATTGTTTTCCTTTGTTCATAGCAAAATGTATTTTTCCCTTCAACCTGCCAAAACTGGCTATGTACATAACTTGGTTTTAGAGGATCTATAATACAGTCTTTTGAAAATTATATTATCACTAACACACTGATCCCATTACATACATTAAAGCGACACCGAACTGAAACAGATCCTATTCTGAAAACAAGTTTGTAGCACTCTCTTTTGCTGAGTAAACAAAGTGTACCAACATACAGTACCTGAAATTGTCTACAGGTCAGAGAAGTTTCTCTGTCCTCCTGACCTGGCCACATGGACACTACTGTATTGGAAAATGTGTGTAACAACAGAAAAACAATATAAGTACCCCCTATATTTTACTGACCCTTGGCTCACAGTATACTATACAGGGATGCAAATTGCCCATAATCACCCCAGCCGTGCCCATAGATTCAGCTGTGTGCAGAGTTGTACATCTTTGTAAGCAGGTCTCCACTATTCATACGCTTGGTAACAAATCATCATCAGTGCACCAGTCCGATTTATACTTATACCTATATCCAATTACAATTATAACCATAAATTCACTTGTAATCATTTAACCATCTAGCGCTCATTTTACATTCTATCCTTGGTACAAAGATACATCTGACAACAGGCATACTTATGCTTCCAGCCAACTACGCATAGCCTGAAATTGTCATCATGCCCTCATTTATTTATTTATTTATTACCAGTTATTTATATAGCGCCCACATATTTCACAACGCTTTACAGAGAATATTTGGCCATTCACATCAGTCTCTGCCCCAGTGGAGCTTACAATCTATGTTCCCTACCACATATGCACCACACACATTCACGCTAGGGTTCATTTTAACCTACCAGTATATTTTTTAATTGTGGGAGGAAACCCATGCAAGCATGAGGAAAATATACAAACTCAACACAGTTATGGCCATAGTAGGAACTGAACCCATGACCTCAGTGCTGTAACGCAGTAATGCTAACCATTACACCATCCGTGCTGCCTATTGCCTATTTGAGAACACCCCAGTACAAGTGGAGAAGGGAGTGAATTGCGCACATCTCTGCATATTTTTGCCCATAGATTGTAAGCTTGCGAGCAGAGCCCTCCTACCTCTATGACTGTTTGTTTTTACCCAGTTTTGTCTTCTAATTGTGTCCAGTTGTAAAGCGGAATTTGCTGCACTATATAAGAAATGTAATAAATAAATAATAATAATAGCCAGGGCCAGCTCCAACGCTACTGGAAAAGTGGGCGTGGTCTCGCAACTTCCTATTATCAGATTATAAATAAATATATTCTCAAACCCCCTCTACACACACACACAATTAGCAGCCTTACACATAACAGCCACAGTAGTGTTCCTTACACATAATGGGGGCCATTCCGAGTTGATCACTCACTGCCGATTTTCGCAGCGCAGCAATCAGGTGAAAAAACGGCATTTATGTGCATGCGTATGGCCCGCAATGCGCACGCGCGATGTACGGGTACAAAGCTCTTTGTGGTTGTGGTTGTGCTCCGGTTCTAGTGAAGTTTTCCTTCGCACTGGGGGCCACAAGAAGATTGACAGGAAGGGGGCATTTCTGGGTGTCAACTGACCATTTTCAGGGAGTGTTTGCAAAAACGCAGGCATGGCTGGGCGTTCGCTGGGCGGGTGTATGACGTCAAATCCGGACACGAATAGGCTGAAGTGATCACAAGCGCTGAGTAGGTTCAGAGCTACTCGGAAACTGCACAAACTCTTTTTGCAGAGCTCGGCTGCACATGCGTTCGCACTTCTGCTAAGCTAAAATACACTCTACAGTGGGTGGCGGCATAGCGTTTGCACGGCTTCTAAAAACTGCTAGCGATCAATCAAATCGGAATTACCCCCAATGTCTCCAGTATAGTGCCAAATACACATGATATGCCCTGCAGCAGTGCCAGATACACATGATATGCCCCCCAGCAATGTCAGATACACATGATATGCCCCCAGCAGTGCCAGATACACATGATATGCACCGCAGCAGTGCCAAATACACATGATATGCCCCCAAAAGTGCCAGATACACATGATATGCCCCCAGCAGTGCCAGATACACATGATATTCCCCGTAGCAGTGCCAGATACACATGGTATGTCCCCCAGCAGTGCCAGATACACATGATATGCCCCCAGCAGTGCCAGATACACATGATATGCACCGTAGCAGTGCCAGATACACAGAGCCGGATTAAGAGGGGGGCCCCGGGGATAAGTACCCTGGGCCCCCCTTTTTAAAAGGGCCTCCGCTGCCGCCACAGATCGGATCTCTAGTCCGATCTGCGGTGCTGCGCTCCCGGGAGCCGGCGCGGCGGGTCCACATGCAGGGCACCTGTGCAATCTCTGTCCCTACTCCCTCGGCGGCTCAATACTGCGCGGCTCACTGCATTAAGATGCTGGCGGCAGCGGCGCCGCACACAGGGAGTGTATACAGGAAGGACAGCTGAGCGACGGCTCAGCTGTCCAATCATCTGTGGAGCAGCAGCCTGTGGCTCAGCAATTGGCTGGGCGCGCAGGCTGCAGGGAGGACAGCGTGTGGAGCCAGCCCGCACCCCTATACGTTAGATGGCGACCCACCATCATCAGAGCAATAGTAAGAGCAGTATTAGGTTCTGGGTTATTAATATATATATATATATATATATATATATATATACTTACATATAGCCCGGCACTACTCAAATGGTAAATGCGCCCCGGTGCCTCCAGTATATATATATATATATATATATATATATATACACACACACACACAGTATCCGGAGGTGCGGCACTCCTGGCAGCTTGGAAAATGACTTTTATTCCGTCATTTTCATCAGGTATGAAAATGACGGAATAAAAGTCTTTGAAACGTTGTCTTCACTTGCTGCTATACAGACATTTTTCTCCAAGCCACCGGGAGTGCCGCACCTCCGGATACTGTATGTAATATATTGTGAGGGCCCCCGGTGCATTTGACTGTTTATTGGGAGAGCCAGGCAATATGGACATATACAGAGATAGATAGATAGCTATATAGATAGACAGATATATAGATAGACAGATATATATATGTGTGTGTGTGTGTGTGTGTGTGTGTGTGTGTGTGTGTGTGTGTGTGTGTGTGTGTGTGTGTGCCCTCCAAATTGGTAGCAATATTTGAAAAGAGACAAGGCGGCACTCAGAGTCTTTGAAGCAATTCACAAAGGTGTATTAAACACTCATCTTATACACCGTTTCCGGGCTTCCCGTGCTGCCCCGCTGGGTCCTTCTCTGCATCTCCGCCTCCTCCGCACCATGCCGGCCACAGCCTCCTCATCCACCGCACCACAGACCACAGCATCCTCAGCACCGCCGCTGCTAAATACTGTAGGTAATCTTACCCTGCTGCCTTTCCATCTCCCTAGTCCCTACTGTACGCCCTTGCTGTCCCTCTCTCCGTCACTCTCCCTGTCCCTACTGTCACTTTCCGTGTCACTCTCCCTGTCCCTGCTGTCACTCTCTGTCCCTATGTCCCTGCTGTCACTCTCCCTGTCCCTCTGTCACTCTCCATGTCCCTGTGTCCCTGCTGTCACTTTCCCTGAATTTTTCCTCATTCCACGTGGCATAATGTGAATTTCGGCTCATTCTTTGTGCTATAATGTGAATTTCGACTCATACCGTGTGCTATATTGTTAAATTGGTCTCATTCTATGTGCTATAATGTGAATTTCGGCTCATACCGTGTGCTGTAATGTGAATTTCAGCTCATACCGTGTGCTATAATGTGAATTTTGGCTCATTCTTTGTGCTATATTGTGAATTTTGACTCCTACCGTGTGCTATAATGTGAATTTCGGCTCATTCTGTGTGCTATAATGTGAATTTCAGCTCATACTGTGTGGTATAATGTGAATTTCCGCTCATACTGTGTGGTATAATGTGAAAGGGGCATCAGTACTAGGTAGTATAAGGGGTCCTACTATTGTGGTGCATAATGTGTATAAGGGGTATATGGTGTTGTAAACTACACTGAAGGACACGCTTCCTTTTGATTGGCCATGCCCCCTTGGAGGCACTTGCATAATTGCAACCTTCACTTTTTCATACCCCAACTTCAAAATTTCCGCTTCGACCACTGTACATAGGTATTATATATACACACACGTATATATTATATATACATACATGTATATTAAAGATTCTTTCAAATTTACCACCGAATTGTAATTTTCTTTGTAGTAATTAAAGATGTTATGATTTTAATTTTAGATTTTAGGGCCCCACTGTCTTAAGTACCCCCAGGCCCTCCGAAGCCTTAATCCAGCTCTGCAGATACACATGATATGCCCCCCAGAAGAGCCAGATACACATGATATGCCTCCCAGCAGTGCCAGATACACATAATATGCCCTCCAGAAGTGCCAGATACACATGATATGCCCCCAGAAGTGCCAGATACACATATCCCCACAGTGCTAGATACATATATGCCCCCAGTGTCAGATACATATGCCCCCACAGTGCCAGATATGCACCCAATGCCAGATACACATGCCCCCACAATGCCAGATATGCCCCCAATGCCAGATACACATGTTCCCACAGTGCCAGATATGCCTCCTAATGCCAGATACACATGTCCCCACAGTGCCAGATATGCCCCCAGTGCCAGATACACATGTCCCCACAGTGCCAGATATGCCCCCAGTGCCAGATACACATGTCCCCACAGTGCCAGCTATGCCCCCCGTGCCAGATACACGTCACCACAGTGCCAGATATGCCCCCAATGCCAGATACACATGTCCCCACAGTGCCAGATATGCCCCCAATGCCAGATACACATGTCCCCACAGTGCCAGATATGCCCCCAGTGCCAGATACACATGTTCCCACAGTGCCAGATATGCCCCCAATGCCAGATACACAAGTCCCCACAGTGCCAGATATGCCCCCTGTGCCAGATACACGTCACCACAGTTCCAGATATGTCCCCAGTGCCAGATATCCCCCTAATGCCAGATACACATGCTCCCACAGTGCCAGATATGCCCCCAGTGCCAGATACACATGCCCCACAGTCCCAGATACATATTTGCCCCAGTGCCAGATACACATGCTCCCACAGTGCCAGATACACATGCCCCCAGAGTGCCAGATACACATGTCCCCACAGTGCCAAGTATGCCCCCAATGCCAGATACACATGTCTCCACACAGTGCCAGATATGCCCACAATGCCAGAGACACATGTTCCCACAGTGCCAGATATGCCCCCAATGCCAGATACACATGTCCCCACAGTGCCAGATATGCCCCCAATGCCAGATACACATGCCCCCACAGTGCCAGATATGCCCCCATTGCCAGATACACATGCCACCACAGTGCCAGATACACATGACCCCACAGTGCCAGACATGCCCCCAGTGCCAGATACACATGACCCCACAGTGCCAGATATGCCCCCAGTGCCAGATACACATGCCCCCACAGTGCCAGATATGCCCCCCGTGCCAGATACACATGCCCCCACAGTGCCAGATATGCCCCCAGTGCCAGATACACATGCCCCCATAGTGCCAGATACACATGCCCCCACAGTGCCAGATATGCCCCCAATGCCAGATACATATGTTCCCACAGTGCCAGGTATGCCCCCAATGCCAGATACACATGTCCCCACACAGTGCCAGATATGCCCCCAGTGCCAGATACACATGTCACCACAGTGCCAGATATGCCCCCAGTGCCAGATACACCCCCAGTGCCAGATACACATGTCCCCACAGTGCCAGATATGCCCCCAATGCCAGATACACATGCCCCCACAGTGCCAGATACATATCTGCCCCCAGTGCCAGATACACATGCCCCCACAGTGCCAGATATGCCCCCAATGCCAGATACACATGTCCCCACACAGTGCCAGATATGCCCCCAGTGCCAGATACACATGTTCCTACAATGCCAGATATGCCCCCAATGCCAGATACACATGTCTCCACAGTGCCAGATACATATATGCCATCAGTGCCAGATACACATGCCCCCACAGTCCCCCCCCCCTCCCCAGTACTGCTCACTGCGCTTCTGCTGTTCTTGGTGGGGTGGCTGCTGCTTTTTTTGAGGGTGGGCAGGAGAGTGCAGTGTGCGCCTCTCCTGCCCCTCAGTCTCCGGCGGCGGCGTCTAGTTCTAATTAGGCACTGGTCTGCAAGCCAATCAATGCTCGCGGTCCGGCAGCCAATCAGGAGCCTTAGCTGCCAGTCCACGAGCTCTTATTGGCTCATGGGCCGGCGTCGGGTAGCGGGTGTACTTGTGGGATGCAGTGCAGCAGTGTGCTACAAGGCAGGCCGTGGGCTGGACCTGGCTCCAGGCTCCAATATGGCGGCCAGAGCTAGCGGCGCCCTTTAAGTGTGGCGCCCTGTTTGGCCGCTCTATTGGAACGTGCCTGGAGCTGGCCCTGATAATATTGCCTATAGGTTTTGCATCAGTCCCACAGAGTAATCTTTTAAATTGCTATGGTGTTACCTACTGGCCTCTCCAGGGCTTTCCCATGGCCGTCAGCCTTCCTGAGATCTTTTATTATCTCTGTTGTATGACACGTACATGGCTCACCATGTGAGAAATGATAACATCACTGTTTTCTGCCATGGTAACCAAACATACACACGGAAAAATATTGTGCTACACAAATGTACACATCTGTCAAGTCTCTATGTAGAGATACCTGTTTTGTGATATCACAGCTATGTGTGACCTGCCCAGAAATGCTGGGAGGTGGTTATGGGAATACATAAAGGTTCGCTCCTATGCATGGGAAGACTGCATATAAGTGTCCGTATTCCGATGACAATACCAATGCCAGGAAATTTGTAAACAAGCATATGCTTCAGTAAAAAAAAGCTTTCAATAGCAATACAGATGCGTCCTCATACATCTAGGGGGTCATTCCGAGTTGTTCGCTCGCAAGCGGATTTTAGCAGATTTGCTCATGCTAAGCCGCCGCCTACTGGGAGTGAATCTTAGCATCTTAAAATTGCGAACGATGTATTCGCAATATTGCGATTACACACCTCGTAGCAGTTTCTGAGTAGCTCCAGACTTACTCGGCATCTGCGATCATTTCAGTGCTTGTCGTTCCTGGTTTGACGTCACAAACACACCCAGCGTTCGCCCAGACACTCCCCCGTTTCTCCGGCCACTCCTGCGTTTTTTCCGGAAACGGTAGCGTTTTTTCCCACACGCCCATAAAACGGCCTGTTTCCGCCCAGTAACACCCATTTCCTGTCAATCACATTACGATCGCCAGAACGAAGAAAAAGCCGTGAGTAAAAATCCTAACTGCATAGCAAATTTACTTGGCGCAGTCGCAGTGCGGACATTGCGCATGCGCATTAAGCGGAAAATCGCTGCGATGCGAAGATTTTTACCGAGCGAACAACTCGGAATGACCCCCCTAGCCTCAATACGCCACGCAGCGCAAGATTCCTGGTGTGGGTGAGCTGCCAGGCCGTGCAACTCTGCTTGCCTGGGGTGTCTTTTATTGTAGGAAATGCGTCTTAGTAACAATGCAATGTGAATAGGACGTACGTGGAGACTGTGCTCATTAATATGATATGCATCACTTGTATATTTGTGAGCGACTGAGTCTGTATACGAAGTACAACGGAAAATTCCGCGACCGCTGCATCATATCACTTCATATACAGATTCAGAGACTCAGTCTCACACAGATATAAAAGTTTCAGAATATATAACTAACTCTTGTACTGTACATACAAGATTCAAGGGACAGAGTGGGATTTGTGTCATAGGGATCAATTCAATTAGGCGTGATCATGTTGCACCTGGGAGGAAGCGCTGCTATATGTCACATTTACAGTAGCTCCAGACTCGCTGATTTTTGTTCATAACCCCATGGGGCTGCGTATAAAAATCAGCAAGTCCAGGGTGAGATCGGGGCATGAGGAGGGTGAGTCCTGCTGCTGTTGCCAGCAGGACTCACTGACGGAGGCAGCAAATCCAAAGTGTCCTAGAGGCAAGTGTACTGAATCCAGTCATGAATGAAAATACTTTTACATTTATCAAGATCACTGACTGAAAACAAAAGAGGTCAGTGACTTTTATAGATGAGAAATCTCCCATAGACAAGATAGGGAAACTCTCATATAATATGCAAAAAACAGAAGTAACACAGTCTTCTTAAAATGGGTTAACCAATAAAGAAAAACACAGACTTTTATATACTGTATGTTATTTTTGTTAACCGTAGTGACAGTGAAGGGTATCAAAGAACACATCCTGTCTGACCACAAGGTACGAAGAACTAGCAACATGCGTGGGCTGAAAATCATGAATGACAAAAAAAGGTATCCTGTAGAAAACAATGAAACCACTTCTTATACTACATGCAAATACAACCTCAATGTAGCCAAAAATAACATGTGATACTTTCCAGGTTGCTTGGTGGCTATATTTATCCCAGGTATTGTCATAAGTACTTAAGATTTCAGGCCTGGTCTAGAGGTGAATTGAATTATATGTCTGCATTTTTACATATGTATTCCAAATTTAGACAGGTGCACCCGTAAATCTAGCAATTAGATGCCTCTGTACCACAATCATCATCTGCTCCAAAGCTAATGTTATATCTCTTAGCCTATGTACTTCATATGACTTAAAATAAGAAGCATCTCAAAGAGAAGTGCTTATCTCTGCATATCTGTACTGCCCTTGCACTGTAACACCTGGGCTCATTTCTCCAAACACAGGTGCAAGTTGTGTGCGACAATTTTACATCAAGATGCATCTTTACTTTGCATAAATTCAAGTAAATCAGGCGCACTATGTAAATATGTATTTGGCATCTTGTAGCACAGAGAGGGGGTGACTTGCTGGGTTTTGTATCCTCTGATACGTGACAAATCTCTATGACTAATCCTCTATGGGGTATATGCAATTTCGGTCGAATTCCCGAAATTGTCGAAAAACGGGACTTTTTCGCCAAAAAAAAATAAAAAAAAAATCGACAATGCAATTCAGTACTTTCCGTCAAAAAAACGTACTTTCAAAATTCGACTTTTTGAAATTCGACATTTGTCAAATTCGCCATTTCTGCAATGGTACAAATGCAGCAATTCGCCAAAAGTATATTCAATTGAAGTTTGGAAATTCGACAACAGTGCTTTTAGACAGTAAATTCGTCATTTTCAATCCGCCACACTTTGGTGGGGGAATCTAATAAATAAAATTTAAAACATATTTTTTTTTAGTGTTTTTTTTATTGGTAATAGCATATCTATTTATATTAGAAGGGATTAGGTACTTGGTTTGTCTATTTTGGAGGCACAAGTATTATTTATATATTTTTAAAAATATTATTATTATTATTTTTTTTTTTTTTTTAAATGGAATGGTAAAATCCCGAAAAAAAATGGCGTGGGGTCCCCCCTCCAAAGCATAACCAGCCTCGGGCTCTTCAAGCCGGTCCTGGTTCTAAAAATCCGGGGGGGGAAATGACAGGGGATCCCCCGTATTTTTAAAACCAGCACCGGGCTCTGCGCCTGGTGCTGGTGCAAAAAATACGGGGGGACAAAAAGAGTAGGGGTCCCCCGTATTTTTTACACCAGCATCGGACGCCACTAGCTGGACAGATAATGCCACAGCCGGGGGTCACTTTTATACAGCGCCCTGCGGCCGTGGCATTAAATATCCAACTAGTCACCCCTGGCCGGGGTACCCTGGGGGAGTGGGGACCCCTTCAATCAAGGGGTCCCCCCCCCAGCCACCCAAGGGCCAGGGGTGAAGCCCGAGGCTGTCCCCCCCATCCAAGGGCTGCGGATGGGGGGCTGATAGCCTTGAGAAATTTGAAAGAATATTGTTTTTTCCAGTAGTACTACAAGTCCCAGCAAGCTTCCCCCGCAAGCTGGTACTTGGAGAACCACAAGTACCAGCATGCGGGAGAAAAACGGGCCCGCTGGTACCTGTAGTTCTACTGGGAAAAAATACCCAAATAAAAACAGGACACGCACACCTTGAAAGTACAACTTTATTTCACACCTGCCGACACACACATACTTACCTATGTTGACACGACGTTCGGTCCACTTGTCCAAGTAGAATCCGGGGTACCTGTGAATAAAATTATACTCACCTCAATCCAGTGTCCAGGTTATAATCCACGTACTTGGCAAAACAACAAAACGGCAACCCGGACCAAACGGACTGAAAGGGGTCCCATGTTTACACATGGGACCCCTTTCCACGAATGCCGGGACCCCACGTGACTGCTGTCACAGAAGGTCCCTTCAGCCAATCAGGAAGCGCTACTTCGTGGCACTCTCCTGATTGGCTGTATGCGCGTCTGCTGGCAGACAGCGCATCGCACAGCTCACAGCTCCCTCCATTAGTTTCAATGGTGGGAACTTTGCGGGTAGCGGTGGGGTTACCCGCGGTCAGCGCTGACCGCGGGTGACCTCACCGCTGACGCAAAGTTCCCACCATTGAATATAATGGAGAGGATTTGCGATGCGCTGTCTGACAGCAGACGCGCATAGAGCCAATCAGGTGAGTGCCACAAAGTAGCGCTTCCTGATTGGCTGAAGGGACCTTCTGTGACAGCAGTCACGTGGGGTCCCGGCATTCGTGGAAAGGGGTCCCATGTGTAAACATGGGACCCCTTTCAGTCCGTTTGGTCCGGGTTGCCGTTTTGCCAAGTGCGTGGATTATAACCTGGACACTGGATTGAGGTGAGTATAATTTTATTCACAGGTACCCCGGATTCTACTTGGACAAGTGGACCGAACGTCGTGTCAACATAGGTAAGTATGTGTGTGTCGGCAGGTGTGAAATAAAGTTGTACTTTCAAGGTGTGCGTGTCCTGTTTTTATTTGGGTATTTTTTTACCAGTAGAACTACAGGTACCAGCGGGCCCGTTTTTCTCCCGCATGCTGGTACTTGTGGTTCTCCAAGTACCAGCTTGCAGGGGAGGCTTGCTGGGACTTGTAGTACTACTGGAAAAAACAATATTCTTTCATTTTTCCAAAGGCTATCAGCCCCCCATCCGCAGCCCTTGGATGGGGGGGACAGCCTCGGGCTTCACCCCTGGCCCTTGGGTGGCTGGGGGGGGGAGACCCCTTGATTGAAGGGGTCCCCACTCCCCCAGGGTACCCCGGCCAGGGGTGACTAGTTGGATATTTAATGCCACGGCCGCAGGGCGCTGTATAAAAGTGACCCCCGGCTGTGGCATTATCTGTCCAGCTAGTGGAGCCCGATGCTGGTGTAAAAAATACGGGGTACCCCTACTCTTTTTGTCCTTCGTATTTTTTGCACCAGCACCAGGCGCAGAGCCCGGAGATGGTTTTAAAAATACGGGGGATCCCATGACATTTTTCCCCCCGGATTTTTAGAACCAGGACCGACTCGAAGAGCCCGAGGCTGGTTATGCTTTGGAGGGGGACCCCACACCATTTTTTTCCGGGTTTTTTCCTGTTTTTTAAAAATCGGATCAAAATCCGTCAAATCGGCCGTTTTTCGACAGCGGGACTGTCGAATCCGTTTTTTATTGAATATGGTCAATTTCGGCACCCACTTGCCGAAATTAGACGGTCGAATTGTGTCGAATTAAAAAACGGGTGAAAAATTGCCGCGATTCGCCGCTAATTGCATATACCCCTATATGTCTTTAACTGGTTGTTTAAAAAAATGGTTTATTGTTGATTCTTTTTGATACAATACAGTGACTACAGACAGAACCTTAGATTTTATTTTGTAACACATTCTAACAAAATATATATATTTTACATTTTAAAGCAGTATATAGATTAAAATGTATTACAGGTTGAGTATCCCTTATCCAAAATGCTTGGGACCAGAGGTATTTTGGATATGGGATTTTTCCGTATTTTGGAATAATTGCATACCATAATGAGATATCATGGCGATGGGACCCAAGTCTAAGCACAGAATGTATTTATGTTTCATATACACCTTATACACACAGCCTGAATGTCATTTTAGCCAATATTTTTTATAACTTTGTGCATTAAACAAAGTGTGTGTACATTCACACAATTCATTTATGTTTCTTATACACCTTATACACACAGCCTGAAGGTAATTTAATACAATATTTTTAATAACTTTGTGTATTAAACAAGGTTTGTGTACATTGAGCCATCAAAAAACAAAAGTTTCACTATCTCACTCTCACTCAAAAAAGTCTGTATTTCGGAATATTCCGTATTTCGGATATTTGGATATGGGATACTCAACCTGTATTACTATTATTAGTTATTTAAAATGAGCTAAAATTAGAAAATAATTACCGTATATACTCGAGTATAAGTCGACCCGAATGTAAGCCGAGGCACCTAATTTTACCACAAAAACCTGGGAAAACTTATTGACTTGAGTATAAGCCTAGGGTGGGAAATGCAGCTTTAGCCGTACACAGCCCTCATACTGCCAGATATGCCCTCATAGTGCCAGATATGCCCCCACAGTGCCAGATATACCCTCATACTGCCAGATATGACCCCATAGTGCCAGATATGCCCTCAAACTGCCAGATATGCCCCCACAGTGCCAGATATGCCCCCATAGTGCCAGATATACCCTCATACTGCCAGATATGCCCTCATACTGCCAGATATGACCCCATAGTGCCAGATATGCCCTCAAACTGCCAGATATGCCCCCACAGTGCCAGATATGCCCCCATAGTGCCAGATATACCCTCAAACTGCCAGATATGCCCCCACAGTGCCAGATATGCCCTCATACTGCCAGATATGACCCCATAGTGCCAGATATGCCCTCATACTGCCAGATATGCCCCCACAGTGACAGATATGCCCTCATAGTGCCAGATATGCCCCCACAGTGCCAGATATGCCCTCATACTGCCAGATATGCCCCCACAGTGCCAGATATGCCCTCATAGAGCCAGATATGCCCCCACAGTGCCAGATATGCCCTCATACTGCCAGATATGCCCCCTCAGTGCCACATATGCCCCCCAAGTGCCAAATATGCTCCCCCAGTGCCAGTTACAACTTACCCTCCCCGCTCTGTTTTGTGAAGGAGGGACACGGAGGGCACAGCGCGCGCCTCTCCTGTGTCCCTCCTGCGTCTCCGGCGGCAGCGGCATGTGTGTGTTAAATGAAGTGCCGGTACGTGAGCCAATCACAGCTCACGAACGAGTACTTAATTTAATAGACCCGCCGCTGCCGCCGGAGACGCAGGAGGGACACAGGAGAGGCGCGCGCTGTGCCCTCCGTGTCCCTCCTTCCCACTGACTCGAGTATAAGCCGAGGGGGCTTTTTCAGCACAAAAAAAAGTGCTGAAAAAGTCGCCTTACACTCGAGTATATACGGTATTAATTTTATAGAAGTATAATTGATAAAATGAGTTAACATAAAAAAAAATGCACTATGCCAGTGGTTTTCAAACTTTTTTGAATCACGGCACCCTAGAATATCAGAATTTTTTTCACGGCACCCCTAGGCCAAAAATTTCTTATTGAGAAATTTAGAAAGAAATATTACATTAAGTAGATCGCGTTTATATGTCATCCTTAGGGTCAGTTGTGTGGTGAGGGACAAGATTTGCTTCTGTTTGGCCACATATTTTATGACTGTCAGCCACCAACACTGGTTTTGCCTATTATATTGACCATTAATAATTTGAATTGGTCCTGGACCACCAACCCAGGGCACCCCTGCAAGTGCCCCAGGGAGCCACGGCACACAGTTTGGGAACCTCTGCACTATGCCATGATTCTCCCAAAAAGTAATATAATGAAATTAACCCCATATAATCACCATAATATTTGATTGACTATTTCTCTCAGGTATAAGGTTTGATCCAGTTACAGGGCCCAAGAATGAAGGTGTATATTTTGTATATACTGTAAATACTGACTTTGCTTGCTCTTTAATAATGTGCTTTCGGTTGCAAATGTAAGCATAGTGCATATCAGGTTTAAACTCGTGTAGTACAGTATAAAGTGCACCAGATAATTGAAATTAAACAAAAAGAAGATGGGCTCCGTGTTTCTTCCAAACCATTTTCATTAAGCTAATTTGCACACAGTAAATTAAACCATACACACAAATGGTTACTGTGAATTCTGGTTTTATAACAAATAGTGAGATGTTTTAAATACATTTTGAATGATTTTCTTACTATTTTATTAGCTCATGAAGACTGTAAAAATTATGTATCTAGTTAGAATAATTATTTTATAGCATAATTACTGAAAAATGTAAATGATTTTGTACTTGAAATCTACTTGCCAATATTAGAAATTAGTTATATTTTGTTGCATTGTTGCTAGGGAAAAAACATTACTGAATATACTTGTACAGCCAACTAAACAAGCATATTGTAAGGTTTTAAAGCACTGCTCTTTGGAATGATTTGATCTACTTTGTATATTTTATATGTTCATGTATGTTCATAGTGGTGTTTGAAAGTTTGTGAACCCTTCAGAATTTTCTATATTCCTCCTGAAATTTGCCCTAAAACTACCTCAGATTTTCACACAACTCCTAAAAGTAGATAAAGAGAATCAAATCATACAAATGAGACAAAAAATTAGACGTGCTTATTTTTTTATTGAGAAAAATGATCCAATATCACACCACACACAATAGTGCACCCATTTTGAAACTGATTCCCTATCTTTCCTTCTGGATCATTGTTTGCAAATCTGAATCAGGAGGAAGCACCCAGTAACATCTAGTTATTACAGGATAATTGTATCAACGTTTCAATCAAACATGATTTTCCTCAGGACATAGTAATATATATATCTACAGGGGCGGATTGGGCCACGGGGACAGAGAGAGAGATTGCCGCTGGGCTGGACCACAATCCCATGTGCTCCGACGGTTTACACCATCTGCGGCTGGTTTTACACTGCCTGCTGGCCGCCATGCTTCCGGTACTTGCGAAACGCAAAACGGAAGTCACCCTTCCTGCCGCTGCACATGCAGGTCCATTGGCTGACCAACAGCCTCCCGCACTCATTGATAAGTCAGCATAGGTGCCCAATGCCGGGGACTAAGTATCTCAGCCTGGGAGAGTGATTAGTGGCAGCAGCACCAGCAGCAGCTGGATTGCTCCTCTCTCCGGCCCGTGGTTTATGTTAAGTACAGTATGCTTTGCTTCCTATGTGTGCATGCACAGTATGCTCTGTGTGTGTTTGTGTGTTTATATGTATTGTATGCTGTATGTATGGTGTGTGCGTTTGTACGTATGCCCTTTGAGTATGTGTGTATATATGTATGGTGTGTGTGTGTGTGTGTGTGTGTGTGTGTGTGTGTGTGTGTGTATACGTATGCTATGTGTATGTATGGATGTTGTGTTTGTGTCTGTAAGTTTGTCATGTGTTGGTCTGCTGTGTGTATGTATGCTGTGTGTGTACAGTATACCACTGTATGTGTATGCACTATACTGTATATATATATATATATATATATATATATATATATATACTTCCTTGTCTATCAAGTACTTGACAGACAAGGAAGTAGGACAGACCAGGAGAGGGATCCATATTCTAAAGGATTTGGAAAATTAGTGGGTATTTTTACTTTACTACAAAATTGGCTGAGAACACAGATCTGGAGAACTAGATAAATACGTCCCAGAGGGCAACCCTTCGGGCAGCCACCCAACTGAATACAGGATAGGAGACTGAGAACACTAAACTGGGAAACTAGAACCTTAGAATGGAAAAAAGTACTTTCCTGAGGGAAAATCTTCAGGTGGCTACATAGTACAGGATAGGAGGTACCAGCTAAAGATACCGCCCAGCTACTGATATTAATGTGAACAAAAGATTAACCGAGGGGACCACACTATTAACAGTCAATTATCTATTGCTCTGATAGTATATACTAAAGACACCCCTGATGAAGTCATAGATGACGAAACGCATTGGTTGATACAGTATTCGGATCCATAAAGGAAAATAAAAAAGTTGTCTACTAAGTACATACTGAAAAACTCAATTGTATTTGTGTACCAACTATTGTTTTAAGGCAATAGGGTTTTAGTAAAAATTATTCTACGAATATTTTAAGAAAGTATTTTTAATAAATGTATGTATACCTTGGAAAAGAAAAGACTGATGCCATTTTACTCATTTATTAGATTGATATAAGAGGTTTGATATCCTATATGTTATTAATATAAATTTAAAGGATACTAAGCCCTAGAAATCTATGAATACTAGGCGACCACTAAAGAAACAATATTTCTATATCCTTGCAAGAGGTCCTTTCAGGTAGAGGACCAATCTGTGGGGTTGCTGCCGATTATTGTTAAAAAGTCAAAATATACAAAAACTATTTGAATATAGAAACCATTACGATATTCAAAATGACCAAGTTTAAGGTGGATATCCAATTATCCCCGTTAAAACATCGGGTCCGAAAAACGTCCGTTTTCGTCCGTTTTTCTGACTTTGACAATGTTTCACCGATTTTTTTTTACAGGCTATCCAGATGGATTGCCTGTAAAAAAAAAAAACCTTTCTCCCGAAAACACACAGGTTCAGTGAAACCTGTGTGTTTTCGTGTGAAACAGCCCCGTCTTCGGACGAAAACAGGGCTGTTTCTGGGGATTCTACTTTGCCTGCTGGAAGCAGGTGAAACAAAATCCCAGATAAGCCGCGCCACGCGCCGGCTTATCGGGGCTAATTAGATAGCCCCCCGGCGGGACAATTAGCCTTGGTAAAAAACCGGGGCTAATTGGATATCCCCCTAAAAGCGCAATACTAGTTAATAAATACTTTCAACATATACAGTGGGGCAAAAAAGTATTTGGACAGCCACCGATTGTGCAAGTTGACCCACTTAAAAAGATGAGATAGGTCTGCAATTTCCATCATAGGTACACTTCAACTGAGAGACAGAATATGAAAAAAAAAAAATCACATTGTATGATTTTCATACAATTTACTTGTATATTCTTGTGGAAAATAAATATTTGGACACCTATCAAGCAGCAAGATTTCTGGCTCTCACAGACCTGTTACTTCTTCTTTAAGAAGCTCTTCTATCCTCCACTCATTACCTGTATTAATGGCACCTGTTTGAACTGGTTATCTGTATAAAAGACACCTGTGCACACCCTCAAACAGTCAGACCTCTCCACCATGACCAAGACCAGAGAGCTGTCTAAGGACACCAGGGACAAAATTGTAGAGCTGCACAAGGCTGGGATGAGCTACTCGACAATAGGCAAGCAGCTTGGTGAGAAAAGATCAACTGTTGGCGCAATTATTAAAAAATGGAAGACATACAAATGGAAGACAAACAAGATCACTGACAATCTCCCTCAACCTGGGACTCCATGCAAGATCTCACCTCGTAAGGGTATCAATGATCTTGAGAATGGTGAGGAATCAGCCCAGAACTACACGGGGGGACCTGGTCAATGACCTCAAGAGGGCTGGGACCATAGTCACAAAGGTTGCCATTAGTAACACACTAAGTCGTCATGGATTGAAATCCTGCAGCACCCGAAAGGTCCCCCTGCTTAAGCCAGCACATGTCCAGGCCCGTCTAAAGTTTGCCAGTGACCATCTGGATGATCCAGAGGAGGATTGGGAGAATGTAATGTTGTCAGATGAGAGCAAAATTGAACTTTTGGGTATAAACTCCACTCGCCGTGTTTGGAGGAAGAAGAATGATGAATGGCATCCCAAGAACACCATACCCACTGTGAAGCATGGGGGTGGAAATATCATGCTTTGGGGCTGCTTTTCTGAAAAGGGGACAGGACGGCTGATTCGTATTAAGGAGAGGATGAATGGGGCCATGTATCGTGAGATTTGGGGCAAAAACCTCCTTCCCTCAGTGGCTTGGTCTTCCAGCATGACAATGACCCCAAACACACCGCCCGTGCAACTAAGGAGTGGCTCCGTAAGAAGCATTTCAAGGTCCTAGAGTGGCGTAGCCAGTCTCCAGACCTCATCCCAAAAGAAAATCTGTGGAGGGAGTTGAAAGTCCATGTTGCCCGGCGACAGCCCCAAAACATAACAGATCTAGAGAAGATCTGCATGGAAGAGTGGGCCAAAATACCTGCTACAGTGTGTGCAAACCTGGTCAAGAACTACAGGAAACGTTTGACCTCTGTAATTGCCAACCGAGGTTATATTACAAAGTATTGAGTTAAACTTTTTGATTGTCCAAATATTTATTTTCCGCAAGAATATACAAATACATTGTTTAAAAATCATACAATGTGATTTCCTGTTGTTTTTTTTCAGATTCTGTCTCTCACAGTTGAAGTGTACCTATGATGGAAATTACAGACCTCTCTCATCTTTTTAAGTGGGTCAACTTGCACAATCGGTGGCTGTCCAAATACCGTTCCTCCTGTCCCAAGTAAAGACACCATGATGGACGCTGAAGGAAGACATAATCCACATGCTACTCAGTGTGACTGTTGGAAGTGTACACTGTGAAATAAAAACATGTCAAACACGCTACAGATTGCTGTAATTATTTTTGTTAGCAACTATTAATTTGTACATATTAATTATACTTTATTACTGTATACGTATATTCTTTATATACTTTTTCTATAGAGTATTTTTTTTTAAATATGTATTATGTGTAAATTACATTTATGCTCTCCACCTTTGCAACGTACATCACACGCTATATGCATGTTCAACTCTCCCCGGATGTGCCTCACCCTAAATCCCCCTCCCCGCAGCCTAACCCTAACTTTCCTCACGCAGCCTAAAACTACCTTTCGGCAGGCCTTGCAAACCTTCGCTCAGGATCCTGGCATCGGGATAATCATCCATGTCGGAATGCCAGCTTTTACATGCTGTATAATTACTAAATAACTAAAATATTTATGGTCTGCATTATATTCACAGCATCATCCATATACAACCTTCTCATGCCTTTGCGTTGCCTTGGTTTCCAATTTTTTTTTTGTAAATTGTGTTACATCTGTGTGTTGCTGAGTGCTTGTCTTCACATATGTGGAGGCTTGTGCCAGGTATTTCGTGTGGTTGGGTACGGGATACCAGCAATCAGGATGCCGGCGGTCACAATACAGACACTGGCATCCTGACTGCCTAAACCTAACCGGTATCCGCTCACATGGTCGACCATGTTATGGTCGACAGTCATTAGGTCGACCACTCTTGGTCGACATTGACATGGTCGACATGGACACATGGTCGACACATGAAAATGGTCGACACATGAAAAGGTCGACATGAGTTTTTTAACTTTTTTTTCTTTTGGGGAACTTTTCCATATTTTACGATCCACGTGGACTACGATTGGAACGGTAATCTGTGCCGAGCGAAGCGAAGGCACCATGCCCGAAGCATGGCGAGCGAAGCGAGCCATACGAGGGGACGCGGTGCACTAATTGGGGTTCCCAGTCACTTTATGCAAAAAACGACACCAAAAAAAGTAAAAAAACTCATGTCGAGCTTTTCATGTGTCGACCTTTCATGTGTCGACCATTTTCATGTGTCGACCATGTGTCCATGTCGACCAATAGTGGTCGACCTAATGACTGTCGACCATAACATGGTCGACCATTCATACCGGAACCAATCTAACCCTCCCCCACTGCAGCCTACTCCTAATTCTCCGTTGCAGCCTAACCCTCCCCCCACAGCATAACCCTAACTCTCCTATCCTGCAGCCTAACCCTAACCCCCATCCTACACCCTAGCCAAAACCCTCCTCCGCAAACTTACGTTCGGAAGTACAGTTTTCAGGATTCCAGCGTCTGCATTCTGACAGCGGGGATCCTGTACATCGGGATGCCCACTACATCCCATTTTGTGACACAACCATAAACAGGGTGACAACTTCAGAGTGGCTCTTTAGATATCCCAGCATTACTTACTATGTAGCGGTGCCATATGTTGTGTATGTATGTATGTATGTATGTATGTATGTATGTATATGTCTATATAGTAATAGAACCCCCTCTGAATAATTCAGTTTTTATACATTCTTTATGCTTTGCTAATTGTATTGAGTCCATTTAACATGCAGTGCTATATTTTATGTGCATGACATAGAACGCTGCGGGTGAAAAAAAGCTTTTATTAGCTGTAGACACACAGTGGTATGCATACTGTATGATCTCTAAGGTCCCATTCTGGAATATGTAGTGTTAATGCTGTTTGGGAACATGGTGACAATCTGGAGGTAGATGAACACTATTGTGAACTGACCAATTTATTACTTGTATTATGCAGACCCAACGCACTTTTTTGAATGTAGCATAAATCCATTTCATTTAGGTGGAATTGGAAATATGTGGATGTTCCCGGATGGTAAGCACTCGCTGATCCACTTGTTAGTGTTGGCTGTGACCAATCGAAGATACCTGGCTGCGAGCTTTATATGTGACATTCACATGTTAGCAGCGCCTTGAGCCTAGGAAGTCTTTCAAAAAGTCGTGACTCTGAATCAGGCCCTGTGATGAGGGATCCCGCCCCCTCTACAAACCCCACCCCCTCAACAGACCCCACCTCTATAAGGGCTGCTTCCAGAAATTTCCCGGGCTGGTTTTCCATTCTAATCCGCTCCTGTATGTGTGTATATATATATATATATATATATAATAAGAATTTACTTACCGATAATTCTATTTCTCATAGTCCGTAGTGGATGCTGGGGACTCCGAAAGGACCATGGGGAATAGCGGCTCCGCAGGAGACTGGGGGGAACAGCGGCTCCGCAGGAGACTGGGCACATCTAAAGAAAGCTTTAGGACTATCTGGTGTGCACTGGCTCCTCCCCCTATGACCCTCCTCCAAGCCTCAGTTAGGATACTGTGCCCGGACGAGCGTACACAATAAGGAAGGATTTTGAATCCCGGGTAAGACTCATACCAGCCACACCAATCACACCGTACAACTTGTGATCTGAACCCAGTTAACAGCATGATAACAGAGGAGCCTCTAGAAAAGATGGCTCACTACAGCAATAACCCGATTTTTTGGTAACAATAACTATGTACCAGTATTGCAGACAATCCGCACTTGGGATGGGCGCCCAGCATCCACTACGGACTATGAGAAATAGAATTATCGGTAAGTACATTCTTATTTTCTCTAACGTCCTAAGTGGATGCTGGGGACTCCGTAAGGACCATGGGGATTATACCAAAGCTCCCAAACGGGCGGGAGAGTGCGGATGACTCTGCAGCACCAAATGAGAGAACTCCAGGTCCTCCTCAGCCAGGATATCAATTTTGTAGAATTTTACAAACGTATTTGCTCCTGACCAAGTAGCTGCTCGGCAAAGTTGTAAAGCCGAGACCCCTCGGGCAGCCGCCCAAGATGAGCCCACCTTCCTTGTGGAGTGGGCATTTACAGATTTTTGGCTGTGGCAGGCCTGCCACAGAATGTGCAAGCTGAATTGTACTACAAATCCAACGAGCAATAGTCTGCTTAGAAGCAGGAGCACCCAGCTTGTTGGGTGCATACAGGATAAACAGCGAGTCAGATTTCCTGACTCCAGCCGTCCTGGAAACATATATTTTCAGGGCCCTGACAACGTCTAGCAACTTGGAGTCCTCCAAGTCCCTAGTAGCCGCAGGCACCACAAATAGGTTGGTTCAGGTGAAACGCTGAAACCACCTTAGGGAGAAACTGAGGACGAGTCCTCAATTCCGCCCTGTCCGAATGGAAAAT
Source organism: Pseudophryne corroboree (assembly GCF_028390025.1). Lineage (NCBI taxonomy): Eukaryota > Metazoa > Chordata > Amphibia > Anura > Myobatrachidae > Pseudophryne > Pseudophryne corroboree. Next base: position 577,013,032 of record NC_086447.1, on the reverse strand, counting down.
CAGATAAGGGCTTTTTCAGGATAAAGCCGCCAATTCTGACACGCGCCTGGCCCAGGCCAGGGCCAACAGCATGACCACTTTCCATGTGAGATATTTTAACTCCACAGATTTAAGTGGTTCAAACCAATGTGACTTTTGGAACCCAAAACTACATTGAGATCCCAAAGTGCCACTGGAGGCACAAAAGGAGGCTGTATATGCAGTACCCCTTTTACAAACGTCTGAACTTCAGGGACTGAAGCTAGTTCTTTTTGGAAGAAAATTGACAGGGCCGAAATTTGAACCTTAATGGACCCCAATTTCAGGCCCATAGACACTCCTGTTTGCAGGAAATGTAGGAATCGACCCAGTTGAATTTCCTCCGTCGGGCCTTACTGGCCTCGCACCACGCAACATATTTTCGCCAATTGCGGTGATAATGTTTTTGCGGTTACATCCTTCCTGGCTTTGATCAGGATAGGGATGACTTCATCCGGAATGCCTTTTTTCCTTCAGGATCCGGCGTTCAACCGCCATGCCGTCAAACGCAGCCGCGGTAAGTCTTGGAACAGACAGGGTCCTTGCTGGAGCAGGTCCCTTCTTAGAGGTAGAGGCCACGGATCCTCCGTGAGCATCTCTTGAAGTTCCGGTTACCAAGTCCTTCTTGGCCAATCCGGAGCCACGAATATAGTGCTTACTCCTCTCCATCTTATCAATCTCAGTACCTTGGGTATGAGAGGCAGAGGAGGGAACACATACCCTGACTGGTACACCCACGGTGTTACCAGAGCGTCTACAGCTATTGCCTGAGGGTCCCTGGACCTGGCGCAATACCTGTCGAGTTTTTCCCAACGGTTTACAATCATGTGGAAGACTTCTGGGTGAAGTCCCCACTCCCCTGGGTGAAGATCGTGTCTGCTGAGGAAGTCTGCTTCCCAGTTGTCCATTCCCGGAATGAACACTGCTGACAGTGCTATCACATGATTTTCCGCCCAGCGAAGAATCCTTGCAGCTTCTGCCATTGCCCTCCTGCTTCTTGTGCCACCCTGTCTGTTTACGTGGGTGACTGCCGTGATGTTGTCCGACTGGATCAACACCGGCTGACCTTGAAGCAGAGGTCTTGCTAAGCTTAGAGCATTGTAAATGTCCCTTAGCTTCAGGATATTTATGTGAAGTGATGTCTCCAGGCTTGACCATAAGCCCTGGATATTCCTTCCCTGTGTGACTGCTCCCCAGCCTCGCAGGCTGGCATCCGTGGTCATCAGGACCCAGTCCTGAATGCCGAATCTGCGGCCCTCTAGAAAATGAGCACTCTGCAACCACCACAGGAGGGACACCCTTGTCCTTGGTGACAGGGTTATCCGCTGATGCATCTGAAGATGCGACCCGGACCATTTGTCCAGCAGGTCTCACTGGAAAGTTCTTGCGTGGAATCTGCCGAATGGGATTGCTTCGTAGGAAGCCACCATTTTACCCAGAACCCTTGTGCATTGATGCACTGAGACTTGGCTCGGTTTTAGGAGGTTCCTGACTAGCTCGGATAACTCCCTGGCTTTCTCCTCCGGGAGAAACACCTTTTTCTGGACTGTGTCCAGGATCATCCCTAGGAACAGAAGACAAGTCGTCGGAACCAGCTGCAATTTTGGAATATTGAGAATCCAATCGTGCTGCCGCAACACTACCTGAGATAGTGCTACACCGACCTCCAACTGTTCCCTGGATCTTACCCTTATCAGGGAATTGTCCAAGTAAGGGATAACTAAAATTCCCTTCCTTCGAAGGAATATCATCATTTCGGCCATTACCTTGGTAAAGACCCGGGGTGCCGTGGACCATCCATACGGCAGCGTCTGAACTGATAGTGACAGTTCTGTACCATAAACCTGAGGTACCCTTGGTGAGAAGGGTAAATTTTGACATGAAGGTAAGCATCCTTGATGTCCCGAGACATCATGTAGTCCCCTTCTTCCAGGTTCGCAATCACTGCTCTGAGTGACTCAATCTTGAATTTGAACCTCTGTATGTAAGTGTTCAAAGATTTTAGATTTAGAATCGGTCTCACCGAGCCGTCCAGCTTCGGTACCACAACAGTGTGGAATAATACCCCGTTCCCTGTTGCAGGAGGGGTATCTTGATTATCACCTGCTGGGAATACAGCTTGTGAATGGCTTCCAAAACTGTCTCCCTGTCAGAAGGAGACATCGGTAAAGCCGACTTTAGGAAACGGCGAGGGGGAGACGTCTCGAATTCTAATTTGTACCCCTGAGATATCACCTGAAGGATCCAGGGGTCTACTTGCGAGTGAGCCCACTGCGCGCTGAAATTCATTGAGACGGGCCCCCCACCGTGCCTGATTCTGCTTGTAAAGCCCCAGCGTATACTGAGGGCTTGGCAGAGGCGGGAGAGGGTTTCTGTTCCTGGGAACTGGCTGATTTCTGTAGCCTTTTTCCTCTCCCTCTGTCACGGGGCAGAAATGAGGAACCTTTTGCCCGCTTGTCCACGAAAAGACTGCGCCTGATAATACGGCGTCTTCTCATGTTGAGAGGCGACCTGGGGTACAAACGTGGATTTCCCAGCTGTTGCCGTGGCCACCAGGTCTGAAAGACCGACCCCAAATAACTCCTCCCCTTAATAAGGCAATACTTCCAAATGCCGTTTGGAATACGCATCACCTGACCACTGACGTGTCCATAACCCTCTACTGGTAGAAATGGACAACGCACTTAGACTTGATGCCAGTCGGCAAATATTCCGCTGTGCATCACGCATATATAGAAATGCATCTTTTAAATGCTCTATAGGCAAAAATATACTGTCCCTGTCTAGGGTATCAATATTTTCAGTCAGGGAATCCGACCACGCCAACCCAGCACTGCACATCCAGGCTGAGGCGATTGCTGGTCGCAGTATAACACCAGTATGTGTGTAAATACATTTTAGGATACCCTCCTGCTTTCTATCAGCAGGATCCTTAAGGGCGGCCATCTCAGGAGAGGGTAGAGCCCTTACAAGCGTGTGAGCGCTTTATCCACCCTAGGGGGTGTTTCCCAACGCACCCTAACCTCTGGCGGGAAAGGATATAATGCCAATAACATTTCAGAAATTATCAGTTGTTATCGGGGGAAAACCACGCATCATCACACACCTCATTTAATTTCTCAGATTCAGGAAAACTACAGATAGTTTTTCCTCACCGAACATAATACCCCTTTTTGGTGGTACTCGTATTATCAGAAATGTGTAAAACATTTTTCATTGCCTCAATCATGTAACGTGTGGCCCTACTGGAAGTCACATTTGTCTCTTCACCGTCGACACTGGAGTCAGTATCCGTGTCGGCGTCTATATCTGCCATCTGAGGTAACGGGCGCTTTAGAGCCCCTGACGGCCTATGAGACGTCTGGACAGGCACAAGCTGAGTAGCCGGCTGTCTCATGTCAACCACTGTCTTTTATACAGAGCTGACACTGTCACGTAATTTCTTCCAACAGTTCATCCACTCAGGTGTCGACCCCCTAGGGGGTGACATCACTATTACAGGCAATCTGCTCCGTCTCTACATTTTTCTCCTCATACATGTCGACACAAAAGTACCGACATACAGCACTCACACAGGGAATGCTGTGATAGAGGACAGGACCCCACTAGCCCTTTGGGGAGACAGAGGGAGAGTTTGCCAGCACACACCAGAGCGCTATATATATATACAGGGATAACCTTGTATAAGTGTTTTTCCCCTTATAGCTGCTGTATAGTTAATACTGCGCCTAATTAGTGCCCCCCTCTCTTTTTTAACCCTTTCTGTAGTGTAGTGACTGCAGGGGAGAGCCAGGGAGCTTCCCTCCAACGGAGCTGTGAGGGAAAATGGCGCCAGTGTGCTGAGGAGATAGGCTCCGCCCCCTTATCGGCGGCCTTATCTCCCGTTTTTCTATGTATTCTGGCAGGGGTTAAATGCATCCATATAGCCCAGGAGCTATATGTGATGCGTTTTTTTTTTTTGCCATCCAAGGTGTTTTTATTGCGTCTCAGGGCGCCCCCCCCAGCGCCCTGCACCCTCAGTGACCGGAGTGTGAAGTGTGCTGAGAGCAATGGCGCACAGCTGCAGTGCTGTGCGCTACCTTGTTGAAGACAGGACGTCTTCTGCCGCCGATTTTCCGGACCTCTTCTGCCTTCTGGCTCTGTAAGGGGGCCGGCGGCGCGGCTCTGGGACCCATCCAAGCTGGGCCTGTGATCGTCCCTCTGGAGCTAATGTCCAGTAGCCTAAGAAGCCCAATCCACTCTGCACGCAGGTGAGTTCGCTTCTTCTCCCCTTAGTCCCTCGATGCAGTGAGCCTGTTGCCAGCAGGTCTCACTGAAAATAAAAAACCTAAACTAAAACTTTCACTAAGAAGCTCAGGAGAGCCCCTAGTGTGCACCCTTCTCGTTCGGGCACAGAGATCTAACTGAGGCTTGGAGGAGGGTCATAGGGGGAGGAGCCAGTGCACACCAGATAGTCCTAAAGCTTTCTTTAGATGTGCCCAGCCTCCTGCGGAGCCACTATTCCCCATGGTCCTTACGGAGTCCCAAGCATCCACTAGGATGTTAGAGAAATATATATTTATATATACACACATTTCTATCAGCTGTTATGTAACAAAACAAACTTACTACATAAAGCACGGACTAAGGAGGTAGAACTTTCCCAGGGGTACAGATGTGTCCTCATACATCTGGCCTCAATGCGCCATGCACCGCAAGATGCCTGTCGTAAGTTGGTAGTACCTGGGCAGCTCTGCTAACGTCAGGTGAATAACACGCCATTCATATGCAGATATAGCCACAATCGCACAAAATATAGACATGCCACATATCAATTTACTCAACAGAGTCTGCTTGTGTGTCCTATTCGCAGAGTGATGCAAATAAGACATTTTTTGGGGGGGAAAATGCACAAAAAGATGCCCAGCATTAGTAAATCCATGCATGACTAGGCGCGACTAGAAGGGTTGCAGAAACGATGAGAGAGGGGACACATCTGCATCCTAAATGTTATCAGCTTTTCAGTGAGGTTTTCTAATATGCGAAGTGAACAATTCCCAAAGGATGAGACACTGAGGTTTAAACGGCGGCAACAGCACCCAATCTCACCCCCATCACCCGGCCAGCCGATGCCAGATTCGCACAAAAATGCTTGCTACCTTATGAGGCATCGAACACTTCTGTGGGAGATCAGGCTGTCATACAGCGTGCCTATTGTTGCGCTGATTCCCCCAATAAGCTCCAAAAGAACTTACCCATGTTATGGTAAACTTTTATTTATAAAGTGCCAGCACATTAAGGGGATTGAGATACAGGCAAGTAACATACAAATACATAATAAGGTAATGAGGACCTTGCCAGATATACTTGAGGATATAACTATTATATAAGGCAGTGGAATAATAACTGTATCCTTTGATGGTTAACATGTTCATGGGTACAGGTACTGTGCTAGTTCCTGGCTACGGCCAGTGGGTGAATAAAGGGGATTGGGTACGGATACTGGCAGCCAGGATGCCGGTACTCAGAATACAGACACTGGTATCCTGACTGTCATAATCCCGACAGGTGCGAGCAATGAAACTAACTCTAACCCTTACCCTACCTCTGCCTTCCTGCAGCCTAACCCTAACCCTCCCCTTCCGCAGCCTAACTCTAACTCTCCCCCTAATGCCTACCCTAACCCTTCCCGGCATACTTACTTTCAGGATTCCGGCATCAGCGTTCTGGCGCCAGTCTTCTGAACGCCGGCATCCCCTCCATCGGGACGCCAACTCCAGTACATCTCGAATACAGGTACTGTGCTAGTTCCTGGCTATGGCCAGTGGATGGATACAGTTACTTTGCTAGTTCCTGTCTCTGGGCACTTGGTGGATACAGTCACTGTACTGTGCTAGTTCCCGGCTCTGAGCAGTGGGTACTAGCCACAGGTACTGTGCTAATTTCTTGCTCCGGGCACATGGTGGGTACAGTTACTATGCTAGTTCCTGGCAGTTGGTGGATATAAGCATATGATAATCATAAGCAAAACCTAAGTTCCCGGTAGTTAACAATTACTAGTAGAGTGATAGTTACTGGTTCATTCAAAAGGAGCAATCAAACCATGTTCTTAGGGGGGAAAAAACCCTTCTCCATTGCAGTTGCTTATTTACATATGACCATAAAGGATGAATCTAAAAAAAAATCTCCCTTTTTATGCCATAGGTCCATTGAAAGTTTTCTCTATAATTCAGTACTTGACATTTTTTGAGCTGAGGTTTATATGATTATGGGATCTTCTATCTCTAAAACAGGGACATGTACAATATTATTGTTGCATTATTGTGATTTTGTCATGCATATACACTGATCATGCCCGTTTATGGAACATATCTTGCGTATTTTGCCCTACACATGCTCCATAACCAATCACAGTTACAGGCGATGCATAATCGTACATATTTTAACTGTATTGCCAATGGTGACCACACGGGCATAACTGGGCTGGAACCTGACACATTTATATGTAGGCAGTGTTTCAAGGTGTATGTTTTGTACCAATGATAGGGCTGGTGTGACTGGCCAGTGATGATAATGATGAGTATCAAACTATGAGCACGGAAAGAACCATCTACTGTGTACAACTGTGTACTGTACACATGTAGTTCTGGGAACACAGTGATTGAGCAATAACCTGCATTTAACACTGCTCCAACCCCTCAGTTGTCTTTACTCCTTAATAAGGAGGGAAATTACAGGAGAAGTTTTAGAATATTTTAGACAATGATGTTCAAATTACAGAAAATTCTGCTAACTAGAAATCTGTAAATCCTGATTATTTCAGATACTAAATCCCATATGTGTACATAATTTAGCTCTATTGATCAGAATCCAGAACATGCGCAAGGACTAAAACACAGCTTGGTGAGTTCTTAAGACGCCACCATCGGTGGCACCTTTTTGAAAACTGTACCAGCCCTGGCAGCTGCAGTCTCTCAGTCTGTGTATGGCCTACTATGTGAGCCCTATGGCAGATGCAGTCTCTCAGTCTGTGTATGGCCTACTATGTGAGCCCTATGGCAGCTGCAGTCTCTCAGTCTGTGTATGGCCTACTATGTGAGTCATATGGCAGCTGCAGTCTCTCAGTCTGTGTTAGGCCTACTATGTGAGCCCTATGGCAGATGCAGTCGCTCAGTCTGTGTATGGCCTACTACGTGAGACCTATGGCAGCTGCAATCGCTCTGTCTATGTATGGCCTACTATGTGAGCCCTATGGCAGCTGCAGTCTCACAGTCTATGTATGGCCTACTATGTGAGCCCTATGGCAGCTGCAGTCGCTCAGTCTGTGTATGGCCTACTATGTGAGCCCTATGGCAGCTGCAATTGCTCCGTCTATGTATGGCCTACTATGTGAGCCCTATGGCAGCTGCAGTCTCACATTCTATGCATGGCCTACTATGTGAGTCCTATGGCAGCTGCAGCCTCTCAGTCTGTGTATGGCTTACTATGTGAGCCCTATGGCAGCTGCAGTCTCACAGTCTATGTATGGCCTATTATGCGAGTCCTTATGGCAGCTGCAGTCTCTCAGTCTGTGTTAGGCCTACTATGTGGGACCTATGGCAGCTGCAGTCTCTCAGTCTGTGTATGGCCTACTATGTGAGCCCTATGGCAGCTGCAGTCTCTCCGTCTGAGCATGGCCTCCTATGTGCAGCTGCAGTCTCTCCGTCAGTGTATGGCCTACTATGTGAGCCCTATAGCAGCTGCAGTCTCCCGTCTGAGCATGGCCTCCTATGTGAGCCCTATTGCATTTGCAGTCTCTCCGTCTGACTACAGCCTCCAATGTGAGAGGTTCAGTGTCTTTCTACGCAACTGTTTCCAGTGACACACCCATGTCACACCTGTGACACATCCATAAGATGCAACATCTTCATGCGTCTTTTTATCCACCCTGCTGTTACCTCCTATGCATTGTCCAGGAATATCCTTTTCATGTCCGATACCGTGTGTCCAAATCTGCACTGCGACTCTTTACGCACAAAATCATGTACGTGCGACACAAATGCATGTGCAGAAGAAAGTACATCTGACGCTTATGTGGTGTTCGACTCTGAATCAGACCCTAATGCTTTATTTATCTAGTTATTAGAATACACAGAAAAAAAAACCACTGATTAAACCAACTCATATAATTAACAAACTTTTATCATAAGTGCCATCAATATTAGCTACACATCAATTGCTTGGGTAGAGAGATCCTAGATGAGTGCTGGTGACCTTGTTTTGTTATCCTTGATTCTAGACTTTATGTTTCCAGGGGTGGTGTGAATACTGTTACTCTTGCACCTACGCAATGCCTTAGCAGTAACGGTTCCTCCTTAGCGACAATGCAGAGTGCTACAAATCTCTTCCAACGTGTTAATCACTTTTCACTTAAAATAACATTAAATGTAAGACAAGCTGCTGTGACAGAACAAACGTGTTAATGAAATCTGAGGATGAAGGATATCACTTTTGCAGTTTGGAAAGGTGCTTTAAAATACAGCACGCTCACTGTCAGCTATTTCCCTAGAGACAACGTGGCCACTGGTATGATGGTATGCACGGATCCGTGCTGTACAGCAATGAGTCTAACACTGAAAAGTCATCACAATAGCAACTGGTGTGTGTGTGTGTGTGTGTGTGTGTGTGTGTGTGTGTGTGTGTGTGTGTGTGTGTGTGTGTGTCCACGCGTCAACGTCACGGATCACTATATGAAGTGCGGCTCTGCAGATCCATGTCACCTTGCAAAACAACCTGCTTACCAAAAGAAGAAATACTGCTTTTTCTTATGAAGTGGCATTGTGGTGTCACAGAGCCTGTCTATTTGTACATAATTATTAGATTTCAGCCTACCAACAAAGGAGATAGCACTAATGTGCAATTTTGGGGCATAACAATTGTATTTTTATACTCATACATGTTGTTACCCCCACACTCGGCTGCCTCAGTTGCCCTATCGCACAGACCTGGCTTCCTTACATTTTAAAATCAAAATAGTTTTTATTGCAAAATCCTTTATACTGATCAGAACAAAATCCTGAAATGTAAACAGACAAGAACAATCACACAGGTTTTCATAATTCTTTACAACGAGAAAACAAGTCATTCCCTGGTGTTTGCATACTCACATAGTGCTCACTTTCACCTATAACCAACTAAACTTTTGCCACACTGGTAGCCAAGAATTCCTTTAGAAGCAATCTAGGGTCAGCTGTGCTGATCAATTTGCCTTCACATATGTAAATTATTCATAATACTTTAAGTGTTTGTAAATGAACAGCTGAACACCAGTAAACAGGTATTTGAAGGTTTACATTTAAATATTGCAACATTTTACACTCCAAGCCTAAAGAACTGTACTTTTATCTGAAACAAACCATGGCCCTCATTCCGAGTTGATCGCTCGCAAGGCGAATTTAGCAGAGTTGCTCACGCTAAGCCTACGCCTACTGGGAGTGTATCTTAGCTTCTTAAAATTGCGACCGATGTATTCGCAATATTGCGATTACAAACTACTTAGCAGTTTCAGAGTAGCTTCAGACTTACTCGGCATCTGCGATCAGTTCAGTGCTTGTCGTTCCTGGTTTGACGTCATAAACACACCCAGCGTTCGCCCAGACACTCCTCCGTTTCTCCGGCCACTCCTGCGTTTTTTCCGGAAACGGTAGCGTTTTTATCCACACGCCCCGAAAACGCAGTGTTTCCGCCCAGTAACACCCATTTCCTGTCAATCACACTACGATCGCCGGAGCGAAGAAAAAGCCGTGAGTAAAAATACTATCTTCATTGTAAAATTACTTGGCGCAGTCGCAGTGCGATTATTGCGCATGCGTACTAAGCGGAATTTCCCTGCGATGCGATGAAAATTACCGAGCGAACGACTCGGAATGAGGGCCCATGTACCACAAATTCATTTTCATCAATGGGGTCGATTAAATTCACTGACAGTTGAATAGCGTCGGGAGTTTGCTCCCGGCGCTATTCAATACAGCGACGAGTGACCCTGAATTGTCGGGAATTCTTCTCTCATCCCCGGGGGATGAGAGAAGAAACCCAACAAAAATGCTGCCGCGCAGCCGGCGCGAGGCTGATTCTGTCGGGAATCAGCCTCGCGCCGGGGAGTTAAGTCGGAGAATACCTGTTCTCCCGACAATTCAACCTGTTTAGTCGGCGAGAACGGACCATCGCCGACTTAACTGGAGCTGAATTGAATAGCGTCGGGAGCTAATTCCCGGCGCTATTTAACTGTCGCTGAATAGAATTGACCCCATTGTACTCCATAGTTTTTTCTCTAAAACAAAAACATCCTTCATTCTCCCTGCTTCTCACCCCTCTGTACACATAGCTGCCTCAATTATTCACTCCCCTCTGGTTAACACTCATAAGATTTTTACTTATCTCTCTACTTTGACAATAACATCCACAACCGGACACCATAAAAAACAATCACAAACCTCCAACTTTATTTATCTCTCTTTCCTGCTGCTTTTAGCTGGTGACATTTCCCCAAATCCAGGACCCAATCACTTGCCCCACTCACACCCACCTGATTCGCAGCAATACAGACATCCAGCCAGCCTCATAAACATCACATGTCTCCCTGCACTCTCGAAATCACTAAAATGTGCCTTATGGAATGCACGCTCCGTTTGTAACAAATTAACATCCTTGCATGACCTCTTCATATCTAACAACTTCAGTCTGCTTGCATTAACAGAATCATGGCTCACACAATCAGACACGGCCTCCCCTGCAGCACTGTCACATGGTGGTCTCCAATTCACACACATCTCCAGGCCTGGTAAAAGTAAAGGAGGTGGGGATGGATTATTACTTTCCCAATCTTTCACATACACAGTTCTACCACAAGTACCATCACTCACATTCACATCATTTGAAGTACATTCCATCAGGATTTACACTCCTTTCTCTCTGCGTGTTGCAGCTATCTATCGCCCACCTGGGCAACCCAAATAATTTCTGGAAGATTTTTCTGCCTGGCTCCTTCACTTTCTAACCTCTGACATCTCCACCATCATCATGGGTGATTTCAATATTGCTATTGATAGTCCAAAATCTGCTGCTCATGCCTCAAAATTACTCTCTCTAACCTCCTCTCTCGGCCTCTCCTAATGGACTGACTCCTCTACTCATCAGGAGGGCCACTGCCTTGATCTAGTATTCACCAGACTATGCTCAGTTTCTGACTTCACTAACACCCCTTTCCCTCTATCTGATCACAACCTTATCATCTCCATGCTCTCCACCATTACTTCAAACTCAGAGTCACTGAAGTCCTCTAATCCTCCTCAAACCCGCATAAATATTAACACAATTAATTTTCAAGAACTCTCTGCACCAACTGCTCTCACCTGTTTCTGCATTTACGTCTCCTGAGACTGCTTTATCAAACCTAAACCGGACTCTAGAGATAGCCCTTGTCCAAGTGGCTCCAGCTACCCATCACACTCCACTTAGGTCAAGATGTCGACTGTGGCACTCTAAATTAACAAGACACCTACAAAAACTCTCATGTCGTATTCTTAGCGACTTTCTCATATATAAGACTGTCTAACACTTTTATAGTAATGCCCTGGACTCTGCCAAACTACTTCCAAACTCTCATCTCTGCTCAAGCCTTTAACCCCAAACGACTTTTCAATACATTTAAATCACTTCTGAACCCTCCCTCACCCAACCCACCAGCCACTATCAAGGCACAAGAGCTTGCTTCCTACTTCAAGGACAAGATTGATGAGATCCGAGATGAAATGGTATGCTCTTCCTCAGCCAGTGACCTGCTCAATTCTCTACCTGAACCCTCTGGCACTCTCTCCTCATTTGATCCCACAAGTGTAGATGAAGTGTCAGCACTCTTCTCAGCCTGCTACTCTACTACCTCTCCTCTTGAGCCTATACCCTCACAAGTAAGTAAATCTCTGTCTCCTGTGCTCATCCCAACCTTAACTAACATCTATAATCTCTCTCTCTCTCTACTGGTATCTTTCCTTCACTGTTCAAGCATGCACTGATTACTCCCATTCTGAAAAAAAAAATTCTGACCCTAACACTCTCTCAAACTACCGTCCCATTTCTCAGCTGCCATGCCTCTCCAAGCTACCTGAGAGACTTGCCTACACGCGCCTCACACACTCTCTTAAAACACACAATTTATTTGATCCACTTCAGTCAGGCTTTCGTTCCCAGCACTCCACAGAGACAGCACTGACTAAAGTAGTGAGTGATCTAGTCACTGCAAAGTCCAATGGCCATTGCTCACTTCTTATTCTTCTAGATTTCTCAGCTGCTTTTGACACTGTTGACCATTTTCTTCTCATACAAACACTAAAATCCCTAGGTCTTAAAGACACAGTCCTCTCTTGGTTCCTATACTACCTATCTAATTGCTTCTTCAGTGTTCGCTTCTCTGAATCCACCTCGTCTTCGCTACCTCTTTCAGTTGGAGTACCACAAGGCATGGTTTTAGGTCCTCTGCTTTTTCTCAATCTGTACCTCATCTCTTGGTAAACTAATCAGCTCTTTTGGATTTCAGTATCATTTGTACGCAGATGATACTCAAATCTACCTATCCTCCCCAGATTTGTCACCATCTGTATTGGTCAGGGTCACTGAATGCTTTTCTGCTGTTTCATCTTGGATGTCATCTCGCCACCTAAAACTTAATATTTCCAAAACAGAGCTACTTATATTTCCACCGGCCAATAGTAGTTACCAACCTGATATCTCTATCACTGTTGAGAACTCAACAATCAATCCTACCACACAAGCTCGCTGCCTAGGTGTCATACTTGACTCTGAACTGCCCTTTGCTCCCCACATTCAATCTGTCTCAAGATCTTGTTACATGCATCTAAAAAACATATCCAAAATACGACCATACCTTATACAAGACACTGTAAAAACTCTAATCCATGCTCTCATTACCTCCCGCATTGATTATTGCAATAGTCTTCTTACTAGTCTTACCAAAAAGAGACTCGCACCACTACAATCCATTCTGAATGCAGCTGCGAGGCTAATCTTCCTTGCTAGACGTTCATCATCTGCAGATCCACTCTGTCAGTCACTCCATTGGTTACCTATATTCTACAGTATTCAATATAAAATACTTTTACTCACACATAAGGCCATTAACCATACTACACCAATCATCTTCAATCATCTCAAAATATCTCCCAACCCGACCTCTCCGATCTTCACAAGATCTGCGTCTCTCATCCACACTCATTACTTGCTCCCATGCATGACTGCAGATCTTCCTTCGGGCTGCATTCCTGTGGAATGCCCTACCACGCACAATAAGACTCTCCCCTAATCTCCAAACCTTCAAACGTTCCCTGAAAACTCACCTCTTCAGCCTAGCTTACCACATTCCAGAACCGCTCACTCAAACTTCATAAGCTTTCCTATCCGATTATATCCCCACTGTACAGTCCGCACATATCCTCCACATATTTTCTCTTTCTTCACTTTCCCTTCTTTCTGACCAGGGTTCATCATTGCTGTGATGCGATATCATGCAACCCACCTAGAACCTTTGCAATCCAGTGGACAAATATGCAATAGATAGTGCCTTTCCTTGTGTATCAATGCCTATTTCCCTATAGATTGTAAGCTTGCGAGCAGGGCCTTCCTACCTCTGACTGTTTGTTTATTACCTAGTGTTGTTGTATCATTGTGTCCAATTGTAAAACGCAACGGAATTTGCTGCGCTATATAAGAAACTGTTAATAAAAAAATAAATAATTCCACTTTCCCAATAGGTAAGACCCATTTGGGGATGTTGCCAATTAGGGTGGCCAATCCAGGGATTGGCGGGATCCCGGGATTCAATTTAAATTTTAAAATCTTCAAACCAATCCCGGGTATCCCAGGATTGATCATTTTTCAATCCCGATACCAGGGATTGAAAAAAAGGCCCGGAATTGACCTCCCTATTGCCAATTATATATTATTTTATAAGCTACATTCAAGGCTCAGCACCAGGCAATGGGAAAAGCCAAGCATACATTAAACGTGTTGGGTATGAAATGCCGGCATTCGGGATGCCGGTGGTAAGAATACCGACCACGGCATCCCGATGCCCCTCTAACCCTAACCCTCTCTATCCGCAGCCTAAACCTAATGCTCCCCCCCCCCCCCAAACAGCCTAACCTTAACGGTGGCGCCTAACCCTAACCCCCACTTCCCACAGCTTAATCCTAACCCTCCCCGGGGGTGCCTAAACCTAACACACCCTCCCCGTATCCTAAATCTATTCCCTCAGCCCCCAGCCTAAGCCTAACCTTCCCCCACAGCGTATACCTAACCCCCACACACACACAACCACCACCACCATAGCATACCTCTTTCATACATTCGTTCGGGATCCAAGCAGTGTCGGGATTCCGGCTGCCAGTATCTCAACAGCCAGTATCCTGACCGGATCCCCATAAAACATGGAAATACTGTACAGGGCAGAAACAATAATATGAAGACAAAGAGTATACTTGCTGAAGTGTGTTTTTTTTAGAAGTGGAGATGTTGCCCATAGATCAGATCAGATTCTACTTATCACTTATCCAGCACCTTCTAGAAGATAATAGCTAGAACCTGCTATGGGCAACATCTCCACATCTAAAAACCCGAACTTTAGTAAACATACCCCAAAGAGTAGGTATAGAGCTTACAGTCTAGTAACATTTTGAAATCTGACTTGGAACTAGTGACATCAATGCTAGCAGCCACAGTATAATTGCTACTTTCTAGGCATAGGATACACAGACTATAGGTTTGGGCCATAAAATGCTGGTCGTCTAATCCTATATAATAAAAGGCTAACGTTGCTCCTCACCTCTCTGTTGGGGGGGGGGGGATTTAAAGTGTTTTGCGCACTGGCAGCCACTAGAGGGCGCCTGACGGAGCAATTCTAGCGTTGCTCCATTCAAGCACGCACAGCCGTCGGCATTAACATTATTGTTATGTTATTCATGATTTTGATGGGCTGGTAACTAGTGTGTACATAACGTACACACTTAGGAAAAGTATTGCTATTAGTAAAAAGATTAACGATAAAGATTTGGCAATAAAGACTGAGCGCAAGTAAGTGTGTCTGTATGCCACTTATAGCACCATGGGACTCACTGACCTTAGTTTGCAGTACCATTAGACTGTGAGCAAATATGTGAGAGTCTGGTACTAGAAGGGGGCCAGGAAGGTGGCGAATTCGGGTGCCACCGCTATGGTGACTCACTGCCCCCATGAGATTAGAAATGTAGATTTTTAATGAATTAATGAGACTCTCGAGGCTTTACGCAAAAACAGTAAAGACATATAGGGCAGTATTCAAATAATATAAAATGCCCAATCTTCTTTCTAAAGTGATCCCCGTTATCACGCCCATAGTAATTAGGTTTAGCTGCGTAAAGGCTTGGGAGCCCTCACTACCCTGGGGGTAGTGAGCTGAAATGATTATACCATGCCTATCAGCAGAAACAGAACAGGTGTGGAAGAGGGTAAAAATTGAATATCACCCATGGTATCTGTTCAAGGGCTGTTTTAATTCAATGCCTCCCCTTTACACATATTGATTCTGTCAATCCACATGTACATATTACCTATACTCCATTTATATAATGAAGCCCTCTAAACAAGCAACAGTATTGTGTTGTGTGACACCAAAAGTCATGCAAGTACTTCTTGAGAAATAGGATGAAAATTAAACAAACAAATTATCCTTTGCACGGGTAAAGGACTTGCGTGAATTGCGTCTTCTGTATAAAAGAACCACATTAATACAGAAAATGACTTATTCTGAATCATTTTAGATTTAAGCTCAAGCACAAATAATCCAAGGTCAGACATCAGTTTATGCATACCGGTCACATCTTGGCAGCGCAGAGGTCCTTCAGTGAGATCATTATACTGGCAATGTAATCATTTTGCTTTTAACTCTAGGTCACTATTTTTTAGTCATTCCTACCAAACAGCCTTTATTTGCTGGAAGTAATTAGCTTGTAGACTAAAAGATTAACATGGTTCTTATGTTTAACGCTAAAAAACTGCTCTATTAACTTTAAATTAAATAAATACAGATCACATGGTAAAAAAATTTGATATGCCTTATGTTGTAATACATTAAATAGAGCAATATACAAAGTGAACATGCTCAAAAAGAAACATGTCTTCTGTCATTCTTTACCTACTGCTCAGATATAGAAGTGTAGGGAGAAGCGGAGCATTATGATGTCATCTCTCTCCACTCACATCAGAGGTAACACTTAGGAGGCGAAAAAGTAATGACTACATCTGAGTCTACATGACATGGCGATGGCCATTTTCTTGTAGCATACCTCTTCTGAGAAAATAAGCTGGACGTGTTTATTGTACAAAGTATTAGCTAATACCAAATAAGTTCTCATGATGATTGTACTGTAAATGTTACTACATACTGTAGAATTATTATTTTTTTTCAAGGTGTTGGGCACAGTCAGTACAAATTAGGAGAGGGTGTGTGGTCACGTGTAAAGGGGCGTGGTCACCCCCCCCCCCCCCCCCTTCCTATACTTTCAATAGAAGTTTGGAGTCAAAAATCGGTACAGACCATAAAAAAAGGTACTGTACCTGACAAAAAGGTACAGTTGGAGGGTATAAATCTTGCTGCTTAATTAATATGCCCCATAGTCTTTTCACTAACTACGTGAAATACTGACATATTTTTGGAACAATGGTTTGTTAACAATGGTTTGTTTTTTTGAGAAATTCACATTTACAGTAAGCGGGACATTGCACAGCCTGGTCTCACTGCAACCCTATATTGGCGTAACTTTGCAGATCAATGGATGGATGTAACCACTACTGCAGTCACAAGTCCACTTACTGTACCTCATTAAGCACCACTAACTAAATCCGCTGAGCAACTATTACAGGCCAGAACCCAGATAACTGTAACAAGTTTTTTTTAAATAAGTAATTTCATTTTTAATTGTGGCAATTATTTTATGACCGCAATATAATTTCTCTAAAGTCCTAGTGGATGCTGGGGACTCCGAAAGGACCATGGGGAATAGCGGCTCCGCAGGAGACTGGGCACAAAGTAAAAGCTTTAGGACTAGCTGGTGTGCACTGGCTCCTCCCCCTATGACCCTCCTCCAAGCCTCAGTTAAGATTTTGTGCCCGAACGAGAAGGGTGCAATCTAGGTGGCTCTCCTGCGCTGCTTAGAGTAAAAGTTTAAATAGGTTTTTTATTTTCAGTGAGACCTGCTGGCAACAGGCTCACTGCATCGAGGGACTAAGGGGAGAAGGAGCGAACTCACCTGCGTGCAGAGTGGATTGGGCTTCTTAGGCTACTGGACATTAGCTCCAGAGGGACGATCACATGGATGGGTCCCGGAGCCGCGCCGCCGGCCCCCTTACAGATGCTGAAGCAAGAAGAGGTCCATAAATCGGCGGCAGAAGACTTTCCTGTCTTCATAAGGTAGCGCACAGCACTGCAGCTGTGCGCCATTGCTCTCAGCACACTTCACACTTCGGTCACTGAGGGTGCAGGACGCTGGGGGGGGGCGCCCTGGGAAGCAATGAATTTACCTTATTTGGCAAAAAATACATCACATATAGCTCCTGGGCTATATGGATGTATTTAACCCCTGCCAGTTTTCCAGAAAAAAGCGGGAGAAGAACCCGCCGTGAAGGGGGCGGGGCCTATCTCCTCAGCACACAGCGCCATTTTTCCCACACAGCTCCGCTGGTAGGAAGGCTCCCAGAATCTCCCCTGCATCCTGCAACTACAGAAACAGGGTAAAAAAGAGAGGGGGGCACTTATTTGGCAAAATAACAGATATAAGCAGCTATAAGGGATAGACACTTATTGTAAGGTTGTCCCTATACATATATAGCGCTCTGGTGTGTGCTGGCAAACTCTCCCTCTGTCTCCCCAAGGGGCTAAGTGGGTCCTGTCCTCTATCAGAGCATTCCCTGTGTGTGTGCTGGGTGTCGGTACGTGTGTGTCGACATGTATGAGGAGGAAAATGATGTGGAGGCGGAGCAATTGCCTATAATGGTGATGTCACCCCCTAGGGAGTCGACACCTGAATGGATGGCCGTAATTAAGGAATTACGTGACAGTGTCGGCACGTTACAGAAAACTGTTGACGACATGAGACAGCCGGCAGCTCAGTTAGTGCCTGTCCAGGCGTCTCAAACACCGTCAGGGGCTATTAAACGCCCGTTACCTCAGTGGGTCGACACGGACCCAGACACAGACACTGACTCCAGTGTCGACGGTGAAGAAACAAACGTATTTTCCAGTAGGGCCACACGTTACATGATCACGGCAATGAAGGAGGTTTTGCACATCTCTGATACTGCAAGTACCACAAAAAGGGGTATTATGTGGGGTGTGAAAAAACTACCCGTAGTTTTTCCTGAATCAGATGAATTGAATGAAGTGTGTGATGAAGCGTGGGTTACCCCCGACAAAAAACTGCTAATTTCTAAAAAATTATTGGCACTATATCCCTTCCCACCAGAGGTTAGGGCTCGTTGGGAAACACCCCCTAGGGTGGATAAGGCGCTCACACGCTTATCAAAACAAGTGGCGTTACCGTCTCCAGAAACGGCCGCCCTTAAGGAGCCAGCAGATAGGAGGCTGGAAAATATCCTTAAAAGTATATACACACATACTGGTGTTATACTGCGACCAGCAATAGCCTCAGCCTGGATGTGCAGTGCTGGGGTGGCTTGGTCGGATTCCCTGACTGAAAATATTGATACCCTGGACAGGGACAATATATTATTGACTATAGAGCATTTAAAGGATGCATTCCTATATATGCGAGATGCACAGAGAGACATTTGCACTCTGGCATCAAGAGTAAGTGCGATGTCCATTTCTGCCAGAAGAGGATTATGGACGCGACAGTGGTCAGGGGATGCGGATTCCAAACGGCATATGGAAGTATTGCCGTATAAAGGGGAGGAGTTATTTGGGGGCGGTCTATCGGACCTGGTGGCCACGGCAACGGCTGGGAAATCCACCTTTTTACCCCAAGTCACCTCGCAGCAGAAAAAGATACCGCCTTTTCAGGCTCAGTCCTTTCGTCCCCATAAGGGCAAGCGGGCAAAAGGCCACTCATATCTGCCCCGGGGCAGAGGAAGGGGAAAAAGACTGCAACAGACAGCTTCTTCCCACGACCAGAAGCCCTCCCCCGCTTCTGCCAAGTCCTCAGCATGACGCTGGGGCCTTACAAGCGGACTCAGGCACGGTGGGGGCCCGTCTCAAGAATTTCAGCGCGCAGTGGGCTCACTCGCAGGTGGACCCCTGGATCCTGCAGGTAGTATCTCAGGGGTACAAATTGGAATTCGAGACGTCTCCCCCTCGCCGGTTCCTGAAGTCTGCTTTACCAACGTCTACCCCCGACAGGGAGGCGGTATTGGAAGCCATTCACAAGCTGTATTCCCAGCAAGTGATAATCAAGGTACCCCTCCTACAACAGGGAAAGGGGTATTACTCCACGCTGTTTGTGGTACCGAAGCCGGACGGCTCGGTGAGACCCATTTTAAATCTGAAAGCCTTGAACACTTACATAAAAAGGTTCAAGTTCAAGATGGAGTCACTCAGAGCAGTGATAGCGAATCTGGAAGAAGGGGACTACATGGTGTCTCTGGACATCAAGGATGCTTACCTCCATGTCCCAATTTGCCCTTCTCACCAAGGGTACCTCAGGTTTGTGGTACAGAACTGTCACTATCAGTTTCAGACGCTGCCGTTTGGATTGGTCACGGCACCCCGGGTCTTTACCAAGGTAATGGCCGAAATGATGATTCTTCTTCGAAGAAAAGGCGTCTTAATTATCCCTTACTTGGACGATCTCCTGATAAGGGCACGGTCCAGAGAACAGTTAGAGGTCGGAGTAGCACTATCTCAAATAGTACTACGACAGCACGGATGGATTCTAAATATTCCAAAATCGCAGCTGATTCCGACGACACGTCTGCTGTTCCTAGGGATGATTCTGGACACAGTACAGAAAAAGGTGTTTCTCCCGGAAGAGAAAGCCAGGGAGTTATCCGACCTAGTCAGGAAACTCCTAAGACCAGGCCAGGTGTCAGTGCATCAGTGCACAAGGGTCCTGGGAAAGATGGTGGCTTCTTACGAAGCGATTCCATTCGGCAGATTCCACGCAAGAACTTTTCAGTTGGATCTGCTAGACAAATGGTCCGGATCGCATCTTCAAATGCATCAGCGGATAACCCTGTCTCCAAGGACAAGGGTGTCTCTCCTGTGGTGGTTACAGAGTGCTCATCTCCTAGAGGGCCGCAGATTCGGCATTCAGGATTGGGTCCTGGTGACCACGGATGCCAGCCTGAGAGGCTGGGGAGCAGTCACACAGGGAAAAAATTTCCAGGGCTTGTGGTCAAGCATGGAAACGTCACTTCACATAAATATCCTGGAACTAAGGGCCATTTACAATGCCCTAAGTCAGGCAAGGCCTCTGCTTCAGGGTCAGCCAGTATTGATCCAGTCGGACAACATCACGGCAGTCGCCCACGTAAACAGACAGGGCGGCACAAGAAGCAGGAGGGCAATGACGGAAGTGACAAGGATTCTTCGCTGGGCGGAAAATCATGTGATAGCACTGTCAGCAGTGTTCATTCCGGGAGTGGACAACTGGGAAGCAGACTTCCTCAGCAGACACGATCTTCACCCAGGGGAGTGGGGACTTCACCCAGAAGTCTTCCACATGATTGTAAACCGTTGGGAAAAACCAAAGGTGGACATGATGGCGTCTCGCCTCAACAAAAAACTGGACAGATATTGCTCCAGGTCAAGGGACCCTCAGGCAATAGCTGTGGACGCTCTGGTAACACCGTGGGTGTACCGGTCAGTGTATGTGTTCCCTCCTCTTCCTCTCATACCAAAAGTACTGAGAATCATAAGAAGGAGAGGAGTAAAGACTATACTCGTGGCTCCGGATTGGCCAAGAAGGACTTGGTACCCGGAAATTCAAGAGATGCTCACGGAAGACCCGTGGCCTCTACCTCTAAGACAGGACCTGCTCCAGCAGGGACCATGTCTGTTCCAAGACTTACCGCGGCTGCGTTTGACGGCATGGCGGTTGAACGCCGGATCCTGAAGGAAAAAGGCATTCCGGATGAAGTCATCCCTACCCTGATCAAAGCCAGGAAGGATGTAACCGTACAACATTATCACCGTATTTGGCGTAAATATGTTGCGTGGTGCGAGGCCAGGAAGGCCCCTACGGAGGAATTTCAACTGGGTCGATTCCTGCATTTCCTGCAAACAGGACTGTCTATGGGCCTCAAATTAGGGTCCATTAAGGTTCAAATTTCGGCCCTGTCGATATTCTTCCAAAAAAGAACTAGCTTCTGTTCCTGAAGTTCAGACGTTTGTCAAGGGAGTACTGCATATACAGCCTCCTTTTGTGCCTCCAGTGGCACCTTGGGATCTCAATGTAGTGTTGGGATTCCTAAAATCACATTGGTTTGAACCACTCACCACTGTGGACTTGAAATATCTCACATGGAAAGTGGTAATGCTGTTAGCCCTGGCTTCAGCCAGGCGTGTATCAGAATTGGCGGCTTTATCCTATAAAAGCCCTTACCTAATTTTTCATACGGACAGGGCAGAATTGAGGACTCGTCCTCAATTTCTCCCTAAGGTGGTTTCAGCATTTCACTTAAACCAACCTATTGTGGTGCCTGCGGCTACTAGGGACTTGGAGGATTCCAAGTTGCTGGACGTAGTCAGGGCCCTGAAAATATATGTTTCCAGGACGGCTGGAGTCAGAAAATCTGACTCGCTGTTTATCCTGTATGCACCCAACAAGCTGGGTGCTCCTGCTTCTAAGCAGACGATTGCTCGTTGGATTTGTAGTACAATTCAGCTTGCACATTCTGTGGCAGGCCTGCCACAGCCAAAATCTATAAAAGCCCATTCCACACGGAAAGTGGGCTCATCTTGGGCGGCTGCCCGAGGGGTCTCGGCTTTACAACTTTACGAGCTGCTACTTGGTCAGGGGCAAACACGTTTGCTAAATTCTACAAATTTGATACCCTGGCTGAGGAGGACCTGGAGTTCTCTCATTCGGTGCTGCAGAGTCATCCGCACTCTCCCGCCCGTTTGGGAGCTTTGGTATAATCCCCATGGTCCTTTCGGAGTCCCCAGCATCCACTAGGACGTTAGAGAAAATAAGAATTTACTTACCGATAATTCTATTTCTCATAGTCCGTAGTGGATGCTGGGCGCCCATCCCAAGTGCGGATTGTCTGCATTACTTTTACATAGTTATTGTTACAAAAATCGGGTTATTGTTGTTGTGAGCCATCTTTTCAGAGGCTCCTTCTGTTATCATGCTGTTAACTGGGTTCAGATCACAAGTTGTACGGTGTGATTGGTGTGGCTGGTAAGAGTCTTACCCGGGATTCAAAATCCTTCCTTATTGTGTACGCTCGTCCGGGCACAGTATCCTAACTGAGGCTTGGAGGAGGGTCATGGGGGGAGGAGCCAGTGCACACCAGCTAGTCCTAAAGCTTTTACTTTGTGCCCAGACTCCTGCGGAGCCGCTATTCCCCATGGTCCTTTCGGAGTCCCCAGCATCCACTACGGACTATGAGAAATAGAATTATCGGTAAGTAAATTCTTATTTTTTGCTCAAATGCTAGTCTACAAGACTTTCCAGAGAGGGCCTTCCATTAGAAACACATTCTCAACTGGACATTTTTTAACCGTTAAGTGCTTACTGAAAATGCAATTTTTCTGATAAGTGTACGCCCATCCTCATATATGCCTTCCTTTCACAAAACTTAAAACCTACTTGCCCACACCATCACAAGCTAGATTGTAAGGGTTCATAACGGAGGACCTAGACAACCTTTTGTGTTAGTTTGTATTAGTAGTATTATTTATTAGTTAAGTGCCAAAAGGTGTACTCAGCGCCATACAAGAGGTAGACATAAAACAAAGACGCTGAACAGAATAAATGTAATACACAAAAGTGAACCACTGAGAAATACGCTAGCCTGTATTGCTATTCTGAGATGCATGAAAGAGATTTTGGAGTACTTCCAGGTGATTTGGTTCTCAGAAATACATAAATGTATGACCAAAAGTAGGTGCTATTATTATGTAGTATAGGATCACCAGAGCTGGCTTGCCTTGTCTTCAAATGTATGTAATGGAGATCTCTGTATTGCTATTATCATGTAGGATGTTTTTCTCTTTAGCTGGTCCATTGCAGTTTGCTGGGAAAATGTATTAGTTTGTTTTTTCTAGTGTAGATTAACCCCTCCTGTATTCGTTTGGTTTTTCTAGTCTAAATTAACCCCTCGCTTACATGCACCTGTGATGGGTCAATACATTGATTTGTGCAACTACCATGCTGTGTATTGCTGTTCTGGGAGGCAGGAATGGAATCAGTAATTGGAGGGATGCTGATCTCTGTGCACAATGTTTGGAACACCATTGTGTTTTAAGGCCAGTACTCACTGGCCGATGCGGGAGAGATGTGTGCTGAGCGAACCGCTCAGCACACATCTCTCCCGCCGCTCAGCACAGCGCGATGTGTGCTGAGCGTGCAGGGGGAGACGGGGGGGGGGGGGGGGGCGCTCATTTCACCCAGCGGGTGAAATTAGCGACCCGCTAGATTGGCCTGCACGGCAGGCCAATCTAGCACCAGCGATAGCGTCAGATTGCTTAGATTTTAAGCAGCGATCGCTCCGTGAGTACCCCCCTTTACAGTTGTCATACAATGAGCTGTATCCTCCCAGCATAGCCCTGATCTCCTTTCCGTGTGATACGCTCTTTTCTGCTGCTGACAAGTGACTTACTAATACCCACAATATTCACTGCAGCACTGCCAACAACATTTTTAGAGACCATAGAGGGATCAGATTTTTTATGCAAATTAAAATACTCTAGTGTTTCATATGGTGCATTCTTATTCACCCAATGAAATAATCCATCTTTCAAATGTGAAATTATAGACTATAAATATGCAGAAAAAGGAAACATCTGCAATATAGATCAAGCAGCTATTTCTCTTTTATTTTTTAGTGAAACTGTAAATGCAGGTTCAGGTCTGTTTTATTTTTAACCTTTTGCAGTGGAAGAAAATCATTGTTGTTTAAGAAAACACTGTGGGCTCTATTTAATTCCAATACTTGCTGCTGGCCGCGCATTATGTTTAGTATCATAGTGATAACGGATATGGCACTGTCATCTAATAAGTTTCACCTCTCTGGCGAGGTCCAGCCATGCCCGCTACTCAGCGGCGTCCTCTGCACTGTTACTGGCAGCCTACCGCTGCCAGCAACGGGTTACCGAGTAATGCTAAATGGGTCATGCCTTGTTCTTAAATGGAGACATGCGCATGGAGGAAATATCACTCATACTGGGAAATGTAAAGGGATATGAATTTGGTAGCAAGCTCATAAACACCACTAGCAGTCACACATCGCTGGCAATCTTGGCTTACAAAATTCCTGATTTAATACCCAGTGGTATGGATGTTAAAAAGGCTTGAAAGGTAATAATCACTGGCGATTTGTTACAAAGACCTATGTCCAGCAAGATTGCTCATACTGCATCTGTCTGGCCAGCACATAATAAAGGGGCACAAGAACCAAAAGGTATTAAGTGGTCACTAATAAATACTTACACTTATGGGGCACAATTACAGTAGTTTTCTTTATTACAGGGGATAAATTAGTAATAAACAAAGTAACAGTTTATTTATGCAGATAATACGGTATTAAATAAATAGTAGGGGCTAATATTTATAAATCAATGCATGCAGATTGAGCATTCTCTCCAGCCAGAGGCACGCTTTATTTTTTTCTGGCAGGTTTGGTGGTAGTTTGCGTAACCACACTTTGGTAAAAATAAAAAATAAATCATTATGGAGAGTTATGTTTGAAATTTACAATTTTCCGATGAGTTCTAAAATGAATGCCAAAATTGTTTTGATCAAATTACACTCCATTACATGGATGTGTTTATACACAGGCGAGTCACATTATTAGGATCACCAACTAATAGCCAGAGTAACCGCCGTGTGCAGCACGGACAGCAGCTAGACGAGCTGAACTGTCATTTTAGACAAACGTCTGGTAGCCCCAGGTTCATTTTGTCAGTGCACTGCTCCACTGTAACGTGTCGGATCGGCCCTAAAACACCTTTGTGGCCGATGTTCACCTCTCACATCAGTGGCACGTGGTGCTCCGCAGTTACCACGTCTGTTATTTGCAATGGTGCCGTTTGTTCAGTCACGATACACCTTCACCACAGCAGCACGTGGACAATTCACAAACATAACAAAATACAGCCACCCTTGGCCCGAACGCCTATAATCATAATTTTTTGCAACTCGGATATATCGCCCCTTTTACCCATGACAGAAAAAAGGTGATATGTGTGCAGACGGCCTATTGCACACCTTATATACCCAAGAAGCCAGCACACGACACGTAACGTACTTCATGGGCTATACGCTGCCGACATCAAATGTAGGAGGTGGTCATAATAATATGACTCAACCGTGTATTACCAAATACTTTACCAAGCTCTATGATTTGTACTGCTGCTACATATTTACTGGCATACTTATCTCTATACATGTATGTAATCTGCTAATGCCACATGAATAGTTTATTAAGTGCAATAATTATACATGTTACGATTTAGACTATTCGCACTCTCTACTGCAAATTGTAAGAATGTTAGTAACAGTATGCTATCACATAACTGCTTTTAATATAGTTTAAATCAACAGCAAGGGCACTTTCAGTTAACCTTTACCTTTCCAAACCGCCCATTTTTAAGTCTGACAGATAAACTTTATAAAGTTCAGACATCTTCATAGACTACCAAATCACTTATATAAAATCCTGAATTCAATACCAGCTACCTTTGCCATTTAGGTAGACAATTAGCAATAGTAATGAAAATGATGCAGTAGGTGGGCATGCATTTCTTACCAAACATTTGCTAAGAACCTCATTTTGTACTCCATGTTAAATTGTACAGTTTACTATAATTGTTCTGATTATCAGTATTCTTAGTGCACATGCAGTTATCTTTTCCATCTGTGTGGCACTACAAGTCTCAGCATAATAGCACCTCTTGATATTAATCTTAGGGTGTGCAGTCCAACCCCCCCCCCCCCCCCCCTCCCTTTTTTTTAACATAACATCTCTATATGTTCATTAAGTAGAGTGTGGTAAAGAAAATACAGAAATTTTGACTAGCTTGGGTATAAAGTGTATCTGGATAACCTATCGCTCTAATCACAAAGCATGCTGGGATTTGCATGTTAAGACAGAGAGACGCAGGTTGCCTGCTGGTGGCATAATTATGACAATTATAAAATAATGGGCTAGAATGTTCATGCTTGTTGCCACTGTGATGGCCTTTTTTTTACATCTGTTGCTATTTCTCGAAGTGCACGATCTGTATGACAATACAATGTTCATAATATCATCTTTTTATGCATATTGTTTGTACATTTTTGAACTGATGCTTGAAACAATTATAGTTATAAAATAACGGACTCTGATTGTAAAACAAGTATTAAAGCCTTTACTGTTAAATAACACTGTTTAAAAAAGTTGATTTACTTATACCCTTTTCAGACAGAAAATTAAATTACCGGGTGAATCAGTTCCACCCGGTAATTTCATGAAACACGCGGATCCCTTTTCTGTGTGAAAGGGTCAGCTTGGGTACAAATTCACGGGACTTCGACCCCGGAATCTACCAGGGACGGAGACACAGGAATTATGACACGGTTTGACCCTTTCACACAGCCAAAATACCCGTGTTGATCTGCAAATTAGCGGGTCGAAAATTCTCGACCCGGTAATTTGCATGTCTGTGTGAAAGGGGAGGTCAGGCAGGTCCAGGCAAAACGACCCGGCATTGAAATGTCGGGTAATTGACGGTACTTTCAGACTTTTCTGTCTGAAAGTGGTATTACTTACTAAATAAATGCATTACAACAGTTTAGAGTTCATTTTCAGCCCTATACAGGTCTGCGAAAAAATAAAATACCCTGTACCGAATGCCAACATCCATGATAATCCCATACTCTTGCTGAAAGTGAATACCACAAATTAGCCTCACAAAATGAAAAATGCTATCACTGGTTAGATTGTAAGCTATTGTGTACAGAAACCTCTCTGCAATATTCAAACTGAATACATAATTATATGATGAGATACCAATTGTGTGTTTGCTTCAATAATTTACATAATTATTATTGGAGTTTGATAAATCTGTGCTTTCTGAGAGCATTTTCTGGATCACTGTATGAGATTATAACTGCCATCATAGCAGATGTCAAGTAAATACAATATTAGGAAGACAAACATTTAGGGCTAGTCAAACCTATCCATGGTTATTGTACTTTACAGCTGTTAATGTAATAAAGCTACCTTAGAGATAAACTGTTACTTATATTCTCATTCCCAATTTTAAAGACAGGTTGGCAATTTTAGATTGTTGCACAATTTATTTGACCCATATATTTGCACACTACCAGTACAATTACTTAGGGGTATATGCAATTACCGGCGAATCGCGGCAATTTTTCGCCCGTTATTTTATTCGACCGTCGAATTCCGGCAAGTGGGTGCCGGAATTCAACATAATCAATAAAAAACGGATTCGACAGTCCCGCTGTCGAAAAATGGCCGATTTGACGGATTTTGATCCGATTTTAAAAAAAACGGAAAAAACTGTAAAAAACCCGAAAAAAATTGCGTGGGGTCCCCCCTCCAAAGCATAACCAGCCTCGGGCTCTTCGAGCCGGTCCTGGTTCTAAAAATCCGGGGGGGGGGGGGGGAAATGACAGGGGATCCCCCGTATTTTTTAAACCAGCACCGGGCTTGTACTTTCAAGGTGTGCGTGTCCTGTTTTTATTTGGGTATTTTTTTCCAGCAGAACTACAGGTACCAGCGGGCCCGTTTTTCTCCCGCATGCTGGTACTTGTGGTTCTCCAAGTACCAGCTTGTGAAGGAGGCTTGCTGGGACTTGTAGTACTACTGGATAAAACAATATTCTTTCAATTTTCACAAAGCTATCAGCCCTCCATCCGCAGCCCTTGGATGGGGGGACAGCCTCGGGCTTCATCCCTGGCCCTTGGGTGGCTGGGGGGGGACCCCTTGATTGAAGGGGTCCCGACTCCCCCAGGGTACCCCGGCCAGGGGTGACTAGATGGATATTTAATGCCACGGCCGCAGGGCGCTGTATAAAAGTGACCCCTGGCTATGGCATTATCTGTCCAGCTAGTGGAGCCCGATGCTGGTGTAAAAAATATGGGGGAACCCCTACTCTTTTTGTCCCCCGTTTTTTTTTGCACCAGCACCAGGCGCAGAGCCCGGTGCTGGTTTTAAAAATACGGGGGATCCCCTGTCATTTTTCCCCCCGGATTTTTAGAACCAGGACCGGCTCGAAGAGCCCGAGGCTGGTTATGCTTAGGAGGGGGGACCCCACGCAATTTTTTTTCAGATTTTTACCATTCCATTTAAAAAAAAAAAAAAAATGTAAAAAAAAATATTTAAAAAAATATATAAACAATACTTGTGCCTCCAAAATAGACAAACCAAGTACCTAATCCCTTCTAATATAAATAGATATGCTATTACCAATAAAAAAAACACCAAAAAAAACATGTTTTTAAAAAATTTTATTAGCTTCCCCCACCAAAGTGTGGCGGATTGAAAATGACTAAAAGCACTGTTGTCGAATTTCCAAACTTCAATTGAATATACTTTTGGCGAATTGCCGCATTTGTACCATTGCAGAAATGTCGAATTTGACAAATGTCGAATTTCAAAAAGTCGAATTTGGAAAGTCCGTTTTTTTTGACGGAAAGTACTGAATTGCATTGTCGAATTTTTCTTGGGGGGGGGGGGGCGAAAATGTCCCGATTTTCGACATTTTCGGGAATTCGACCGCAATTGCATATACCCCTAAGGGTCTGTTCACATATCTGGACCTTTGAACTAGAGAAGTGCAGGTTTGGATTTACCCGGATCTCAAAACGGCATTTTATTGGCTCTTGGATGTAACGTGTTTTGGATAGCCAATAAGAAAAATCCTGTACACCTATCTAAATGCACAGGAAAAGCAAACAAAAGGAAGAAACTACTGAAATTGCCATCAGAGGCTGCTTTGTATACCGTTTCCGTTTTCTGATATTTACTCGGGGAACAATAGACCTCACGTGGATCTCCTGTTATACCTGACCTCACTTGTCCACTTCGTGATTGATGTGAGGTCAGCCAGACAGCAGACTTTGGGTGCACGACACAGAAATTCTGTATCACTGATGGCAGCGGGCCACATACTACAATAACAAGAGTAAACGCTTCCTTGTGATACTTCCTGTCACCTGCTTTGTGAGAAAAAGCAGCTTTCCTTTTTTGAGTGAAAGGATGAAACATCTACAGGGAAAGATTTCAATACAGAAACTATACCAAATCTAAGTTAATATAATATTCCTGTATGCACATTAGAAAATGGTCCGTTGTGCTGCATTCATATTCTCAGTAATTCAATATGTGCTTTGACAACTCATTCATGTACTCCTGTGAATAAGTCTCATAAACTTGAATACAACCATTTATTGGGTTTAACTGCAATATATTAAACTACAGTCTTCTTTCATTATGGAGACACAAATTGTATGATTTGCGTGTGGCATACAGTGCAAGAAATAAAATAATAGGATTTTAATTACCTACCGGTAAATCCTTTTCTCGTAGTGGTAGAGGACACTGGGGTCCATTTAGTACCATGGGGTATAGACGGGTCCACTAGGAGCCATGGGCACTTTAAGAATTTGATAGTGTGGGCTGGCTCTTCCCTCTATGCCCCTCCTACCAGACTCAGTCTAGGAAACTGTGCCCGAAGAGACGGACATACTTTGAGAGAAGGATAGATAAGGATAGTGGTGAGATTCCGAAACAAGTACATACAACAAGAGGAAAGCCAAGTCAAACCAGTCCAATTGGAGGAACTGCAGCACCACATTGAGATCCCAAGGTTCCGTGGGAGGCACAATGGGAGGTTGGATATGCAGAACACCTTTCAAGAATGTCTGGACTTCAGGGAGAGAAGCCAATTGTTTCTGAAAGAAAATGGACAAGGTCGAAACATGGAATTTTATGGAGCCCAGACGCAGGCCCACATCCACCCTGCCTGCAGAAAAAGCAGGAAACATCCCAGATGACATTCCACCGCAGAATAATTTCTGCTCTCACATCAAGAGACGTATTTCTTCCAAATACGACAAAATGCTTAGACGTTACCCCCTTCCTGGCTTGGATCATAGTCAGGATAACCTTCTTAGGGATCCCTCTCCTGGCTAGAATCAGCCAATCAATTTCCATGCCGTCAAACGTAGCCGCGGTAAGTCCTGATAGATGAACGGGCCCTGTTGCAGAAGATCCTCGCAAAGAGGTAGAGGCCACGGATTTTCGAGGAGCATCTCCAGAAGGTCTACGTACCAGGCCCTTCTTGGCCAGTCCGGAGCAATGAGTATTGGTTGAACCTTTTCCCTTTTTATTCATTTTAGAATTCTTGGGATCAGAGGAAGTGGAGGAAACACGTACACCATCTGATAGACCCATGGAGTTGTCAGGGCGTCTATCGCAACTGCCTGTGGGTCTCTCGACCTGGAACAATACCGCCTGAGCTTCTTGTTGAGACGAGAGGTCATCATGTTGATTTGTGGATATCCCCATTGACTTGTCAAGCACATGAACACTTCCGAGTGAAGGCCCCACTCCCTGAGTGCAGATCGTGTCTGCTGAGGAAGTCTGCTTCCCAGTTGTCTACTCCCGGAATGAAGACCGTTGACAACACCACAACGTTTCTGCCCAGAGGAGAATTCTTGACACCTCTGACATTGCTGCTCTGCTTTCCGTTCTGCCCTGTCGGTTTATGTACGTTACTACGATCACATTGTCCGACTGGACCTGAATTGCCCGTTCTTGAAGATGTGAAGGGCGTTGTATATGGCCCTGAGTTCCAGAATGTTGATTGGAAGGATGACTTCCTGACTTGATCATCTTCTATGAAACTGCACCCCCTGAGCGACTACTCCCCAACCTCTGAGGCTTGTGTCTGTGGTTAACAGAATCCAGTTCTGAATTCCGAACCTCCGTCCTGCGACGAGGTGAGAAGACTGTAGCCACCACAGAAGGGAGACCCTGAGCGACTGCTCCCCAACCTCTGAGGCTTGTGTCTGTGGTTAACAGAATCCAGTTCTGAATTCCGAACCTCCGTCCTGCGACGAGGTGAGAAGACTGTAGCCACCACAGAAGGGAGATCCTGGCCTTTGGCGACAGATGGATCCTCTGGTGCATGTGAAGATGTGATCCGGCTTCAGGACATCCGGAACAATCGACTGGATTACCAATGCCTTTTCCAACAGAAGGAACACAATTTGTGACTCCGTGAATGATACTGGACAAAGGTTCTAGGTGAGATTTTGGAAGGTTCGGAATCCACCCCGTGATCCTGGAGGAGTCTGGTTGAGAGAGCAATGCTGTCCAGCAACCTTTCCCTGGACGGCTCTTTTATCAGGAGATCATCCAGGTACGGAATTCTTGCAGAGTAGAAACATCATCTCTGCCATCACCTTGGTGAACACCCTCGGTGCCGTGGAGAGACCAAATGGCAGGGCCTGGAACTGGTAGTGACAGTCCTGCAGTGCAAACTGGTGATAAGCCTGATGAGGCGGCCAGATCGGAATATAAAGGTACGCTTCCTTGATATCCAGAGACACTAGGAAGTACCCCTCCTCCAGACCTGAGATCACCGCTCTCAGAGACTCCATCTTGAATTTGAACACTCGTAAGTACAGGTTCAAAGACTTGAGGTTCAGAATTGGTCTTACCGAACTGTCCGGCTTCGGTACTACGAACAAGTTGGAATATTACCCCTTGTTTAGTGGATGAGGTGGAACTGGAACAATGACCTGAGTCTGTACCAGTTTTTGGATGGCATGCTGTAACATTATACTTCCGCATGTGAAACTGTCAAGCCTGATTTGAAGAATCTGTGAGGTGGGAGCTTTTGAAACACCAGTCTGTAGTCCTGGGAAATAAGATCTATGACCCAGGGATCCTGGCACGAATTTGACCAGATCTGACTGAAGAATTGTAGTCGGGCTCCCACCTGACAGCCTTCCAGGCATTGCGGTCCACCGTCATGCTGAAGTCTTTGAGGAAGTAGAGCCTGAGCTCTGTTCCTGAGCACCTGCTTTTGATGGTTTGCGTGGTTTACCTCTTGCACTGCTGGAGGATGTAGAAGCACCTCTGGATTTGCCCTTGAACTTGGCCGTACGAAAGGACTGTAACTTAGAAGCTGAATAAGTCTTCTTGGTAGGTGGGGCTGCGGAAAGAAGATATGTAGACTTACACGCAGTAGCTGTGGAGATCCATTTGTCTAATTCATCTCCAAACAAGGCTTCTCTTGTGAATGGTAGGCCTTCCACACCTTTGCTGGAGTCCGCGTCAGCAGTCCACTGGCGTTGCCACAAGCCCCTGCGTGCTGACACTGCCATGGCGGTGGTGCATGCGTTAAGCACGCCTATTTCCTTTATGGCTTCCACCATAAAGTTTGCAGAGTCCTGTATATGCTGTAGGAGTAAGACAACATCCCCCCTATATAAGGAATCTAAACCCCTCAATTAGCTTACCTGACCATTTAGCAATGGCTTTAGTGATCCACGCACATGCAATAGTGGGTCTTTGGGCCACCCCAGCAGCTGTGTACAATGATTTGAGTGTAGTCTCAATTTTGCGATTAGCCGTGTCTTTCAGGGAGAATGCACCAGGGACAGGCAATACAATTACGTGACAGCCTAGAGACTGATGCGTCCACTATCGGTGGATTTTCCCATTTTTTCCTTTCCTCCAGAGGAAAAGGAAAAGATGAAAGCTACCTTTTAGGGATCTGAAACTTCTTATCAGGATTAACCCATAGTTCTTCAAACAGGGTATTCAATTCCTATGACACAGGAAAAACAAGTTTTATGGTAAGAACTTACCTTTGTTAAAACTTTTTCTGCGAGGTACACTGGGCTCCACAAGGATAGACATTGGGGTGTAGAGTAGGATCTTGATCCGAAACACCAACAGGCTCAAAAGCTTTGACCTTCTTCCCAAGATGCATAGCGCCGCCTCCTTTATCACCCCGCCTCCGTGCACAGGAGCTCAGTTTTGTTAACCAGCCCAATGCAGTAGCAAGTAAAAGAGACGACAACTGCCAGTTGCCACAAACACCACACTCTCCCGACAAGAGAAGTGTCAGCGGCTAATGCCATACCAACCCAAAGAAGCTAAGTGCATCATGGTGGGCGCCTTGTGGAGAAGAAAGAGTTTTAACAAAGGTAAGTTCTTACCATAAAACTCGTTTTCTGCTGCGGGGTACACTGGGCTCCACAAGGATAGACTTTGGGGATGTCCTAAAGCAGTTCCTTATGTGAGGGGACGCACTGTAGTGGGCACAATAACCCGGCGTCCAAAGGAAGCATCCTGGGAAGCGGCGGTATTGAAGGCATAGAACCTAATGAACGTGTTCACTGAGGACCACGTAGCCGCCTTGCACAATTGTTCAAGGGTCGCACCACGGCGGGCCGCCTAAGAAGGTCCAACAGACCGAGTAGAATGGGCTGTAATGTGAGCAGGAGCTGACAGACCAGCCCTCACATAAGCATGTGCAATCACCATTCTAATCCATCTGGCCAAAGACTGCTTGTGAGCAGGCCAGCCCCGTTTGTGAAATCCAAACAGAATAAAGAGAGAATCAGATTTCCTAACAGAAGCAGTTCTCTTCACATAGATACGTAGAGCTCGTACCACATCCAAAGACCGCTCTTTGGGAGACAGATCAGGAGAAACAAGTGCCGGAACCACAATCTCCTGGGTAAGGTGGAACGAAGAAACCACCTTAGGTAAATAACCGGGACGAGTCCTAAGAACCGCCCGGTCACGGTGAAATATCAGATACGGGGAACTACAAGACAAGGCACCCAAATCCGACAGTCTCCTAGCTGAAGCAATAGCCAGCAGAAACACCACCTTAAGGGAAAGCCACTTAAGATCAGCTGAACCAAGAAGTTCAAACAGAGACTCTTGTAACGCCTCCAAAACCACCTACAAGTTCCAAGGAGCCACAGGTGGGACATAGGGAGGTTGGATACGCAACACACCCTGAGTAAAGGTATGTACATCAGGTAAGGTCGCAATTTTTCTCTGAAACCAAAACGACATCTCAGATATTTGAACCTTGAGGGAGGCCAGACACAGGCCTAAGTCCAGGCCCTGCTGAAGAAAGGCCAACAACTTGGCTATACTAAACTTGGAAGCGTCATAATCGGTAGATGCGCACCAAACAAAGTAAGAATGCCAGACCTTATAGTAAATCCGAGCAGAAGCCGGTTTCCGGGCCCGCAACATAGTTTGAATGACCGCCTCAGAAAACCCTTTAGCCCTCAAGACGGAAGCTTCAAGAGCCACGCCGTCAAAGACAGCCGGGCTAGGTCCTGGTAGACACAGGGGCCCTGAACGAGGAGGTCTGGGCGTTGTGGAAGTAGAATTGGACGCTCCGAAGATAGGCCCTGCAGGTCTGAAAACCAGTGCCGTCTGGGCCATGCTGGAGCTATGAGAAGCAGAATTCCTCTTTCTTGTTTAAACTTCCGAATTACCCTGGGCAGGAGTGACACCGGAGGGAACACGTACGGCAGCCGAAACCTCCACAGCACCGCCAGCGCATCCATGAATGCTGCTTGAGGATCCCTTGTCCTTGTTCCGAAGACTGGAACCTTGTGATTGTGTTGAGACGCCATCAGATCTACGTCTGGAAGGCCACACTTTTTCACTAGAAGTTGAAACACTTCTGGATGGAGGCCCCACTCACCGGCATGCACGTCCTGACGACTGAGAAAGTCCGCTTCCCAAATCAGGACACCCGGAATGAATATTACCGATATGGCCGGTAGATGGCGTTCCGCCCAATGTAGAAACCGTGAGACTTCCTTCATTGCCAAAAGGCTTCGAGTGCCGCCTTGATAAGTTATGTAAGCCACTGTGGTGGCGTTGTCCCACTGTACTTGAACAGGACGGTTCTGAATTAAATGCTGGGCCAGGGTCAACGCAATGAAGACCGCCCGCAATTCCAGAATGTTGATCGAGAGGAGAGATTCCTCTTTGGTCCACCGACCCTGAAGGGAGTGTTGCTCCAGCACCGCTCCCCAACCTCTGAGACTGGCATCTGTCGTCAACAGGACCCAGTCGGATATCCAGAAGGGACGGCCCCTGTACAATCGTTGGTCCTGGAGCCACCAGTGCAGCGACAGACAGACCTCCGGAGTCAATGAGATCATGTGAGACCTGATCCGGTGGGGCAGGCCATCCCACTTGGCTAGAATCAGCCTCTGGAGGGGGCGAGAATGAATTTGAGCATACTCCACCATGTCGAATGCTGATACCATGAGGCCCTGCACCTGCATTGCCGAATGTATCGACACTTGCGGACGAGAAAGGACAAGAACAACCGCTGGTTGTGAGAGTCCAATAGCGCCCCCAGGTGCTCCATGCTCTGAGCAGGGACCAGGGAGGATTTCTTCCAGTTGATGAGCCACCCGTGGCCTTGTAGAAACTGGACAGTCATATCCAGATGACATAGGAGAATATCTGGGGAATTTGCCAGGATTAACAAGTCATTCAGATACGGCAGTATCCTGACCCCTTGATGGCGGAGTACCACCGTCATCACCGCCATAACTTTGGTGAAGACTCGCGGAGCCGTAGTTTAACCAAAAGGTAACGCCCGAAACTGGTAATGGAGGTTGCCAATCGCAAACCTCAGGTATTGCTGATATGACACTGCTATAGGAATATGCAGGAACCATCCTGTATGTCCAGGGAGACCATGTAATCCCCAGGTTCCAAGACCAGAACTATAGAGCGAAGGGTTTCCATACATAACTTGGAAACTTTCACAAACCTGTTCAATGCCTTGAGATTGAGAATGGTCCGAGAGGACCCGTTCGGTTTCGGGACTAGAAACAGCGGAGAATAGTACCCCCGGCCCCTCTTAGCAAGAGGCACCTGTACTATGACTCCTGTATCAAGGAGGGTCTGTACCACCGAATGTAGAGTGTTTGCCTTTGTCTGGTCCAACGGGATGTCTGTCAGGCAAAATCGATGAGGGGGACGGTTTTTGAAGGCTATGGCGTAACCTTGAGTGACGACTTCCCATACCCAGGCATCTGAAGTGGTCTTCAACCATTCCTGGGTATACCCTAGAAGCCGGCCACCCACCCTGGGATCCCCCAGGAGGATGCCCCCCCCTGTCATGCGGCAGGCTTATCCGTCTTGGACGCTGGCAGACGGGCATCCCAGGCTCTTTTGGGCTTCGGCTTACCAGGTTTGGAAGTGCTGGCCTGCTTGTTGTATGCCTGACATTTTGCTTTACCTGAAGGACGAAAGGGGCGAAAGGAAGTACCTTTAGCCTTCGACACAGAAGGAGCGGTACTTGGCAGACAGGCAGTTTTGGCAGTAGCCAAGTCAGCCACTATCTTATTTAATTCTTCCCCAAACAGAATATCTCCCTTGAAAGGGAGTACCTCCAGGGTTTTTCTAGAGTCCAGATCCACAGACCAGGATCTCAGCCACAATATCCAGCAAGCCAGGCCTGATGTAGTAGAGGCCTTGGCTGCTAGAATACCGGCATCAGAAGCAGCCTCTTTAATATAGTGAGAAGCTGTGACAATATATGACAAGCATTGTCTAGCATGGTCAGAAGAGATTTCAGCTTCCAACTCTAGGGCCCATGCTTCAATAGCCCCTGCAGTGTTGCTGCAATAGAGGGCCTTTGTGCAGCACCCGTGAGGGTGTAAATCGCTTTCAGACAACCCTCCACACTTTTATCCGTAGGCTCTTTTAGAGACGTGACGGTAGTGACAGGTAGAGCTGAGGAAACCACCATCCTAGCCACATGTGAGTCTATTGGAGGAGGCGTTTCCCAATTTTTAGACAGCTCTGGCGCGAGGGGATAGCGAGCTAGCATCTTCTTTGAGGCACAAACTTCTTTCCCGGGTTTCCCCAGGGTTCCTGACGTATCTCCACTAGGTGGTCAGAGTGAGGTAAAACTTGTTTAACCACCTTCTGACGCTTGAACCTATCTTGTTTCTTAGGAGGGACGGATGGCTCGGGATCATCCGTAATCTGTAAAATCAACTTAATAGCCTCCAAAAGATCAGGAACATCCACATGTGAACTACCCTCCCCATCAGCAGTATCTGTGTCAGAATCTGTAGGGTCAGTGTAAGCACCATCTTCATCAGACGAGGTGTCAGTGACAGCAGTGGATTGTGAGGAGATAAGAGCTCGCTTAGAGGACCCCTTGGTCTTAGGCGAGCGAGGGTCAGACTTTTTAGTAGTCAAGGACTGGTTCAACTTCTTCAATTGAGCAAATTATCCGCCCACACACGGTTGCACCGGCATAGGAGGTCCCATAGGGGGTTAGTTTAGTAATGTAGAAGCGTGAGGAAAGTAGCCCACGGTGGGTCATTATGTACCCCTGTTGCTACAATCCCACTGGGGGGCCAGGAGCCCCCAGAACCAGAGCCCACAGCTGCTATATTTTCCTCATAGATATCTGTGGCTTCAGCAACACCGGCAGTGTGTTCAGCCCCAGAACCGTTACCCTCAGAAGCAGACATGATATAACTTGCAGTATCAGGTAACACAGTACAATTGGCAACAGCACAATACCTCTTACCCAAACACCTGCGCAATAGCAGAGATAAAGGAGAGATATGGTGAATAAAATCACAGAGAAAAATACGTATTAAAGTAGATCATTGTGAAAATCCAATATCAATATAAAACCTGACGCACCAAGCCCCCTCAGGTTATAGAATATAGGGATAGCAAGTTGAGTGAAAGACACAAAATGGACACCACTCAGCTAGCTAATGCACACACAGATAGTCACAGTTTGTACAATGCAGAGGTTATTACTAACAATAATACTGCACTGGACTAGCTTATATATATAGCTATATAGTCAATAGATATAACACTGCACAGTAAGAACTGGATGTATATCACAGGGTAATTGTACTAGAAAACCCTGACAAAATGCACTCTTTCTTAACTAGCACTGTCTAAAAAGGCAGGTAGAATACTAAAGTGTCATGTAAAGTCACAGCACTGGCAACCAGGCGGCTTTACACAGGAGGATTTGCCCAAGCAGTCCCAGGAACAGTGAAGCTGAGAGATAATGGCGCCCAGACACTGACAGGGAGTGAGGGAGACAGATATGCAGCTCCAGGGCGGGAACATTTGCGGGAAATGGCGCCCTGGGGCTGGGGGAGCGGCTCCAGGTCTAAGCCTTATTCCCTCTGCTGGCAAAACCACCGGGTACTGCGGGCTACTTGTAAAAAGGTTTAGAGAGAAAACCTGACCTGTACCCATGCCCTGGTGATCTAGTGGGATCGCCTGTACTGCCACAGTGTCCACCTCCAGCGCGCACGGCCCGCCTCCCACCGGCCGCGCCGGATCGCGATAAAGTTGGGGTACCTCCTCCTGAAGTGTGGCCACGCGATTCCGGAGAGCCCCAGCCGTTTGTGGCTAACTTGGAAGAAAACCGGAGCCTCCTGCTGTAGGTACCCGGCAACCAGGGCACGGGAGTGTACAGCGCCGCTGGGGGAGAGATGGAGCTGCAGCAGGCAATGTCTACTGACATCCAACACAATCTGTGTCTCTGCTGCAGCCCTTGTAGTCTTCTTTTTTCCTCAGAAAAAGCTTTTTCTAGAGCTGCTGTGAGCAGCTCTTCCTGTTACATGCTTGCACTGCAAGCACCAACTGCAAACTTAGCTCCTGTGCACGGAGGCGGGGTGATATAGGAGGCGGCGCTATGCATCTTGGGAAGAAGGTCAAAGCTTTTGAGCCTGTTGGTGCTTCGGATCAAGATCCTACTCTACACCCCAATGTCTATCCTTGTGGAGCCCAGTGTACCCCGCAGCAGAAAGTAACTTAAGTTTACATTAAAATAAGATTCCTCACACTCCTCTGACACCTTATCAGGTATATGCAGAACATCTCTGATAGCCTCTATAAGAGCCTCTATTCCCTGTGACAGAGCTGCAACCCCCCCCCCCTCTGAGTCCACCTCACCCTCCTCCATGTCTGACATGTCAGCGTCAGAGTCAGACTGCGGGAGCTTCCTCCAGCGTGACCGTCTCCTCCGGGCACATTTTCTAAACTGAGTCTGGTAGATGGGGCATAGAGGGAGGAGCCAGCCCACACCAGTGCCGTAACTAGGCATTTTAGCTCTGTGTGCAAGAAACGGCATTGGCGCCCCCCCCCATGCAAGAAAAAGGCAGTGCGCGTCGCAGGCGCGCGTTAAATATATAGGAGCGTGGCTTCATGGGGAATGGGTGTGGCCACAAAATAATATCAATTCATACTACGGTGCACAGTAGTCTCCATTATTCAAATTACGCCGTACAGTAGCGCCACTACGCCAGGTAGAGCCCCATTTTACACATTACGGCAGCCAGTCCCCGTTTGTACACATTACGGCAGACAGCGTCCCCTTTTTACACATTACGGCAGACCGCCTCCTTTTTACACATTACGGCAGACAGCTTCCCCCTTTTTACACATTACGGAAGACAGCGTCCCCCTTTTTACACATTACGGCAGACAGCGTCCCCTTTTTACACTGTACGGCAGACAGCGTCCCCTTTTCACACATTACGGCAGACAGCATCTCCCCTTTTTACACATACGGCAGACAGGGTCCCCCTTTTTACACTGTACGTCAGACAGCATCCCCCTTTTTACACATTACGGCAGACAGCGTTCCCTTTTCACACTGTAAAGCAGACAGAGTCCCCTTTTTACACTGTACGGCAGACAGCGTCCTCCTTTTTACACATTACGGCAGCCAGTCCCCCTTTTTACACATTGCGGCAGACAGCATAGATAGAGAGATAGATAGACAGACAGACAGACACCATCTCTTCCTGCTGGCTCAGGCTCCTCGGTGCAGGCTTCATGCAGCAGATCCCGGGCAGGGGAGGAGGGAGGGGGACTGGAGCCGCAGCAGCGCAGTGTAATTGATGGTGGCAACGCTGCAGCAGTCCCTTTCCTTCCGCATTGGCTGGCCGACGCCACTGTGAATGCTGGGATTAGGGAAGAGCATCCCAGCATTCACAGCAGCGCCGGGCAGACAATGTGGAAAGAGAGGGACTGCTGCAGTGGCAACACTACCAATTACATAGCGCTGCTGCGGCTCCAGTCCCACTCCCTCCTCCTCCCCCCCTGCCTCCCGCACTGCTGCTCTCCTCTTCTCCTCCGGCCGCGGCGCACACAGCACAGGCGGATTGTAATGAGTCAGTTTGACTCATTACAAGCCGCTGCCCGTTGCGCCCTCAGGGCGACTGCGCTGTGTGCCAGGCACACCTGTAGTTACGGCTCTGTCCCACACTATCAAATTCTTAAAGTGCCCATGGCTCCTAGTGGACACGTCTATACCCCATGGTACTAAATGGACCCCAGTATCCTCTAGGACGTAAGAGAAATATCTGATTCAATGAAAAGGATGACACTTGACACTGATACACTGTTTCGTGAATTAGTATCGGTTTCAAATACAGAGACTCTTGGTTATCTGTCTACTTTATACTATCTTATCTAATCAAAAGGTGTCTTTTTGAGTGGACCTGCAGTCTTATGAGTACTATGTATAAGTAGAACTGTCTTCTTCCTCCCTAATGTAACTGGTCTGGCCAGATACCAAGAAGTCAGAAAAATGTGTTGCATAATTTAACAGTGCAGGGGAAGGTCACTGCAGACTGCAGTGTGTATCCATCATGAGATAGATAGATAGATAGATAGATAGATAGATAGATAGATAGATAGATAGATAGATAGATAGATAGATAGATAGATAGATACAGAGGCAGAACTCTGGGAGGCAACGGAGTCATCTGCCGCCGGGCTCCTGCTCTGAAGGGGGGCACCTCTACTCCTATTCTGTGACACCATTGAATTGAGTTAATTGATAGCTGTCGCTGTCTTTTCAGTGGCCGACTTCCACACTGGTCCCTGCACCTAACAAATCACACCCTCTTTATTATACTGAATATACACATTTTACAAGTATCACATCCAGGATTAGAAACCACATCCTATTACACTGGAAGCAGACACCTTACTGATGAAGCTGTTTGCTCCTGTATAGGAAATGTGAGAATTTAACTATATGAAGATACTTCTCTGACAATTACACATAACTTCATATAGTTACAATTCTCATGCTTCCTCTACAGGAGCAAATAACTCCATCAGTAAAGTGTCTGCTGTTAGTGTAACAGGTCATGGGTTCTAATCCTGGGTATGACTGTTATAAAATGTGTGATTTAAAATAAAGGACAGTTAAATGTATAAATACAGTATATACATTTTTTTCAGAACACTCCACATACACACACACACATACATATACACACACGACCACATACATACATATATTTATCTTAATATAGGAAATAGGGGGGCACCAATATTTATCTTGCCTCCGGGCAACTGTGATGAACTTACGCCACTGGATAGATAGATTTTCTGAGAGACATCCATTTGATAATATGGGGGGGGGGATTCAATTATGGACTAAGGGGGCGAATTGACTCTTCTGCAGTGTTCCCTCCTTCACCTGACCAGCCGAATGCCACATTCGCTTAAAAGTGCTCACTATCTATGGCATAGCGAGCACTTTTGAG
Source organism: Pseudophryne corroboree (assembly GCF_028390025.1). Classification (NCBI taxonomy): domain Eukaryota; kingdom Metazoa; phylum Chordata; class Amphibia; order Anura; family Myobatrachidae; genus Pseudophryne; species Pseudophryne corroboree. The sequence continues at coordinate 576,971,189 of NC_086447.1, read as the reverse complement.
CAAGATCCCTGTCGCCATAAAGTGCGTTAGTTTTGGTCTGATACCTAATTCAATTCCCTCCTTAGACACATAGGAAATCCAGTGTCCTTGCGACCTCTAGCCTAATACATCACAATAAGCCCTGATAACAAAAGTCTATCTCTTTAAAAGAAACCATATGTTGTTTATTGTCAATTTAAAGGTTTTTTTTTTACAAATTGTAATATATGAGAAATATGCACAACTAGTTACCAGCCCATCAAAATTATGGAACAACATATCAATAATGTCAGCGCCAGCAGATGTTGCTCACCCGAACGTAGCAACACTTGAATTGCTTCATCGGGCACCATCTAGTGGCCGCTGGCACGCAAAATACTTGAATTCCACCCCATAGAGGTAAGGAGCAGTGTTAGCCTTTTATTAAATAGGATTCATTCTATTTTTGTCACATTGTTTTTTTTCTTTATAGCACATGTATTGCTTTAATATATAGCAGCACCTAAACATTTTGGGTGGGTGTACGAAAGGTATAATGTAGCCAAAACCCCATTTTCGGACATTGGACGCATTTTCCGTATATGTACTAAGCCCTGGACGCCGGGTCTTCGGTGTGGAGGGTAACTCCGCTTTTACCGAGGTTACCCTATAGAAGTCTATGGGCTTCTTTTATGCATCTTCTTGAGATGGATCCGATACGGATCCCTCCCAGCATACTCCATAGAAGCCTATGGGATTCTTTCTGCTTTCTTCCTGAGAGGAATCCAATCAGATTCTTCCCGAGAGGAATCCAATCAGATTCCTCCCAGCAACCACTGCGTCCCTCTGCACCTATACCGTTTTGCCGTTGGTATAATTACTGCAAATGAGTTGTTACGGGGTACCCAAGTGGAAAAAAAAATGAGAACCACCGAAATATACCACTTTCAGACCTATGCCCTGACAAATGTCCAGGTTTTTCCCAGGTTGACCCCTTTTAAACATATCAATTACAAAATACACTACATATGCATGAAATGGAGGCGTTAGTCCAAACAAGAAATAGAATGAGGATTAATCCCCGGTGTCCACCAGCACACCAAGCTGTACCTGTAACATGACTTGGAAAAAATATATATACAGGTTGAGTCTCCCTTATCCAAAATGCTTGGGACCAGAGGTATTTTGGATATCGGATTTTTCCGTATTTTGGAATAATTGCATACCATAATGAGATATCATGGTGATGGGACCCAAGTCTAAGCACAGAAGGCATTTATGTTACATATACACCTTATACACACAGCCTTAAGGTCATTTTAGCCAATATTTTTTACAAATTTGTGCATTAAACAAAGTGTGTCTATATTCACACAATTAATTTATGTTTCATATACACCTTATACACACAGCCTGAAGGTCATTTAATACAATATTTTTTAATAACTTGTGTTTTAAAATAAGTGTGTGTACATTGAGCCATCAAAAAACAAAGGTTTCACTATCTCACTCTCACTCTAAAAAGTCCGTATTTCGGAATATTCCGTATTTCGGAATATTTGGATATGGGATACTCAACCTGTAATAGAAATCCAGAGGTCTTAGTTACATACATTTGCAACTATATGATAAGTCACCAGGCCCCGACATCGCTCCTCTGATTACTGGTGGTCCCTAATACTAGGTTTAAGCCTGGGGTGCAGAACCCAACAAGTCGACCAAGGCCATCCACCCCAGGGCAGCACACATGTGAGAAGGTAAAATGTTAGAAAGTGTTAATAAAAAGAAAGCAAAATCTTTATGCAAAGTGTTATACTAGTGAAGGTATAATTGAAAGACCTAAAGGATTAATGATTTGCTTTCTTCTTATTAACACCTACTAACATAGAGTATATTTACTAAAAACCTGAACTTTAGTAAATATACCTTGCATGTGTTACATAACACTTGGGGCGCTATCCTATTACCCACGGTAAAACATCAGGCAGTTTTTTGCGATTTTTCCAGATGTTTCACCGATTTTTTTTTTTTTACAGGCTAACCTGGGTCTGCAGTGAGGGTGCTGTGGCCCGGGAACCAGCACTCAGTGCAGAGACCCCCGGCGAAGAAGCCTGAGCAGTGTCGCAGACCCCTATTCCCCTGATCCAGGCGGCGGTCACATGACGGGGAACAGTCATGTGACTAGGGAGCCGGGAGGTTAGGAGCTGGCACCCGGTCCAGCATTAGAAGCCCTGATAAGCCACCGCTCGTGCCGGCTTATCGGAGCTAATGGGATAGACCTGGCGGTACAATTAGTCCTTAATGTAAAAAGTCATTCCGGAAATCCCATAAGTGTGATGCCTGATTACATGATGTGTGTGTGTATATATATATTCTTGTTTGCTCACCTTGAAAAAGGGGCGGCGTATGCCCCGAAACGTTGGAATGCAAATTGATGTTATGATTCATTAAAAAGCACTTTTTATACATCTACTTAAGACTCTGAGTGCCGCTGTATGGATTGCAGGGGTTGATATATATATATATATATATAAAAACACAGATTCCCAAGTGCGCTAGTAATGTAATGTAATTACACAATTCTTCCAGCGTTTATTTCATCAGAAAATGTGGACTGGAGGATGTTTAGATCTGGGGACCTGTAACAGACACCCCTCACCAAAAAGTCACCCAAACAAGAGGCCAACAGGCCAATTAATAAAAGGTTATTTTAATAACATATGATTATACATATGAATTTTAGTACACAATATAAAATTATATCAATAAAACACAGCCACAACCAACATGTTTGTAAGATGGATTCTAGATACTCCCTCACCTTTTTCAAGGTGCGAGCTCGAAGGGAGTATCTTCACAAACTAGGGTGCGATTTTCTGACTGACAAACCCAACGCGTTTCGTCTTATCGACTTCATCAGGGGTAACGCATATAAGAAAAAAGGCTAATTCACTCTCGATGGGTTTATATGGCAAAACGTAACCTCAAATGGGAATTAATACAGTCTCCTTTATCAGGATTTAGTAGATGGAATTCCTATATTCAGGCTCCTAGCCGGAGTGGTAATTCTTTTTGGATATAGAAATCTATAGAATAATAGTGTTTTTGTAAACACTGCCTTAAAACTAATTAAGAATGATTCCTTAAAGGCTGTCTGGAAAATACTCTTGATTATAGTCCGTTGAGAGTGCCGACAACTGTATGCCGGCGTTTTTGCAAACTGCTAAAGTATGGTCTCCAGTTCTTATAATCAAAGTTATTATTGGTTCAAATGTTGACTCACATAAAATTCAAAACTCAAATAGCTGGTCTGACAATCACAGGAATATAAAAGATGCGACTTCCCCAAATAGATCTCAAGGAACAAATCCTGGAGGAGATTTTGGCTGTATCTGGAAGTCACAGAGTGTATATATATATATCTATATATATAAAACTTTTTTTTCTTGCTTCATTTCCAATAGTGGATGTAACCTCTATTTAAAATGAAGTCTAATAGATTATACATCTGAAACTTAAAAAGCCTTTAGTAGATTAGGTAACCAAGATGAATTGGCTTGGCAAAATGACAACCACAAATGTTTTTTTATAGAGGGTGTACTTAAAGTATATAAGACGGGTCATTATATACATTAAACTACCACATATGTGGTATAGTAGAAAACACAGCGTTATGTGAGGTGGGATAAAAGTTTTATGAGGAGGGAATAAACATGCATCATGATGGAAAATAATATATATAAATGTGCAATTATATGCCACTGGAAGGCTAGATATGTATTGAAAAGCCACAGTGGAATTGCTGTCTCATGCTGCGTCCTTCTCCAAAATATGCCTGGAACATCTCTTCTGGACAGAGATTAAAATATTCAGCTTTAATGAGGAACCTCCTAAACTGTCCTTGGTGTTTCTAAAGCATTGAAGTAAATAATGTTACTACTTCACGTCTTCGGTGCCATATAGTAAAACCTTTCTAGATCATCACATCATGATTATTTATGAGTGCAAGCAAGTTACTGTACTTGAGATACGTTTATTAGGTTGACACAGCTTAGGTCGACAGTCATTAGGTCGACCGCTGAAGGTCGACATGCATTATGTCGACATGTACTAGGTCGACAGGTCAAAAGATCGAAATTAGTTTTTCATTTATTTCTTACATTTTTTTTATTTTTCCATACTTGACGATCCACGTGGACTACGATTGGAACGGTAACCTTGCCCGAAGCATGGCGAGCAAAGCGAGCCATGCGAGGGGACACAGTGCACTAATTGGGGTTCCCCGTCACTTTCCGAAGTAAACAACTCCAAAAACTCATGTCGACGTTTTCACCTGTCGGCCTAGTACATGTCGACCTAATTCCCATGTCGACCTAGTGCATGTTGACCTAATGCCCATGTCGACCTTCAGTTGTCGACCTAATGACTGTCGACCTAAGTTGAGCCGACCCAACGATCCATACCCCTGTACTTAGGGGTTATGGGCCTAATTCCAAGTAAATCGCAACAGGAAATTTTTTAGCAGTTGGGCAAAACCATGTGCACTGCAGGGGAGGCAGATATAACATGTGCAGAGAGAGATAGATTTGGGTGTGGTGAGTTCAATCTGCAATCTAAATTGCAGTGTAAAAATAAAGCAGCCAGTATTTACCCTGCACAGAAACAAAATAACCCACCCAAATCTAACTCTCTCTGCAAATGTTATATCTGTCCCCCCTGCAGTGCACATGGTTTTGCCCAACTGCTAAAAAATTTCCTGCTGCGATCAACTTGGAATTACCCCCTATGTACTAAGTGTCTGATTCTAATACCCTGCACTTCTGATCATGTTTATCCCGAAATTTAAGGGCAATGATTTTACTAGCAAAACATGGTTAGTAGAATACCCCTTTTCCACCTGTAGCACGGGTCGCAGCCGGGAGCCTGACCCGGCTGCAACCTGTGCTACAGCCCCCTTTCCCACAGCGCTGCTAGTGACGTGGCAGGGGCGGCGCTGGGAGATCACATGATCTCCCAGCGCCGCCCTTCCATTCACTGTGAACGGGAGCCGCGTCGTCTCGACGCGGCTTCCGGTCACACTACACAGCATACCGGTAGGATTCCCGGATCACTTGATCGGGGAATTTGCAGGGGGGGCCGTTTCCAGTAGGAAAAAACACACGTAAATGCGCGCCCCGGCACATTTACCCGTGTTTTTAAAGCTAGTGGAAAAGGGGTATCATACTGCCCTTTTATTTTTTGGGCATAAACAAAATTAGAAGCTTAGTACATAAACCCCTTAGTCTCATAACATAACCTACAATGGAATAAGGCAAAAGAAAGGGATACAACTCTGCGCTGGACAACAAAAGGCAGCAATCAATACCTTCTGGTGTTATCAAAACCAGAAAAAACAAGAATACAATGCAAAAGATGATATTAATTTGCGCCAATTTTTAACGGTAGATAGGAAATTTCTGTTATACAGTTCTTACTGTGAATAGTTCATTCGTCTTCTTAAGTGTATTGACTCATCGAATAGGGATGTTCATATGGAAAAAGAACACAAACAAAATGTCCCAATGTATAGTACTGTCTTGATGGTAACAGTCAAAAGGGTAAAAGAATATAGGAAATATTCAGATCCTCCACTCAGTGGTGATAGAAGGCATAATGGGATCACCCAATAAGTGCGATGGTCAGGGAAAATGATGCTCACTTCAAAGCTTACTTTCAAAAAGTCTGGTCCATGCATATAAAGGTATCTTTAAATGGGTCCCGGGATGGCGTCCTCTAATGGATGTTAATACACGCCCCTCCACAGGATATATATGGAAAACGGGAACAAGAAAGATGCTCCAATGTGTAATACAGTAATGAACTTTTGAAATGGAGAATACAGTAACCTTTAAACCGTGATGCTAATAGGTAAGGGTCACACCCTGAGAAAGACAGAAATAGTCGAAACGCGTTGGTGGTTTGTTTATGTTGCTCAGATCTGTTACCTGGGGGATTCAGCTCATGTGGGAGTGGTAATTTGGGCCCTTTGGATTATTCATCTGCCACTTTGTGCTGTCATTGTTACACCTTCCCTGAAATAGGTGACTGTATCTGTGTAAAAGCAACTTTTTTATATTTTTATAATTTCTTGTTTTATTTATTAAAGTCCGTTTTTATACACAAACGTTTTTTTATCCCCTACTTCCATACACATAGGGAAGGAGATCTGAAAGAAACCGCTATAGGAGTGGACAACGCTAAATTCAAGTAAGCATACATGTACGATTTCATGCCGGATGATTAGATGATAAAGAATATTGAAAGATACCTTTATATGTATGGATCCATCGCTTTTATGTAAGCATTAAAGTGAGTATCATTTATTATTGAGACACACTTCGTGGATGACCCTTACCTATTAGCATCACGGTTTAAAGGTTACTGTATTCTCCATTTCAACAGTTCATTACTGTATTACACATTGGAGCATCTTCCTTGTTCCCGTTTTCCATATATATCCTGTGGAGGGGCGTGTATTAACATCCATTAGAGGACGCCATCCCGGGACCCATTTAAAGATACCTTTATATGCATGGACCAGACTTTTTGAAAGTAAGCTTTGAAGTGAGCATCATTTTCCCTGACCACCGCACTTATTGGGTGATCCCATTATGCCTTCTATCACCACTGAGTGGAGGATCTGAATATTTCCTATATTCTTTTACCCTTTTGACTGTTACCATCAAGACAGTACTATACATTGGGACATTTTGTTTGTGTTCTTTTTCCATATGAACATCCCTATTCGATGAGTCAATACACTTAAGAAGACGAATGAACTATTCACAGTAAGAACTGTATAACAGAAATTTCCTATCTACCGTTAAAAATTGGCGCAAATTAATATCATCTTTTGCATCATAACATAACCTGTTAACATTCAGCCCCTGTCACCCCTTGCCCTTACTTTTTTACATTTTTAACCCTAAGTGCTACAGACAGTAGAGGAAAAATTATTACAGCGTGACTTCATTCATTATTACAGACCAATCTGCACATCAAAAAGCATGGATGAAAACCGCAATTATTAAGCAAACCACAACTTACTATTATTATTTAAAAAAACAAACAGACATGAAATTGCTAATTATCTGGCATTTCAGAACTACAAGAAAATTAAAGAAAGAAAACAAAACCCAACCTTACATTCTGTAAGAGCCCAAGGTATTTGCACTCTTAAAGTATGAAGAGAAATCCTGCGGTTTGAATATGGAAAACGCATCCAATCTGTAGCAATTTGCAAACTATATTAAACCACATTTAATTACATTTCCCTCTAATACTCTTAACAAGCTGTTTTACATCTGTCAGTGCTACTGAGAATCTTGTGTTTGCTAGCTGTATTTCTATAATAAGCAAAAATGACAGGAACACCTACATTAGAATATTGTAGACATCTAGATTTAAACTTAAAACGCATTATACTATACACAAATAAATGACAACGCACCAAACACATATATTTAGTAGCCAGACAAACAATTCTGAAAGTAGCCAAGCCTGGTCTTCGAGAGCTACCAACAGTTAACGTTTTCCAGGTCTCATCACAGAATCACAAGTTAAGTAATTAGCTCCAACTGTGGATCTTTTAAAATGTTTCAGTTAGTAATAACTGAACCTGTGCACCGGCTGGGTGAGCTGGAAAACGTGAACTGTTGGTAGCTCTCGGGGACCAGGGTTGGCTACCACTGGTCAAAAACACATACAGGGTAATTTGGGTAAATAAATGAAATTGTTCCTCCAAGACATGGGGTGGGATGCATCACATTGTGAATGTGATACATCTCGCTGATTGCAATCATAGCGACGTTTAGTAAGGCAATATTCATGTACAATTTCCCTACTGCTCCACCAGGGTTTCTGTCCTCTCTGAGCTTGTTGCATACTGGGTACAAGCTGCTGAAAGTTTTGCTTTCCAGAACTTGACACATATGGGAAGTGCAGTGAGGACTCAGAAACGATAGTTTTCTGAGTATTCAATGCATTTTGCCATTGATGCATCCCACCCAAGAAGATTTACATGTTATGATATGACTTACAGAAGGAGATCTAAGAAAAAATAATATTAACTGTGAAGAGGGATAAAGAGGGGGAGGATTTTACAGTACACAAAGTGATTCTGAGGGCCATTCCAAGCCTCTCTGCTCACCACACTATGTGGCATATGACTGTTTCCATGGTAGTCACATGACACTGTGCTAAATTATATAAGCCATTATTAACCTATGTAACTGGCTAATATTTTTGTAAAAAATGTCCCCAAAATGTCCTTTTTTTTATATTAATTCTATAAATTATCAATTATTTAAATAATAGCTCTTTAAACCTGATTAAGTATAATATTATTAACAAGTATGCAGATTTGTTATTAAAATTACATGGAGTCAAGTTTAAATAGCTATTATTTATATAATTTGATTAAAAAAATGTAATTTTAGGAAAAATAATTTTATCACTTTTCACGTTACCTTTCTCTAAACAAAAAGTTCATAGAATGATTTTGCTAAAACTTAACATATTTTGATTTGACATACAAGTATGGGAGCACAAGTAAATGTAATTACTGAAACAAAAAGATCTACTTATATTTGGAGTTACAGTTCTATACAGAGAAACTTACTAACATAGTCATGTCATAAAGTGTTAATAGTTTCCAGTTACTCATTATTGTGAAATTCCTATCCTACCTTATCTCTGACATTTACCTATGATGGTTTAGCAGAATGACACTTTAAATTGTTAATCTTTTATCACTTTTAAATATTCAAAACAACCAGCTGTGTGCATTTTATATGCTGAAAACACCTGAGATTTCACACCAGCTCTTCCTCACAATTTCTGGTTGGAATGATAACTCAAAGTACATACTCACTGCGCATGTTTTATCACTTTAAGTATAAAAAAAAACACTGCTACAATAATTGTATATATATATATATATATATATATATATATATATCTTCACTGATAACACCAACAAGAGAAAAAAAAATTACAATATGGAAGTGGCATAACAAATACACCGATACAATACTAACCAAATACAAATCAGCATAATCAACAAAAAACATTATTAAGCAGTTAGGGTTAAGAAAACCAACAAACAAACAAACAAACAAACAAAAAACAGAGACAAAACAGAATGTATAGGAAGCTGATTGCATAAAACACAATAATTACAATATCATATACTGTTTCTCAACTTTTACAAATGTTTCATTTAGTGTGAGATCACTTTTAAAACCATTTTCAATATACCAATGCTAAAAAGAGTTCCACAATAATCTTTGAGACATCTTGAGAAAGTGGCATTGCTACAATAATGAAAAACAGAAAACCTACAATAATGATTTTAGCTAAACCACTTTTCTACTGTCCTGCTGCTTCCACTTATACCCCTTTCACACCGCAGCTTGTACCCGGTAATTTGCCGTTTTTACTGGCTTCCTTAACGGTTCGAGCTGCGATGTGAAAGGGTCACCTTCAATTTATCGTTTACAAAATACCGGTATTTTGAAACGGTAAAAAAGCAGGGTCCTACCCGTTTCAGACCCGTTTAATAGTGCAGTGTGAAAGGGTCTGAAACGGTATTTGCAAGCCCCAGAAGGTGATAGGCTGTCTCCATGTGTGATCTCACCAGGCAGAAGCAGGAAATAAACATTTAAAATGACAACCACTGTTTTGTATGGGTGAAACGGGTTCAGCGTGAAAGGTACGAAAACGGTAATGAAATGGTAATATACTGGTTACAACATGCGATGTGAAGGGGGTTTAACTGCTCAGACCCGTTTTAAGAACCGTTTAAAGAACCGTTTCAAAAGCAGGTTTTGCGATGTGAAAGCAGCATTAGTGATGCCCCATGCACTGCAACCTGGAACTGTGTTCTCTGTTTCTGTACTTCAACACGTGCAAATCTTTATTGCTCACCACTTTAACATTCTGTGGAGGTGACAGGGGATTAAGCGGACCAATAAGAAACTGCAATATCGGTGACTGGGTTCCCACTATAAGCAGTCACATACACCGCTGCCACTGCATCACCACAAAGCCTGGGTCTGTGGTACACATGACTAAAGCTCCGGGCAGGGCCGGTGCTAGGGTGTTCGGCGCCCCCCTGCAAACTATAAATTTGCGCCCCCTCCCATACTTCACAAAAGGTCAGCGCACACCTTCAACGTGTGTCAGGAAAAGGGGTGTAGTCTCGCAAGGAAGCGGCGTGGTCACACAATAGTACCCTCACTTGAATTTTCGCACACCATAGCACAATCTTATTCACATTACACCACATGTAGTAGTGCTGCTCATAACAGCGTCATTATACATAATACCCCCCAGTAGTAGCATCCTTATCCGTAATGCCCGCCACTAGTAGCGTCCTTATACATAATGCCCCCCAGTAGTAGAATCCTTATCCGTTATGCCCGCCAGTAGTGGCGTCCTTATCCGTTATGCCCGCCAGTAGTAGCGTCCTTAGCCGTAATGCCCCCTAGTAGTAGCATCCTTATAAGTAATGCCCCCCAGTAGTAGCGTCCTTATAAGTAATGCCCCCCAGTAGTACGTCCTTGTAAGTAATGCCCGCCAGTAGTAGCGTCCTTATAAGTAATGCCCACCAGTAGTAGCATCCTTATAAGTAATGCCCCCCAGTAGTAGCGTCCTTATAAGTAATGCCCACCAGTAGTAGCGTCCTTATAAGTAATGCCCGCCAGTAGTAGCGTCCTTATAAGTAATGCCCCCCAGTAGTAGCGTCCTTATAAGTAATGCCCCCCAGTAGTAGCGTCCTTATAAGTAATGCCCCCCCAGTAGTAGCGTCCTTATAAGTAATGCCCCCCAGTAGTAGCATCTATAATGCGCAAACACATACACACCTCACACACACATACCCCCACCATACACCCCCCCCGACACACACCCTATACACTCCCCACACAAATATACACACACCCACCATACACTCCCCACACACACACTCCGACACACATACACACACACCATATACACATCCCCACATACATCCCCACCATATACACACACAGTTTTCTCTTACCAAGTCTGACAGGCCACCACTGTTGACGCTCCCCCTGTACAGCAGTCTAGTCCGATGTAGCTCCGCCCCTGCATGCCGTGTAGCTCCGCCCACTCCACGCCATGTAGCTCTGCCCCTCATGACAGGTAGCCCCGCCCCCTTTCTGGGACCCGCAGCCCGCACTGCACACAGCCCCAGCCGCTTCACAGGGAGAAGGAGGAGGCGGCTACAAGCTGCCGGCGCTGCTGCCTGTAATGCAGTGACAGGCACAGAAGCCGGCGGCAGCAGCAGCAGGGGACATCCGTCAGGCGCAGCAGCGGGGATGCAAGGCAGGTAGAGCGCCTCTCCTGCCTGGCGCCTACCTGCTTTGCATCCCTTCGCTGAGCGGGTAGCGCCGGGCCTGGCTCCGGGAGTAAGGGCCTCTGTGTTTCCAATGAGGGGACTGCAGTGCCTGGTGATTTTTCTGACTCTACCTGCTAATTCAGCTTCAAAGAACCATAGATAATTACGCTCGTCAATGGGATGAAAAATTAATGGAACTGACAGTTACGTTGGGACCCTACTCCTAGCATTAGTATGCTGCAAGCACCCATTTTGTGTCATCTCTTCAAGGTGTAACCTATTCCACCCAGGGTAATCCTTCGCAGTGCATCCAAGATGGCTGCCTCATCTGTTACCTTCTGTAAGTGGAATGGACAACCCGTGGAAGTTATTACCCAAAATGTCTGCACATAAGCCAGCAATTATGCTTATTGTGTTCTCAAGGTTTTTGTTCTTAATTATTTATGTGTAGTTTTGACTTGTGGTAATTCTAAATCCTTTGTACTATGTTTTGGATGTCTGTAAAGTGATTTTGAGTCCTGAAGGAGAAAAGTAATATATAAAATTATTATTATTATTATTATTATTATTGTTATTAGAATTATCATCTTAAGTAATGTCTTGTTATTTCTACATATACAAGGATAATATTTTCATTTATCAGAAGTTTTAAAATCTATTTTTTTAACAAAGGTATTGTGATTTATATGGCATAAATTTCTTACTACATTGCTAAACACACTCTATATGTTACTGTAAGTTTAGCAATGGCAGAAGCATCATCGCAAATGGCCATTATTGTACAGAAAGTTCTGCTTTGATTCTGCCATCAGCATTGCAGTTAATAAACTACTGAAATCAGGAATTCTGAATCACTGCCATTACCTGAGAAAACCCCAGGAAGTGGTTTGAAATGAGGAACGAGATGAGACTTGAATAAGCATGAGTTCCTATCACATACACATTACAAAACTTACTCACAGCTGCTACTCACATGCTGACGTAGACAAAGTAGTGCAACAATGCAGATTTTGTAAGGGCCGGCAGAAAATGATCTTATCTCAGGCAGGTCAGGAGAATCATTTGCATCCTAGTGAGTGAGTAACTTGGGAACTTGCCTAAAAGATTACTCATTTACCACAATTTTATCCACCAACTTAACAGACCTGTTCTTTGTACGTGTTCAGTGGGGGGATGAAGAAGAAATGTTTATCAAAGGTTTTACAAGAGCTTTGACTTCTATAGACGGGGCAGCAAATGTGTCAAGAAAAACATGAAATGCAACCTAAGAGGTGAACAGGCTGATGATTGCATAGGAGTGTATGCATTACCGATGCAGAAGCGTTAGATGGGATTGGGAGGTGGCATTTTATGTACAGTTTAATATTTGTCGGCCTGACCTCTCGATCCCATAGAAGCCTGTACACACTGAGCTATTCTAGCACTATGTGTAGGGCTCTAGCTCGCAGGTGGCTAACAGCAGAACAGCAGGGCAGATGGTGGTGGTGTGGGGGGGGGGGGGGGGGGGACAAGCTGGGGACACACTGCTTGGCTGATTGGGAGTATTAACCAGATAGGCCGAGTGATTGTAGATGTGTGTACCCAGCTATAGCTAAAGGCCTTCTGCAAGCAAGGTGAGTTAAAGGAGACGAGATCTTATCACTGACGAATATGGCAGCTTTAATTGGATGGATGTAAAAGTCCACTTAGGAGCTGACGGCAGTTTATGTCAGTACTTCATACTGCAGGCCCTCAGTACAAATGACTACTGGGATACTATTGACTGCTACCCTGAGAAAGTTATGGAGTTCCAAGAAAAAGTTTCCAACCAATCTATTAACCTGGCGAGTTAAGAGAACCCTTGAGATATAAAAATAAACACCTTTTACGTACTACATACAGTATATACAAAATAAACCATACATAATAATGTACTTACAGTGAATAGTACTGTAATAGCGCTTTAGTAGTGTGCATTAGAAAACTAGGCCCCAAAAAGAGCAGATGGAGCAGTTATTTCTAAAGCTGCCCTGGAGTATGTAAAATCTCATAGTTCATTATATACTCAGGATGCCTGATCTCGTATATACAATGGTAAAGTCAAGGTCATACGGATGAGGGCATAAGGCTGTGCTATACAATGGATAAGCAGGATTCAGGTTATAAACACACCTACTTAATACACATGGACTAGTGACAAGAGACAACAATGCCTCTGGCACTCCTATAGCATTTTATTAATTACTACTGGAATAAATGATGTGCCTGTAATGTTCAGGTAGCCTGTGGTAAGAAAATACGGTATGTTACCTTTGTGTCATTATAACAAAAATCACAATATGGACACCTGCTATGACCCCGCTATATATTTTGCCAGATCTGTGTTCATCTCCACTTGAATTACTATATTAATCTAGCTCTGATTCATGCTTAAAGTAAATGTGTTGCTTGTCACATAGACACTAACACTGAACCTTCTGTTAACATTAAGGGATCTATTTACTAAGCCTTGGATGAAGCTAAAGTTAACGGAGATAAAGTACCGGCCAATCCGCTCCTAACTGCCATGCCACAGGCTGGGTTTGAAAAATGACAGTTAGGAGCTGATTGGCTGGTACTATATCTCCGTTGACGTTATCTCCATCCAAGGCTTAGTAGATGGACCCTTTAGTCACAGCGAATAAGGGTATGCAGTGTATACGTACACCAGACAACCGTGTATAAATAGCCATATTCTGGCCACAGATTTGCTAATCCTGCAACTTGGCACTGTAATGGCGATACTGAATATGATCACTCCTGGGATCACTAGATCCACAAACAGAGGCCCATAACAGTCATCTATGGTCATGTTTCAAATGCATTTAGCTACATGCCCAACAATGGTCCAAGTAAATTAGATCAGATTATTTAGGGGCAACAATATTCAATTAGTGACTGCTGACAACATTCATAAAGTGTAGCAGTGTTTATATGGAGGAACACAGGGTTTATACTGCTGCCTATGTGCAGGAAAACACCAGGACTCATGCAGTGTTGGACAATAAATGGACAATATACTGTGTTATAGTAACTGGATGGTATACAGTGGGGAAAATATCTGGCAAGTTGGACTTATTTTACAGATCATTTGGACTATAAAAATTATTCTTTAGAATATTATTATTATTTATTTATATGATGCCACAAGGGATCTGCAGTGCCCAATTACAGAGTACATAAACAAATAAGCAAAAGAAGAAAACAGTGACTTACACCGTTCAAGACAATACACAGTAGGACAAGTAAAGGGTATATAAACATAGCTGCATCAGCAGACAACACTGTAATAGCTGTCAGGGTGGCAGAAATCCAAGGGATGTGTTGCCCTTTGAAGGGAGTATGGAGTAGAAGATTGTTTAAGTAAGAGAAGGAAAAGCACAGGAGGGAGAAGGGCCCTGCTCATGGGAGCTTACATTCCAAAAGGAGAGGGGCAGACAAACAGAGGTGACACAGATAATGTTGACAGTGAGCATGGAACAGAGGGTTAGGATGAGAGTTGGCTGGGTTTGGTGAAGAAGTGGGTCTTGAGAGCCCGTTTGAAGGTATGCAGAGAGATGGAGAGTCTGAGGAGGAGAGGTAGAGAATTCCAGAGAAAGGGAGCAGCATACTGTATGAAAAAATCTTGGAAGTAAGAGAGGAGGGAAGTAATCAGTAGGCAGGAGAAGTAGCGTGCAGTAGCAGAGCAAAAAGAACGGGTGGGAGTGTAAAGGTAGATAAGGTCAGAGATGTAAATGGGAGAGGAGTGGGTGAGGGCTTTGTAAGTGAGTGTGAGAAGCTTGAATTGGTTTTTGAAAGGTAAGGGAAGCCAGTGAAGGTCTTGTAAGAGAGGGGAGGTGGATGTAGTAAGTTTGATGAAGAAGATGAGCCGGGCTGCAGCATTCAGGACAGACTGGAGTGGAGAGGGTTGTCAGAGATGTCCGATACTGTAGGATGAGATTACAGTAGTCTAGTCAGGAGATGACCAGTGAGTGAATAAGGGTCTTAATCGCATCCTGGGAGAGAAAGGTTCTGATCCTGGAAATACTGTATTTTTGAGATGAAAACCGCAGGCTTGTGATAGGTCTTGTCAAAGTCGAAAAATATCGTTATTCTCATGCCTTGTACTAACCCCATGCGCTTGCCCGCTGCACGTGCACATTCTCTCCCGTGCGTGCGCATATTCGCAGTTGCGTGACGGCGCCTCCACGGACATGCGCTCAAGCGCGTGGTATGTTCATTTACGGTAGAGTTTGTGTGCGTCTGGCGGGCGACTCAATTGTCACATAGTTAATCCAAATAGTGCATTTTGTAGGTTATGGTCTCCTTAATGGTATCAGTAAGTTTGTTTAGTGTGACTGGTTCATAGACAGAGAAATCCCTCTTTACATGATACGAAGGGTCAGACAGGTTTTGAGCAGTGGTGTTTGGTATGCAACGGTAGAGTATATTATTAGAAACATTCCGGTATTGGTTTGAGAGAAATTAATCGCTCCTGCGAATAGTTATGTTTATAAGAAGTTTATGGACATTTACTATATTTGCAGTTCATTATCCATGCGGCGGGAATCCTGAGCAGTATGAAATAGTCACAGCCCACCTGTTTGAATCAACCTATGACCTTTTGTTATAATGTGAAGACAGATTCCTGTGTCCAATGAACAATGAGATTGTAGGCCCCTTTGTAGTGTACTGTATGCAGTGTATATAAGGCAGCCAGTTTGGGCCAGCTTAGTCTACTCTCCACAAAAGGTTTTCATCACTGACTAACTTGAGAGCTGGTGACCAGGACTGCGCAGCGATCATTCCCCAGTGTGTAAGTTTTTCTCTGTAACCAACTTGTTCTCTGTTTGTATTTTCCATACTCTCTCTCTCTCTCTGTTATTGTTACGCTGTTGTATATTGTATATGTGTAGTTATTATGTTTAGATATTGATGTTAGTCTGTAGTGTATAAGATGTTAACTGTATTTTCCCTTTTTACATAACTAAATCTCGTTAGTAAAGGTTTTGGAACCTTAGCAAGGTATTGTGTGTTTATTACATTGCTGAGAGTATTCAGAGCGTCTCAATCGCTCAAGAGGCTTTTATATAATAGAGGTTAATTAGCATTGCATTGTGTTCACATTACAAAACCAAGGTTTACAGTATAGGCTCAGCCTTTCATTGTGTTGCATACAAGGTTTACTGTGTGTCATCCTGTGAGCATCTGCGCCGCTCGTGTTCCTCTTGTGGGCACAGTGTCTGCTACGCTAGTAGCGTAGCATTACGGTACTCGGACCGCCTATAGCGTGCTCGATACCCAGCGTAAGCCGTGAGCGAACGTGTCGCTCGTGCGTCTCGACCACGGCCTAGCGTCTGCTACGCTAAGTGCGTACCCTTACGGTACCCCGTACGCCCATTGCATACTGAGTCTCTTACCAATATATAGTGAATGTTATAAGATAAATATTTAGCTTTATCAGTCTTGAATGTGTGGATTGAAGGAGAGGGAAGAGTCAGGGATTACTGCAAGAGGGGCTAGAAGAGATAGTCGTGCCATCAACAGATAATGAAATTGTGAGAGTTGAGGTTGTGCAGGACAATAGCACTTTATCTGCGTGTTTGCATGGCAGATATTTCTTAACTTTATAGCTACTTACTTTATTTTTAAACTCTTATTTTGTGTCCTAAAATTATAGTATCTACCAAATATACAGATGTGTTCTCATACATCTAGCTTCATTACATCATGCAGCGTGAGATGCCTGGTGCGAGTGAGCTTCCAGGTTCTGTGCAACTCTGCTATGTCGCATTAGAATCTTCTAGTGCCAGGCATCTTTTTGGGAGTTTTATTGCCAAAAATGCGCCTTAATCTCAATGCGATGCGACTAGGATGCATGAGGAGACTGTTAATGTGATATATGACACTTGTCTATCTGTGTGCGACTGAGTCTCTGAATCTGTACACAAAGTGCTACAATGTACCAGCAGCAACTTTTTTCCAATACAAGTCCTGTTCTGCACAGACAATATTGGGCAGTACGGATGGTGTAATGGTTAGCGTTACTGCCTCACAGCACTGAGGTCATGGGTTCAATTTCCACCATGACTCTAACTGTGTGGAGTTTGTATATTCTCCCCTTACCTTCATGGGTTTTATCCAGGTACTCTGGTTTCCTCCCACAATCCAAAAATATACTGGTAGGATGATTGGCTCCCAACTAAATTTAACCCTAGTGTGATAGGTAAAAGAGATTGTAAGCTCCACTTGGGCAGGGACTCATGTGAATGGCCAAATATTCCATGTAAAGTGATGCGTACTATGTGTGCGCTATATAAATATCTGGTAATAAATAAATAATAAATATACAAGTGTCATATATCAAATTAATCAGCACATTTTGTTGCGAGTGAGATGCATTTTCAGCAGTAAAAGACGTTTGACATTAGCAAAGTTTCAAGGGACCTGGTGGCTCAATCACGCTAGGCATCTTGCATTACATGGCGTACTGAGGCTAGATGTATGAGGACAAATCTGTTCTAGGCTTACCACACAAGTTTTAACACTGTTGTGGGACTGCCCTGGGGGACGAGGTCCCAGGAGAAACTGGAGAGGCTTTGAGTCATGAATATATATATAATATCATGTTTTTTGTTTCCTAATGCTACACTACAGTAACTTTTTTTTAATGGAGTATAGGAAATTCTTGAACAGTCTTGGGTAATGTCAGTAACACCACAGTCCTCTTTTAGGATAAAAGATGTTCCTGCCCCGAGAAACAACCATCCTTTCTTTACCAGTTACAGTACAACATTCATCCATCAAGAGTCTAAACTAATGCAGACTCTCCTGAGATACGTCTATAATACTAACTGTATATTATAACGCCAGTCAGGCAATAAATCTCCCTCTCAGACTGACTTTTCCTGAAAGAAAGCTGCTTTAAAGAATCATAAAAATAACACCAGTAATTACATGAATGTATAGAAGACCTACAAATTCCACTAACACAGAAGCATAATAAGGATTAATTAAGGTTTTATTAATGCAAATACACATTTAATCCAAATATAACCTCAGGTTTCAGAATGGAGCAGCCAGGCTTTAACTGTGTGGGTCAAAGCCTGTTTGGAAAGAATGCAGAAGTCTTGTAAGTAATATACCTCGGATTTTCCATTCCTGCTGTGCCCACTTCCTTTTATCAATTTTATATGAAAGAAGGAAATTCCTAAGACATTTGCCATTGTCAGAGGCACTTGGTGTTACTTAAACAGCTGATGCATTAAGTAACGGGAAATAATCGTTACTGACTCTTGGGATTGCTATCTGCCACATAACTGGAGGTGCTACAGGAGATGTACCAAAGTGCAAGTTTATCTATTCCAATGTGGTCCGAATTTCAACAATGGTTCCAGGGAGTAGATCAGGAAATAAAACGGGATGCAGTTGATATGCTGGCGGTCAGGATACCGACGCCGGTATCCCGACCGCTGACAATGCCACTATCTGGAATGCTGGCTAACAGGGGCTATTCCCACTCATGGGTGTCCATGACACCCATAGAGTGGGAATAGAACCTGTGGTGAGCGCAGTGTGTGACGAGTGCAGCAAGCCCGCGAGGTGCTCTGTTACGCTGTCACCCTCCGACAGCATTCTGGCGGCCTGGATCCCGGGTCGGTACGCTGACCTCCGGGATCCTGACCGCCGGCATATCAGACCCAACCCGAATAAAACATGTCACAGTCAGACACACAGAGCTAAACTCAGAAGCAGACTAATATTTCCTGGAAGAAATGGGTCAGGTATCTGGTGGTATATATCCCTGTATAACTAGAGGGTATACAGAAAAAAGGTCACTTAAAATCAGTTGAATATGAACAGTAACTTAAGGGTTTTAACAAAAATAGTAAATATGTCCTTTGTCCCCCACATTCCACAAGGTGATTACTATCAGTCGGTTTTATCTGTATCATTTTTGCTGGTTGCAATAAAGAACTAAAGCTGGATACACAATATTATCTGTCTAATCTGGCTGGCAGTAAGGAAAATCTGGCAATGTCTGGGAGTAAATGACATTCAACCATGTGCTCTCAAAATCCAGAAAGCAGACAAAATTGGTTGTTCAGATAAACTGGTTAAATCAAACAGAAGTAACCAATATATCTGAATGACCATTGTCTGCTTTCTAGTGTTTGAGAGCAAACAGTCAATTGTCATTTGCTCCCATACAGAGTTTCGTTCCAACCAGAAAGATTGGACAGATAATCTTATAGTGTGTATTACTATATGTTTTTAATTTCAAATGATTAGTAACTGCTGACTACTAGCACACATTGGGCCAGAATTGTGCTTTGGTGAAAAGCATTAGACCCCAGGTTCCCGAAGTCATTATTTTGCCTCACCAGCAGCACATGGATTTGGTCACTAAATGAATGAAGGATATTTCTAAGTTCACTGTGCAATCATTTACCCTGCAATGGGATAATCAATGCTCTAATAATCTATTATACATATATGTCCACATACATTTAGCCTCCCTGCACGTTAAACAGCCCTTCTAGCTACGCCATGCTGTGGCGTGACTTGGTTGCGCCGAGCGTCTTTTCTTGCAACTTTTTCCATTAAAATGCGTCTTATTCGCATTGCTATACACGTAAGACGCACATGCAGATTCTGCTGATTAAAATGATACGTGGCATGCATATATTCTGTGTGCGACCTTGGCTGTATCTGCATACGAAATGCTACACTACAGTGTTTTCCTATCATACGAACTGCTACGCTAGAGTAACAGGTGCAGTCACACACAGAATATGGGCATGCCGCATATCATTTTAAATCAGCAGTCTGCTTGTGCGTCTAATTCATATAGCAATGCGAAGAAGACACATTTTCAGCAAAAAAAGCTTCCCAATGTGAAAGGAGTTGCACGGGACCTGTCAGCTCACTCATCTCCTGCTGCGTGGCATACTGAAGCGAGATGTATGAGGACACATCTGTAGGCATATCTAGCAGTTGCAGAGCTGCATGGAGAAGGGCCCCACCCCCTCCTTACCCTCAGTGCTCTCACTTGCTTGCCAGACATAGCCTCCTCTCTCCTTAATAACTCTTTTCCACTAGCTCAAAAAACACGGGTAAATGCACGGGGGCGCGCATTTACCCGTGTTTTTTGCTAGTGGAAAAGGGTCCCCCCCGCAAAAACCTGGATCAAGTGACCCGTGAATCCTACCCGGGTAACTACTACCCCTTTTCCACCTACTAAGCACGGGTCGAAGCCGGGAGCCTGACACGGGTGCTACCCGGCTGCGGCCCGTGCTCAGCCCCCTTTCCCACTGCGCTCACCAACCCAGCATATTGCCGTTGTGGTGACGCTGCTGGTGACGCGGCAGGGGCGGCGCTGGGAGATCACATGATCTCCCAGTGCCACCCTTCCATACAGTGTAAACGGGAGCCTGTCGCATCGACACGGCTTCCGTTTACACTACAACCCTACCCGGATCATTCCCGTGTCCTACCCAGGTAGTTACCCGGGTAGGATTCATGGGTCACGTGATCCGGGTTTTTGTGGGGGGACCCTTTTCCACTAGCAAAAAACACGGGTAAATGCGCGCCCCCATGCATTTACCCGTGTTTTTTGAGCTAGTGGAAAAGGGGTATAACTGGGTAGGACACGGGAATGATCCAGGTAGGGTTGTAGTGTAAACGGAAGCCGTGTCGATGCGACACAGCTCCCGTTTACACTGTATGGAAGGGCAGCGCTGGGAGATCATGTGATCTCCCAGCGCCGCCCCTGCCACGTCACTAGTAGCGTCACCAACCCGGGAATATGCCGGGTTGGTGAGCGCAGTGGAAAAAGGGGGCTGAGCACGGCTGCAGCCGGGTAGCACCCGTGTCAGGCTCCCGGCTGCAACCCGTGCTTAGTTGGTGGAAAAGGGGTATTAGTGAACTGGCAGAAGGATAATGGGAGGAGCAAACTGTCCTACACCCCTCTCCCACCAGCTCTCCCAATGCTATACTATATGCAAATTATATAGATGATAAAGATATGGGATCTCTTATTGGGAAATGTGTTAACTAGAAAGTTTAAAAGTGAGAAAGAAAAGTAAACAAATGCTGATTTTCAGTAATTATGTCATGTACACAGGCACAGGATCACTCTGAGCAGCACTGGTAATGTACTGGAAGGGGAATGCCAGGTGCACTGTCACAGGGGTAATTTCTAAAGGTAATTTAGTAAATTTTAGGCTACAGATTACTTATAAACCCCTTATTCGGAACCCTAGCAAACAAAGTATTACAGATGCCATATCTATATTGTTTAATAAGTATTTGGCTGGGATGTACTAACACTAAAATGTAGTTAAACCTCCCAAAACTGCCATTTTCGAAGGTTTGCCACTTTCCCCATAACTTCCCAGAGCTTGTGTCTATAGGCAGTGCCATGTATAGATGGCCTTGGCTATAGATGCCTATAGGCTTCTTTCAACGAATTGGGTATGCGTGACCGGCGGTCACCATACCGACGCCGGGATCCCGGCTTTTTTCCTGGCGGGCGCAACAAAGCCTCTTGCGGGCTCTGTGGCGAGCTGCGCTAGCCACGAGTTAAATTCGCACCTTATGGGTGTCATGGACAGCCACGAGTGGGAATAGTCCCTGTTAGTCGGCATGTCAACTGTCGGGATTGTAAGGGGGCAGGATCCCGGCGTCGGTATTGTGACTGGTGATCTCCTGACCGCCGGTCACGTAACTGCCTCCCCTTTCAACCATGGGTCCCCAGAGAGAGAGATACAAATGGATATCTTTATGCCCACACGACAGCCGCACAAGTACAAATGGGCTCTCAGATCATAAACCCAAATGTCCACAGATAGCGAGGAACAGCTCTTATAGGAAGAGTTGTACCAAGCAAGGTGACTCGTATCAGTGCATACAGTGTTACTAAACGACACTATGCATGTGATAAGGGGCTGGATATATCGCACAGAATAAGCGTGATGCATCCTGTCCTAAGTATATTCTGTACAAAACAATGATCCTATAAGAAAGTTTTTTTTAAAGATGCACTAATAAAATAATTGTAATGACATAATTACAGTAAAAAGTAGCTGTAACATTTATTGCCTTGAGCTAGGACCACAGGTATTTCTGATACCGAACACCTTAATTCATGCCTTTGTTTCAGCTTGGCAAGAGTATGATGCTATTAATCATGCTGACAGTTCAAATGACCTGTTACATATTTACTTACTAAGTCACATGACCTCATTCCAACTCATAACCAAAATTGTAGTTCAACCAATCCAGATGACTTTTGTTCTCCTTTTAACTAAAGTCAGTATTTTAATGAACAAGTTTGTATTTGTAAGGTACTGCACAACGAATAAAAAATAAATGCAAGTGTAAATGATAGTAAATAAAACAAAATAGGCATCCATCTATTATAATTAACAGAACAATACCCCCCAAAGAAGGTCTTTGATTAAAAACTTATAGTATATGCAGTAAAAATACATTAGCAAAAACATTCCACTTGCGGTGGCGTAGACTTTTACTTTGTCAAGCTCCATTTTTTCAAATCAATTTACTCTAGGCTTTCCAACAAACTGATAATGTGCCAGTTGTTTAAGGATCAATGTCATTGCCTCCTGGATTCTTAAAAAGTCTCCCAGTGAGTAACTGCAGGTAGGTTCCTTCACACTGACATCTCTCGGGGGCCTTGTGAATCATACAGTAGCACAAATCAAAACAGGCTTTCCAGGCACAATGCCATGTGTGAGGCATTACAGAGGAGGGCAGGCCTCTGTAGTACTGGTAAGGCTAGAACCATACTGTGCTACTCATTTTATGCCACATTCTGTGACAAAACCATTTCATATGTACGAGTGAAACCTATAAAACTTTCTTACGGCTCTACACTATTTTAAAGTTATCAATTGTGAACTGCATAATTATTTGGCAAGAAAATCACTAGTTCTTGCAGTTATATTTGTTCATGTACGCAGCTTACATACAGTACTCGCCTACAGTCAGAAATACAGTATTCCTTATAGATAGCTGTGCCTGTGGGGAATGGGAATGACTAACATCTACGGATTCTTTTGAATAGAATGGAATATCACAGGACTATCCTGACCCAAAGCAGCATACAAACAGTTAATACGTGGGATGCACACAGCGAGACTTACCCAAGGTCATATTAAACAGACACAGAGTCTTCCAGTCTCTCACTCCAGATACAGGATATTTAAGCACTAGGCTGATTTAAATTCCAACACAAACCAAAAGAAGAAATCACAGCCTTCTAACATATGAGTGACACATTATGACCTCAAGATCCATCTCCATAGTCTCTTCCCAGCATGTCCACACATCCACAGTCACAGAGAAATGAATCGGTACTACCTGCATCTTCTTGCATTGCAATCTGGTGTCTCCAGCCATTCAATAAATGCAATAGACTTGAAATTCTTGTTATTCATTCCCATGAGACCAATAGAAAAAAAAAATCTTAACTACAGACGTGACTCCCATCAATCATAAGTCACTCACTGGTACAGGGTGCAGGAGGAGACCTTCTGATGTCAGCCAGTCACTAGAGAAAATACCCACTGATGACGCATATCCAGGTCTAAAAATAGCTACAGGGCCCCCACAGGGATTCTTCAACAGACACATTTAGATAAGCTTACTAGAGGCATGAAGCTGTGCAGCAGCAGAGCAGTGTTCAGCAGAGCTATCAGCACCAACATCTATCTGCAGCATAACTGCATATAACACTGGAATATCATTATACTGAGAAATACAAAAGACCGTTGCAGCTCGTCAAATACAAATTTCAGTTTTAATTACATTTTAATTATATTTAATTATCTTTTTAGTTCATTAATCATATTGATTTATTACAACTAAAGGCAATTTCTTCTAAAAAAAACAAACAAACTGAAAACAAAATGTATCAAAATACAGCATATTATAATACATAATAAAACAATACAAATGTATCAATAGAAATAAAACAACTGCATCTCAGCATCACATGTATTGGATTTTTAGCTTTTATGAATAGGGTGGTCTCTGTACGAAGCCTTGGAGAGAGATAAAGTGTATGGAGATAAAGTGCCACCCAACCAGCTCTTAACTGTCATTTTTCAAACACAACCTGTAATGGGATGCAGTCAGAATGCCGGTTGTCGGGATCCCAGCAGCCGAAATATCCTGACGCCGGAGTTCCAACAACCTTTACAATCGTGATGCTGGAACTACCGACCATAAGTATAGGTGCTGACTTAGGTTTAGGCACCAGGCAGGGGGGTTAAGGTTAGGCTGCGGGGAGGGAGGGTTGGGTATCCCGGGGTTTGGTGGGGGGTTAGGGTCATGTTGCGGTGCAGGGAGGGATAGGTTTAGACAGCGGGGATGGGGACTTAGGTTTAGGCACCTCCGGGGGGTGGTTAGGGTCAGGCACTAAGGGGTTAGCCTGTGGGAACAGAGGGCTAGGGATAGCAGAGGGGGGAGAAAACCCCACACTCACCCCTGTCAGTCTTTCCAACATCGGGATCCCGAGCGCTGGCATTTCATACTGGACCCCCTGTAATATGGCAGTTAGGAGCTGACTGGCTGGTACTTTATCTCCATACACTTTATCTCTCTCCAAGGCTTAGTAAATAGACCCCAGATCCTTGAACTTTGTCTCATTTGTCACATACTATAAGATTTTATTGCTTGTTATATGTCCCACCTGTAACAGAACAGTGGCATGTTAGTGCTTTAGAAAATAAAAGATATTATTAATGTTATTATTAAGTCAATCCAAAAATATACCATAAGGAGGAGGCACTACAAAAAATGCACAATGCAGGAATAACAGGTGTGCTATATAGTGATATGGTGTAATCACACAAACCATGGACACTACAGGTTACACAGACAGAAAGATATGTTGTAACCTCAATAAAGTAATGACAATATTTCCTACTCAAACTGCAGTCGCGCGTATGTATTATACTATGTGACTAGGTGTTCCAAATGAAATGCCATAATACTATCAAGTTCATTCTTTACAAAGCAATGTTTTATAATATATGTAGGGTCAAAGATGTTTAAAATTATGTGACTTTAATACTAACATACACATAGATTAGTCTTCCAATATTAGAAATGATTAAATTCCATTTGCCTCTTATTTTTGTCGATCCGCCACCGAGCTGCCCGACAGCGGATACGGCCGAAGGGCGACCCGGCGGCAGGGGGGGGCCGTGACGGGGGGAGTGAAGTTTCTTCACTCCTCCCGTCACCCGGCTCCATAGCAGTGCAGGCATATATGGACGAGATCAACCATATTGGCCTGCATGCACAAGCGACGGGGCACCAACGATGAACGAGCGCGAGTTCCTATCTTTCAGTATTCTCGCCCAGTGTGTAGGGCCCATTACTCAGCATATGATATAAGCACACATTCCGCTGGTTAGTTTGGCAAACTGAAACAACTTGGACCTGGGCTAGATGATTGAACCAAGAGCAGCTGGTGCAAACCATCAAATCATTACATTTGATTCAGATTTGATCATGATCCCTAATGTGATGGAACGAGCGATATATCTAGCAGTGTGTACCCCGCTTAAGACAGAGCAAGAAGGAAAAAGAGAGATTTTTATTATTTGATTTCTGCTGTTCTGCCTACATGTTTGTTAGTTTAAGTCCTTGGTCCATTTCACTATGCTGACCTAGAATCAGTCCATAAATACTTATAATGTGTTTGACTTGGGCAAAAATGATAATTAATGTGGCAATGGGAGTTATATCTAACAGCTGTCATGTTTGCCAGCGTAACATGTTTCAACCAGTGCAAACATGATAATACATTACCACCTATGCTTCCTCAGTGATAAAAATGTAATCCCCATCCACTGTGACAGGCAAACTGGCCATACATACATAAAACATACCCCAGTTTATGTTCTTGGACTTGTAATATGGGATAACCAGTCTGTACTGTATGTTTAAGCACTGTCTCCACTTTGCAAATAATATAAATGATAGGCACAGTTCCAAGGTCGAAATCTGTCCCTGGTGATTTTGGTGTCTGTGGATGTCCATATGTTTTCATTCTGAACTACTGTCCAGTTATATAATATGACACTATCTAACTATTCTTATTCTCCAGGCTTAGTAAAATAATATGTATTTAAAAGATTAAATGGAAATTCAGGGAACATGTGATGATGGGGATTGTGATTCTAGTCATCCTAGCCTACTCCTTGCGTAATATGATTACATGCCTGTGACACGCAGCAACATGTCCCAAATGCTGCACACTTCTGTTTTCAATCCATTTTTAATGGAAATCATTGCAGTACACTGCCCTTGTAGTTTTCTAATATCACTGTTGGTTGCAACACCCAGCCTGGACCTGTTTTATTAGCAGACCGTTTAAAATCCCAAGGACATCACTAATGCTGGGCATACACTGTCTGATAAAATGTCAGACCGACAGATAATCTGAAAGCCTAACACCCATCACTTGGGCATACACTGTGAGATCTCTCATAGCGTATAACCCACAATATCTGCTTTCCTTCCCTGGGAAGGAACAGGGTAATATGGTCGGGCAGGCAGTGGAAGCATACACTGCCCGATGCGGCCGACTTGCAGCTCCCAAATGATCAGATCTGTCATACATGTTAGACGATTCGGCATGTCCAACAGGCCAATAACTCTGGTCAACGTGATTATTTTCACAAGAAAACTGAATAGTGACTCTAGAGCAGTTTTACATTCTGAATTCAAGTATGTGATTAGAATTTTTCTATCAGGCATAGCGTTTGTGAGTTACTTTTCTTTTGTTCAGAGTTTAGTGTTCTGTACGGCCTGTCATACACCGACAGACAGGGGCATACAGACAATATGTCCCCCTGTAGTCCCTCCCCACTCTGACCTTTACGTGGAGCCCCCAGCAGCTTCCTCCTCCTCCTCCTCTGTGCAGCCTAACTTGCTGGTGTGGCTAAAATCCTAGGGCGGGGCAGAGGAGCATCTGTGCTGGGCTCCTCCAATCAGGACTCAGCACATTCTCCTCTGACCCTGTGTGTCTCTCACCATAGAGGAACCTGTTGGCACAAGTATTTGTTGTATTAGTTGTTAAAATATTTCAATAATGCCAAGAAAGTGTTTAAATCATCCAGATACTATATTGTTATGTGTGAGGTGAAATAACCTTCAAATCTCAGTAGTGAAATTTCACGCCACTTGTGAAAAAGTGTTTGGGTGTAAAGTTGGTGATCTGGCTAAGAACTGGGTATATGTGCTGTGTATCATGTGTTAGGCTTCTCACTGGCTAGAAAAATGGTTCACATCATATGCCATTTGCAATTCCTATGATTTAGAGGGAACCGAATGACCATTCGGGTGTAGTATAGTATGCCGGCGGCCGGGGTCCCGGGGACCAGCATACCGGCACCGGAAGCCCGACCACCGGCATCCCGACAGCGTGGCGAGCACACGCGCGCCATGCTATTTATTCTCCCTCCAGGGGGGTCGTGGACCCCCACGAGGGAGAAAATCTGTCGGTATGCCGGCTGTCGGAATCCCGGCGCCGGTATACTGTGCGCCGGTATCCCGACAGTCGGCATACTGAAGACCACCCGACCATTCAACTGATTGCTATTTCTGCTTAACTAACATTAGAGGCATTACATCTAAAACAAAATATACAGTTTACTATCCTAACTTGCCACCTGCAATGAGGCCTGTCTTACATAGACTTCTTCCTAGAAAATTTTGGGGTTGTCAGTTATGAGCATGGCGAGCGTTCCCATCAGCTGATTTCTATGATGGAAAAGAGGTAAATGGAGTTCCAGTATGCTGGCTAACTATTGTTATAAAGAGAGACATCCCAAAGGCAAAATCTGCCCGAAAATCATCTACAACTTTTTAGGTCAGCCAGAATGAGGTGTATATTTATCATTAATACCCCTTTCACACCGCCTGAGGAGGGTCGCACCTGGGAGCCTGTCATGGGAGCTTCCATGGAGTGACCCGCTGCCGCTGTAAGTAACCCGGCATATTGCCGGGATGGTGACATCAACGGTGACGTGGCGGGGGTGGTGCCCGTACACACACAGTGAACTGGAAATGGATCGCATCAGATTATTTAGGTCTTGTAAAAAAAAATAAGATTTTACTTACCGGTAAATCTATTTCTCGTAGTCCGTAGTGGATGCTGGGGACTCCGTAAGGACCATGGGGAATAGACGGGCTCCGCAGGAGACAGGGCACTCTAAGAAAGAATTAGGACTACTGGTGTGCACTGGCTCCTCCCTCTATGCCCCTCCTCCAGACCTCAGTTAAGGAAACTGTGCCCGGAAGAGCTGACATTACAAGGAAAGGATTTTGGAATCCAGGGTAAGACTCATACCAGCCACACCAATCACACCGTATAACTTGTGATAACATACCCAGTCAATAGTATGAACAACAACAGAGCATCAGACAAACCTGATGCAACCATAACATAACCCTTATTTAAGCAATAACTATATACAAGTATTGCAGAAGAAGTCGCACTTGGGACGGGCGCCCAGCATCCACTACGGACTACGAGAAATAGATTTACCGGTAAGTAAAATCTTATTTTCTCTAACGTCCTAGTGGATGCTGGGGACTCCGTAAGGACCATGGGGATTATACCAAAGCTCCCAAACGGGCGGGAGAGATGACTCTGCAGCACCGATTGAGCACACAAGGTCCTCCTCAGCCAGGGTATCAAACTTGTAGAACTTTGCAAAGGTGTTTGAACCTGACCAGGTAGCCGCTCGGCAAAGCTGTAATGCCGAGACCCCTCGGGCAGCCGCCCAAGAGCCCACCTTCCTTGTGAAGTGGGCCTTTACTGATTTTGGAAGCGGCAATCCAGCCGCAGAATGAGCCTGCTGGATCGAGTTACAGATCCAGCGAGCAATAGTTTGCTTTAAAGCAGGAGCACCCAGCTTGTTGGATGCATACAGGATAAACAGCGACTCAGTTTTCCTGACTCTAGCCGTTCTGGCTACATAAACCTTCAAAGCCCTGACTACATCCAGTAACTCGGAATCCTCCAAGTCACGAGTAGCCACAGGCACCACAATAGGTTGGTTCATATTAAAGATGACACCACATTTGGCAGAAATTGCGGACAAGTCCGCAATGCTGTCCTGTCCATATGGAAACCAAATAGGGGCTTTTATGTGACAAAGCCACCAATTCTGACACACGCCTAGCCGAAGCCAAGGCTAATTTCATGACCACCTTCCACGTGAGATATTTTAACTCCATGGTTTTAAGCGGCTCAAACCAGTGTGATTTCAGGAAACTCAACACCACGTAAAGATCCCAAGGTGCCACTGGAGGCACAAACGGGGGCTGAATATGCAGCACTCCCTTTACAGACGTCTGAACTTCAGGTAGAGAAGCTAGTTCTTTTTGAAAGAAAATGGGTAGGGCCGAAATCTGGACCTTAATGGACCCCAATTTTAGGCCCAAAGTCACTCCCGACTGTAGGAAGTGAAGGAAACGGCCCAGCTGGAATTCCTCTGTAGAGGCATTCCTGGCCGTACACCAAGCAACATATTTTCGCCGTATACGGTGATAATGTTTAGCCGTCACGTCCTTCCTAGCCTTTATCAGCGTAGGAATAACCTCATCCGGAATCCCTTTTTTCTACTAGGATCCGGCGTTCAACCACCATGCCGTCAAACACAGCTGCGGTAAGTCTTGGAACAGACAAGGTCCCTGCTGCAACAGATCCTGCCCTAGAGGCAGAGGTCATGGGTCCTCTGTGAGCATTTCTTGCAGCTCTGGATACCAAGTCCTTCTTGGCCAATCCGGAACAATGAGTATTGTTCTCACTCCTCTTTTCCTTATGATTCTCAGCACCTTGGGTATGAGAGGAAGAGGAGGAAACACATAAACCGACTGGAACATCCACGGTGTCACCAGTGCGTCTACAGCTATCGCCTGAGGGTCTCTTGACCTGGCGCAATACCTCTGTAGCTTTTTGTTGAGGCGGGATGCCATCATGTCCACCTGTGGCAGTTCCCACCGACTTACAATCTGCGCGAAGACTTCTTGATGAAGTCTCCACTCTCCCGGGTGGAGGTCGTGCCTGCTGAGGAAGTCTGCTTCCCAGTTGTCCACTCCCGGAATGAACACTACTGACAGTGCTCGTACGTGATTCTCCGCCCATCGAAGAATTCTAGTGGCTTCCCCCATCGCCACCCTGCTCCTTGTGCCGCCTTGGCGGTTTACATGAGCCACTGCGGTGATGTTGTCTGATTGAATCAGCACCGATTGGTTGCGAAGCAGGGTCTCCGCTTGACTTAGGGCGTTGTATATGGCCCTTAGTTCCAGGATATTGATGTGAAGGCAAGTCTCCTGACTTGACCACAGCCCTTGGAAACTTCTTCCCTGAGTGACTGCCCCCCACCCTCGGAGGCTTGCATCCGTGGTCACCAGGACCCAGTCCTGAATGCCGAACCTGCAACCTGCGGCCCTCGAGAAGGTGAGTACTCTGCAGCCACCACAGAAGAGACACCCTGGCCCTGGGGAATAGGGTGATCAGCCGATGCATCTGTAGATGCGATCCGGACCACTTGTCCAACAGATCCCATTGAAAAGGTCCTCGCATGGAACCTGCCGCAGGGAATGGCCTCGTATGAGGCCACCATCTTTCCCAGGACTCTCGTGCAGTGATGCACCGACACCTGTCTTGGTTTTAAGAGGTCTCTGACCAGTGTCATGAGTTCCTGAGCCTTCTCCGTCGGGAGAAGAACCTTCTTCTGGTCTGTGTCCAGAATCATGCCCAGGAAGGGCAGACTCGTCGTAGGAATCAGCTGCGACTTTGGAATATTCAGAATCCAGCCGTGCTGTTGTAACACTTCCCGAGAGCGTGCTACACTAATCAGCAACTGCTCTCTGGACCTCGCCTTTATGAGGAGATCGTCCAAGTATGGGATAATTGTGACTCCTTGGTTTCGCAGGAGCACCATCATTACTGCCATTACCTTGGTAAATATTCTCGGTGCCGTGGACAGACCAAACGGCAACGTCTGGAATTGGTAATGACAATCCTGTACCACAAATCGGAGGTACTCCTGATGAGGTGGATAAACGGGGACATGAAGGTATGCATCCTTTATGTCCAGAGACACCATAAAATCCCCCTCCCTTGCGATGACCGCTCTGAGCGATTCCATCTTGAACTTGAACTTTTCAAGTATATGTTCAGGGATTTTAAATTCAATATGGGTCTGACCGAACCATCTGGTTTCGGGACTACAACATGGTCGAATAATAACCCCCTCCTTGTTGAAGGAGGGGGAACCTTGACCACCACCTGTTGAAGATACAATTTGTGAATTGCAGTTAACCCTGTTTCCCTCTCGTGGGAAGAAGCCGGCAGGGCCGGCAGTGAGGAGGCATCTTTTTTTTTTTTTTTTTTTCAAAGTCCAGCTTGTATCCCTGAGACACAATATCTATTGCCCAGGGATCTAACAGGGAGTGAACCCCCTTGTGGCTGAACTTACGAAAGCGTGCCCCCACCGGGTCTAGCTCCGCCTGTGGAGCCCCAGCGACATGCGGTGGATTTTCGTAGAGGCTGGGGAGGACTTCTGTTCCTGGGAACTAGCTGTGTTGTGCAGCTTGCTTCCTCTGCCCCCGCCTCTGGCAAGAAAGGACGCACCTCGGACTTTCTTGTTTCTTTGTTCGAAAGGCTGCATTTGATAATGACGTGCTTTCCTAGGCTGTGCAGGAATATAAGGCAAAATATCAGAATTACCAGCTATAGCTGTGGAGACCAGGTCCGTGAACCCTTCTCCACACAATCCTCAGCCTTCCATATGCCACTTAAGTTGGCATCATCTGTCCATTGCATATTCTACAGGACACGTCAAGCAGAAATCGACACAGCTTTGCCTCTAGGACCCAGTATACTCATGTCTCTTTGGGCATGTTTTATGATAGATATCTCTTAAGACAGCCTCTGTAATCTATATATAATATATATATATATATATATATATATATACATACTAGGGTCTCAATTTCTGCTGATAAGGTACCTGTCCACGCCGCCACAGCGCTATAAACCCATGACGACACAATCGCCGGTCTGAGTAGTGTATCAAAATGTGCACGCTATCTGCAGGATCCCTGAGAATAGCTAGGGCTACCCTTTGGGCAAATGTGACACCCTAGGGGAAGATTCCCATCACATCCTGGCCCTAGTGGGGAAAGGACACTACCTGAGAATTCTTTGTGGGAAGCTGCAGTCTCTTGTCTGGAGATTCCCGCTCTTTTTCCTCATGAGAGGAGGGAACTTTACCTCAGCTTTCTTCCCCTTAAAATGTGTACCCTTGTGTCAGGGACAGATGAGTCATCAGTGATATGCAAATCATCTTTATTACAATAATCATATATTGAATACTTTTCTGCCACTTTGGCTGTAACTTTGCATTATCGTAGTCGACACAGGAGTCATGTCGATATCAGTGTCTATTATTTTGGATAGTGAGCATTGTGAGACTCTGAAGGTCTCTGCGCTATAGGGACAGACATGTGTAGATTTCCTGTCTGTTCTCTATCTTTTGTGCAATAAATTCACCTTAGCACTTACACATATCCAAACAGGTGTCGGCGTTGTCGCCGGAGACACCCTCTCACACACATATTAGCTCCATCTCCTCCTTAGGGGAGCCTTTTACCTCAGACATGTTGACACACACGTACCGACACACCACACACATGGGATGCTCTATTTGAAGTCAGTTCCCCCACAAGGCCCTTTGGAGAGACAGAGAGAGAGTATGCCAGCACACACCCCAGCGCTATATTACCCAGGAATCACACAGTAACGTAGTGTTAACCCAGTAGCTGCTGTATACATTGCTTTTACGCCAAATTTATGTGCCCCCCCTCTCTTTTTCACCCTCTTCTATCGTGTTTCTGCAGGGGAGAGCCTGGGGAGCTTCCTCTCAGCGGAGCTGCGGAGAGAAAATGGCGCTGGTGAGTGCTGAGGAAGAAGCCCCGCCCCCTCAGCGGCGGGCTTCTGTCCCGCGATTTTGTGTAAAATAATGGCGGGGGCTCATGCATATATACAGTGCCCAGCTGTATATATGCTCTATTTTTCCAGGAGGTACTCAATTGCTGCCCAGGGCCCCCCCCCCCCCCCCCCCCCTGCGCCCTGCACCCTACAGTGACCGGAGTGTGTGGGAACAATGGCGCACAGCTGCAGTGCTATGCGCTACCTCATATGAAGACAGGAGTCTTCTGCCGCCGATTTTGATGTCTTCTTGCTTCACTCGCCGGCTTCTGGCTCTGCGAGGGGGACGGCGGCGAGGCTCCGGGAACGGACGGCCAAGGGTGAGTTCCTGTGTTCAATCCCTCTGGAGCTAATGGTGTCCAGTAGCCTAAGAAGCGCAACCTATCCGCAGTTAGTAGGTTTGCTTCTCTCCCCTCAGTCCCACGTAGCAGAGAGTCTGTTGCCAGCAGATCTCTCTGAAAATAAAAAACCTAACAAAATACTTTCTTATTAACTCAGGAGAGCTCACTAAAATGCACCCAGCTCCGTCCGGGCACAGATTCTAACTGAGGTCTGGAGGAGGGGCATAGAGGGAGGAGCCAGTGCACACCAGTAGTCCTAATTCTTTCTTAGAGTGCCCTGTCTCCTGCGGAGCCTGTCTATTCCCCATGGTCCTTACAGAGTCCCCAGCATCCACTAGGACGTTAGAGAAAAAAAGTTTATTTTTGTATACCAGTGTAATAATTTGTGGTCGGTGATTATCGGCCCGATCCACCAATAATCTGCAAGTCGGGGATATAATTGCATAATGTATGCCCGAAACATCTGCTGGGCACAGGACTTCAGCTGGGACAGGATTTCAGTGGACAGTGTCCTATCCTTAGTGATAAATGAATCCGTGCAAACGGTATCCAATTATCAGGCAGATCAGCTGATAATTGGCCGATCGGCCCGATAATTGTGTATTCAAGCGCCCCTGCAATAACCAGATTGGGAGGACGATATAGCATGTTTCTGATCTACCCGTCCTGTTGTAGAGATCAAAAGAAAGTAAAAACAGAGCAAGAAATTGCTCAGTATGTACGGGTACGCATCGATCCGATAATCGCTCTGTCGGATTGGAGCGTTTATGGGATCGGCAGAATTTACCGCGTAGTGTGTACCTAGCTTTACTTAAGTACTACAAATGAGAGACAGAGGGCTGCTGCCCTAGGCTGAAACACACCAAACATGTTTAACCCCTTTATAACACCATCATTTCAATAGATAACTTTTATGGTTATTGACCTAATTTGTCAGTAGGAGTACTGTATAACTAAGCTTCTTTATCACTTTCCAGTATATATTTATATACAACGGTCCCAAAATTAGAAAAGTACCCTCATTTAACAGCTATATGTAGCCAATAAAGACATTGTGTAAAGTTAGATCATTGGCAGATAATGAATTTACAATTTCTCTGTGTGAATCCAATATTCTCCACTGGAACGATATAACTAGTTTTTACAAAATAATGCTGAATGCATGGCCCAGCAGTAGGATATGGTAATATTTGCACATACAGGAGGAATAACACATCACTATCCTCATCTGTCATGCAACTCGTTCCCTTCCCCATATGCTCCTATTGGTATGCAGAAAACTACCCCGTAACACAGGCAGCGCTAGACAGTGTCGGACTGGGGCATGAAAGGCCCACCAAGGGAATGTAATAGTAGGAGCCAGTGTTTAGGGTTGTGGCCAGTATCCAAAGGGGGGAGACCAGCCCCACCCACCCCCACACATAGATTTGACTAACAATTAGAGAGTGCATGGACTGGGCTCCTTGATAAATATATACAGGTTGAGTATCCCATATACAAATATTCTGAAATACTGACTTTTTTGAGTGAGAGTGAGACCTTTGTTTTTTGATGGCTCAATGTACACAAACTTTGTTTAATACACAAAGTTATTAAAAATATTGTATTAAATGACCTACAGGCTGTGTGTATAAGGTGTATATGAAACATAAATGAATTCTGTGCTTAGACTTGGGTCCCATTGCCATGATATCTCATTATGGTATGCAATTATTCCAAAATACAGAAATATCCGATATCCAAAATACCTCTGGTCCCAAGCATTTTGGATAAGGGATACTCAACCTATAGCAAATACTGCTAGTGCATGCATGATAATGTACCAGATTAATGACAGCAAAACACAATAGTCCTGTGCAGTAAAAGGTAACATATGTATCATTTGAGTGCACAATCTAGAACCTAATCCAAAGAGGAGGAGGTGGAGCCCACTGGGGGTTTCCTCTGTACCCATGTGGGCCAGTTCAACCCTGGCGCTAACAGCGTCGTACAGACAAGAACAAAACAGGTGACTTAAGAAAATGTAAATTTGACATCTCAAGCTTGAACACCTTTAGGGGATACCGGAACGGGCAGCTATTCTAGTTCCAATACTGCAAACAGTGAGCAATATTTCTGGCCCAAGGGACTTGTGCAAAACAGCACCTTGCCTAGGTAACATAACAGTGATATAAACATTACAGCCATGTCATCCCTCCCTGTACATGTCAATACTCATGGTGCATTATTTTACTTACTCAATTCAGAGTAAAGCATCTATAGTATATCGAGTAGTTCTGCATAGAATTTACATAAATGCAATTTAAAAAAAATAATCAAACATACATTTATCATACTTGAGTGCTTTTATTATTTTAACATTTTATTACTTATTTAAAATATCTTTATAACATACAGGTTATAGAATTTAACCTGGAATCATACTTACCTACTCTCCAGGAAGATGTGGAGACTACCAATTTTGCAGGAGCTCCCCAAACCCCGGGAAGAGGCAGTGGATCTCCTGCATCCCGGCCACTTACTAGCGGGCAGGATGGGGAGATAATACCGTGAATCGTGGGTCCATATGGAGGGGTCGGGGCTAAAATGACGCAAATATCATTGTTTTAGCCTCACCCCTTCCCCACTACATTTTGATGGAATGGGAGCAGGCCTTATGATGTGACAAGCCCAGCCTTGCCTCCAAAGTGTTCAGCTGCACCTCTGAGAGAAGTACAGAGAGAAGAAATCTAAAGTCATCAAGTATGTCTGGAATGCTTGGCTTAAGGCAGTGGTTACCCAAGTGGGTGCTGTGGCATCTCAGGGTGCCACAGGGCACTTGCAGGAATTCCATGGGTTGGTGGTCCAGAAACATATCAAATAATTTATGGTCAATATGGTAGTTGTGTTGTCAGCTGCCAATGATAAAATATATGGACAAACAGAAGTGCAAACGCATTACTGAACCTAAAGATGACCGGTAAGCACAACATACGTCATCATTTTTGCTGATTATCTTATTAAAAAACTTTTGGCCTAGGGATTACAGAGTTTGGGAACCACTAGCTTAAGGCACAATGCTTACAATATACTAAAGTAAATGTTTAAATAACCTTGTCATTACACTGTCTCTGGCAATCTTTTCATTAATAGTTTGTGTAGTAATTACAAGCAATACACAGGTGCTGATGCAGAGTTGGTACATTACATGGGCACACATTAATCAATTAGGACCCACAAAATGTATGTCGGCACATATGTACAGCCGTGTGCATCTGACGATGCGTCCGGAACTGCATTAGCAGTAAATGTGCCTAGTTTGTGACATCATCAACAAAGTGTAATTATTCCTGCCCACTAACATATATAAGTGTAACCCCTCCTTAGCTACTATATTTCCTAGTGGTCTCACTAGAAGATGGTTACTAAGTATCTTGTGCCTCCACCCAAGCTATTTACTTAGGCTTGCCTGGGTAAGCCTCCCCTATATAATAATGTACAATAGTTATAAGTACATATGTATCCTAAATGTATAGAGGGCACATTTGTTTTCACAATATAATATGGTACCTGTGCTTTGTCTTCTCGCCTCCAGGGTCTCCGGATTGAACACAAAGTTACAATTTACATCGGGTAAGTATAAACATGTATATTTATTTACCCCATAACACTGAAAGTGTGACTGTATACATTAATTATAATTCTGATACTCTAATATAGATTTATCCCATACTACTATTTCCCCTGTCAGGAACCTATACAATATGTTTGCATGCATACACAAAAAATTTTACCTTAAGGCTAGTATGAGAGTGACCCGGGTACTCTTAAAAAATAGTAGTGCACTACAACATACTCATGACATTTATCAAATAAAGCATTTATATTAACTATGTAACACAAAGTCTTTAGCCAGAATAACATTCCCCTCTCCTTTTTAGTGACGTGATGATCTCACTGATGAATGTTACTGTAGCAAATGTTGCAAATGTTGTTAAATATGTTGCTATATGTTTCCCTGGGTATCGGTGTCCTTTCTGAAGTTGTAACAGAGATCAGCTGTCAATTACTATCCAAGCAAACACTTCGGGGAATAATTATGAATCATTGTATACTGAACATCCTCAGTTAGTTTAGAATTTCAGAGCCCTGTATGCGGTGTGGCTTGAAAAAATGCCTGCTGTAGTAGTTCTTGTCAGTACTGTCCTTTCTGTGTATGCAGCCGGAATAACTGCACTACCACTTTAAATCCATGCTGTTGCATTAACTCATCCCTAACTCTCCTCCTCATACCAGCTCACAGTCCTGCGGGATGACTTCAATAAGATATATATCTATTTCACAGTTCTCTGAAAATGCTGCAAGTTAAAGCATGAACCGAGATACCATGCTATAATAGTATTGGCTATTCACTTACTATCTAATTCCATATAGTTTATGTGAATATGCACCTGTGTCCTCTTGACATCGTTTCGCTTATAGTTCTATATGTAACCTGGTGATAACGATGCCTATCGCTGGTATTCTTGTGCGTAGGTGAGGTGTGCAAAAGGGTGTAATATACAGGGGTTTGTTCACTCACATTTTAGTTGTCCTGATGAGTTACTGAGCGCTCCCCCGACTCCTCCTTCACTTCTATGACAGAGAGTCAAGTGGGCGGAGATCCCCCTCGTCATTAAACCGACCTTTTCATTTCGCTGTCTTAGCAACCAGAGTGGCTTCTCTGGTTGCCATGGGCCGTCACTTCCCCTCTCGGCAGTCCTCCTCTTCCTCAGTCAGCCACTGCTAGACCGCTATACCTGCCGCCTGGGGCTGGCTGTCGCCGCTGTCATCCGCCTCACCCCTTCTCCGCGGTGAATAGCGCCGGACCTCTTCCGCTCGTCGGCCACTGACCTCGCGGCTTCCCCTCTCAGTGGGCGTGCACAGCCACTCCAGCGCAATGGTGAGTAACTTAGTAGTACTCACTCTGCCGCCCAACAGCGTCTCTCCGTCTGCCCTGCTCCGGTCACATCACCTGGACTCCGCTGTCAGCAGTGAACATACCGCTCTGTCACTTGCCCAGGAGATCCAGGTGTGTACACTCACAGGGGGAACCGCAGTCTGCCGTCTGTCAACGGGGAGCTCTATTTATCGTCCCCAGACCCTCGGCTCGTGCCTCCTGCTTCCCGCCGGAGCCGCGCGATCCCCCTGCTGCCGCCAATCAACTCCCATCTTTCCATTAGCCTCGCGGTCAGCCCTGCTCTCTGCTCGCGGACCCGCCGTTCCCGCCCGGCAGGTTGTTACTCCTGCAGCACGCGATCACAGCGAGAGACCCTTTTAGCCGCCTTTACTGCCCTGCAGACTATTGCCAGCCACAATGTCTCGAGCCCACATTGAAGTACATATACTAATATATATTAAAGTATACAGGTCGGCTGACTACATACACAATATATGGCCCAACTACATCAATTAATCATCAATACTATTTACATATATAGACAAATATATCTATGTCATATATATATATTTATATCACTTATACTTATAATACACTGTATTATAACACAATAGATTGATATATACCTCAGACCTATTGTCTTTTAATTAATAATCGATAGCTATATTAATTGACTGCTAAACAAACAATAAGAACTAACATTCGTGTTACACTCTCCCCCTGGTGATCTGTATATCTCCCTTTTACAAACTATAAGATCACCAAATATCCTCTGCCTTTCCATACCCAAAGTAAGGCCAGGTAAGTATTATACTTGGGTGAATCATTTGAGGTAAATATGAGGGTTTACCTAATTCAGGATATGATAATATCAATGGAGGTTTCCGTTCCCTGGATGGCCTATAACTATGCACTATATTCTCACCAGCATCAGGAATCCTATTATCACTACAAAGATCCCTACTAGTGTCAACATCAGTATCACATATACTCCCTTCTGATGCAAGTCCTTTTTCAGGTTCTATCTCTCCATCCTCATTATTAATATTAATTAATATATTACAATCGTTTTCTGGGAAACTCTCATTAATCGCATGAGGTGTGGTACCATCAGAGATCCAAGGAACCGAGCTATCATTATCACCACTATAGTAGAAATATCCTGGGCCATGTTCCTTTTCCTCAGTATCCTCAT
Organism: Pseudophryne corroboree; assembly: GCF_028390025.1. NCBI lineage: Eukaryota > Metazoa > Chordata > Amphibia > Anura > Myobatrachidae > Pseudophryne > Pseudophryne corroboree. The sequence goes on along the minus strand of NC_086447.1, from coordinate 576,931,331 downwards.
CATGACCTACTGGGATTTCTGATAATTGATATTGGTCTTGGGAAGAACGTAATCTACTACCATTTCTCCAATTAGATCTTACGATTAGCTCATCTTCAGTAATATCTGGGAGACGAAGATCTTGTGCTATAGGCAAAAGATGCTGTCGGTGGTACGTAAGAACTGGTCCCTCCCCCGATTCTGACCTTAATTTATAGACTGGTATATTGGGTAATTGATCTACTACCACATATGGATTAGGCCTCCATCGATAAGCTAGTTTTTGTCGTCTGGGAATTCCTAATTGCTGTATTAGTACCCGATCCCCTATTCTTAATACATTCTCTTTTACTTGCAGGTCATATCTAATCTTGTTCTTAGCCCCAGCTTTTTTTGACGCTTCCTGCGCTAATTTATGGGCATCTCTAAGCTCTCTTCGTAATTTAATTATATATTGTGAATGAGTTTGCCCATTTGCATCATGGGAGGGAAGACCTAGTGAAACATCTATGGGCAATCGGGCTTCCCGCCCAAACATCAATTCATATGGGGAGTACCCAGTGGATTCATTCTTAGTGCAATTGTAGGAATGAACCAAATGACATATCTTCCTATTCCATTGAGTTCTACCCTGTGGATCCAGTGTACCCATCATATTGAGCAAGGTACGATTAAAACGCTCCGGCTGTGGGTTACCCTGTGGATGATAAGGGGTAGTTCTAGATTTTTTTATCCCACAGCACAGACAAAGTTCCTGAATAATTTTTCCTTCAAAATCACGCCCCTGGTCGGAGTGCAATCTAGTTGGTAGCCCATAGTGGACAAAGAACCGTTCCCATAGGGTCTTGGCTACTGTAGCCGCCTTCTGGTCAGGGGTAACATAGGCCTGAGCATAGCGGGTAAAGTGATCCGTTACTACAAGAATGTTACACCTTTTCCCTGGTGATGTTTCTAATGATAAATAATCAATACAGACTAGATCCATAGGACCCTGGCTTTTAATAGTCACAAGGGGAGAAGACTTAGTGGGAAAAGTCTTCCTCAATACACAAATACCACAGGTTTTGCAGTAATTTGCAATATCCTGTTCCATAAATGGCCAGTAAAAACGGTCATTGATCAATCCTGCTGTCTTATCCACCCCGAGATGACCATGCTGATCATGTAAGGAATTTAAAATAGTGGCCCTATAACATTGTGGAGCAATCAATTGAAATTTTATTTTTCCATTTGATTTAACCAATTTACGGTACAGTATACCGTTCTTCACAACCAGGTGCTTGACATGTCTCATCATCAACTTTGAAGCAGGTGTCATAGCGCCTATATCACAGTCGGCACCACCTGACTCAATACAGCGTATGACAACAGAGATATCTGAATCACTCCGTTGATCCATACGGACTTTGTCTTTACCTATGCATGAAAGGCCTCCTAATTCTAATTGACTTAACCAACAGTAAGCCAGGGGTAATGCCTTTTCAGAGGCTCCAAGGGCACTAATGCTTTCCCGGATCTCTTCCTTTTGGCATCGTATAGTAAAGCACAATCCTTTAATGGTTGTTGAAGGAACTTCAATCCATTCTGACCTATTAGGTTCACTCTCGATTCTTGTCAACCTAGACAACGAATCTGCATCTATGTTATTGATGCCTGGACGATATTTAATTTTAAAATCATAGATAGAAAGTGCAGATAACCATCTGTGCCCTGTGGCATCTAATTTGGCAGTGGTAAGCACATATGTCAGAGGATTATTGTCAGTGAATACCTCAAAGCTGGCTCCATATAGATATTCATGGAATCTATCAGCCACAGCCCATTTAAGAGCAAGGAATTCTAGTTTGTGTACTGGATATCTCCTCTCACTATTGGACAATCCCCGGCTAATATAGGATATAGGTTGTAATTTTTCTTCATGAGGTTGATACAATACTGCCCCTAGGCCATCAAAGGACGCATCCACATGTAGTACATAAGGTATTGTCGGATCAGCATATGCCAATACAGGGGTATTGGTAAGACTCCATTTTAACTTGAGGAAGGCCTCTTCACATTGGCTTGTCCATCTATCCCCAAATTCTTCAGATGGTTTAAAATAACCCCCCCTGTTAGACGGTTTGACCAGTATGGCTTTACCAACAGGTGGATATCCCTTGGTTAATTCATTAAGCGGGCGACATATCACCGAATAATAGGGTACAAAGCGGCGGTAATACCCACAAAACCCTAAGAAAGATCTTAACTCCTTCAGCCTTGTGGGTCTGGGCCAACTATTCACAGCTTCCACCTTAGTGGGATCAGTGGAAATACCATGTCGGCTCACAACATGTCCCAAAAAAATAACAGAGGGCTGACAGAGCTTACACTTATCTATAGAAAGTTTTAACCCTTTTTTTAGTAATCTATCCAGTACTTTAATCAAACGATGATTATGTTCCTGCAAAGAGGATCCAAATACGATGATATCATCAAGGTAAACCAATACCTCACGGTAATTCATATCACCCACTGTTTGTTCCATGATCCTCTGGAAGGTAGCCGGGGCACCCTTAATACCCTGAGGCATCTTTAAAAACTCAAAGAAACCTAAAGGGCAGATAAATGCAGTCTTCTCTCTATCATGGGGACTCATAGGTATTTGATAATACCCACTCCTGAGATCCAGCACTGTGAACCACCTACTTCCCTGCAGACAGTCCAATGCCTCCTCTATCCTAGGAACAGTGTATTGATCTGGTACTGTGCGTTGGTTAAGCTTCCGATAATCAATACACATTCTGATATTGCCATTTTTTTTCCGAGCCACTACTATAGGGGAGGCATATGGACTCTCAGAATGCTGAATAACTTCAGTTTCCAGCAAAGTTCGGAGATGCTGTCTAACATCCTCCAAATCCGCAGGGGCAAGTCGGCGTGATCTCTCCCTGAAGGGAGTCTCATCAGTAAGTTTAATACAGTGTTCCACACCTGCCGCTTTACCCAAGTCCCATTCCCCAAGAGAAAAGACATGCTGCCTTTTCATCAATTCTTTACATAGAGCATCTCGCTCTGCCAACCCAAGGTCACTCCCCTGGAAACATGGAATTAAATCGCCCAGTGATAGACCCTGAGCCAAAGAGGATTCCCTGTGCCCAGACTCTATTTCCGGGAAATCAGTAATGTGAGTCAACATGGTAGCAGCCATAGTTTCCCTACTCATTTGTAAACACCAATCACTGAGAACTTTGAATAAGTGAGCATTAGTTCCTATAATCACCGGCATTGCTGTCTTATCCCCTGGTGACTCTGGGCATACCAGAGCAATGAAAGGTAATGGTTCTGACACACCAATGAATTCCGTTGGGAATTCTATATTAACTAGTACATAACCCAAATATGGGTATTTCTGGTCACTTAACCCCCAGATTACCAATCCTTCCAAGGGCATAATAGGAACATCAGAGAGATAGTGTCTATACCAGTGCTCAAATATAATGGATACCTGGGACCCACTGTCTAATAATACAGGACAGGGATGTCCATTCAATTTAACGACCACACGAGGAGCAGGTCCAATCATACCATCAGGGATAGAACTACTCCACTGGGCACTCCCCATTGAATCTACATCTAATTTCTGGGAGACGGCGAGGGGCCCGCCAACCTCCCACTGTCGTTTCCCTGAAAAGGAACATTATCTAACTGACCATTAGTTCCGGCTTCAGGGGTACTCCAGCCAAAGGGACAGTTCACCACCCTATGACCCAGCTGTCCACATCGGAAACACCCCCTTGATGTAACATCTCTACTTCCCCTAAACGTTCCCCTACCATTAGTAAGCCCTCTAGTAGAATTATGGGAAGCTACATTGGACGGTGCCACCCTTTGGTTTAATGCCAGAATAAGCTGGTCCATTTTTTTATTTTGTTCTTCTACCAAAGTGAGTAACTTGTCATCCCGTGACACTTGAGCCTCAGGGGAGGGTACTACAACTTTTACGGCTTTGGTATGGGTTTTCTCCCTATTTGTAATTAACGCTTCTTCCTGGGTAATTTCCTTAATTAAATCATTAAGGGTGGGACTTCCTAACAATAACGAAGTACACCGCAATCGCTGAGCCACAGGGTCAGTCGTTAATGCTCCTCGAATTACTTGGGTCAACCTACTACTATTAACCTCAGCAGGAGATAATCCTCCCTTATCTACTATTTTATAAATTATTTTATCCAACCTATATACATATTGCGACAACTTTTCCCCTATCTTTTGATATGTATGGTTGAATCTAGCAACCAAATCACCTACGTCTTCTAAGGTCCCATATGTGTATTCTAAAGCCTGGAAGTAGTCAGCCACAGTGGCCTCAGGATTACTCTTTCTAGTGGCCTGAATGATTCCCATGGCAGGTCCCCGTAAACTTTCTACAATTCTTTGCTTCTTTATGTGATCAGGGCAATGCCACTCTTCCGACTGCTGTATGGCTGCTTCCCTCCAGGCTTCATAAGGTTCCTCACCAGTAGGTACAGGAAGCATTCCTGAGAAAATCCTCAATCGTCTATAGCTACCCTCATAATGCCACCTTTCTAATTGATGTACTACTTTATCAGCTATAACTTCCAACTGATTCCCTAACTTTTCTTCAATACCTGGTGATTGACTACTTTCTCCCCTAGCTGCAGAAATATCTCCTCTATCCGGAGATGACAAATCACCCTCAATTAAGGGTTCAGCAGCCCTTTCACTGCTATCCTTTTCAGGCCATATAATTTTCCACCTGCGGTCTGGGTTAGATCTCACAGCCACCACCTTAGGCAACAACTCAGACTCTAAATCTTGGCTAGTAGATATTAATACAGCGCACAACTCTCCGCTTTCCCTAAACTGCTTATCAGCAATCTTTGGTTGTTTTACCCCAAACAAAAATAACATCTCTGTCATAATTGTTCCCTCGGTGATGTCTGTGAGATCCCCACATAATATAAAACTCCTTTCTGGATTCACTCCCTTTCTTGTACACCAATTAAAGGCTTCACTACTTGTATATTGATTCATTTTGGTTACTGTGCTTCAATTACTCCTGAGTATATTGGAAAAAGTATCTCACGCGGTGCCTCCAAATGTAACCCCTCCTTAGCTACTATATTTCCTAGTGGTCTCACTAGAAGATGGTTACTAAGTATCTTGTGCCTCCACCCAAGCTATTTACTTAGGCTTGCCTGGGTAAGCCTCCCCTATATAATAATGTACAATAGTTATAAGTACATATGTATCCTAAATGTATAGAGGGCACATTTGTTTTCACAATATAATATGGTACCTGTGCTTTGTCTTCTCGCCTCCAGGGTCTCCGGATTGAACACAAAGTTACAATTTACATCGGGTAAGTATAAACATGTATATTTATTTACCCCATAACACTGAAAGTGTGACTGTATACATTAATTATAATTCTGATACTCTAATATAGATTTATCCCATACTACTATTTCCCCTGTCAGGAACCTATACAATATGTTTGCATGCATACACAAAAAATTTTACCTTAAGGCTAGTATGAGAGTGACCCGGGTACTCTTAAAAAATAGTAGTGCACTACAACATACTCATGACATTTATCAAATAAAGCATTTATATTAACTATGTAACACAAAGTCTTTAGCCAGAATAACATTCCCCTCTCCTTTTTAGTGACGTGATGATCTCACTGATGAATGTTACTGTAGCAAATGTTGCAAATGTTGTTAAATATGTTGCTATATGTTTCCCTGGGTATCGGTGTCCTTTCTGAAGTTGTAACAGAGATCAGCTGTCAATTACTATCCAAGCAAACACTTCGGGGAATAATTATGAATCATTGTATACTGAACATCCTCAGTTAGTTTAGAATTTCAGAGCCCTGTATGCGGTGTGGCTTGAAAAAATGCCTGCTGTAGTAGTTCTTGTCAGTACTGTCCTTTCTGTGTATGCAGCCGGAATAACTGCACTACCACTTTAAATCCATGCTGTTGCATTAACTCATCCCTAACTCTCCTCCTCATACCAGCTCACAGTCCTGCGGGATGACTTCAATAAGATATATATCTATTTCACAGTTCTCTGAAAATGCTGCAAGTTAAAGCATGAACCGAGATACCATGCTATAATAGTATTGGCTATTCACTTACTATCTAATTCCATATAGTTTATGTGAATATGCACCTGTGTCCTCTTGACATCGTTTCGCTTATAGTTCTATATGTAACCTGGTGATAACGATGCCTATCGCTGGTATTCTTGTGCGTAGGTGAGGTGTGCAAAAGGGTGTAATATACAGGGGTTTGTTCACTCACATTTTAGTTGTCCTGATGAGTTACTGAGCGCTCCCCCGACTCCTCCTTCACTTCTATGACAGAGAGTCAAGTGGGCGGAGATCCCCCTCGTCATTAAACCGACCTTTTCATTTCGCTGTCTTAGCAACCAGAGTGGCTTCTCTGGTTGCCATGGGCCGTCACTTCCCCTCTCGGCAGTCCTCCTCTTCCTCAGTCAGCCACTGCTAGACCGCTATACCTGCCGCCTGGGGCTGGCTGTCGCCGCTGTCATCCGCCTCACCCCTTCTCCGCGGTGAATAGCGCCGGACCTCTTCCGCTCGTCGGCCACTGACCTCGCGGCTTCCCCTCTCAGTGGGCGTGCACAGCCACTCCAGCGCAATGGTGAGTAACTTAGTAGTACTCACTCTGCCGCCCAACAGCGTCTCTCCGTCTGCCCTGCTCCGGTCACATCACCTGGACTCCGCTGTCAGCAGTGAACATACCGCTCTGTCACTTGCCCAGGAGATCCAGGTGTGTACACTCACAGGGGGAACCGCAGTCTGCCGTCTGTCAACGGGGAGCTCTATTTATCGTCCCCAGACCCTCGGCTCGTGCCTCCTGCTTCCCGCCGGAGCCGCGCGATCCCCCTGCTGCCGCCAATCAACTCCCATCTTTCCATTAGCCTCGCGGTCAGCCCTGCTCTCTGCTCGCGGACCCGCCGTTCCCGCCCGGCAGGTTGTTACTCCTGCAGCACGCGATCACAGCGAGAGACCCTTTTAGCCGCCTTTACTGCCCTGCAGACTATTGCCAGCCACAATGTCTCGAGCCCACATTGAAGTACATATACTAATATATATTAAAGTATACAGGTCGGCTGACTACATACACAATATATGGCCCAACTACATCAATTAATCATCAATACTATTTACATATATAGACAAATATATCTATGTCATATATATATATTTATATCACTTATACTTATAATACACTGTATTATAACACAATAGATTGATATATACCTCAGACCTATTGTCTTTTAATTAATAATCGATAGCTATATTAATTGACTGCTAAACAAACAATAAGAACTAACATTCGTGTTACACTCTCCCCCTGGTGATCTGTATATCTCCCTTTTACAAACTATAAGATCACCAAATATCCTCTGCCTTTCCATACCCAAAGTAAGGCCAGGTAAGTATTATACTTGGGTGAATCATTTGAGGTAAATATGAGGGTTTACCTAATTCAGGATATGATAATATCAATGGAGGTTTCCGTTCCCTGGATGGCCTATAACTATGCACTATATTCTCACCAGCATCAGGAATCCTATTATCACTACAAAGATCCCTACTAGTGTCAACATCAGTATCACATATACTCCCTTCTGATGCAAGTCCTTTTTCAGGTTCTATCTCTCCATCCTCATTATTAATATTAATTAATATATTACAATCGTTTTCTGGGAAACTCTCATTAATCGCATGAGGTGTGGTACCATCAGAGATCCAAGGAACCGAGCTATCATTATCACCACTATAGTAGAAATATCCTGGGCCATGTTCCTTTTCCTCAGTATCCTCATCATGACCTACTGGGATTTCTGATAATTGATATTGGTCTTGGGAAGAACGTAATCTACTACCATTTCTCCAATTAGATCTTACGATTAGCTCATCTTCAGTAATATCTGGGAGACGAAGATCTTGTGCTATAGGCAAAAGATGCTGTCGGTGGTACGTAAGAACTGGTCCCTCCCCCGATTCTGACCTTAATTTATAGACTGGTATATTGGGTAATTGATCTACTACCACATATGGATTAGGCCTCCATCGATAAGCTAGTTTTTGTCGTCTGGGAATTCCTAATTGCTGTATTAGTACCCGATCCCCTATTCTTAATACATTCTCTTTTACTTGCAGGTCATATCTAATCTTGTTCTTAGCCCCAGCTTTTTTTGACGCTTCCTGCGCTAATTTATGGGCATCTCTAAGCTCTCTTCGTAATTTAATTATATATTGTGAATGAGTTTGCCCATTTGCATCATGGGAGGGAAGACCTAGTGAAACATCTATGGGCAATCGGGCTTCCCGCCCAAACATCAATTCATATGGGGAGTACCCAGTGGATTCATTCTTAGTGCAATTGTAGGAATGAACCAAATGACATATCTTCCTATTCCATTGAGTTCTACCCTGTGGATCCAGTGTACCCATCATATTGAGCAAGGTACGATTAAAACGCTCCGGCTGTGGGTTACCCTGTGGATGATAAGGGGTAGTTCTAGATTTTTTTATCCCACAGCACAGACAAAGTTCCTGAATAATTTTTCCTTCAAAATCACGCCCCTGGTCGGAGTGCAATCTAGTTGGTAGCCCATAGTGGACAAAGAACCGTTCCCATAGGGTCTTGGCTACTGTAGCCGCCTTCTGGTCAGGGGTAACATAGGCCTGAGCATAGCGGGTAAAGTGATCCGTTACTACAAGAATGTTACACCTTTTCCCTGGTGATGTTTCTAATGATAAATAATCAATACAGACTAGATCCATAGGACCCTGGCTTTTAATAGTCACAAGGGGAGAAGACTTAGTGGGAAAAGTCTTCCTCAATACACAAATACCACAGGTTTTGCAGTAATTTGCAATATCCTGTTCCATAAATGGCCAGTAAAAACGGTCATTGATCAATCCTGCTGTCTTATCCACCCCGAGATGACCATGCTGATCATGTAAGGAATTTAAAATAGTGGCCCTATAACATTGTGGAGCAATCAATTGAAATTTTATTTTTCCATTTGATTTAACCAATTTACGGTACAGTATACCGTTCTTCACAACCAGGTGCTTGACATGTCTCATCATCAACTTTGAAGCAGGTGTCATAGCGCCTATATCACAGTCGGCACCACCTGACTCAATACAGCGTATGACAACAGAGATATCTGAATCACTCCGTTGATCCATACGGACTTTGTCTTTACCTATGCATGAAAGGCCTCCTAATTCTAATTGACTTAACCAACAGTAAGCCAGGGGTAATGCCTTTTCAGAGGCTCCAAGGGCACTAATGCTTTCCCGGATCTCTTCCTTTTGGCATCGTATAGTAAAGCACAATCCTTTAATGGTTGTTGAAGGAACTTCAATCCATTCTGACCTATTAGGTTCACTCTCGATTCTTGTCAACCTAGACAACGAATCTGCATCTATGTTATTGATGCCTGGACGATATTTAATTTTAAAATCATAGATAGAAAGTGCAGATAACCATCTGTGCCCTGTGGCATCTAATTTGGCAGTGGTAAGCACATATGTCAGAGGATTATTGTCAGTGAATACCTCAAAGCTGGCTCCATATAGATATTCATGGAATCTATCAGCCACAGCCCATTTAAGAGCAAGGAATTCTAGTTTGTGTACTGGATATCTCCTCTCACTATTGGACAATCCCCGGCTAATATAGGATATAGGTTGTAATTTTTCTTCATGAGGTTGATACAATACTGCCCCTAGGCCATCAAAGGACGCATCCACATGTAGTACATAAGGTATTGTCGGATCAGCATATGCCAATACAGGGGTATTGGTAAGACTCCATTTTAACTTGAGGAAGGCCTCTTCACATTGGCTTGTCCATCTATCCCCAAATTCTTCAGATGGTTTAAAATAACCCCCCCTGTTAGACGGTTTGACCAGTATGGCTTTACCAACAGGTGGATATCCCTTGGTTAATTCATTAAGCGGGCGACATATCACCGAATAATAGGGTACAAAGCGGCGGTAATACCCACAAAACCCTAAGAAAGATCTTAACTCCTTCAGCCTTGTGGGTCTGGGCCAACTATTCACAGCTTCCACCTTAGTGGGATCAGTGGAAATACCATGTCGGCTCACAACATGTCCCAAAAAAATAACAGAGGGCTGACAGAGCTTACACTTATCTATAGAAAGTTTTAACCCTTTTTTTAGTAATCTATCCAGTACTTTAATCAAACGATGATTATGTTCCTGCAAAGAGGATCCAAATACGATGATATCATCAAGGTAAACCAATACCTCACGGTAATTCATATCACCCACTGTTTGTTCCATGATCCTCTGGAAGGTAGCCGGGGCACCCTTAATACCCTGAGGCATCTTTAAAAACTCAAAGAAACCTAAAGGGCAGATAAATGCAGTCTTCTCTCTATCATGGGGACTCATAGGTATTTGATAATACCCACTCCTGAGATCCAGCACTGTGAACCACCTACTTCCCTGCAGACAGTCCAATGCCTCCTCTATCCTAGGAACAGTGTATTGATCTGGTACTGTGCGTTGGTTAAGCTTCCGATAATCAATACACATTCTGATATTGCCATTTTTTTTCCGAGCCACTACTATAGGGGAGGCATATGGACTCTCAGAATGCTGAATAACTTCAGTTTCCAGCAAAGTTCGGAGATGCTGTCTAACATCCTCCAAATCCGCAGGGGCAAGTCGGCGTGATCTCTCCCTGAAGGGAGTCTCATCAGTAAGTTTAATACAGTGTTCCACACCTGCCGCTTTACCCAAGTCCCATTCCCCAAGAGAAAAGACATGCTGCCTTTTCATCAATTCTTTACATAGAGCATCTCGCTCTGCCAACCCAAGGTCACTCCCCTGGAAACATGGAATTAAATCGCCCAGTGATAGACCCTGAGCCAAAGAGGATTCCCTGTGCCCAGACTCTATTTCCGGGAAATCAGTAATGTGAGTCAACATGGTAGCAGCCATAGTTTCCCTACTCATTTGTAAACACCAATCACTGAGAACTTTGAATAAGTGAGCATTAGTTCCTATAATCACCGGCATTGCTGTCTTATCCCCTGGTGACTCTGGGCATACCAGAGCAATGAAAGGTAATGGTTCTGACACACCAATGAATTCCGTTGGGAATTCTATATTAACTAGTACATAACCCAAATATGGGTATTTCTGGTCACTTAACCCCCAGATTACCAATCCTTCCAAGGGCATAATAGGAACATCAGAGAGATAGTGTCTATACCAGTGCTCAAATATAATGGATACCTGGGACCCACTGTCTAATAATACAGGACAGGGATGTCCATTCAATTTAACGACCACACGAGGAGCAGGTCCAATCATACCATCAGGGATAGAACTACTCCACTGGGCACTCCCCATTGAATCTACATCTAATTTCTGGGAGACGGCGAGGGGCCCGCCAACCTCCCACTGTCGTTTCCCTGAAAAGGAACATTATCTAACTGACCATTAGTTCCGGCTTCAGGGGTACTCCAGCCAAAGGGACAGTTCACCACCCTATGACCCAGCTGTCCACATCGGAAACACCCCCTTGATGTAACATCTCTACTTCCCCTAAACGTTCCCCTACCATTAGTAAGCCCTCTAGTAGAATTATGGGAAGCTACATTGGACGGTGCCACCCTTTGGTTTAATGCCAGAATAAGCTGGTCCATTTTTTTATTTTGTTCTTCTACCAAAGTGAGTAACTTGTCATCCCGTGACACTTGAGCCTCAGGGGAGGGTACTACAACTTTTACGGCTTTGGTATGGGTTTTCTCCCTATTTGTAATTAACGCTTCTTCCTGGGTAATTTCCTTAATTAAATCATTAAGGGTGGGACTTCCTAACAATAACGAAGTACACCGCAATCGCTGAGCCACAGGGTCAGTCGTTAATGCTCCTCGAATTACTTGGGTCAACCTACTACTATTAACCTCAGCAGGAGATAATCCTCCCTTATCTACTATTTTATAAATTATTTTATCCAACCTATATACATATTGCGACAACTTTTCCCCTATCTTTTGATATGTATGGTTGAATCTAGCAACCAAATCACCTACGTCTTCTAAGGTCCCATATGTGTATTCTAAAGCCTGGAAGTAGTCAGCCACAGTGGCCTCAGGATTACTCTTTCTAGTGGCCTGAATGATTCCCATGGCAGGTCCCCGTAAACTTTCTACAATTCTTTGCTTCTTTATGTGATCAGGGCAATGCCACTCTTCCGACTGCTGTATGGCTGCTTCCCTCCAGGCTTCATAAGGTTCCTCACCAGTAGGTACAGGAAGCATTCCTGAGAAAATCCTCAATCGTCTATAGCTACCCTCATAATGCCACCTTTCTAATTGATGTACTACTTTATCAGCTATAACTTCCAACTGATTCCCTAACTTTTCTTCAATACCTGGTGATTGACTACTTTCTCCCCTAGCTGCAGAAATATCTCCTCTATCCGGAGATGACAAATCACCCTCAATTAAGGGTTCAGCAGCCCTTTCACTGCTATCCTTTTCAGGCCATATAATTTTCCACCTGCGGTCTGGGTTAGATCTCACAGCCACCACCTTAGGCAACAACTCAGACTCTAAATCTTGGCTAGTAGATATTAATACAGCGCACAACTCTCCGCTTTCCCTAAACTGCTTATCAGCAATCTTTGGTTGTTTTACCCCAAACAAAAATAACATCTCTGTCATAATTGTTCCCTCGGTGATGTCTGTGAGATCCCCACATAATATAAAACTCCTTTCTGGATTCACTCCCTTTCTTGTACACCAATTAAAGGCTTCACTACTTGTATATTGATTCATTTTGGTTACTGTGCTTCAATTACTCCTGAGTATATTGGAAAAAGTATCTCACGCGGTGCCTCCAAATGTAACCCCTCCTTAGCTACTATATTTCCTAGTGGTCTCACTAGAAGATGGTTACTAAGTATCTTGTGCCTCCACCCAAGCTATTTACTTAGGCTTGCCTGGGTAAGCCTCCCCTATATAATAATGTACAATAGTTATAAGTACATATGTATCCTAAATGTATAGAGGGCACATTTGTTTTCACAATATAATATGGTACCTGTGCTTTGTCTTCTCGCCTCCAGGGTCTCCGGATTGAACACAAAGTTACAATTTACATCGGGTAAGTATAAACATGTATATTTATTTACCCCATAACACTGAAAGTGTGACTGTATACATTAATTATAATTCTGATACTCTAATATAGATTTATCCCATACTACTATTTCCCCTGTCAGGAACCTATACAATATGTTTGCATGCATACACAAAAAATTTTACCTTAAGGCTAGTATGAGAGTGACCCGGGTACTCTTAAAAAATAGTAGTGCACTACAACATACTCATGACATTTATCAAATAAAGCATTTATATTAACTATGTAACACAAAGTCTTTAGCCAGAATAACATTCCCCTCTCCTTTTTAGTGACGTGATGATCTCACTGATGAATGTTACTGTAGCAAATGTTGCAAATGTTGTTAAATATGTTGCTATATGTTTCCCTGGGTATCGGTGTCCTTTCTGAAGTTGTAACAGAGATCAGCTGTCAATTACTATCCAAGCAAACACTTCGGGGAATAATTATGAATCATTGTATACTGAACATCCTCAGTTAGTTTAGAATTTCAGAGCCCTGTATGCGGTGTGGCTTGAAAAAATGCCTGCTGTAGTAGTTCTTGTCAGTACTGTCCTTTCTGTGTATGCAGCCGGAATAACTGCACTACCACTTTAAATCCATGCTGTTGCATTAACTCATCCCTAACTCTCCTCCTCATACCAGCTCACAGTCCTGCGGGATGACTTCAATAAGATATATATCTATTTCACAGTTCTCTGAAAATGCTGCAAGTTAAAGCATGAACCGAGATACCATGCTATAATAGTATTGGCTATTCACTTACTATCTAATTCCATATAGTTTATGTGAATATGCACCTGTGTCCTCTTGACATCGTTTCGCTTATAGTTCTATATGTAACCTGGTGATAACGATGCCTATCGCTGGTATTCTTGTGCGTAGGTGAGGTGTGCAAAAGGGTGTAATATACAGGGGTTTGTTCACTCACATTTTAGTTGTCCTGATGAGTTACTGAGCGCTCCCCCGACTCCTCCTTCACTTCTATGACAGAGAGTCAAGTGGGCGGAGATCCCCCTCGTCATTAAACCGACCTTTTCATTTCGCTGTCTTAGCAACCAGAGTGGCTTCTCTGGTTGCCATGGGCCGTCACTTCCCCTCTCGGCAGTCCTCCTCTTCCTCAGTCAGCCACTGCTAGACCGCTATACCTGCCGCCTGGGGCTGGCTGTCGCCGCTGTCATCCGCCTCACCCCTTCTCCGCGGTGAATAGCGCCGGACCTCTTCCGCTCGTCGGCCACTGACCTCGCGGCTTCCCCTCTCAGTGGGCGTGCACAGCCACTCCAGCGCAATGGTGAGTAACTTAGTAGTACTCACTCTGCCGCCCAACAGCGTCTCTCCGTCTGCCCTGCTCCGGTCACATCACCTGGACTCCGCTGTCAGCAGTGAACATACCGCTCTGTCACTTGCCCAGGAGATCCAGGTGTGTACACTCACAGGGGGAACCGCAGTCTGCCGTCTGTCAACGGGGAGCTCTATTTATCGTCCCCAGACCCTCGGCTCGTGCCTCCTGCTTCCCGCCGGAGCCGCGCGATCCCCCTGCTGCCGCCAATCAACTCCCATCTTTCCATTAGCCTCGCGGTCAGCCCTGCTCTCTGCTCGCGGACCCGCCGTTCCCGCCCGGCAGGTTGTTACTCCTGCAGCACGCGATCACAGCGAGAGACCCTTTTAGCCGCCTTTACTGCCCTGCAGACTATTGCCAGCCACAATGTCTCGAGCCCACATTGAAGTACATATACTAATATATATTAAAGTATACAGGTCGGCTGACTACATACACAATATATGGCCCAACTACATCAATTAATCATCAATACTATTTACATATATAGACAAATATATCTATGTCATATATATATATTTATATCACTTATACTTATAATACACTGTATTATAACACAATAGATTGATATATACCTCAGACCTATTGTCTTTTAATTAATAATCGATAGCTATATTAATTGACTGCTAAACAAACAATAAGAACTAACATTCGTGTTACATAAGCATACTGAACATGCTCTTATAGAACTGAGCCTATGGGAGAACACCCCTTCACGCCCCCCATTCTACCTCTCCAGACGCAAATCACTTAGTGTACATAATGTGCCCAACTCTCCATTCATGCCCATTTGCTTCAAGGCAAATAAATGCAAAATACACCACACCAACCAGCGTAGTACATCAGCCCCAAATGTTCTCAGAAAATGTAGTGAAATGGCTGCATTAATGTTTCAGTTCAGGCCTGCGTCAATAAACCCCTGCATATTGATTGCACAAGGTTTTATGAGAAAAAAACATGGCCATAAATCCACCTAGTTATACAGGCAGGAAGGAGCTTGTGCCCACGAGGCCACAGACAAACACTGTTTTTGCTTTTCTTGTCTAGCTAAAAATACTAGCGCTAATTATTTTTAGCTCCAGGTCCAAGAAATACATTCACATTTGTGTGTGTTGCACATGTTCTGTCAGTCTGCTGTGGCACTTGTGAAGCTGTCCTCAGACACCCCTACCCATATCAGTAGTATGCTAAGTTGGGGATGTCTGCAGATACTGGGCACTTATGAGGTCATGAACAAGTACAACTTAACACTACACTATTTTGCTCCTTACTTGTATATGGTTTAAAGAAACTTTATACATTTCCTCAAAAGAAATTGGCAATTATAATCCAAATACGCATATGGAATCCAGTCTAAAAGGATTCCTATATATATATAAATATTTAGTATCTTTTTTTTTTACCAACAATATTTTTTATTTTCTCAGCAAAACGAAATAAAAATAAAGGGAATAAAGAGATAGGGAAGGGGATATTAAAAAACAATCAATAGACATCGTCTATACATGCTCATTGCCGGAAATATTTTATATTCAAAAGGAATTAATTAGGAATACTTCTAGGAAACAAGTGACAAAAAAACATCCAATCAGATGCTTAGTTAGAATTGAAGGAATTAATTACCTATGTAAGACAGTTATATAATATACCCAATTCTAGGAATCTTGCTTTGTCTGAACTGAGGGAAAAAGCAGCAGAGCGCTCAACTCTCAATTACTTCTAAAGGCCCATACACACTGGGTGATTTTGTGCTGAGAGCAGGTCACTTTTGGTGTTTTGAGCTGCTTTGTGTATACACAAGCGTGCCCCCGCTTCATCGCCGGCAGCCGCCGTTTATCTGCTGGTATTACCAGTAAATGAACGGCGGGGTGAACAGCTTTCCATAGCATCCTGCTGTAGAAAGCCTTTCACCCCCGCTGACATCGCTGGGCAGGGGGGAAAAGCGCTCAGGGGCAGATTTATTACGCTCGGTGAAGTGATAAAGTGGAAGGTGATAAAGTACCAACCAATCAGATCCTAACTGCCATATCACAGGCTGTGTTTGAAAAATGACAGTTAGGATCTGATTGGCTGGTACTTTTATCACCTTCCACTTTATCACTTTACCGAGCTTAATAAATCTGCCTCTCAGTGTGTATGCACTGAGCGATTTTCAGCCCAGCGATGTCAGCCATCATCGCTGTGCATACACGCTGGGCAAAAACACCCAGTGTGTATGCACATTAAGAGTAGAAGAACCATCCCTTTCAGTACATATTCTGTTTCAATCAGGCTATATCTTTATACAGTAAAGCAGGGCTTAATTTATATCTCTCTGGCTATTCTTACTGGGTGTATGTATACTCTGCTTTTTGAATACTCTACATCACAGACATCCTTTGACCACACACCCTGTCCCATTATAGATACACCACTTATCGGGTACATAGTGGCGTTAATAACACTGGTATGTGCTTATCTTCCAAAAAGAGCAGGTTCTTTGCAATGATAGTACTTCCAGGTTTATGACCCGGGAGTCCTTCTGCACATGTAACGGATGATGTGAGCGCAGCGGGGGATACTGGGAGGGACCCTCTCAGTGCACAATGCAGACAGAAGCCCATAGGCTTCTATTAGGCAACACTATTTCTAGATGATGTTGCTTAATGGGTCCAAGCTACAGAAAGTATCGCTTTCCAATGCAGGCAATACTCAGAAAACAGCAGTTTTCGGAGTTTTGGATGCATGTTGCTTTCAGTACATTTTGTGTGTGGAGCTTGTGTGTTCTCCCTGTGTTTGCATGGGTTTCTTCCCACAAGCCAATAACATACTGGTAGGTTAATTGTACCAAGAAACACCTTAGTGTGTGTGTGTGTGTGTGTGTGTGTGTGTGTGTGTGTGTGTGTGTGTGTGTGTGTGTGTGTGTGTACGTGTGTGTGTGTGTGTGTGTGTGTGTGCGTGCGTGTGTGTGTGTGTGTGTGTGTGTGTGTGTGTGTGTGTGTGTGTGTGTGTGTGTGTGTGTGTGTGTGTGTGTCCCGGTAGGTTTATATTCCCCACCGGGTGGTTGCGTGGACCACCATCCAAGTGAGGATTCCATCCTTTCACCGTGTGTCAGGATTCCGGCGTTGGTATCCTGACAGCCGGTACATTGACTGCCTCCCTGTTAAGTGCCGCATAAGGCATGCCACTATATACTGTAAATAACTATTAATTAACAAATACTATCTGAAAAACCCCCCACTTATGTTTACATGTAAGTTCTACAACTCTTCCAACTTTTAAATACTTAAACAATTTAAACGCTAGAACACGCAAAAATAAATATTTGTCATGAAATGCCAGAATGTTTCCCTTAATAAAAAGTGCAAACCAAATAGTGTTTATCAATATCATAACATGACAATAGTAATGTATGAAAACAGTTTACAAATTGAACACAATAAAGATTTATAATGAGGAACAATGCACCCCTGTGTCCTGTCTATTATGACTAGCTCAGTCAGACTAAAGGCGTTTTGATGATTACAACTATCTGACAGCAGAATAAACAAACAGAGTGTCACGTTTTATTAGTGCTACAGACTTGGAAATGTTTTGCAATACTTGTGAGATACCAGAAGTCTGAGCAATGCACCTTTTGTTTTTACTGTAAGAGACGTATAATACGCATATCTGGACAGTAACTGGTTCTCATTGCATAACTCAATGATCAATTACAGTTGCCACATTACATTGCCCTCAAGCGCTGTTATCTTACACATCTAACCCATCTTTGTTGAGAGCAAGGCATATCCAGTAATATTGTGTCAAAATAAAGCTGTATATTTTGGCATTACTCTCTGTGCAAACAAATGGAATATGTTAAAGTAGAGGGTGGGGGAGAGTTTAGGTTTAGGTGCCACCCGGGGGGTAGGGCTAGGTGACGGGATGGGGGTAGGGGCTAGGGTTAGGTACCTCTGGGGGGAGGATTAGTTTAGGCCCTAATGGAGGAGGGTTAGGATTAGGGGCGGGAGGGGGGGGGGGGGGGAGGGGGCTAGGTTTAGGCATCACCAGGGTTAGTGTTACCTGCGGTAAGGGGGGGTTATTGTTGTTACTAAGCCGGGCTTTAGAAATATAATTCCGATAACCTGCAGTGGAACACTGTAAACACTGACTACCATGTTTTCAGTAACAGTGAGTATTTCTGCCAAGCAAGGAGCCAGAGTGGTGCCAAGATGATAAAGTTGTCTTCAGTGCAGAAGACATTGGTCGGTTTAAACACCAAGACCTCAAATCATTTCCCGGTTTATGACTTTAATCACTACTTTGCGTTTGTCTCATCTACAACTGTGTGCTCAGAGCAGATAACTTGCCTGAAAAACATCTGTTCATATATTACCACAAAATATATCTCTATAATAGAATGTATGGCACATTTCCCATTTGTTTAACATGTAGTAGCAAAGAATTTTGTATTATAAGTTATTTATTACAGTTACACAATATTACATTCATTGCAAAATATAAATAAATACATAGGGTTAAAAAGTCTCCCCTCAATAGGAAAATTAAGGTTGGCATTCAATCTATACCAATTATAGCCTTGATTGGCAGAGCAGTAGAAATAAACACAGTAGCCTGTAATGTCCTTACTTCCTTTGTCAATTTTCACATTTTATTTTCGAAATAATGTAAAAATAGAATTATTCAGGAAGTATTACTATTCAGCAAAAGAAAATACTCTCTTAATTAACTGCAAATAGAAATAAGGCAATATTACTTAAGTATTCATCCACTTGGTAAGGAACATAATTATATCTTAGAGGAATATGGTTTCTTCATAGGTCACATAATGAATTGACTGGAGCCTAACTCTGTATAATTAAAGTATTTTAGTTGATTTAAAAATAAATATCTGTCAGGTTCCATCATTCAAAGTAACTTCCAGAAAAGTTTATTGAAAAACACCAATAAGAGGTATAATATATGAAAATTTTAAACACTTTTAATATTCCCAAGTGGTTCTCAAACTGTATGCTATGGCACCCTGGGGTGCCTCAGAGTACTTGCAGGGGAGCCCTGGGTTGGTGGTCCAAGACTAAATCAAATTATTTAGGGTCACTGTAATAGGCAAACCAGTGCTGGTGGCTGCCAATGATAAAATATGTGGGCAAACAGAAGTGAATCCTGCCACTCACCACATAACTGAACCCAAGGATGACATATAAATACAATCTACTTAACTTAATATTTTATTTGAATTTCTCCATAAGAAACTTTTGACCTAGGGGTGCTGCAAAACAAATTCTGATACTCTAGGACGCTGTGATTCAAAAACGTTTGGGAACAACGGCCCTAGAGCATTGTGAAGTCCAGCATCTACTGTATATAGGGGTGGTCTTCAGTATGCCGGCTGTCGGGATCCCGGTGCACAGTATACCGGCGCCGGGATCCCGACAGCCGGCATACCGACACTTATTCTCCCTCGTGAGGGTTCACGACCCCCCTGGAGGGAGAATAAAATAGTGTGGCGCGCTACCGTGCCCGCAGCGTGGCGAGTGCAGCGAGCCTGCAAAGGGCTCATTTGCGTTTGCCACACTGTCGGTAAGCCGGCGGTCGGGCTCCCGGCGCCGGTATGCTGGTAGCCCGACCGCCGGCAAACCGTACTACACCCGTATATATAAGCCTGTAGTGCGCTCCATTGTAGAACTTAAGCTGGGTACACACTGGAGTGATGAGGATTCGTTTAGACATCAAAACGAATCCAGGTCAGCCCGGACTGCTGAACACACTGGGGCAACTTTAGAGAAGGACCGAATGATCGTGTTCTGTCCTTCATTAGCACACTACAGGATGCTAGCAATATCGTCAGGTTTGATGTGCAGCACATCAAACCTGGTTATGTTTCTAGCGCCCGCGGGCATTCGCAGATCGGACATACACACCTCCCAATATGCAACAAATTGAGCAATATGTAGTCTGATAAGGTGGATCGGACTGACATATCGATCAGTGTGTACCCATCTTTAGCCAGAAAGGACCCTACAGCCATGGTATAGAAGGGGAGGGACAGGGCAGGAGTGACCCGGCTGTGCTACTTTACTAGTAAAGAAGATGGCACAACTGCTGATTCTCAGTGCTGGTGCCATGGACTATATTCTGACCAATTTACCATCAAATTGAAGTATGTATATTGGTTCAGGGTTGCATGGGTTTCTCCAAGTGTACCAAATACAGCCTACAGTAGAAACCTACCAGAAGGTAAATGCCAAAATATGTATGTTTGTGTGGTAGGGAATTAAGGCTGCAACCTGCACTGGGACTGATGTGAATGATTACAAAATAAATACACATATTCTTATATTCTCTATAAAGAGGAGCTTTATATATAAAGTTTATTAATAAAATCATGGGATCAAAACGGAGCATTTGAGAGATTAGTGCACTTGTATGGGAGGGTTATGGCAACTGTAACGGGATCCGGTCAGTACTGTAACCTGGCTTGCATCTTCCATGCTGGAAACTGGGATAACTACCCATGAGACAGCAGTATCAGAACCATTAGGAACTTTATGTTTCATGTATTATGTTTTATTATTATTAGTGATATAATTATACCACAATAATGTGAGAGTAGTGAGAACATCAATGATTTGCTACACAACAGATGTTAAAAGGCTTTACAAGTATTTACATTCCCACAGACTGCTACCTGACGGGATTTACACTATCGGGATGCCGGCGTCAGTATTCTGATTGCTGAGATTCCGACTGCTGGGATATCATACTGAGGGGCAGATTTATTAAGCTCGGTGAGGTGATAAAGTGGAAGGTGATAAAGGACCAGCCAATCAGATCTTAACTACCATGTCACAGGCTGGGTTTGAAAAATGACAGTTAGGAGCTGACTGGCTGGTCCTTTATCCCCTTCCAATTTATCACTTCTCCGAGCTTAATAAATCTGCCCCTATATCCCCTTTCCCTCCCATAAAGCAAACCTTGTATATCACACATTATTAGAGGTGCATCCACTGCTGCTTTTCTATTTGATTGGGATATACTGTACCTCCCAACTTTCCAGGCTAGTTGGGACATCGCTGTCTCTATTGGACAAGCATGGCAAAGCCCCAGCTCATGGCTGTAACACCTACATCAGAACAGCTGGGAGGAATGTACTCATTTAGCATACAACAGATGTTAATTTATTTGATCAAGCGATAAAAAAGCAGACCCTAATATACAGTAGTTTACCATGATGATTATTTATTAGAAAAATTGTCAATCATTGTCATTTTATCTTATGTACACAAATATAAACACATAAGCACACAATACTTACAAGTACATCTACACAGCACAATAACCCTGTAGAATGAGGCAAAAGAATCTGAGAGAAAAATGCACTGGCAGGAACAATTTCCTAGTAGCCATTACAGAAAATAGTACATCAAACTGTTATTTCTCATCCATTCATTTGTATTTTTCAATGCAAGCACTCCTGTTTCCATGGAGCTAAACCTCTTGTGTTGTATGCCAGCAAGGAAACCAATGTGAAAACCTTTACTTACGAGGTAGACATTATGTCCAAATTATGCTTTTTAAAACAGTGCCTAATTATTCTGCTTTTAACTTGATGGTCAATGTTTTTATCATCGCCATTTCCCAATGTGCATGGGGCTGTAATCACCATCAAACATAACGCAATGTAAGATCAAATGCATTACTTCTTATAGCAATCACATATACCCCTTTCACACTGCACAAATAACCCTGTATCGACCCGGCACAGGTCAGCTTGCGGTGTGAAAGCGCCATAGCTGAAATCCCGGGTCGCCTGATCCGGCAATTCAACCTGGGAATAAAGCAGTGTTATTCCCGCGTTGAATACCAGGACAATGGCAGCGCAAACGGATCCGTTCACTACAACAGGGAGAGGCGGCACGGAGATGAGCTCGTCTCCCAGCGCCGCCCCCACTGCCAGCTCCGCCCCCGCTGTTATGGCAACCCGCCCGGCATATTACCGGGTCAGGGAAGCCAGCAGTAGCGTCCAATGCCGGATCCCACCCGGGAAGGACCCGTTTCCAATTCCCGGGTGAGATCCGGCATTGGTGATGTGAAAGGGGTAATAGGCAATCTGAGTATATCTACATCTAATGAAAGGAGAATGTTATATTTCAGTTTTATACTATTATTTAATAATTTATAGAAACCTTAGGAAATCTCCAGATTTATACACAGTAAGAATTGTAATTTCTCTAGTCTGTAGGGTCAAATGATTTAGTCCTGCTGTGTGGATGGATTACCAAAAACCGTTTTAGGGACCACTGTCCTGCTTCAAGTTCATTTGAGTTAGACACTTGGGTAGAAGATAAATTCCCTGCGTAAGACTGAGACCATGAGGTAGGTAAACAAAATTGTAAGAATACCGGAAGAAAGTTAGTCTCTGGCAGAAAAATATTGTATGGATTCTTTTCCTAAATAAATATTGTGCTTACACTACACAAATAGAGAGGCAGGTTTATCACCCTTGTCACGCAATCATTATGCTTTACAATGTGATTATTCCTCTGAAAAGTCTTTCATCAATAACAACTGAGTGTTGTGTACTTAGTGCGACTATAAGAGCCCCTAACTACAGCAAATAGACCAGCGATCACAGTACAGGACACAAGCATGTAACTCACTAGTGGAGCCATCACTAATTTAAAACTGAAAAGATCACTCGGCCAATGTTGCACTTCCTCAAGCCTGTCTGTTATGGGACTACGTCATGAATAGGTCTGTTGCAAATTTGACTGCGTCACAGAAATCACAATGTCACAGGTGACTAGGTGTCTGAAGCTTTAGCATTGCAAGCTGTATTATAGATAATAAGATAAGCGTCTTATGGCCACAGTATAATCATCCTTTCCTAAAATAAGAACTGTTGTTAAACTTGAAGCAAATATGTTATGTACTGTGCAACAAATGTCCATTTTTACTCCATTTACATGAGCATGATTTACTGTACCTTTAAAAACCATCTGTGAATTTAAGAGATAAATAAAACTATAGGGGTTACACAATGAGTCCTTGCATTCTAAAATAAACATGCTGGTAAAATGTCTTCATGGTGGCATTCACCACTGCCTAGATTTATGGGGCTTGACCCAATGCAGATGTCACCAAAACACGGAAGCAAATGAAATGACCATTATACATACTCCAGTTTGTATGGTCTCCTAGGTTTACTTGTGTTTTCCCCAGGGGCGCTGGTTTCCCCCCCACAATCCAAACCATGCTGGTAAGATAATAGGATCATGACAAAATAAAAGGGAATATACTGTAGATTGTAAAAGGGAATATACTGTAGATTGTAAGCTCCACTGGCACAGGGACTGATGTGAATGACCAAATATTCTCTGTAAAGCACTGCAGAATATGTGTGTACTATATAAATAACTGTTAATAAATAATATACATCTGCATGGAAGTAAGCTGGTACAGGTGGAAGAATTTCATGATAACTGTTTTATTTAATTTAACAAAATTAATATTTAATTTTTTTTTGTACTACTTTACCTTGCTTTTATACATGTTACAAGCTCCTAATAGAAATGCCCAGCTGTCAGTCTAGACAGCTATCATTTTTTGGGAGTAGGTTTACCCGCAGAGCCGGCCATAACCAATGATGCCCTAGGCAAGATTTTGGCTGGTGCCCATTAGCACCGCCGCCATTTCCACCTCTGACCCAGCACCCCGTTCCCAGCATCATAACCCCTCACCCATAGCAGTCCTCATTTTAGTGCTCCTATCCCCTAGATTTTAAATAGGGTGTTCTTGCTGGGAAGGGGCATGGCCACACAACAGTACCCCCAATTAAAATTACACCACACAGTAGTGCAACTTTAGTCACATTATTTCATGTGATAGTGTCCCTTATTCACATTACACCACACCATATTGCTCTTTAGTCACATTAGACCACACAGCAGTGCCCCTTCTATACATTACGCCACACAGTAGAGCACCTTATACACATAATACCTCACATTAGTAATTCCTTTATACACCTAATACCACACAGTAATGCCCCTTACACATATGAGACACATTATTAATGACATTTGCCAACCTTTATTAATGCCCTTATACACATAATGTCTCTTACACATACACTGCACATTATTAATGGCCTTATACACATAATGATACACATAATGCTCCTTACACATATGCCGCACAGTATTGCACAATCAACCCACCCGCCCACAGCACTCACACAGGTGCTAACAATGTGACCTCTGCCTCTGCTTGGATACATGTGTCCTTATACATCTTGCCTCAATACGCCATGCAGCAGGAGATGCCTGATGTGAGTCCCTTTTTTGCTTTAATTGCATTTTATTAGCTTTGCTATGTGACTAGGACGCACAAACAACTTCTGCTGATTAAAATGATATGTGGCATGCCTAGATTCTGTGTGCGACTGAAGATGTATCTGCATACAAAATGCCACGTTACACTGATTTCCAGGAATACACTGTAATGTAGCATTTCGTATGTAGATACAGCCGGAGTCATGCACAGAATATAGGCATGCTGCATATCATTTTAATCAGCAGAAGCTGCTTGTGCACCTTGGCATTCCAAATGCACTAGGCATTTGCCTATGCCTAGGGTCGGCTCTGTTTACCCCAGTATTGCATGACTGGGTAAAGCTTAACACTTTTTAGCGATATAGCATTATAAATTATAATGAAGTTCTAACAAGATAAAGCAGCACTTTAGTTGCTAAGATAACATATATTTTAAATCTTGAACAATATAAAAACAGGTATCAAAAAGCAGCATGCTTCACTGCCCTTTGAAATAACACAGCTCTGTTCTAGTGTTCACTCCAAGGATTTGGGCAGGGCGCCGGACTGTGAGGGGCACCAGCGTGTGTGCGCGCGCGGCGTAGAAAAAGGGGTGTGGCCACCAAAAATAAGATTTTACTTACCGGTAAATCTATTTCTCGTAGTCCGTAGTGGATGCTGGGGACTCCGTAAGGACCATGGGGATAGACGGGCTCCGCAGGAGACATGGGCACTTTAAGAAAGAATTTAGGTTCTGGTGTGCACTGGCTCCTCCCTCTATGCCCCTCCTCCAGACCTCAGTTAGAAAAACTGTGCCCAGAAGAGCTGACAGTACAAGGTAAGGATTTTGGTAATCCAGGGCAAGATTCATACCAGCCACACCAATCATACCGTATAACATGTGAAAACAACCAGTTAACAGTATGACAAACGACAGAGCATCAGGTCAAACCCTGATGCAACCATAACATAACCCTTATTGAAGCAATAACTATATACAAGCATTGCAGAAGAAGTCCGCACTTGGGACGGGCGCCCAGCATCCACTACGGACTACGAGAAATAGATTTACCGGTAAGTAAAATCTTATTTTCTCTAACGTCCTAGTGGATGCTGGGGACTCCGTAAGGACCATAGGGATTATACCAAAGCTCCCAAACGGGCGGGAGAGTGCGGATGACTCTGCAGCACCGATTGAGCAAACAAGAGGTCCTCCTCAGCCAGGGTATCAAACTTGTAGAACTCTGCAAAAGTGTTTTGAACCTGACCAAGTAGCCGCTCGGCAAAGTTGTAATGCCGAGACCCTTCGGGCAGCCGCACAAGAAGAGCCCACCTTCCTAGTGGAATGGGCATTAACTGATTTTGGCAGCGGCAATCCAGCCGCAGAATGAGCCTGCTGAATCGTGTTACAGATCCAGCGAGCAATAGTTTGCTTTGAAGCAGGAGCACCAAGCTTGTTGGATGCATACAGGATAAACAACGACTCTGTTTTCCTGACCCTAGCCGTTCTGGCTACATAAACCTTCAAAGCCCTGACCACATCAAGCAACTCGGAATCCTCCAAGTCAGTAGTAGCCACAGGCACCACAATAGGTTGGTTTATATGAAAAGATGAAACCACTTTCGGCAGAAATTGTGGACGGGTCTGCAATTCTGCTCTATCCACATGAAAAAACAGATAGGGGCTTTTATGTGACAAAGCCGCCAATTCTGACACACGCCTAGCCGAAGCCAAGGCTAATAGCATGACCACTTTCCACGTGAGATATTTCAACTCCACCGTTTTAAGTGGTTCAAACCAGTGGGATTCAGGAAACTTAACACCACGTTAAGATCCCAAGGTGCCACTGGAGGCACAAAAGGAGGCTGAATATGCAGCACTCCCTTCAAAAACGTCTGAACTTCAGGTAGAGAAGCCAACTCCTTTTGAAAGAAAATGGATAGGGACGAAATCTGGACCTTAATGGAACCCAATTTTAGGCCCAAATTCACTCCGGACTGTAGGAAGTGAAGGAAACGGCCCAGCTGGAATTCCTCCGTAGGAGCATTCCTGGCCTCACACCAAGCAACATATTTTCGCCATATACGGTGATAATGTTGAGCTGTCACGTCCTTCCTAGCCTTTATCAGCGTAGGAATGACCTCATCCGAAATGCCTTTCTCTGCTAGGATCCGGCGTTCAACCGCCATGCCATCAAACGCAGCCGCGGTAAGTCTTGGAACAGACAGGGCCCCTGTTGCAACAAGTCCTGTCTAAGAGGAAGAGGCCACGGGTCCTCTGTGAGCATTTCTTGCAGATCTGGATACAAAGTCCTTCGTGGCCAATCTGGAACAATGAGGATTGTTCTCACTCCTCTTTTTCTTATTATCCTCAGCACCTTGGGTATGAGAGGAAGAGGAGGAAATACATAGACCGACTGGAACACCCACGGTGTCACCAGGGCGTCCACAGCTATCGCCTGAGGGTCTCTTGACCTAGCGCAATACCTCTGTAGCTTTTTGTTGAGGCGGGATGCCATCATGTCCACCTGTGGCAGTTCCCACCGACTTGTAATCTGTGCGAAGACTTCCTGATGAAGTCCCCACTCTCCTGGGTGGAGGTCGTGTCTGCTGAGGAAGTCTGCTTCCCAGTTGTCCACTCCCGGGATGAACACTGCTGACAGTGCGCTTACGTGATTCTCCGCACAGCGAAGAATTCTGGTGGCTACCGCCATCGCCACCCTGCTCCTTGTGCCACCTTGTCGGTTTACATGAGCCACTGCAGTGATGTTGTCTGACTGAATCAGAACCGGTTGGTCGCGAAGCAGGGTCTCCGCTTGACGTAGGGCGTTGTATATGGCCCTTAGTTCCAGGATGTTGATGTGAAGGCAAGTCTCTTGACTTGACCACAGACCTTGGAAATTTCTTCCCTGTGTGACTGCTCCCCAACCTCGGAGGCTTGCGTCCGTGGTCACCAGGACCCAGTCCTGAATGCCGAATCTGCGGCCCTCGAGAAGGTGAGCGCTCAGCAGCCACCACAGGAGTGACACCCTGGCCCTGGGGGATAGGGTGATTAACTGATGCATCTGAAGATGTGATCCGGACCACTTGTCCAGTAAGTCCCATTGAAAGGTCCTCGCATGGAACCTGCCGAAGGGAATGGCCTCGTATGATGCCACCATCTTTCCCAGGACTCAGGTGCAGTGATGTACTGACACCTGTTTTGGTTTTAATAGGTTCCTGACCAGTGTCATGAGTTCCTGAGTTTTCTCTATCGGGAGATAAACCCTTTTCTGGTCTGTGTCTAGAATCATGCCCAGGAAAGGCAGACGAGTCGTAGGAACCAACTGCGACTTTGGAATATTCAGAATCCAGCCGTGTTGCCGTAACACTTCCAGAGAAAGTGCGACGCTGTTCAGCAACTGCTCTCTTGATCTCGCTTTTATGAGGAGATCGTCCAAGTACGGGATAATGGTGACCCCTTGCTTCCGCAGGAGTACCATTATTTCCGCCATTACCTTGGTAAATATTCTCGGTGCCGTGGAGAGACCAAACGGCAACGTCTGAAATTGGTAATGACAATCCTGTACCACAAATCCTAGGTACGCCTGATGAGGTGGATAAATGGGGACATGCAGGTATGCATCCTTTATGTCCAGAGACACCATAAAATCCCCCCTTCCAGGCTTGCGATGACCGCTCTCAGCGATTCCATCTTGAACTTGAACCTTTTCAGGTATATGTTCAGGGATTTTAAATTCAATATGGGTCTGAGCGAACCGTCCAGTTTCGGGACTACAAACATGGTCGAATAATAACCCCTTCCCTGTTGAAGGAGGGGAACCTTCACCACCACCTGTTGAAGATACAATTTGTGAATTGCAGTTAACACTATTTCCCTCTCGTGGGGGGAAGCTGGTAGGGCCGATTTGAGGTATCGGTGAGGGGGCATCTCTTCGAATTCCAGCTTGTATCCCTGAGACACAATTTCTATCGCCCAGGGATCCACCTGGAAGTGAACCCACTTGTGGCTGAAATTTCGAAGACGTGCCCCCACCGGGCCTAGCTCCGCCTGTGGAGCCTTAGCGTCATGCGGTGGATTTTGTAGAGGCCGGGGAGGACTTCTGTTCCTGGGAACAAGCTGTGTTGTGCAGCTTCTTACCTCTGCCCCTGCCTCTGGCAAGAAAGGACGCACCTCAGACTTTCTTGTTTCTTTGTGATCGAAAGGACTGCATTTGATAATACGGTGCTCACTTAGGCTGTGAGGGAATAAAAGGCAAAAAATTTGACTTTCCAGCTGTAGCTGTGGAGACCAGGTCCGAGAGACCCTCCCCAAACAATTCCTCACCCTTGTAAGGTAAAACCTCCATATGCCTTTTTGAGACGGCATCACCTGTCCATTGCCGAGTCCACAGGACCCTTCTGGCAGAAATCGACATAGCATTTATTCTAGAACCCAGTAGACTAATGTCTCTTTGAGCATCTCTCATATATAGGACAGCGTTTTTAATATGCCCCAGGGTCAACAATACAGTATCCCTGTCTAAGGTATCAATTTCCTCAAATAAGGTATCCGTCCATGCTGCTACAGCACTACACACCCAGGCCGACGCGATTGCCGGCCTCAGTAAGGTACCTGAATGTGTATAAATGGACTTCAGGGTAACCTCCTGTTTGCGATCCGCAGCATCTTTGAGGGTAGCCGTATCCTGTGATGGCAGGGCTACCTTCTTGGATAAGCGTGTTAAAACTTTGTCCACCCTAGGGTAGGATTCCCAGCGTAACCTGTCCGTTGGCGGGAAAGGATGCGCTATAAGAATCCTTTTGGAAATCTGCAGTTTTTTATCTGGAGATTCCCAAGCCTTTTCACATAACTCATTTAGCTCGTGTGAGGGGGGAAAGGTTACCTCCGGCTTCTTTTCCCTATACATATGCACCCTCTTGTCAGGGACTGGGGTTTCCTCTGTGATGTGCAACACATCCTTAATTGCTATAATCATCTAACGGATGGATTTAGCCAATTTTGGCTGTAACTTTGCATCATCGTAATCGACACTGGAGTCAGAATCCATGTCGGTATCTGTGTCAACAGTTTGGGATAGTGGGCGCTTCTGAGACCCTGACGGCCTCTGCGACAGAGGATCAGGCACGGGTTGGGACCCTGACTGTCCCGAGGCTTCAGCTTTTTCCAACTTTTTATGCAAGGAATTAACATTATCATTTAAAACCTTCCACATATCCATCCAATCAGGTGTCGGCACCATCGGCGGAGACACCACATTCATTTGCTCCCGCTCTGCTTCCACATAGCCTTCCTCATCAGACATGTCGACACAAGCGTACCGACACACCACACACACAGGGAATGCCCTCTCTGAAGACAGTTCCCCCACAAGGCCCTTGGAGAGACAGAGAGAGAGTATGCCAGCACACACCCCAGCGCTATAAACCCAGGAATAACACAGTAACTTAATGTTAACCCAGTAGCTGCTGTTTATATTGCTTTTTGCGCCTAATTATGTGCCCCCCCTCTCTTTTTACCCTCTTCTACCGTGTTCTACCGTGTATCTGCAGGGGAGAGCCTGGGGAGCTTCCTCTCAGCGGAGCTGTGGAGAAAAAATGGCGCTGGTGAGTGCTGAGGAAGAAGCCCCGCCCCCTCGGCGGCAGGCTTCTGTCCCGCTTAAATATGCAATTTTTTGGCGGGGGCTCATACATACATACAGTGCCCAGCTGTATATATGCTTAACTTTGCCAAAAGAGGTCCCAAATGCTGCCCAGGGTGCCCCCCCCCCTTGCGCCCTGCACCCTTACAGTGACCGGAGTATGTGTAGGTGTGTGGAGCAATGGCGCACAGCTGCAGTGCTGTGCGTTACCTCAGTGAAGAACACGGAGTCTTCTGCCGCCTGTGAAGTCTTCTTTGCTTCTCATACTCACCCAGCTTCTGTCTTCCGGCTCTGCGAGGGGGACGGCGGCGCGCGGCTCCAAGACCGGATGGCGAGGGTGAGATCCTGCATACCGATCCCTCTGGAGCTAATGGTGTCCAGTAGCCTAAGAAGCAGGACCTAGCTTCAGAGAGTAGTGCTGCTTCTCTCCCCTCAGTCCCACGATGCAGGGAGTCTGTTGCCAGCAGAGCTCCCTGAAAATAAAAAACCTAACAAAATACTTTCTCTCAGCAAACTCAGGAGAGCTCACTGAAAAGCACCCAGCTCGTCTGGGCACGGTATCAAACTGAGGTCTGGAGGAGGGGCATAGAGGAAGGAGCCAGTGCACACCAGAACCTAAATTCTTTCTTAAAGTGCCCATGTCTCCTGCGGAGCCCGTCTATCCCCATGGTCCTTACGGAGTCCCCAGCATCCACTAGGACGTTAGAGAAATAGGGGGCGTGATCATTTCACGTAATAAAAGTTGGCAGTTCAGCCCACAGACGATAAAACAGGGGGCGTGGGCAGCCGGCGGCATCACTGTTGGGGGCGTGCCCAGCACCTACGGAGGTGCTGAGCTTCCCCCAAGCTCTCTCTCACAGCGTGAATGGATTCCGCGCACATGCGCATGGCATCTTTACACACTGGGAGGGCAGGAAGCGAGCGGCTGTTCTAGAAGGCGCCGCAGAAAGGGCAGGGCGGATTTTGCCCTTAAAAAATCGGGCAGGGCGCGGCGCCCTGCTAAAACAGCCTAGTGTGAACACTACTGTTCTATTATATACACAGTAGTACTACAAAAGATATGTATTCAGGTTTTACAATTTATTGGAGGGCATGCACAAAAATATACAGAAATCATTAATATGGACTAGAAGAGGTATTGTGCCCTGGGCCTAGCTACACAGGGTAATATACAGTGTAAGTCTTACATTCCTTACAGTCCGAGTGGCATACAACAATGGAAGCTGGGACAGAAATGACATGTCTGCTTACGGTATGTTTTGGCTGGATTTTCCGAAATCATCGTCGGAGCAATTTTTTTTTACACTTCATATTATCTTTAGCTTACTCTAAGGTCACAATCTGCACAATATTTGTCCCTTTTGATTCTGGAAAATGACTCAGTTTTCTTTGAAAAAGATTACTGGTTAAATCCTTTAAGCAGAGACATGTCATAAGATACCTTCTGGTGCCAAAAAAATCTTTGTGCCCACTACTGGGAATGAGATTCGTAGCCAGAGACAGTTTATGTTGGCACAATATAGGCTTGCAAATGGGATTCTAGTTCCATAGCATGTCACTTATTTGAAAATATATTTGACATATGACATGCATATGTGGTATTAATTTTATAATATGGTCTCTCATTTAGTCATGTGACACTTTTTTAAAATAGTCTCATTACTGTAAACTGAAGATAAATGACTATTAAGCAGTGCAAAGGATATAATTTTAATAAAATCACAAGCAACTCATTGTGCTGTAACAAACTGTAACCAATGAGGCATTGGCTTTTATATCTATAAGTTGCACTAGTTTTGTCAAAGCTGGCAAAGAATAAGTTATCAATTAATTGAATAGCTTTGTAAAGAGAATATCCAACATTAGACTTTGGGGGTGATTCCGAGTTGTTCGCTCGTTATTTTTTTTCGCTAAGGAGCGATTAGTCGCAAACTGCGCATGCGCCAAGTAAATTAGCACCAAAGTTTGGTAATTTACTCACGGCGTAAAAAAGTTTTTTCATCACTCTGCTGATCGTAGTGTGATTGACAGGAAGTGGGTGTTTCTGGGCGGAAACTGGCCGTTTTATGGGAGTGTGCGGAAAAACACAGGCGTTCGAGTTGCAAAACGCAGGAGTGGCTGGAGAAACGGGGGAGTGGTTGGGCAAACGCTGGAAGTGTTTGTGACGTCAAACCAGGAACGAAAAGGACTGAGCTGGTCGCAATGGTTGAGTAAGTCTGGAGCTACTCAGAAACTGCGGGGTAATCGTTACGAGAAAATTAGCGAACCCTTCATTAGCAAATCTGCTAAGCTAAGATACACTCCCAGTAGGCGTAGGCTTAGCGTGTGCAATGCTGCTAAAAGCAGCTAACGAGCGAACAACTCGGAATCACCCCCTTTGTCTCTTACATAGTATTACCAGTTATTTATATAGCGCACACATATTCCACAATGCTTTACAGAGAATATTTGACCATTCACATCTGTCCCTGTGCCAGTGGAGCTTACAATCTATATTCCTTACCACATGTACACACACACACACATAGTATCATTGGACTGGCACCACAGGTATCAGGTGCTATTCATTACACATATCCCTTTTACATGAATGACTTTCTAGCTTTATTCTCCCAGACAATGAAGGGCTAAAGCAAATGTGTCTGCTCTAGTGGTGACACTGAAGTAACGGTGGGACTCTCACCTGACTGTAAGTAGTACTGGAGGGTGTTACTATGCAGCAGACAGTGCCTCACAAGAGACACATTTTTTAATTGTCAATAACCAATTTAAGTTTTATAGATGATCTACGTTATTATAGCTCCAAGACAAGTGTGCTAACATCCGTTACAATATACTACAAATATTTCTGTACTATTTTCATGAACCTGTAGGCACTGTGGATTACATTTAAAAAATGTAAAATAAAAAGACATCAAGTAAAATGCCATTTTAGCAATATTTATTTCTTGCATGATACTGACTCATTAAAAAAAATAAAAAAAATTTAAGATTACAATAAAATGTTTTTTAGCTTTACGACACCTGAAATACACCTATGGGTGATAAAGGAGGATATTTATCAAAGCTTGGAGGGACATGCATTGTCCCCGTCTACAGTGTGGTATGCAATTTTTTTGGATGCCCATTGTTTTATTGCACAATAGTGCAAAGTTTAGCCGCGTAAAATTGCTAAACCCACTAAAGTACTGGGCGGGATGTGAAAAGTGCTGTTTGGGCACCAAAACTGGACACTTTTTCCACATTTCTGCTCACCAGCATGGGGGACTGCAAGCAGAAATTAAGAAAGCATGCCCGTAGGCAGAAACAATTGAATAGCTGCCGGCGGTCACGGGTGCGGGGGAGTGCGATAACAATTGAATCATCCTTGAGATATTG
The DNA here is from genome assembly GCF_028390025.1 of Pseudophryne corroboree. NCBI lineage: Eukaryota > Metazoa > Chordata > Amphibia > Anura > Myobatrachidae > Pseudophryne > Pseudophryne corroboree. The sequence goes on along the minus strand of NC_086447.1, from coordinate 576,897,476 downwards.
ATATCCCCCAAAGTGTGGTAACCAAAAGCAATCAGACTGTCCACCAGATACCTATTTGGTAACAGTTTGCTATAGGTTATTGCACATTGGTACTTTGTTAATAAATTTCGCCTTAACAATGCATTTATTCTTCTGTTGACACTTGATTCTACTGAATTCCTTAATGCTATTAATGCAGAAAATAATTCCTGCCACTATAAATATCTGAATAGTCAGGTGATTATTAGAATTTTATTAAGCAGGACTAGAGAATAACATTATAATGCTGAAATTATGCAATGATGTTTTATGATTGAAGGTTATGTTAGTGGAATCTATGGGAGGAATTCACATAGCCACACCGCTAATTGTCGCGCCTGATCTATTCAATCAGCAGGGTTTACCCTACACGCGAGTACCCACAGCCCCGATCGCGATTTCCCAGAGTCGGAATGGACAAGAGTCGAGGAAAAGTCCACATACAACACCAGAAAATCGGGTCGCGTGTGGGAAAACATCTCCCCCCATGCTGATTCCACAGTTTATGCGGAATCAGTGGGTTTCCGCATGTGAATCCAGATTTTTTGGCGCGGGAAAAAGGCTATTTAATTGGATAGCATTTCCCCCCTATATATACCGCTTTTTGAATATGTTAGTCTATTTAAGATGAAACTTACAAAAAAAAAAAAGTTTTCGCTGCCAAACTAGACTAGAATCTCTGAGCTGGTTATCATAAACCCATTAATATTTGAACCTCACTGCAGCACATTGAACTACATACAGTATTTACCCCCTCCCTACTCTTTTAGAACTCTAATGGGCCCTACACATATGGCGATGTGCCGCCGAGGTGCCCGACGGCCGATACGGCCGACGGGCGACCCGGCGGCGGGGGGGCAGTGACGGGGGGAGTGAAGTTTCTTCACTCCCCCCGTCACCCGGCTCCATAGACGTGCAGGCAAATATGGATGAGATCGTCCATATTAGCCTGCATGCACAGCCGACGGGGGACCAGCGATGAACGAGCGCAGGGCCGCGCATCGTTCATCGCTGGAGCCTCCACACTAAAAGATATGAACGAGTTCTCGTTCATTTATGAACGAGATCGTTCATATCTTTCAAAAAATCGGCCAGTGTGTAGGGCCTATTTGAGGAAGAAACAATTACTTGTGGTACAGTACCGCGTTTGAAAACGGGAGTTAATGCCTGAGGCTATTTAATTAGACACCTGACTTCTCCAAATAGTCTAGTTAACACACGTTAAAGTACCATGTTAACAGGCATTAACACAGGTTATTGGGTGTTTACACACAGATTCCGTGGAAAATTCACAGATTTGTGTGTTAACAGTGTCATGGGACCCATTAATCCCTGAGTTATCAGGAGGTGGGGAAAAAATCCCAGATGACTGATGGCTTTGGGGTCAATTGAATAACCCCGGTGGATCAATTATATGTGGTAATCTATGGCAGTTTAATTTCAATATATGATACATTTTTATACATGGCCATAATATGTGAACATATGAAGACCTGAAGATTGCACCCATATCAGCTTGTTGAACTTCTCATTCCAAAACCTTGGCCATTATTTAGCTGGTTCCCCTAGTTCTGCCTCCACTCTTCTAGCAATGCTAATGTTTGGCTATAAGATTACATGGATGTGTACTAGTTAGCACTGGCTGAGGCTCAAATGGCCAAACACACTGATTAAAAGGGGTGTCTACATATTTTTGTTCATGTAGTACAAACAGTGTGTGTGACTTAGGAAGATCTCCACTTTCACAGCAAACATTTTTGCAGCAAAAATCAGCTACACAGAATGAAAGAACCCATCAAGATGCTGAATGAGGGAAACCTGGTATACACATTTTGGGGAATAAAAGCACCATCATACGTGTAAACTTGGATAATTATATCTGTTATATAAAACTAGTAATGACAAGCTTTCCAATGACTCTAAGCCAGAGGCGGCCAGACTTTTGGAGTCGGCGATCTACTTTGAAAGCTAAAAAGCTTTGGTGATCTACCTAGGAGGAATAATAGCGGCGCAAAAAAAGGGCGTGGCATAACAAAAAGTGGGCATGGTATAACAGGAATTGGGCGTGGTATAACAAAAAAAGGGACGTAGCCTTGCTGCACAGAGTGTAATGACTGCCTCACACGAAATAACACATTGGCCCCCACAGGTAAAAACCTCAAACACATATGCCCCCACAGTGCCAGATACACATGCCCCCACAGTGCCATGTGCCCACAGTGCCAGATATGCCCCCACAGTGCCAGATACAGATATGCCCCCACAGTGCCATGTGCCCACAGTGCCAGATATGCCCCCACAGTGCCAGATTACAGATATGCCCCCACAGTGCCAGATATGCCCCCACAGTGCCATGTGCCCACAGTGCCAGGTATGCCCTCACAGTGCCATGTGCCCACAGTGCCAGATATGCCCCCACAGCGCCAGATTACAGATATTACCCACAGTGCCATGTGCCCACAGTGCCAGATATGCCCCCACAGTGCCAGATACAAATATGCCCCAACAGTGCCAGATATGCCCCCACAGTGCCAGATATGCCCCCACAGTGCCAGATATGCCCCCACAGTGCCATGTGCCCACAGTGCCAGATATGCCCTCACAGTGCCAGATATGCCCCCACAGTGACAGATATGCCCCCACAGTGCCAGATATGCCCCCACAGTGCCAGATATGCCCCCACAGTGCCATGTGCCCACAGTGCCAGATATGCCCTCACAGTGCCATGTGCCCACAGTGCCAGATATGCCCCCACAGTGCCAGATATGCCCCCACAGTGCCATGTGCCCACAGTGCCAGATATGCCCTCACAGTGCCAGATATGCCCCCACAGTGACAGATATGCCCCAACAGTGCCAGATATGCCCCCACAGTGCCAGATATGCCCCCGCAGTGCCATGTGCCCACAGTGCCAGATATGCCCTCACAGTGCCATGTGCCCACAGTGCCAGATATGCCCCCACAGTGACAGATATGCCCCCACAGTGCCAGATACAGATATGCCCCCACAGTGCCATGTGCCCACAGTGCCAGATATGCCCCCACAGCGTCAGATTACAGATATGCCCCCACAGTGCCATGTGCCCACAGTGCCAGATATGCCCCCACAGTGCCAGATACAGATATGCCCCCACAGTGCCATGTGCCCACAGTGCCAGATATGCCCCCACAGTGCCAGATTACAGATATGCCCCCACATTGCCAGATATGCCCCCACAGTGCCAGATATGCCCTCACAGTGCCATGTGCCCACAGTGCCAGATATGCCCCCACAGTGCCATGTGCCCACAGTGCCATGTGCCCACAGTGCCAGATATGCCCCCACAGCGCCAGATTACAGATATGCCCCCACAATGCCATGTGCCCACAGTGCCAGATATGCCCCCACAGTGCCAAATATGCCCCCACAGTGCCATGTGCCCACAGTGCCAGATATGCCCCCACAGTGCCAGATTACAGATATGCCCCCACAGTGCCAGATATGCCCCCACAGTGCCAGATATGCCCCCACAGTGCCATGTGCCCACAGTGCCAGATATGCCCTCACAGTGCCATGTGCCCACAGTGCCAGATATGCCCCCACAGTGCCAGATATGCCCCCACAGTGCCAGATATGCCCCCACAGTGCCAGATACAGATATGCCCCCACAGTGCCAGATATGCCCCCACAGCGCCAGATTACAGATATGCCCCCACAGTGCCATGTGCCCACAGTGCCAGATATGCCCCCACAGTGCCAGATATGCCCCCACAGTGCCATGTGCCCGCAGAGCCAGATATGCCCCCAGTGCCACATATGACCCCACAGTGCCAGATATGCCCCACATTGCCAGATATGCCCCCACTGAGCCATGTGCCCACAATGCCAGATATGCCCCCATAGTAGAGCTCACCGGAGTGGAGAGCGCAGCCCTGCTTCTCAGTCTAATCTCCAGCGGTGACGGCAGCGTGTATAGCTCAAATCAGGCGCCGGTCCGCGAGCTCTCATTGGCTAACAAACCGGCACCTGATTTGAGCTATACACTCGGCCGTCACTGCCGCAGACCAGACTGAGGAGGCAGAGCGGCAGGCAGGAGAGGTGCGGCTTCGGGTGGCTGGGCGGCGGATCGCGATCAACTGGTCGCATGTCCGCGATCGACCAGTTGATCGCGATTGACTGTTTGGCCACCCCTGCTCTAAGCCATAGGTTCTCAAACTCGGTCCAAAGGACCCAACACAGTGCATGTTTTCCAGGTCTCCTCACAGAATCACAAGTGAAATAATTAGTTCCACCTGTGGATACTTTACAATGTGTCAGTGAGTAATGAATACACCTGTGCACCTGCTGGGTTACCTGCAAAACATGCACTGTGTGGGGTCCTGAGGACCGAGTTTGAGAACCTGTGCTCTAAGCTGAAGAGGCCACATCAGTCAAGTCCTGAAATAAGTATTACATTTCACCTGTAAGATAAAATATGTGAGGCTGTGTATGACACTTTGGCAGGTGTTTCTGCGATACCTGATGTTCTATTTCCAAATCTACACTTAAATCAAAGCACCTACAGATTTGTCAGCATAAGGCGGCTGTCATATAAGCGTATCAGTGGTTCCATTTACTTCTAAATGCAGCATTATTTCATACGTTTACTAATGATTAGGCAAGGTTAGTATTGTACATTGGTCATGTACCTCAAAATAACTTTCATTAATTTGCAAGCAATCTGACCTACCAAACACTACTGTTTTGTTCAACACAATGGAGGAGATGTATCAAGCCTTTGAGAGTGATAAAGTGGAGAAGTTGCCCAACCAATCAGCTTCTGTCACATTATAGATTGTGCTAGATAAATGATAGATAGAAACGGATCGCAACTTCACTTTATCTCTCGTGAAGGTTTGATATATCTCCACTAGAGAATGTCCTGGTCAATGCTGTTCAACCTGACTATAAAATATAAAAAATATAAACAAATAGCAAACTAACGTATACAATGTGTATAGAATGTCGAGCAACACCTGCTTGTTTGTATGTCAACGGATTGAAAATATATTTATAAATAAAAACCTCAAACTATGTATTAGATTATATGGTAGTTAATGTTTGCGGCAGGATGTAATGCCGCCCAAATCCGGTGGCCGCACGGGATGACAGCCGAACTCGGACATTTTTTTAAAGGGGCAATTACTTACAAGGCATGGTTTTGCAATGTGATTGCCCCTTTAAAAAAACTTCCAAGTTCGGCCGGCATCCTGCACAGCCGCTGGACTCAGGCAGCATTACATCCCGTCGTTAGTGTTGAATAGTTGGATTACTAGCCATTATGCAGAAATATGAAGTTACTTAAAACTAAGAGTTGAAGTAATTATTATTATTATTATTATTATCCTTTATTTATATGGCGCCACAAGGGTTCCGCAGCGCCCAATTACAGAGTACATAAACAAATAATCAACTAGGAAAACAGCAACTTACAGTTGGCTACAATATAGGACAAGTACAGGGTAAATAAACATAGCTACATCAGCAGATGACACTGGAATAAGTATCAGGTGGCAGAAGACTGCTGGATTTGGTGCAGCTGAAGATTATTAAAGTAAGAAAAGGGTAAGCACATGAGGGAGGAGGGCCCTGCTCGTGAGAGCTTACATTCTAAAGGGGAGGGGTAGACAGACAGGGGTGACACAATTGGGGTACATAGAGAGTGTAGAACAGAGGGTTAGGATGAGATTTGGCTGGGTTTGGTGAAGAAGTGGGTCTTGAGAGCCCGTTTGAAGTTTTGTAGAGAGGTGGAGAGTCTGAGAGGGAGAGGTAGGGAATTCCAGAGAAGTGGTGCAGCACGTGAAAAATCTTGGAGGTAGGAGTGGGAGGAAGTAATCCGTAGGCAGGAGAGTTGGCGAGCATTAGCAGAGCGAAGAGGACGGGTGGGAGTGTAAAGCGAGATAAGATCAGAGATGTAGATGGGAGAGGAGTGGGTGAGGGCTTTGTAAGCAAGTGTGAGAAGCTTGAAATGGATTCTGAAAGGGAAGGGGAGCCAGTGAAGGTCTAGTAAGAGAGGAGAGGTGGATGTAGTGCGTTTGGTGAGGAAAATGAGCCGGGCAGCAGCATTGAGGATAGATTGGAGTGGAGAGAGGTATTTGTCAGGAATGCCAGTCAGGAGGAGATTACAGTAGTCCAGTCTGGAGATGACCAGTGAGTGGATAAGAGTCTTAGTAGCATCCTGGGTCAGAAAGGGTCTGATCCTGGAAATATTTTTTAGATGAAAACGGCAGGTTTGTGAGAGGTGCTGAATGTGTGGTTTGAAGGAGAGGGAGAAGTCAAGGATTACTCCAAGACAGCGCACTTGTGGGGTAGAGGAGATAGTAGTGCCATCAATAGATAATGAGATTGTAGGAGGTGAGGTTATACGGGAGGGAGGGAAGATGATCAGCTCGGTCTTAGACATGTTAAGTTTAAGAAAGCGCTGGGACATCCAGGAAGAGATAGCAGAGAGACAGTTGGAGATACGAGTGAGGAGAGTAGGGGAGAGGTCTGGAGAGGAAAGATAGATTTGAGTGTCATCAGCATAGGGATGATATTGGAAACCAAAAGAACTAATGAGCTTACCTAGTGAGGACGTATAGAGAGAGAAGAGAAGAGGACCAAGGACAGAACCTTGGGGTACCCCTACAGTTAGTGGAAGTGAGGGGGAGGTGGAGTCATGAGAGGAGACAGAGAATGAACGGTCAGAAAGGTAGGACGACAACCAAGAGAGGGCAGTGTCACGCAGACCAATGGAGTGAAGGATTTGCAGTAGGAGAGGATGGTCCACAGTGTCAAAAGCAGCAGAGAGATCAAGTAGAATAAGTAGAGAGTAGTGTCCCTTAGATTTAGCAGCATGGAGGTCATTGCATACTTTTGTAAGGGCAGTTTCAGTGGAGTGGAGAGGACGGAAGCCAGACTGGAATGGGTCAAGTAGTGAGTGTGAGGAAAGAAAGGAAGTAAGGCGGTTGTAGACAATACGCTCAAGGAGTTTGGAGGCAAAAGGGAGGAGAGAGATGGGTCGGTAGTTGGAGAGAGTGTTTGGATCAAGGGTAGGTTTTTTAAGAATAGGAGAGATGAGTGCGTGCTTGAAGGCAGAGGGGACAGTGCCTGATGAGAGGGAGAGATTGAGAAGGTGGGAAAGATGGGAACAAGCAGAAGAAGAGAGGCAGCGGAGGAGGCGGGAGGGGATAGGGTCAAGTGGGGAGGTGGTGAGGGGACAGGAACGAATGAGGTCCATGACTTCCTCTCCAGATGCATGGGAGAAAGATGACAGAGTTGGTGCGAGGGATGGGGAGGGTTGGTAAGGGATGGGAGAAGGCTGGTTACTGATGGTCTGGTGTGATGTGATGTCCTGACGTATGGAGTCAATTTTGGATGTGAAGTAAGTGGCAAAGTCAAGAGCAGAGAGTGAGGAAGGGAGACGAGGTGGAGGTGGGCAGAGGAGTGAGTTGAGAGTGGCAAAGAGGCGCCGGGGGTTGGAAGACTGGGAGGAGATGAGGTTCTTGAAGTATGACTGTTTAGCAAGAGAAAGGGCAGCACTGAAGGATGAGAGCATAAGTTTGAAATGGAGGAAATCTGCCTTAGAGCGTGATTTCCTCCAGTGTCGCTCAGCAGTACGTGAGCATTTTTGCAGATATCTGGTGCATTTGGTGTGCCAGGGTTGAGGTGTTAATTTGCGAGGGTGAATAGTGGTTGGTGGAGCAACAGAGTCAAGAGCAGAAGTAAGAGAAGCATTGTATGTGGAAGTGGCTTGTTCAGGGCATGAGAGAGAGAGAATAGGAGAGAGAAATGAGTCAAACAGGGAGGAAAGGAATGTGGTGTCAATAGCTTCAATGTTACGCTTAGTGATGGTAGCCTTAGGAGGTAGAGATGGGGAAGCAGAGAGAGATAGGTTAAAGGAGAGCAGGTGATGGTCAGAGAGGGGAAATGGGGAGTTGGAAAAATCAGAGATATCACAGCGGTGAGTGAAGACCAGATCCAGTGAGCTCCCATTCACATGGGAGGGTGAGGAGGTCCACTGGGAGAGACCAAGTGAGGAGGTGAGGTTAAGGAGTTTAGACGCAGGGGATTGTGTGGGGATGTCAATAGGGATGTTGAAATCACCTAGGATAATGGTGGGAATGTCAGAAGAGAGGAAGTGGGGAAGCCAGGAAGCAAAGTTGTCGATGAATTTGGAAGCAGTGCCAGGGGGGCGGTAAATGACAGCTACTCTAAGATGGACTGGTTGGAAGAGGCGTATGGCGTGGACCTCAAATGTAGAGAATATAAGGGATGGTTCTGGTGGTATGAGTTGGTAGGAGTAACTAGAAGGTAAAAGGACCCCGACACCACCCCCATGGCGACCCCCAGGTCGGGGTGTGTGTGTGAATGTGAGGCCCCCAGCAGAGAGAGCAGCAGCAGAAGTAGTGTCAGAGGGCGTAATCCAAGTTTCAGTAATGGCTAGTAGGTGTAGGGATTTGGAAATGAAAAGGTCATGAGTGGGGACCAGTTTGTTACAAACAGATCTGGCATTCCAGAGTGCACAGGATAGGGGGTATAAATCTGTGGGAGAGATGTGAATGAGATTATCAGGGTTGCTGTAGCGATGAGGTGGGATTAACTTTGAGGGCAGGGATGATGAGAGAGTAGTGATGGTACGAGTGCCTGAGCTAGGAGGGGTAGGAGAAGTAATAGTATTTTTTTAATCAATAAACAAGAAGGGTGGGATGTAATGAGGTCAGAGTTCAGCAGATGTGTGGGATGCTGATCAAACTCGGACGTCCAAGTTCGGCCAGCATCCTGCACGTCCGCATCCCGCCCAAGTAGTGCAGAATAACCAAATATTGCACGAACAAAGTCAGCAGATGAAGTCCAGAAAATGAACAATGTATGAATGAACAAAGACTAAAATGAGACACCTGTCATGATTGGTTTGGTTGAGAAGTTTAAAGCTTGTTTTAACGCATTATACATTTCTGAAAAAGTTTGTCCTCATTTACAAAGTACATTGCAAAATGCTTTGGTTTTGTTCTCTTTGCACTAAGACAGTCCCATCCAGCATTCTTAAAGGTACAAAGCTATGCCCCATTGTTAATAAACACCTTCCCAAACCGGAAGTGCCCCTACTTTAGTAACTATAGTAAATTCATGTGACCAGGCAAAATATGGTACAGTTACTGGAGGATTCACTAAAACTTATGATAGTAAGATGTAAAAGTGGATATTTATTTTCTTTTTTGCTGCTGCTCAAAAAACATCTAATCATGTCTTAAACATTATAATACACTAATTGAGTCATAGTTTTCGGAAACCATCAAAATAAATATAAATTATAATATTGTTATTTATTTGATTAACAGTAGTAAGTGGTTTCAAAACTATGTTTAAATTAAAATAGTGTTTTTGAGAATTACTGGGCAGATTTATAATCGAGTGATAATCTTGTTTTCCCTCGTTGCGAACGATTAATGGTGCCCCAGCCAATCAGCTCCTATCATTTTTCAAACACATGGACAATTAGGAGGTGATTGGCTGGAGCACCATCTATCATTTGCAACGAGAGAAACCAAGATTATCACTTGAAGATAAATCTGCCCCTATATTTGTTTTGAATTTACCATAATCACTCTACTGTTTTCTAATCAATATTTGTAATTAATATTATTATTATTTTGCTACTACTTTTGCTTACACTACTATATATACCCGAACAGGAAAAGACCTGAAACCTGAACATAATGTAAACACTGTTTCTCAAAGATAATATCTTAATAAGGAACGGTTTTCTATATGTCTTTAAAGAAATTAATTGCACCATGTCCATAAACGGGGTGCATCTCACAATCAGTACTAGCAACAAGTGAAATCTAGTGTAAATTCTGTCTTCTCAGCTCACAGTAGCAACACCAACCAGAGACTCCAAAAACTTCACCAACCGGAATGTCTCCACTGAAGGGTGTTCTCTGAACAGCACATTTTCTAATAACTGTTACACACGTAACAGGCAAAAGCTGCTGTATCGAACATAACTAAACCCTATCTATTAGGTGATATTTCCATTCGAGAATAGTTATTGTGTTCTCACGGGTTTATGCAATTTTACACTGCTCATGGTGTATGCAGGTTGAGTATCCCATATCCAAATATTCCGAAATACGGAATATTCCGAAATACGGAATTTTTTGAGTGAGACTGAGATAGTGAAACCTTTGTTTTCTGATGGCTCAATGTACACAAACTTTGTTTAATACACAAAATTATTAAAAATATTGTATTAAATGACCTTCAGGCTGTGTGTATAAGGTGTATATGAAACATAAATGAATTGTGTGAATGTACACACACTTTGTTTAATGCACAAATTTATTACAAATATTTGCTAAAATGACCTTCAGGCTGTGTGTATAAGGGGTATATGAAAGATAAATGTATTCTGTGCTTAGACTTAGGTCCCATCACTATGATATCTCATTATGGTATGCAATAATTCCAAAATACGGAAAAATCCCATATCCAAAATTCCTCTGGTCCCAAGCATTTTGGTTAAGGGATACTCAACCTGTAATACATTTCACAGTCACAGCACAGTAACCTGACTAACACTTAGCCAATATAACTGGAAAATAAAATTGGCTCTACTACAAAGAGAAACTTGAGCTGTACTAGTCAATCGAGTGTATAAAAATATTTAAATAGAAATACAGGATATATGTAGATTCCATTAATGGACCCTTTGATATACGTATGCATACTGCTTGTGGAAAACAGGATACCTCTCATGACACCGTCTTTGATAGTTTTAGAGATCTACAGTATTGCATAAAGGTGTAGAGATTGTATGTTCAGCTAGCACAGAACTTATACCTTCCTATGGTTCAATTCAGCTTCAAAGAGTAATTATTAGAAGTTAGTTCTAAGACAAAGTTCTAGATTTACTAATCGGCAGACCCTGATATTTAAAATAATATTAACTAGATAACTAGTTGTGTTTTGCATGTACAATTACTGCCATTGTTAATTTGTGGGTCAACACTGCAGAGAGTCAACAACTTGCAAAAGTTACATAAGCCAAAGCTGCATTAACACTTTGTACAGTTTCAGAATGAAAAATCACTAAATTGCAACCTGTCCTTAGGCTTCATTTCCATTCTCCTCCTGAGAAGGATCCAATCTCTGCATGTGTGTCAGCCCACGCATGCTCAGATAGGACTCCGGGTCATAAATACGGAAGTCCTATCATCGCAAAGGCCTTTGGGATTTTATTCAAGCATTAATAAATGCTGATATCTGGTGGATCACCCATATAATTGTATACTGCTTGGCCAGATTAATTTCACCAATTAACATCTCTCAGAAAAGCAGAACATACAATTTATTTCTATAGAGTTCAATATTAATATATAACTTGATATATTACTTTAAATATAAGCTCTTACTCACAAAGAGTATTTCTAAATTGCCGACTGATAGCTAAAAGATGTCTGTCATAGTCCAATCCATGCAGTCAGGCAGACGTGCAACTTACTGCATGTAATGCGCTGTAAGGAACCCCAGTAATATATGACAGGAGCCCATCTAAGCAGCAGGATTTGTACAAAATGAAAGCTCCTTTACAAACTTTTTTTTTTTAAATAGATTTTTATTTTTAAAAGTTCGTACTTGGTCATCAAGTCGCAGATCCCTGCTTGTGAGAAGTCAATATACCTTGTAACGTCACTTGTCTCAGGAGTTAAACAATGAAATGTGTAATGAGTATGCCAGCCTTCTGAGAACTGCAATTTCAAGGTCACATAAAGGTATAAAAATGCTCCAAGATATTGTTCATACAAACTGAATTTGCGCTAGTGTCTCTTTAAAGCTGTGATGGAATGCTCGTAACACTCCATCTGTTGCTCCTGAAGCTCAGGAACAGCTGGAGTGCTGCTGACCGCCCATCCTTGCAACAATACCAATATCTATCATCCTTTTCTATTCTGAGAATATGGTTAGTTTTAGCAGCACCAATTATAGCTCAGAGTAAATCAGATTTCGCTAAAATGAACTTACAGGTTTAGTTACGGTATTCTTCTGTCTCAGGATGTCTAAGAAGACAACTAATCTTGCAGGTCATGTCACTGGAACAACCAACCGTGATGTCTGAGGGCTGTGTCCTTTATATTTCCATGAAATGCACAGGCAGCTGAAAAGAAAACATACATTGGTAACTGGAATTTAAAAGCCACAAGAATGTAAAAATATATATTCCAAAGAAGTCCTACTTGCTATAAGCAGTGGTTCTACTCCGTTTGGGTTCACACTCATTCCTTATCAGTGGAACTGCTCATCACTATGCAACTTTGCAGCTTTACAAGGACAGTCTATTTCCTCCCCCATACACAGCAAGCCAGGAATAACCGTATCATTAACTAGATCTGTCAGGCTCAATCTGCTGTTCCAGGCAATAGAATTATCATACGTAGAACTACACAGATTATGATTTGAAGCAACAGTCAACGTCCACTTGTACAGTGACATTATGGAATATAATATAGGGTACCTATACTGGGAGTCTCTAAGCCCCACTTATGGTAAACTGTGCAGGCTCCATCCACATCACACTGCCTGGAGTTCTAACAGGCACTGTATTAGACAACTTCCTATGTCGGAAGTCTAGTGATGGGGTTTATTTACAGATGATGATGGACCCATTGCTTATTTTTTGGAGCTCATTTCCCATCACGCATTTGAAAAGAGAAAATTAATCAGGATTACGCACGATGCTTTTAATACATGGTTCAATAATACTAATAACAGCCCAGTTTATGCTTGTATCCGGATGATAGGTCGACACCAAATGGTCTATATTCATATGGTCAACATGGTCAAAAGGTCGACATGATAATAGTCGACACAGCATATGGGTCAACATTCGCTTTTTATTTTTTACATTTTTCATACTTTACCATACACATGGACTACAATTGGGTAATCTGTGCTGAGCGCAGCGGTAGCGGAGCGATGCACTTTGCCCGAAGCATTGTGAGCCATTCAAGGGGACGCATTACACTAATTGGGGATCCATGTGCTGGAAACTAAAAATTGACACACAAAAAAACCATGAAAAATTCATGTTGATCTTATCATGTGTCGACCATTTACATGCCAAGATTTTTAATGTGTCGACCTTTTCACATGTCGACCTAGACACTATCACCTATTATATCATAAACGTTTATACTTTTCCACACTGTGAAGTATAGCCCAACCATGTGCAGAATATTGAAGGCCTGCGCGTGTGTGTGTGTGTGTGTGTGTGTGTGTGTGTGTGTGTGTGTGTGTGTGTGTGTGTGTGTGTGTGTGTGTGTGTAATTGGCGCCCAAGAATTATTTTAAAAAACTGAATTTAATCACATCATTCACTAGAATTAACCAATGATAAAATATAACATTTCATAAGATGTAGAAGTAATCAGTAGGTTCCAATACAAATTATTTATTATTTTTTAAATTCATAAAGGCGACATCAGTGTCCATATACAGAATACTCTTTGGTAAATCCGCCCCCTACCAACATGTAATCGGGGTCAAGATAGGCACAAGTGAGCAGATATTTATTTTACAATCTCTTCCTTCTATAAGTGTAGATTGGAGGTCACATCAAAAAGACAGATTACCCAACGCGTTTTATCTCGTGCCAAGACTTCATCATGGGTATAGCTACAATAGTAGAACATAATCTTTAGGACATTTGCTCAAATATTGACACATTAATAAACTAAAAAACAGAAAATTGAAACACAACCGAAAAACAGGCTCATGGGACTACAGACAAAAATTGAGGAATTGGAATATAGAAGAGCCTGTGTCTGCATTTTATATATATATATATATATTAGAGATGAGCGGATTCGGTTTTACTCGGTTTTACTCGGTTCTCAAAACCGAATCTTATTGGCTATCCAAAACATGTGACATCCGTGAGCCAATAAGATTCGGTTTTGAGAACCGAGTAAAACCGAGTAAAACCGAATCCGCTCATCTCTAATATATATATATATGTGTTAAATAAAACAAATTCAGAGGACGCACATTGATGTCTAATTACAATTCAATATTCTATCAGCAACTGAATACAATGACGACAATAAAGTTTATTGTACAATTCAATTTGATCATTCATAATACATTCATAACAAATAGATAAAATAGACAGACCCCTTTATAACTGACAGATTTTGGGGGTGCTGACGTTCATAAGAAGAGAATTACTCTCTGTGCCCAACGTGTTTCGTCCTTATACGGACTTCATCAGGGGAAATCACTTTAAAGAGAAAGCTCTGTTGAAAGCACCATCCATATAGAGTACAAAAGGTCCTCAAATGGTGAGGAGAAATCACAATTGGTCTGGAAGTAATAGCACTACTGGTAATTTAGAGGGGCTAAACTAGACCATAGAGATGAATCAGTGGAGTCAATGGTCAAAAGTCCTTAAAATGGACCATAATTAGTTTGGTGCAAAATATATACCGAGTGTGTATATATATATATACTATATATATATATATATATATATATATCCCCATAAAATATTGAAATATTGAATTGCGTATAGGGAATAGATAATAGAGCTCATTGTTTCTAATAACACCATACTAACTTGCACCTGTAATCAAAAGCATTTGTGCTTTGTAGACGGTTGTTCAGCACACTGAACCTTGACCTCAAGTGCAAGCTCTGATCACCCCTGCTCTACACAAACTAAATATCAGAATAAACTAATCATTTCTTTTTTAGATTCTATAATGTGTTCAAACAGTAACTTATTGTTTTGCAATTAGTGCCATAACAGGACACCCGTATGCACTGTGTTGGGTCCAGCCCTAAATCCGTGATGATATAATGTCATGCCCAGGAGGGCGGAGCTGCTGGCTCTTGGAAGTACAGCACTGCTCGGACCATCCTAAAGATTAAACCAGCAAGACTGCACCAGCTCCGGGGCCTGCGTGACAACAACCCTTGCACACCCCTAGTTACGGCCCTGTTCACAACAACAAAGGAATTTGCAGGGATAATAAGCACACCATATATGTATTTTATAAACATGTGTTTGTAGTAGCACTAATCAGGGCCGTATTAACCATAAGGCTGACAAGGCTGAAGTCGAGGGGCCCTGCAGGGACTAGGGGTCTATTTACTAAGCCTTGGATGGAGATAAAGTCGCTGGAGATAAAACACCAGCCAATCAGCTCCTAATTGTCATTTTTCAAACCCAGCCTGTGACATGGCATTAGGAGCCAAATGGCTGGTGCGTTATCTCCAGCTACTTTATCTCCATCCGAGGCTTAGTAAATAGACCCCTAAGGGCCTGTAATTTCTTTCTGCTAAGGCACTGTAACCTGCGCCCTAGGACTCCGATGGTTAAAGCCACTTTGCACTCTGCGCCATAGCAAGGCACAGTCGTAGTCAGCTGAAGTTTGTTTTGAGACAAAGGGGAGGGGAGGGGGGGGAAGGACTGCAAAAGTGAGAGTTTCCTTTAAATATTTAAAAGTAAATGAGGACTGTCCAGAAGTGAAAGCAGAAGCCAACGGAAGCAAGGGGACTGCCCTCACTGTTACCTTTTACCATTAGCCTTGTGTTCCCTATTGTTGACTCTATGTTATGTAATGGATTAGGGATTTTCCAGTCATTGCCCCTTGGATGAAGAAATAAAGATACTGCAGATAATGACACCATTGTGTGCAAGGAAAGCACATGCCTCTCTAAAAACCGCACTTCTCTCATAAAAAGACATATTGTACTGCAGCATAAATTACCTCTTCAGTTCTTGGCAAACCTGTTTCACATTTCCTCTTACGGCACTTTCATACTTTTACTAATGACTGACACAGGTGTGGCCGAGGCTGGTTATGGCCGGGGACGCGTCACAGCCTTAAATCGTGGCACAAGGCAACAGGAACCGTGGAAAGGGAAAAGTGGAGGACTCAGAAAAAGAAAGCACAGTGCTAAAAAGATTCTTTTTGCTTTATAGCATGCACTTTGCCAATCT
The DNA here is from genome assembly GCF_028390025.1 of Pseudophryne corroboree. Lineage (NCBI taxonomy): Eukaryota > Metazoa > Chordata > Amphibia > Anura > Myobatrachidae > Pseudophryne > Pseudophryne corroboree. Next base: position 576,881,455 of record NC_086447.1, on the reverse strand, counting down.
GCATGTCATTTGGCAGAAAATGCAACTTGTACTGTATAAAGCAAAGCGTTCTGCAAAGTGTCCCTAAAATATATGTCATATACGTGTTATCTTATGAAGCATTTCAAATACAGTATGTACTGTAGACATGTTCTGCCTACAGTACACATTAACATTTATCCAAACGAAAGGATGGTTTATTATGTACATATAATCACTGGAATTACTGCGTATCAAGTAAACTGTAAATGCAGGTACATCTACATTATCACTAGATATCAATACTCAGAGCTATATAATCTCCATCTCTAAAATACAAATGTTCTTTTTGGACCCCATACTGATATGGTTGTGTCTATGTTAACTTCGTGATCAGGACCTGGAAGTGACAGCACGGAAGGGCAGGAGAGAACTTCCGCCCTTACAGCACCGAAATGTTTTCTCCGTTCTCTGTTCGTTTAAGGTTATTTTTTGTTTTCTATACACCATTTGGACGCTCGCCATGCTTCGGGCTCGGTGTCTCGCTTCGCTCAGCACAGGTTACTATTCCAAATAGTTTGTGACATGGACCCAGGGGGTTATGGGAAAGGTCCTCTCCACGAAGAGAAACTAGACGCTACCATACTGATACACACATTTATAACACACTGTTCAAATTGGAGATTTCAAGGTTTACCATCAATGCCTGCATTTGGTTGGCTGTCTAGAGGTTGATGGCTAATGGCTGGACAGTCTGTGCCTCTTGCTTTGGTTGTAATTGTTGTTGTAATGAGTTTCGCGTTGCCAATATTTTTCATTCTCTTGTCTGAGACATATAGTTGCTACACATTGATCGTTCATGCCTTCCATTAAGGCTCTTACGTTCTCTGTTTTTTGTGTGTTTTTTTACTGTGTGGGAGGAGTCTACTATGCTTGGCCGACAGTTGGGAATCCAGCACCCAGCATACCGGCGCCGGGATCCTGACCGCCGGAATGCAGGCAGTGGGGAGAGTGCATAAGAGCCCCTTGCGGGCTCACTGCGCTCACCACGCGGCGGGCACGGTGCTATTTATTCTCCCTCCAGGGGTGTTGTGGACACCCCAAGAGGGAAAATAGTTGCCGGTATCCCAGCGGTCAGGATCTCGGCAACGGTATGCTGTGAGCCGGGATCCTGACAGCCGGGATATCGAGTGCCATCTGTGTGGTAGACATTCTGATTATGCAATAAAGCAGTGGTTCTCAAACTGTGTGCCGTGGCACCCTGGGGTGCCTTGGGACACTTGCAGGGGTGCCCTGGGTTGGTGGTCCAGGACCTTGTTAATTTATGGTCAATATAATAGGCAAAACCAGTGCTGGTGGCTGTCAATCACAAAAGACATGGACAAACAGAAGCAAATACTGTCTCTCACCACACAATTGAACCTAAGGATGACATATAATCACAATTTACTTAATTTAATATTTTTTCTAATTTTATCAAGAAACTTTTGGCCTATGGGTGCCATGAATAAAATTCTGATTCTCTTGGGTGCCATGATTCCAAATAGTTTGGGAACCACTGCAATAAAGTATTTACTTACTTTAGGACTGATCACAGAACGCCATGCACACACCAAGTCTGACACTAAACTGACCACCGTATGTAGGTAAGGGCAATGATCCCTTTTGCAGGGTCAACAAATGAAGTGGATATTTCGGATCTAGCAGTAGTGTAAATGATTACATTGCTCATGCACGCTTCTCCCACAGACTTTACACTGGAACTTTGCTGCTCCGCAACACCCGAACCGTTGCTCCAATCTAATTATTCACTTTGGAAGGCACAACTACATGGTAAGACCTTTATTTTGATACCTTAATCATATTTTTACATGCAGCCATTCTTTCAAAATAGGTTTCACAGTAAAATTCCTTATAGAATTAATATATAGATTACAAGCTCATTATAGTAAGACATAGATTCCTTATTAATGAACTGTCTATCCACTTGGAATCCTAATATATGGCTGTACAAACTTTACCAGTAACTATAGGTGGTGGCTTGTCTACTGGATCCAATATCTTCTTCAGGCCTCTCTTCAATAGACATGATTTTTTGAGCAGGATTTAGCCTGTAAGCTTATTTTCATATGTGCAACCCTCTATACGAATGATACGGTATACAGTATATACACTTTAAGATATGACCAGATATTTAGAAAAAAATGCTCTTTAAAGCGTTTATTCTTTCTTCAAACAAGTAGAACTAAAAGTATAAATAAAAAACATAAGTTCCAGTCATGCATAAGGAACAAATATTGATCTACTAAATGTACTATGTGACTGTGTGCATAAGCACTGGTACCAGGAAAATCTCAGGGTACATCACAAAGTACCAGCTGTTTTGACACTCTTTTTTTTTTGTTTTTTGTTGTTACCTTTTACTGTCGCCAGTCAGTAAAAAAAAGATTACCTTGGACCAATCAGGGCAAAAGTCAGAGCAAGCATCTTGACAGCCTTCTCACCCTAACCATTTCACACTATGGTGCATATTTATTAATTATCGGGTTTTAGACCAGATAATTAAAATTTAATATCACCGTTTATTGAGGCAATAAGGAACTAAGAAACACCTGTCAGAACCGGAAAAGTCCTTTAGGCCCCCCCTCTCTCAGGCACTCCACATAAGTCTGAGCACATAGGGGTTCAATCCGAGTTGATAGTAGCTGTGCTAAATTTAGCACAGCTACGAGCCGCTTTCCTGACATGCGGGGGACGCCCAGCATGGGGCTAGTCCGCCCTGCATGTCAGTCCGGCCCCCCTCGCAGAAGTGCAAAGGCATTGCACATCGGCTGCTCGCTCCCTGGCCCGCAGCGGCTGCGTATGACGTCACGCAGCCGCTGCGGCCCACACCCCGTTCGGTCCGGCCATGCCTGTGTTGGCTGGACCGCGCCTACAAAACGGCACCGCCGTTTCGCCCCCTCCCGCCCATCAATCACCTCTGCCTGTCAATCAGGCAGAGGCGATCGCTGTCCTGCTATGGCCTTCGGCCGACCAGCATGCGCACTACGGCGCCAGCGCATGCGCAGCAGGGACCCGTTCGCTCTGCTGCGTTAAAACGCAGCGAGCGTACCGGTTCGGAATGACCCCCATAGTGACTACCGCACTTTGTAGTCCCGTAGGATACACTCATTAGGCTGGCCACTATTGGTTGACATGCATTAGGTCTACATGGTCACTAGGTCGACATGGCAAAGGCCGATACATTAAAAGGTCGACATGAGTTTTGGTGGGGGGGGGTTTAAACTCATTTTTGGAACTTTTTCATACTTTACGATCCATGTGGACTACAATTTGGAATAGTAACCTTGCCTGAAGCATGACGAGCAAAGTGAGCCATGCGGGGGGACATGCAGCACTAATTGGGGTTCCCGGTCACTTTACAAAGAAAACAACACTTAAAACATATAAAAAAAACTCATGTCGATCTTTTTCCACATCGACATAGTGACTGCGTCAACCTATTTCTGTGGTCAACCTAATGACTGTTGACCTAGTTACTGTCGACCCTATGATCCACACCCGTCTCGTAGCAGGGGGTGGGATGAAGGATGAGTGAGGGTGAGGACGCATCCTTTTACCGCCTCTGTCCTGTGCACGTCTCTGTACCACTGCGCAAAAGGATTTTCCGGCTCTATAAACAGCTTGGTGACAGGTGAGGGTAAGCCAGATGCCTACTGCTGCTCTGTGCAGTCTCATAGTGGAGGCAGGCCGGATGACGAATGGGGCGGATGGATGACAAGTGGGAAAGTAGTTTTGAAGAGCAGTGTACTGTAAATACAAGATGTCACTTTGCAGGAACTAACATGTAAATGAGCTAAAGGGTTGGAGAGGGTGTAATTTTAGGGGTACACTTGCTGTGAAAAGGAACACATGGACATTTTCACTTGATATTTCTCATTTACGTAAGTTTTATCAATAGTTCAGTATTGCTATATAGACTGTATCACTTTAAAGAGGGACACAACCACAATACACTAACAAAATACAACAAATAAAAAAGAGATGGATATATAGAAGCTTGCATGGAAAACCGTTAACTTTTATTAAGGATGACAGTAAAACAAAGAAAAACTTTTTTTACTTGGACTTGACATTATTGATTTATTTGAGGGCCTAAAAATATTTTCTAAACAGAGGAAGTCATATACTTTGGACATTGTTCCAAATAAATACAAAATGTATTTAACTATAAAATAGCAAAATCAATATCAGCAGAGGAAGAAAAGGACAGCAACTTTCCACAGATCTGGCAGAAGTCCTTAAAGGATACAAGCCAGTGCCCTTGGAACACTGCAGTGTTAGGGAAACAAGCTCAGCACAGTCCTGCCGGCTTTAAAACAGAGCACATAAAAGGGAACGCGGTAACAATTTTTGGGGAAAAGTTTGGATAGAAGAGAGGGACTGTCAAGATAAGTATTCAAGACGCCTCTTTGTGTGACAGTGTAGCAGCATTTCTTGGTGAATAATATGTGTATTACTAAACAAGGAATCACACTGCGAAGGTAATGTAAAGTTGAGCGTGCGTCTGTTGGCGAAGTCAATATCTTGACAATATCTTGCACCAAAATGGATACTAAGTCACACGCATTTCAATCATATCTACAGTTCAGACTTGATCGGCCGAAATTGGACCGTGATCGCACAAAAGCACATGGGATCAAGCATAAGCCCCTGATCCCGTGTATTATCGTGGCTCCGGCAGCCCCTTATCGTGGATTATGCTTCGGGTGCCTGAGCCACCCAAAGCATAATCCAAATAAGTGCTGGCATCAGGTTAAAATGATGCTGAAATCGGGGCTAACAGGATCGCCCCCGGCATTCGTATTAGCAGTGGTAAAGTACCTCTGCTAACAGGATACCGCCCAATGGGGCAGATGTAATAAGTCTGGAGACGGCATAAGAAAGTGATAAACCAGTGATAAGTGCAAGGTGATAAACACACCAGCCAATCAGCTCCTAACTGTTAATTTCCATATTGAAGCTGATTGGCTGGTGCGTTTATCACCTTGCACTTATCACTGGTTTTTCATTTCCTTATGCCTTCTCAGGGTTAATACATCTGCCCCATTATGTCACATTTGTACTTCATACAGATGTGTCCTTATACATCTAGCCTCAATACACCATGCACCGCAAGATGCCTGTCATGAATGAGCCAGCAGTTTCCAGGCCAACAATGGGCATCTTTTTTGGGGGGGATAGGGGGGGGGGGGGGCGGAAATGTGTCTTATTCACAGTACACAAGCAGACTCTGCTGATTAAAATTATATGCGGAATGCCTATATTCTGCATGCATCTGCAGCTGTATCTGCTATGTAACAATGTTTTCCCGGAAAAAACTATAACGTAGCATTTCATATGCAGATACACCCGCAGTGGCACACATAGCGATGCGAATAAGATGCATTTTCAGGGGGAAAATGCACAAAAAGACGCCTAGCATTACTAAACGCGTTCACAACTAGGCACGAGTAGAAGGGCTGTTTAAAGTGACTGCAGCAACGATGGGAGAGATTACATCTGCATATGAATTTGACTGCATTATTCATATATTGTAACTAAGACTATCGTACGCTGGGTACTTTCTCTATTTATGTCTAAAAATACCTAATGCATTGATATGCAGGATAGTTGTGATTGGCTGCTGACATGAGATAAATGGGTGAAGAAGGTACAGTTTTAGTAACGTTTTACTTGCATAATAAACTAAATTGTGTACCAGCCTAGAGCTGGCAGTCTACTTGCACTAAGCTTTTAATGAGACCCGTTCTGCACCTCAGTGACAGTCAGTCAGTGACAGGGTTGGGTATGGGATACCTGCAGTCAGGATGCCAAACTCCCGACAGGGGGCCGCAACTAAACTAACCCTAACCCTCCCTTCTTGCAGCCTAACCATAACCCTTCCTGGCATACTTATGTTCAGGATTCTGGCTGCTGGCATTCCGACATCGGCATTCTGACAGCTGTTTGGATTCCTCCACTAGTCTTCTCACAACCGGGATCACACACGTTAGAATGCCAACTACATCCCTTGTGACGTGCAGTGAGGTAAATGGCTGGGGAGGCACTGGCTAGTACCCGATAATATAAACCCCAAATTTACTTAACGCAATAAGGTTTCCTTTCATTTTACTTCAAATTCATTTATTATTATTATCCTTTATTTATATGGCGCCACAAGGGTTCCGCAGCGCCCAATTACAGAGTACATATGCATATAATCAAAACAGGAAAACAGTGACTTACAGTTGAAGACAATATAGGACAAATACAGGGTAACTAAGCATAACTACACCAGTAAACGACAAAGAGTTAAGTTTCAAGGTGGCCAAAAAAAACTGCAGGATTTGGCCAGTTGAGGATTATTAAAGAAAAGGATAAGCACATGAGGGAAGAGGGCCCTACTCGTGAGAGCTTACATTCTAAGGGGAGGTGTTAGATAGACAGGGGTGACACAGATGGGGTACATAGAGAGCGTGGAACAGAGGGTTAGGATGAGATTTGGCTGGGTTTGGTAAAGATGTGGGTCTTAAGAGCCTGTTTGAAGTTTTGTAGAGAGGTGGAGAGTCTGAGGGGGAGAGGTAAAGAATTCCAGAGAAAGGGTGCAGCATATGAAAAATCTTGGAGATAGGTTTGGGAGGAAGTAATCAGAAGACAGGAGAGTTGGCGTGCATTAGCAGAGCGAAGAGGACGGGTGGAAGAGTAAAGGGAGATAAGGTCAGAGATGTATATGGGAGAGGAGTGGGTGAGTGCTTTGTAAATGAGTGTGAGAAGTTTGAATTGGATTCTGAAAGGGAAGGGAAGCCAGTGGAGGGCCTGTAGGAGAGGGGAGGTGGATGTAGTGCATTTGGTGAGGAAGATGAGCCAGGCTGCAGCATTGAGGATAGATTGCAGTGGAGAGAGGTAATTGTCAGGGAGGCCAGTTAGGAGGAGGAGATTACAGTAATCCAGCCTTGAAATAATCAGTGAGTGAATAATGGTGTTAGTGCAGTGGTTTCCAAACTTTTTTGAAACACGGCACCCTAGAATATCAGATTTTTTTTCATGGCACCCCAAGGCCAAAAATTTCTTATTGAGAAATTTAGAAAGAAATATTACATTAAGTAGATCGCGTTTATATGTCATCCTTAGGGTCAGTTGTGTGGTGAGGGACAAGATTTGCTTCTGTTTGGCCACATATTTTATGAGTGACAGCCACCAGCACTGGTTTTGCCTATTATATTGACCATGAATAATTTGAATTGGTCCTGGACCACCAACCCAGGGCACCCCTGCAAGTGTCCCGAGGCACCCCAGGGAGCCACGGCACACAATTTGGGAACCTCTGTCTTAGTGGCATCCTGGGTGAGAAAAGGTCTGATCCTGGAAATGTTTTTGAGATGAAAATGACAGGTTTGTGAGAGGTGCTGAATGTGTGGTTTGAAGGAGAGAGAGGAGTCAAGCATCTAGAATTAAGGGATACTAACACTGTATAATGTACACATAAATATATTAATATGGAACACTAGTATATCACTATAATGAAAAAAGAAAAACACTAAACCTACTAGTAAAGCAGAGAACCGAGTTTCACTATGTAAAAATGTCAGAGATTTCACAAAAAAAGGAGTTACCAAAAACATCTCCTCCAAACAAGTCAGGTGAATGGGGTATGTGTGGTTATCATACCAGCGTTAGCAATATCAAAGTTTTCCTAATAAACTATCTACTGTATATACAAATGTTAATCTTTACTGTTACTAACAGATTTCGCTGTAACCATTATATGATTTATATGAGAGGCATCTTCACCGAGGTAACTTAACTATTATGCAAAAATAAATAAATAGAAAAGAAAAATGGATGCCCTAAATTGCTATATTCTTACCTCTTGCGGAGCTGAAAAGTGAATGAGATGGTGATCACATGATTGACGATACCATTGTGTAACTCCAATTTCACACTGTGAATCTCAAAATATAATAGAAGTTACCAGTGTACCTTGTACACAAATAACCCCATCCTGGTCATAATTAAGCAAGAGCTCCTATTATATACTGCTGCAGTATACGTGGTAAAAGGTGGCAATAAAAAAAAAAAAACTACTATTGAATCAGCTCCTCTCTCAACTCTCCAAAGGATGCAATTGCATCTGGAACCTTTCCCATGTGTCAGACAGAGGGAGACATCAATCACAAGGGCAGGAAAAGATAAAGACCCAGGGGTAATTCAGATCGGATTGCAGCAGCAAATTTGTTAAGGGGAGTATACACAGAGAGATCCCTGCTTAAAATCTAAGCAATCTGATTAGATTGCTTAGATTTTAAGCACGGGTCTCTCGTGTGTATGCCCCATAGCGATAGCGCTATCGCAGGTGCTGCAGGCTCAATCTAGTGAGGCGCTCACTCAGCGCTGCGTAAAGTGAGCGCCCCCCCCGTCGTCGTCGTCGTCCCCTCACTCAGCACGCATCGCGCTGTGTGCTGAGCGGGGGGAGAGATGTGTGCTGAGCGGTCTGTGACAGGAAGTACTGGACAAAATGGATGTGGATTGTTAGACAGACAGTCACAGACAGACATATAAAGTGTTGACATGATCAATAGGTCGACAGGGTCAACAGTCGACTTTTTTTGTAATTTTGTTTTTAAACATATTTAACCCAAATCTGTTGAAATGCGTCCGCTCGCCACGCTTCGAGCACAATAGCTCACTCTGCTCACCACAAGGTTACTAAAGGTAATAGTTTGTTGTTTGTAGCATGGATAGTAAATGCAGCAAAAGCTGCAAGAACATGAAAAAGCCTAAGAAACATGTGGTGATCATAAGTGTGTCGACCTTTTGACTGTTGACCTTTAGATCCTGTTGACCCTATTGTGTCAACCTATTGACCATTGACCTTTTAACTGTCTAGCTAACAAATGCCTCCCGGAGAAGATGGAGGCATGTCGCCTCAGTTTTGGGGGCATGCTGAAGCCAGCCCCTGTCTTCCAATGCAAACTCCCTTGCCTCGGCAGCTTAGTTGCGGTGGACAATCTGAGCAATCATGTCCGATGGTCCACGTGATGTTCTCAATATTGATCTAATACTGCTTCTTCTGGCACAGGCAGGGGATCTGAGAAGCCAGCAGTGGGAGTCATACAAAAGACTCAAACTTGCGGCATTAGCGTATGTTAGCAGACCGCTGCCACTCAGCAACCACTGTCTACTGCCACATTATTGTATTCAGTCCAGTAGTACTTGTAGCTTTCATCAGTGGAGCATTGGCCCCCCAGCGGTTACACAATGCACTGCATGGCATAGATTCCCACGTGGTGTGCAGTACGCCATGAAATGCTGCCACTTGGACGCCACGCTATAACATGCTGCGACTGGGAGGCCTGAATGCAGAATTAGGAGCAAAGATGTAAGAGAACACATCTGTATGTACCACACAAATATAGGCATCTCTTTTATTGATACTGGAGGAATAAAACATGCTATTCAAAAGCATTTTCTCCTCATTGATGAGAGTACTGCTAAGTTATTTTAAACTGTTGGTCATTATTAAATTACAAAAATGATTCTATTATTCAACAGAAAAATTAGAAATTGAAATCCTAAAGGGTATTACTGAAATATCCGGTGTTGCCATCTTTTTAGTATGAAACATCCTTGGTCCTGTTATAGATGTCCCCAGTGGCAAGCAGGGCAATAGAAATACAGGAAGTAATAACTGCAGCTGTGTAATAACGTGTGTACCAGACAGTGTGGCATAATCTGGAACAGAGCAGCAAATGTATGCCACATTTGTGACATAAGCCTCGTGCCTCTATATAGATATATTGTTTATGTACAGTTCTCAAACAGAAGTCATGTACGTTGGTGTCTGCATTCTTACCCCTTTGTAAGAGGACAAGCCTGTGGCTACTCTGTTTTCCACAACAACTGTAGACAATGCAACCAACATGCCCATTTTCTGTGGTCTGCGGGAAGCAGACCAGATACAACGACTCCAGGGAAAATAAATAAATCTATGGATGAAAAGGACTGCACAGTAATTTTATACATTGTTGTATCAATGTTTAAAATAAGTGAGAAAATAAATTCCTAAAGTAAAATTCCTACAGTATTTCTGGCCTGATGTCTTGTATTCCCTGTATCTGTCACACAGGGTTTGGTATTTAATACTGGCAGTCAGGATGCCAGCAGTCACATGACAGACACCAGCAGCCCGACAATGAAGATCCCGACCGGGGAATGAGGTAAATATTCCTATCTCACCCTACCCCCACTGCTTATCATGTGCTTTTCCTTCTCTTACTTAGACTATCTTCTAAACCACACTCCTTACAACACCTAACCGTTGGTTTCAGTCAACCTTGTCTTGTACTGTAAAGGTGCATAGACACGGTGCGATTTTGGCTATAGGGCGATTTTGACTATGTGATTTTCCTTGAGCTCCCAGGAGCCCAGAACCAGCGTTATTGACTATACACACCGTGTGATTGCGGCTATAGACGATTTTGACTATACTAAAAATAGCTCATTGTAAATTGTACACTTTCTAGTCAAAATTTGAGCTGCATGCACAGTCACACCATGCGATTTTGGCTATGGGCGATTTTGACTATACTAGAAATAGCTCATTGTAGATTGTACACTTTCTAGTCAAAATTGAGCTGCATGCGGTCTATTTTTTCCTGCGATACTGAACCTGCGGGAGAGCGCATCTGCATCGCAAGCTGTTTACACCCATTGCAATATGTACTATGTTTTCTACCAATATAGTCTATATCGGTAGCTCAGATCGCACCATGTATATGCCCCTTAAGCCACTGTTCTTGTTTTAAAAGCTGAAAATATGACACTTCCTCAATGGCGCTAAATCCTTAACACCTAGGTGCAAGGTGTCATGTGCATATGGAATACACCTAATTGCAAGGTGCAATGTGACTATGGGGGACATTTACTAAGCACTGATAAAAGTGGAGAGGTGAGCTAGTGGAGAAGTTGCCCATGGCAACCAATCAGCATTGATGTAACATTTATAATTTACATACTATAAAATTATACAGAGCAGCTGATTGGTTGACATCAGCAACTTCTCCACTTACTCACTTCTCCACTTTTATCACTGCTTAGTACATGTCCCCCTTAGTCTGTTAGTAAAATATAATTAACATCACACTTGTGTTAAAAGAAGTGAAAAAATGCACAATTTAATATGAAAACATAGATAAAGCAATTAACACCATGGATTAAAAACATGAGGCTTAGAGGGAACAAGATTCTACCGGTTAGGGTAGATGGAGCCGCAGGTCTAAAGAAGCAGAGTATTCCCGGGAAAGATACCCTGCTTGTGGCTCCAGTGCTTGGATTCCCAATGAGAGTCTGCAATCAGTCCTGAAGGTCCATCAGTCAAAAGGCACAGGTGGAGGAGTTATCCACCTGTGCCTTTATCACTGATGGACCTTCACCCGGGAATACTCTGCTTCATTAGACCTGCGGCTCCATCTACCCTAACCGGTATGATCTTGTTCCCTCTCCCTTTATCTATGTTTTCATATTAAATTGCGCAGTTTTTCACTTCTTTTAATGCAAGTGTGATGCTCATTATATTTTACCAACAGACATAGTCACATTGCACCTTGCGATCAGGTGTATTCCATATGCACGTGACACCTTGCACTTAGGTGTTAAGGATTTAGCACCATTGGGGAAGTGTAATATTTTCAGCTTTGATTGGTTCATTTTGGGAATTCATTAGGGCTGACTCCAGCACCCTTCCCAGGCTTGCTCAAAATCCTCATACAGCGCAGGGATTCACCCCGACTGTTCTTGTTTTGTTCATTTGTTTATGTACTTTATCCGGTGCTGCGGAACCCACATGGCGCTGTATAATAAAGGATAATAATAATACATACACCCAGAGATAGATGAAATTAAAAATAAGAACAACAAGTTAATGTTAAGCATTGGTCCTACTTATTACTTATTTATTATAATTATTATAATTAAATAAATCTGAATAGTAACAAAAAAATGCAAAAAGCGCTTTTCTGGGGGGAAAACACACACACACACACACACACACACACACACACACACACACACACACACACACACACACACACAAGGAGGAGTTTGGCATTAGCACTGGGCATTAAACATTTTTCTTGCATAATAGGCTTTTTTTAAGAAGTGATGGCGCTGTGCCAGTACTCACAGCATAATCATTTTTTTTTTTAAATGTTGTTTTTTGTTTATTTTTAAGCCATTTGGTTTAAATCAGCCAACCCTGGGTCAAACTAATAGCTTGTGATTTATGGGAGCCAATGCGTTTCCGGAAAGATAGTAAATAGAGCCTTTAAACTAATTGGCACTTTAAATGTAATGTCTATCTTGCCAGAGTTGCGAGGCTCCCACAAATCGCAGGCTATTACAATTGGCCCTAAATGTAATTTCCTTCGGAATCATCAATCAGCTTTCACTGAAATGCTGTCACAAAACTAAAGCCACCAATTCAGCTAAAGAAAGGCAGAAGTGTGCTACTGTGTATCTTCATACATACGGTACAGTAGGGGAAGCAGTTGGTTTCCTGGCCGGAATCCCAACAGCCAAGGGAAAGCCGGTGGTCAGAATCCCGACCGGGTCCCGGAATTCCCACTCAGGGGGTGGTCCAGGGGGAATAAATTAGTGTAGTGAGCTAAGTTCGCCACCGGGCACGAAGCACGGCGAGCACAGCGAGCTTGAAGGGGGACACGCTGTGCTCACCGCCAGGATCCCGTCTGTCGGGATTCCGGCATCGGTCTTATGACCGCTGGGATCCCGACCGTCGGGATCCCATACTGAATCCAGTAATAGACACTATTTACATAATACATTATAATACACACAGCTAGTCACACTACTTTACAATAACTGTATGTCCCATAGTTTAGGAATGGCAGCAAGACAGTCTAAGCTCAGCTATGAGAAAATCAGTCAGAGTGACACACTGACAGTTACTTTCTGACTACAGGCACATTGTATAGAGAGTGTAAACTGGATGAAACACATGTTTCATAAAACACACCTTGATTAGCTATTAATTGAAGAACATAACCTTCTACTAATCATACCTCTGGGACATAAACCACAGGATTACGTTTACTGAAGCAAAGCTTACTAATATAATAAATAGATGAAAAGCATTTGTAAAACAATACAGTATGTCTCACGTGGTGTCTGCTATATTTTGAAAACAATATAAATGAATACTAATGCAAAACATAACACACATTACCCAAAAAATCAGAGGGCATTTTTATTTGTAATTGTTTAATGTGCATTTGTAAAGGCCATGTAAAAGCACTCAGGTGAATGTAAGGTAAAGGAATATTACACACAGTTCCTAATAGTGTTCGCTTTCAGGGCCTGATTCAGAGATGGACGCAGATCCCCGCATAGGCAGCAAGATCTGCATCCATCTCCGCACATGCTGGGGGCCGCCCAGCACAGGACAAGGAGAACCAGCATGTGTGGCGCCTCCTTCTGATTGTGAACGCATTGAATTAAGCTTGACCCCTGCCAGTGTCCCCATTTTTTTAATCGTAGCGGCTGCGTGTGATGTCACGCAGTTGCCCTGAAAACACTCCTGGCACCACCTTTCGGCCCGTCCTACCTGCGAAACAACGCGTCGACTGCTGCCACTGTCAATCACCTTGTGGTCGCATCCTTTACGGATGCGGCCGCAAGGAGTAGGGTCACACACTTCGGCTGATGCGTGTGTGCAGACAACCCAAATGCAGCCGCAGCTCTCGGCTGCGTTCGTGTCTGAATGACCCCCTTGCAGTTGCCTGTAGTACTTAAAAATGTAAACAATAAAATTCAAAGGAGTTCTCAATAGGAACACAAGGGTCTATGTACTAACCCTTGGAGGGAGATAAAGCACCAGCCAATCAGCTTCTAACTGGCATGCAACAGGCTGTGTTTGAAAAATGGCAGTTAGGAGCTGGTTGGTTACTTAGTACGTTATCTCCGTCCACTTTATTTCTTTCCAAAGCTTAGTATACAGACCCCATAGCACACTATAAGGACCTGATTCAGAGGTAGACACAATGTTGATGTCTGCACGGTTGAAGAATCTATTTTCTACTGCGCATAAGTCGGTTGTTCTGAGCAGCGATTGATTAGCGATGGCAGACGCATGAGGATTTATGATGCACTGTAATATCCACACAACAACCTTTCACTTAAACACACAGTGCTGTTATGTCAAACGTGATTAATGTTGTGCATTTATTCTTCCGTCAACCTCGTACTGCTATCGTGATATGTTGTAAAAAAAAACAGTATTCCCATGATAACTATATCTACGTTTCAGGTGACCTAATACAATTGTACCTTCTGCCTCCATTATGAGAGAGAAAGTACTAACAAATCAGCTTCTGTCATTAAACATGCGGTACTTGAAAAATTAACTAAGCTGATTTGTTGGTACTTTCCACTTTATCTCTCTCTCCAAGACTTGATAAAGCTGAATATTTATCTTATATAAAACCCTTTATGAGGTCTAAGAACACTGTACGCTATTTACGTATGGAGTACCGTAAGGGTACGCACGTTGCGTAGCAATCGCTTAGCCGTAGTCGAGACGCTCAAGCGTCACGTTCGCTCACGGCCAAGAGATCACAGGCAGGCACGCTATTGGCTGCTGACTAACGTAATGATTCGCTATAGCGTAGCGGACGCTCGGGACCACGAGGAGATCACCAGCGGCGCTGACGCTAACAATTTTAAACCTTTGTATCTACACCATAAACAGTGTATTGTGCAGTAAAACCTTAGTGTAATGATAGAGTGTAAATGCAACACAGTATAACCTTATTAACTGAAAAGCTGTTTGAGCGTCACCGACGCTCTGAGAATACTTAACACTATAAGAAATACACAGATACCGTGCTCAGGGTCCAACGCCTAATATATATATTATGAATGATATACTTGCAAAATAATTAATACAAATACAAATCATACACTACAATATAACATAGACTACCTAACCAGATAACTACACAGGAAATACAATACAATTACTATTTAAGGGAAAATAAGAGAGAAAGAGGAGAAGAGAGAGAGAGAGAGAAATGGCTCACAATAACAAGAAGATCAATATGATTGCGGAGAAAACTTACGCACAAAGGAAACGATCGCATGCGCCTCTGGACATCCAGCTCCCGATTTTCAGCAATGATAACCGTTGAAGAGTGAGCTGGATGTGATCGGCTTGTCTATTTATGCCCCACACACAATACAATTCAATGGTCCCTACAATCTCATTGTTCATTGGACACAGGAATTCGGCTTCGCATTATAACAAAAGGTCATAGGTTGATTCATACAGGTGGGCTGTGACTATTTCCAACAGCTCAGGTGGGAGGGAAACTGAGTTTCCCGCCGCATGGATAATTAAGTGCAAATAATAGTAAATGGACATAAACTTCTTATGTCCATAATTATTCGCACGAGCGATTAATCCGCTTCAAACAAACACCGGAATATTGCTAATTAGATACTCTTCCGATGGATACTAAACACCACTGTACTACTCCTGTCTGACCCTTCGTATCAAACAAAGGGGGATTTCTCTGTTCATGAACATTCTACATTAACCAAACTTTCAGAATCTATCAAAGGACCATGATCTACAAAATACATTATATAGTGAAAATATGCAACGATTGAGTCGCACGCTACGATCACATAAACTCTACCGTAAATACGCATACCGTGCGCCTGCGGGTGCCCGGGACTGTGAGTATGCGCACGCACGGGAGAGCGTACGCATGCGCAGCGCGGACGTGTATGAGGTGCAAATATGGCAGTGTGTATAGAGATATTTTTCTGACTTTGACAGTCCACCCTTTGGCAGTCAACAATAACTGCCACCTTCTAAAACATTTCAAAAAGAGAAAAGTATATGTCAGGGGTTAATACATTTCCATGGTTGGGTAAGGGAGGAGAGAGGAGAAGGTGTGAAGAGGGTATGACCTAGTGAGATAGCAGAAGCATGTGTGTATGAGTCCATGTTTGGGGGGTCATGTATCATCGTGCCGTACGTGTGGTACATCAAGCTTCGAGGCATTGCGAAGTATACATTTGAATTCCTTCTTATCCCGTGGTACGGATCTGTGGATGGGCTGTCAAACTTTACCGAGCTCTTTTCGGCTTTTGGTTGTAACAAAATGGGGGAGCACATTTTAGTTGATGATACATGAATGGGGAATATGTGATTGCTGATATCTGTGCCTGGATTCCCTATCGACTATGTGTGTCATTACCTGAGGGTTGTAGAAATGAAGATAAAGAACACTTATGGTAAATGCTGTGGTATTCTATGTCAGGTTAATGTACATTTGTCGGTTGAAGTCTTGTTCGGTGTCTGTTGGTTGCAGTCTTCTTTGTGCTTTTGCCCATAAGGTGCGAGCAAAAGCTGTCAATGTCCATAGATTTACAAAAGTGTTGGGCTAGCGTAATTTTAAAATTTCTAGGGAAACTGGGGATCTATGGCAAAGTTCATCAAAAATCTGTGCATCAGGTTGTCAAAACTTCTTCTTTAATCCATCTGTTGTCTGTATATCGGCTCATCAAATTCCTCGTCCAAGTGGGTCTTTTTACCTTGGAGGAAACGGAAAAACAGGTGAAAGAAACGGACCGTAGAAATCGCATTTTCATCACATCATTGGGGGAAATTTACTAAGCTCCCGATTTTGACCGAGATGCCGTTTTTTCATCAAAGTGTCATCTCGGTAATTTACTAAGCACTAATCACGGCAGTGATGAGGGCATTCGTAATTTTTTGCAAGTTCAGGTAAAAAATTACGAATGAATACACCATCGGTCAAAACGCGGCTGTTTAAGTATGAATCTCGGTCATTTACTAAGAAGTGCAAAGCAAAAAAAGAACAAACACTGCCGTGAAAAATTACAACTCGTAAAAAAGTGCTAAAAAAAAACAGACCTGCTTTTTTTATTCGTGATTGGATAGGCATGCACGGATCCATGAGATCCGTGCATGTATATCAGTGGGAAGGGGTGGGAAAGTGCTTATTTTTTCAAAAAAAATTGCGTGGGGTCCCCCCTCCTAAGCATAACCAGCCTCGGGCTCTTTGAGCCGATCCTGGTTGCAAAAATATGGTGAAAAAAATGACAGGGGTTCCCCCATATTTAAGCAACCAGCATCGGGCTCTGCGCCTGGTCCTGGTCCCAAAAATACGGGGGACAAAAATGAGTAGGGGTCCCCCGTATTTTTAAAACCAGCACCGGGCTCCACTAGCTGGACAGATAATGCCACAGCCGGGGGTCACTTTTATATAGTGCCCTGCGGCCGTGGCATCAAAAATCCAACTAGTCACCCCTGGCCGGGGTACCCTGGGGGAGTGGGGACCCCTTCAATCAAGGGGTCCCCCCCCCCCAGCCACCCAAGGGCCAGGGGTGAAGCCCGAGGCTGTCCCCCCCCATCCAATGGGCTGCGGATGGGGAGGCTGATAGCCTTTGTTGTAAAAGAAAAGATATTGTTTTTAGTAGCAGTACTACAAGGCCCAGCAAGCCTCCCCCGCATGCTGGTACTTGGAGAACCACAAGTACCAGCATGCGACGGAAAAACGGGCCCGCTGGTACCTGTAGTACTACTACTAAAAAAATACCCAAAAAAAGACAAGACACACACACCGTGAAAGTATAATTTTATTACATACATACACACATACATACATACTTACCTTAAGTTCCCACGCAGGTCGGTCCTCTTCTCCAGTAGAATCCAAGGGGTACCTGTTGAAGAAATTATACTCACGAGATCCAGGGGTCCAGGCTCCTCGGCAAATCCAGGGTTAATCCACGTACTTGAAAAAAAAAAAAAACGGTGTCCCGAGCCACGAACTGAAAGGGGACCCATGTTTGCACATGGGTCACCTTTCCACGAATGCCAGAAAGCCACTCTGACTTCTGTCTAAGTGGGTTTCTTCAGCCAATCAGGGAGCGCCACGTTGTAGCACTCTCCTGATCAGCTGTGTGGTCCTGTCCTCACTGACAGGCAGCACACGGCAGTGTTACAATGTAGCGCCTATGCGCTACATTGTAACCAATGATGGGAACTTTCAGCTCAGCGGTGACGTCACTTTAGGTCAACCGCAGGGCAGAAAGTTCCCATCATTGGTTACAATGTAGCGCATAGGCGCTACATTGTAACACTGCCGTGTGCTGCCTGTCAGTGAGGACAAGAGCACACAGCCGATCAGGAGAGTGCTACAACGTGGCACTCCCTGATTGGCTGAAGAAACCCACTTAGACATCAGTCAGAGTGGGTTTCTGGCATTCGTGGAAAGGAGTCCCATGTGAAAACATGGGGCCCCTTTCAGTTCGTGGCTCGGCTTTCCGTTTTCTTATTTTATGCAAGTACGTGGATTACCCATGGATTTCCCGAGGAGCCTGGACCCCTGGATCTCGTGAGTATAATTTCTTCAACAGGTACCCCTTGGATTCTACTGGAGAAGAGGACCGACCTGCGTGTGAACATAAGGTAAGTATGTATGTATGTTTGTGTGGATGTATGTAATAAATCTTTACTTTCACGGTGTGTGTGTCTTGTCTTTTTTTGGGTATTTTTTTAGTAGTAGTACTACAGGTACCAGCGGGCCCGTTTTTCCGTCGCATGCTGGTACTTGTGGTTCTCCAAGTACCAGCATGCGGGGGAGGCTTGCTGGGCCTTGTAGTACTGCTACTAAAAACAATATCTTTTCTTTTACAACAAAGGCTATCAGCCTCCCCATCCGCAGCCCATTGGATGGGGGGGGACAGCCTCGGGCTTCACCCCTGGCCCTTGGGTGGCTGGGGGGGGGGGACCCCTTGATTGAAGGGGTCCCCACTCCCCCAGGGTACCCCGGCCAGGGGTGACTAGTTGGATTTTTGATGCCACGGCCGCAGGGCACTATATAAAAGTGACCCCCGGCTGTGGCATTATCTGTCCAGCTAGTGGAGCCCGGTGCTGGTTTTAAAAATACGGGGGACCCCTACTCATTTTTGTCCCCCGTATTTTTGGGACCAGGACCAGGCGCAGAGCCCGATGCTGGTTGCTTAAATATGGGGGAACCCCTGTCATTTTTTTCCCCATATTTTTGCAACCAGGATCGGCTCAAAGAGCCCGAGGCTGGTTATGCTTAGGAGGGGGGACCCCACGCATTTTTTTTTATTATTTTACAGTGTTTAATTAAAAAAAAAAAATAAACCCCAGCACGGATCACACAGATCCGGCTGAGATTGATTGTAAAAAAAGTCGGCAGTGTTTTGCTAATCACTGCCGTAAAAATAGGTAAAAAACCACGAATGACATCGACATCGGAAGAAAAGAAAAACCCGAATACGACAGCTTAGTAAATCCATCGTAATCAATTCAAAAAGTTGCAGTTTTACACTGTCGATGTCATTCGTGATTGAACTTTGACCTTTTTTCGGAAATTACGAATCTTAGTAAATTTACCCCATTGTTTCTACATTTGGGTCATAAATCAAATCCATTGGAATTACAGTTTCCTCACTCCTTAAACTCATCACCCTGGTACTTCGTTTGCACTTCGTTAAAGCCTGACCGTATCTAAATATCAAGCCAATCGTTATGATAACACCTAAGATACATAGGAGAAACTTCCCTACATCCATTATGACTCCTTGAGCCCATTCTCCTAAACCGGAGAACCAATTTCGCGGGTTCAACCATGACACCCAACCAGTCAGCTCATTACTCACAGCAGCAAGGGTGAGATTGTGTCTCCTGCGAAATTCCCACTTCAGTTGGAGAATATCGTCCATCTTTTGGTCTATGACCTCGACCGGGTCCTCGGTACTATTTGTAATATATGTGCAACATTTCACGCCGTACTGCGTTGCCAGTGTGACACAATATCCACCTGTTACTGCTGTGAGATAATTGAGAATCATTCTATGCTGAACCAGTTCTGTTTTATAAGCTTGAAGTTCTCTTCCAGTATACCTAAACGTGTCATCATACATTTCAGTGATATTATCTAACAAATTTGCAAGCGCAGATGTGTATTTATAATTCAACACTCCTCTGGCGGTGCGAGTGATGTCTAACGCGATTAGAAACTGAATCCCGGTGGATTCATGGATCATGTCAGAGGCCGGATGCTCTGTTCTTTCTATCAGGTGCCGTTTAACTACGTGCTCGTAATGGGTGTGAGTATAAGGAGTTTGGGCAACATGGTGTATGTCTTTCATTTTGTCATGTGATACAGTCATTACTTCAGGCAGTACTTTTCCAATATAACACAATCCTTCAGAGTTTGGGGCAAGCCACTTTATACGCCTTCCTCCCGCATATGAAATATGCATCATCGGGGAGAACATATGGGACGGAGTAGGACATTACCATATTACACACCTTCCATGTGAAATCTCCTAACCCTAATTCTTCCATCTGCTTAGTACACGTATCAGGTTGTACGATATGTGCACAGTATCCTGGTGATACCTCTCCAACTCTCGTAATCCTATTTCCTAAGGTATACCTATATCGGAAAGATTTTCCTCTACTGGCTATGTGGCGTATAAGCTCTGTATCTGTAGGCATTCTATCTGCTCTATGCGAAAAGGTCATGGTTTGGTTACTCCATGACACTTCCCAATTTCCCGGCTTTCGGGGATTGGAGATGTTAAAACATAATAGGGACCTATCCACATGGTATTGGTGGAGCTTCAAACTAGGAGGACTGGAGATATTAAACCTCCTGTCCACCGGCCTCCCACCCTTTAGCTCAAGTACCTCCCCTACTGTTAAAGGAAATGGTACTAGCCCTGATTTGCTATGACCTTGAGGTACTTGAGAGCATACCCAACAATCTGTTTGATTTAACACACTACCCACTAAGGAGTGATAGTCACTCAATGGATGCCGGTCCATATGGATATTAAAACTGGATTGGTATTTCTTAATGCACCCATCCTCAACTACATTGTCACGGAGCCTACAGATACAGTTTTCTTCAACTAACAATCCTTCACAATGTTTACAAATAACATGGCTGCTAGATCGTTTCTGGTACTCGCCTTTTGCTTGGTGGTTGTATTGCTATTGGAAATTTACACCTCCGTCTCAGTCATCGGAACCTTTCTGGATCCTTTCTCGACCTTACTGGTACTCTCGCCGGAACAGACTGCTCTGGTCAACATCATGGTCAACAGGAAAATCCATATCACAGTCTCTTGGGGCAAGTCCATCTTACAGGAGGAGAAAAGAAGAAATTTGTAATGGGGGTACAGAAAAACAGTTTGAGGGGGAGAGAAACTTGTTACGATAATTAAGTTCTCTAGTCTTGTTGTTCTTCTTGTTCTGCTGTCATCTCAAAGGTGCTGTCTCTCAGTCTTCCAAACGAACATTCCGGTGATGCAATATTCCTTCCAAACCAGCGATCTTTCTGTAAGGAGCAAAAATCTTGCATTACCTTTTGTCTAACTGATGTGTGACATACCATCTTTTAAACATGAAAACATGAGTGAGAAGAGAGAGGAAACAAAAAAAACAAAAGAGAGAGAGAACAATTCATATATGTATATATAACATAACACATCAATAAACAACAGAAAAAAAGAAACATCTTTCAAACATAAACATTTTCTAAAACATTGTCAGATCATCAGGCTGTCATATCTACATGTCCAATGGTTTCCTTGCGCAGTCCCTCCCCCCAGCACTTCCATATTCCATTGTCTGTATCTGGCCAGAATACATTGGTGCGGATAGGTCATGCTGGGGTTTGGTAGACTTCTGCAAAGACCAAGTATATATGCAATGTTTGAATCCTACCAATAATCGTCAGAGATGGGGATAGAGTAGGGGTGGGCAAAATACGCATGCGGCCCGCGAACCAATACTGCCCGGCCCGCTGCCTCCCACCGGCCCGCAATGACAAGCGGCCCGACCGGCTGAGCTGCTTGTCATTGCGCTGCAGTACCTTCAAGCTGCCAGCACCCTTGGAAATCCTGCTCGCTATCTCACGGCCGCATCACGTGATGCGGCACATTGGCTGGCAATGTCCCCCTGCTGCTGGATGTCCTCCCTGCTGGATCCGCCACTGATGTCCCCCCTGCTGGATCCGCCACTGAAATGACAGTGGCAGCGGCCGGGACTGCTCCGGGGTACATTGCAGCATGTGACTGCTATGTAACCCAGACCTCCTATTCAACACACTGTGACCCCATGCCTACTTACGAATGCCTCTGCTCCGGGAAGTCATTGCTGTAATGCCGCCGCTGCTGTGGTAAGCTTCCCGGCACCCGCTGCGCTGCTTTCTAAACCCGGCAGCGCTGTGACTGCTAAGCATTACGCTGCTGGGTTCAGAGAGCAGCACGACTGGTCCCGGGAGGCTTACAGAGCAGCGGCGGCATTACAGCAATGACTCCCGAAGCAGCAGCATTTGTAAGTAGGCATGGGGTCCCCCTGCTGGATCCACCACTGAGTCATTTTCGGATGTGAGTGCTAGTTAACGGGTTTCTCTGCCACAGATACTGTAGTTGCCTCGGGTGCTGCCAGGATACAGTAGACCAAGATTGCATATATTGTTGAGTAAGGGGTCTATTCATGCAGCAGAGAAAAGCCCTGTTTTGGGGTAAACAGGGCTTTTCTCTGCTTACCGCAATTCACAGAGCGGGTTACCGTGGAGAAGTCCCTGACTTCCCCAGCGGCACCCCCACTTTGTGGCTGAATCGCATCACCATACGTTTGTATGGTGACTGCAATTCATGTAGGAACGGAAAGCCCAGCTTTCCGTTACCCTTCGCAAAACCCCATCGCCATCTCAGACAGGCGATTGGGAGGCTTGTACAGGAGAAGAGCAATGAAGACGTCCGTCTCCTGCCTTCTCCCCGCCCCCTTCCATGACAAGAGCCAATCAGAAGAGCCCAGGGCATATGCATTTGCATCTGCCGGGTCACCTCCTCCTTGCTGCCCTTACCCACCGCTGGAGGTCTCGCTTCCCCGGCGCATGTGCAGATGACACCTGGAGGCAGGGGGGGACACTGCGCATGTGCAGAAGACCCTAGGCGCGGTATGAAGAGAGAAGACTGGAGAAGCCGGGATCGCGGAACAGCCGGATACCGCATCGCATCAGGGAACAGGTAAGTATTAATGAATTGCGTTAGAAATCTGAAAAAAACCCTGAAATAAGAATGCGATGTTTAGTGATAAGTTAAACATAAACATCGCATTCGTACATGAATAGACCCCAAAGTCTGCTGAGTGCCACATGTATGTATGTATCTATCGATAGATATATATAGATATATACACATAAAATATATCTATTGTGTGTATATATACACACACACACACACACACACACACACACACACGACTTGTATAGTGATATTAAAACTTATGTCATAAAATACCTATGGCATACTGCAAATTCCAACGTTTCAATTGCCCTTTATTACCGATTTTCCTCGGGACAATCGCTAATAAAGGGCATTTGAAATGCCGCAAGTCCTGTATGTATACAACGTGCTTCCATGCATGAGCAGCGAGTGAACTGCAATTGTCAGTCACAACGAGGAATTCGTTGCAAAATGAGTGACAGAAAGACTGTGTTTTGCGGTGATATTGGGGAGTGGTCGGCCAAACGCGGGGATGTCATGGCCGTTCATATGGCGTTTTCTGGGCGTGCATACATTATCTGTTGTGATCTTACTTGCTACTGGAGAGCCCTCTGTGTCCCAGGAGAGCTGCTCAGACTGTGCCTCTTCAGAGGCACTAAGAATCTGTGTGACAACCCAATTTGTGACAGTGGTACCGATGTATCAAATCTTACTGCATTTTTAGTGATAGGTATTGTTTATTCGAGATATTGTGTGTGCGGCCCTCAAATACTCACTGGAAAGTGTTAAGTGGCCCCCCAGCTGAAATAATTGCCCACCCCTGGGATAGAGAGAGAGGAAAAAAAAAAGACATTTTTCACAAATACATTTACAACGTTTCACCTGGTCATTCCTGTGTCTCCAGGGAATGACCTCCCAATTTATTAACCGTTACCTCAGGCTTACCATCAGTCGTATGATCACCTTTCTTGACTACATATCATGGGTGTGGCTCAAAATTCTTCCTATGTGATCCCTGATTGTAATTTGGTGTGTCATATTTATGCTCATTTTCATGTCTAGGGGGTCTGATTTTATGTGGGTTATTACAGTTGCTGGCATAATGCCCTTCTCTTCTACAATGATAACAAACCCTGGGCTTCCTCCAAGTGTCAATGAAATGGGGTCTTGGCTGATTTGATGCCTCCTCAAACGCTTGGATGTTCATCGCCATCAACCGCTTTCCCTGTACCTCCCTGCTTCCTTGGATATCATGGTTATGTTGTTGTCTAGGGGGTGTATATACCTTGTGTGTGCTTCTAGGCCTGCAATCTCTTGCATAATGACCTTCCTTCAGGCAATTATAACAGACTTCCATATTTGAATTTTTCGCGGTGGTGTGGGGCTTTTGTTGGAGTGGTCTTGTGGTTAGGGCCTGTATACTTGTTGCCATTAACTTGTTACTTAGTGACTCTCTGTATCTGGTGATATTCTGATCATGATTAATGACGGCCTCTCTTAATGCGGCCACCGAGATATCTCTCCAGTCTGGGTTGGTGGTCTGTACTCTTGTACTTAATTCATCCTTTAAACCATTCATTAATACTCTAACCGCTATTCCTTTATGTTGTGCATTTGTCTTGATGTCTGTGATCCCAGTGTTTCTAGCCATTATTTGCAGTGCTCGATTGAAATAATAGAAATACTTTCCCCTTCGTTTTGTCTTATGGAGAAGATTTTGTTCCACTCGACAATGGCTGGTAAATATACTTCTAACTGTTGGTTGATCTGCTTAATACATTCCTGATTGTGTTCCTCCGTACAAGGTGCCTCCGTGTCTAATTTACAATCAGTAATGAATTTTTCAGAGTCAACACTGGAGGGCAAACATGTCCTCAGCACTGCTCGCCACTCTTTGTTGGTGAGTTCTGTGGAGTTTCCTAGTTCTTTAACAAACCTTTGACATGCTACTAGATTTTTCCTAGGATCAGGAAATTCAGACATAATTGATCTCAATTCGGTCCGGGACCAGAGACAGCGCATTGCACTGTCCTTGACGGGAATGATTCCCTGATCGTCAGTCTTCCCATTGGGGACTGCGATCACCCTGACCGGATCAAACTCAGCTACATCATCTTGTGTTGGTCTTACAATATGTGGTACATCTGTTTGTGCGTGATATAAAACATTGTACGTACCTGTGGACACGACCTCACCTGACCCTCCGTTAGGGGGTTTGATTATTGCCTTTACCGATTTGGTCGCGTCCACCTGGATGTCTTGTAGGATGGCTTCTGGAAGAGGTGCCGACATTGTTCTGGGCTCACTTTCTTGTTTGTATTCCTGAGGGAAGTTTGACATGGGGTGCAACTTGCATAGGTTAATAGTTGTACATTCAACAGTATTACAATTATCATTGTTACATTTATTACACTTATTCTTATCATCTATACTACAGTTGCTAAGAGCGTTTTTATTGTTCAACCTTGTGCTTTTCTCCGCAACCATAATCCTCTCCATTGCCATGTCTCTCCTCTCAAGATAAGAGTCAGATAAGTCAATTAAATCTCTTTGCAATTCACTTTCCTGTTGCCATAACCGCAAATAATCATAATGCTTGATTCGTCTCTTTGCTGATTTAATGAGACATATCCTTCTCCTTAAATTCGCTAACACTTCTGAGCTGAAGCTACCTACTCTTGGGAATTTCTCCCCGTCATGTACTGTCATTCTTTCCCATTCATCACATAAAGCTTCTGTGTGACTCCCGTACTTTTCACACATTACGTACCTTGCCGACCCGACTGGTCGGTTTATGGAATCAACCCGAACCGAGGTTGATCGCCCCCTTCCTGAACAACTGGCCCCCATAATTTGCAGGTGTTACGGAACCTTACAAAAAACCAAGATATTCACGATAGGTTGGCGGTGAAGTTTACCGAGCACCTCACTCACTCGCCCACGCCGACCAATACGACCTGATCACACCGATATGGCGCTGGCGTACTCGACCCAGGGCACCTATTTAACCTTTGTTTACTGGAACATGTGAGTGTGATCCACAGAGCATTAACCCTTTCCAGTAAAGGTGAGGTTGTTGGATAATTCCTGAGTGACCAGCGAACTTCCCTTTGTAAAAATAAAAAATTACACAAATCACGTCAGAATGTACAAATAGCGTTTATGACCCTTGGTACGTAAATGGTACTGGTCAGGTTTACTAATGCACACAATTACGTGCGGTACAATCGTTCAGTACATAAGCAACTAATCTTATGTACGGAGCGACCAGCGGAATCGAAAATTGCGGCTGCGAATTCCTTCAGCAAGAGCTTGTATGGCCTATATGGGTGTTGCACCAACCCTTTTAGGTGTTGTGCCTGTGGACTGTATAGCGGACTTCCTTGTCTGCTGTACCTGAACCTGCTGGTCTGCTATGACCTCCTGGTCTGTTACAGTATGACCTCCTGGTCTGCTATACTCTAATGCTCAATTTTTTTATGTTTAACCAAGGATGCCTCCCTAGCCACCGTGCATGTCACTTACACGTATGTACCTCACGAGAACTCGATGATTTCTTTTGGTTCAACCTCAAAATTGTATAAATGTATGTAAAAACACTCACTCACCACATGTACACTTTTGTTTCTATTTCTATTTCTGCGCAGAAATTTCTCTTTAGACCAGATGTGTTACAAATTAGGAGAAGGATCTATTAATTTAAATTTCGAATTTAAAATAGATTTGCGCTACTTATCGCCTGTTGCGTTATTTATCGCTTGTTGCGTTACTTAAAAATCAACACTATCGTGTGACTTGAGTTACGTGGGCGTACCCAGACGCTCCGTTGCGTAATTTACGCTGCGTGCGTCGGCCTTTGCGTACGCGAGTCTCTCCCTTTGTTAGAGACACGTGTACACCAGTCTTTGTCCACCGTAACACAACTAACACGTTTATCAATGTAGATGATCCTTGATCATCTACCGCGCACCACACTGACTTCGCCTTATCTTTCAGGCAGAGCTGTGTGTTTGTCTATACTTTAACTATATTACCTTTACTCTTAAACTATGAAATAGCGGCAAATCTCTTTTAGCACGTTTATCAACTATAAAACTGGCAAACAGGAGAGTGATATATGAAAATACACGAATGAAAAGAAATGCAGATATGCGTGCGTGTGTACGCAAGACAGAAATAAACAGTTTTAAAAAGACACTATCGTTTTGTTCTTACCTCCGGTCCCGGATTCCTTCAGCACCCTTTACTAAGAGAAGCAGACGCTTATCCCGACAGCACTACGAGGAATATAACCTCCCGCCCTTTGCTGATGGATAATGTCTGCTGTATCTACCTAGTGCAGATATGTGAAGGACGGGCGAGCCGCCAATTGATAAAGCTGAATATTTATCTTATATAAAACCCTTTATGAGGTCTAAGAACACTGTACGCTATTTACGTATGGAGTACCGTAAGGGTACGCACGTTGCGTAGCAATCGCTTAGCCGTAGTCGAGACGCTCAAGCGTCACGTTCGCTCACGGCCAAGAGATCACAGGCAGGCACGCTATTGGCTGCTGACTAACGTAATGATTCGCTATAGCGTAGCGGACGCTCGGGACCACGAGGAGATCACCAGCGGCGCTGACGCTAACAATTTTAAACCTTTGTATATACACCATAAACAGTGTATTGTGCAGTAAAACCTTAGTGTAATGATAGAGTGTAAATGCAACACAGTATAACCTTATTAACTCAAAAGCTGTTTGAGCGTCACCGACGCTCTGAGAATACTTAACACTATAAGAAATACACAGATACCGTGCTCAGGGTCCAACGCCTAATATATATATTATGAATGATATACTTGCAAAATAATTAATACAAATACAAATCATACACTACAATATAACATAGACTACCTAACCAGATAACTACACAGGAAATACAATACAATTACTATTTAAGGGAAAATAAGAGAGAAAGAGGAGAAGAGAGAGAGAGAGAGAAATGGCTCACAATAACAAGAAGATCAATATGATTGCGGAGAAAACTTACGCACAAAGGAAACGATCGCATGCGCCTCTGGACATCCAGCTCCCGATTTTCAGCAATGATAACCGTTGAAGAGTGAGCTGGATGTGATCGGCTTGTCTATTTATGCCCCACACACAATACAATTCAATGGTCCCTACAATCTCATTGTTCATTGGACACAGGAATTCGGCTTCGCATTATAACAAAAGGTCATAGGTTGATTCATACAGGTGGGCTGTGACTATTTCCAACAGCTCAGGTGGGAGGGAAACTGAGTTTCCCGCCGCATGGATAATTAAGTGCAAATAATAGTAAATGGACATAAACTTCTTATGTCCATAATTATTCGCACGAGCGATTAATCCGCTTCAAACAAACACCGGAATATTGCTAATTAGATACTCTTCCGATGGATACTAAACACCACTGTACTACTCCTGTCTGACCCTTCGTATCAAACAAAGGGGGATTTCTCTGTTCATGAACATTCTACATTAACCAAACTTTCAGAATCTATCAAAGGGACCATGATCTACAAAATACATTATATAGTGAAAATATGCAACGATTGAGTCGCACGCTACGATCACATAAACTCTACCGTAAATACGCATACCGTGCGCCTGCGGGTGCCCGCGACTGTGAGTATGCGCACGCACGGGAGAGCGTACGCATGCGCAGCGCGGACGTGTATGAGGTGCAAATATGGCAGTGTGTATAGAGATATTTTTCTGACTTTGACAGACTTGATACATTTCCCCCTATACCTCTTGTTGAAATTAGTGAATTTACAATTCAACTTAGACATAATGGATATTAGGATAGATGAATATTTAGACAGATGGATGACAGAGTTATAGACAACTTGACAGATTTTCAAAGAAAGATAATTAAATGGTTTACATTGTCTGGTCATACTGAAGGAGAATGGTAAATTTCAGCAGAACACTTATACCCCATTCACACCAGCAGCTTTGAACACAGGTTATTGGCACATGAGCGCACA
Organism: Pseudophryne corroboree; assembly: GCF_028390025.1. Lineage (NCBI taxonomy): Eukaryota > Metazoa > Chordata > Amphibia > Anura > Myobatrachidae > Pseudophryne > Pseudophryne corroboree. The sequence goes on along the minus strand of NC_086447.1, from coordinate 576,852,328 downwards.
TAACCCGTGTTCCTGTGCGGTGTGAAAGGTACCAGGGGCAGTGCCGTAACTAGGCATTTTAGCGCTGTGTGCAAGAAAAGACAGTGGCGCCCCCCCCCCATGTAAGATAGGGGCAGTGCGCGCCGTAGGCGCATGAAAAATGTAAAGGGGCGTGGCTTCAAGGGGAAGGGGCGTGGCCACAAAATAATAGCAATTCATACTACGGTGCACAGTAGTCTACATTATTCAAATTACGCTGCACAGTAGCGCCACTACACCAGGTAGAGCCCCTTTTATACATTACAGCAGACAGCGTCCCCCTTTTTACACATTACAGCAGACAGTCCTCCTTTTTACACATTGCGGAAGCCAGTCCCCCTTTTTACACATTGCTGCAGCCAGGCCCCCTCTTTACACATTGCGGCAGCCAGTCCCCCTTTTTACACATTGCGGCAGCCAGTCCCCCTTTTTACATATTGCGGCAGCCAGGCCCCCTTTTTACAAATTACGGCAGCCAGGCCCCCTTTTTACACATTGCGGCAGCCAGGCCCCCTCTTTACACATTGCAGCAGCCAGGACCCCTTTTTACACATTGCGGCAGCCAGGCCCCCTCTTTACACATTGCGGCAGCCAGTCCCCCTTTTTACACATTGCGGCAGCCAGGACCCCTTTTTACACATTGCGGCAGCCAGTCCCTCTTTTTACACATTGCGGCAGCCAGGCCCCCTTTTTACACATTGCGGCAGCCAGGACCCCTTTTTACACATTGCGGCAGCCAGGACCCCTTTTTATACATTGCGGCAGCCAGGACCCCTTTTTACACATTGCGGCAGCCAGGCCCCCTTTTTACACATTGCGGCAGACAGTGTCCCCCTGAGAGAGAGAGAGGGAGGGAGAGAGAGAGAGAGAGAGAGAGAGAGAGAGGGAGGGATATACTTACCTTCTCCCCGCTGACAGGCTCCTCGTGCTGGCATCTCCCTCTCGGTGCAGGCAGTGAGGTGAGAAGGAGGAGGAGGGAGGGGGATTGGAGCCGCAGCAGCGCTATTTGATTGGTAGTAAGCGCCGTTGCAGCATCCCCCTCTCCTTCCGTATTGGTTGCCTGGCGCTGCTGTGGATGCTGGGATGAAGGAACCGCATCCCAGCATCCATAGCAGCGCCGGGCAGCCAATACAGAAGGAGAGGGGGGTGCTGCAGCGGCGCTTACTACCAATCAAATAGTGCTGCTGCGGCTCCCTGCTCCCCCTCCCTCCTCCTCCTTGAACGCTGGCCGGCGCTGGTCTCTTCTCCCTCCAGCGCGGCGCGCGGCGCACACAGCAGCCAGAGGCGGCATGTAATGAGTCAATTTGACTCATTACATGCCGCTGGCCGTTGCGCCCTCAGGGCAACTGCGCTGTGTGCCAAGCCCACTTGGCACACACGTAGTTACGGCCCTGACCAGGGGCAATATACCAGGTTGAGCGACCCGGTATTTCAACCCTGCTAGTGAGCAGGGTTGAACGCGTGTTCAACCTGGCTCGCTGTGCGGTGTGAACGGGAGCCGGGTCAGTGCAACCCGTTTCCCATTCACAGTGTGTGGATGGGCGGCGCTTGAAGATCATGTGATCTCCCAGCACCGCCCACGCCGCGTCACCGCTGACGTCAAAAACCCGGCATATTGCCGGGTTGCAGTCTGCGGTATAAAAGGGGGTATTGAGGTGGGTCGCACACTGGGAGCTCCCGTGTCAGGCTCCGGGGTGCGACCCGCCTCAGACGGTATGAAAGCGGTATAAGTAATTGTCATTGTGAGTTGGAGTAATTTACTTGCATTAATGTTTTTATGTCAGATGTCTTGCCATTAATCTCCAAATCCAGGGCTGAATTACCCACAAAACAACCTAGGCGCCAGCCTGGTGCCCGGTGGGTCCCAAGAGACCTATTGCCTGGCCCCACGAAATCCGTCCCGTCCATGATCCATCACAAAGGCTGGCTTCTAGTTAAATATTTTACAGAGGCTCAGTATCGGGGCTAAGACCAGTATTAACATCACTAATACTGGCACTGAGCTCCGTTACCGTACCGTTGCAAAATGTTCCCAGAGGAGTACTGCACTACCATCACGTGATGTCATGAGGTCATGCAGACCCACGCCGCACTCCCATTGTCCCACTTTCTGCAGTGCATTGGCAGGCCCACCACCCAGCCCCACCCAGCCCTTGAGACCACCCCAGCACAGAGGCAACTGCAAGCATGTAGTAACAGTGAGGAGTGGGAGACGGAGAGAGGCAGACTGACAGAGGACTGCAAATAAACTATATATATTATAACTTACTACAGTACATAATGATGATTGAATTCTTTATGGTAGGCGGGGAGTGGACAGGACCGCCTTACATTACAAGTATATTGTAATATACATCATGATCATGATATTGTAATATACATCGTGATTCATTTACCAATTATTAGTATATCAATTCAATATGATGGATCATTTACCAATTTATTATATTTTTGTGTCCAGGTACTTGTAATATAATTGTAATATAAGACAGCCCAGTACACTGCCCACCTACCACAAAAAATAAAACCTATAGTGTAATATAAAAAAAAGGGGGGGTGATCCAAACCAGTACTTTGCCTAGCGCCCCATGAGGTCAAAATCCAGCTCTGTCCAAAACTAGTGCTTACCCAGCTTCTGAATTCACCAGCTATATTTCCTCAATGGAAGATTATCTAGTACAGGCCTCACCATGCAGAAGAAGTAAACATACACTTCTACACTATTACACGTTATATAACACAAACATATTCAAAACAATAAGTTTGAACTGAAGCTCTAGGAAGCAAATGTACTTAAGCTTCAGACATGCGTCATGCTTCATTTCTGGGCCCAAGTTTTACTCTTTGGCAGTGGTATCCCAACAGAATACATTCCTTGCACAGATATTAACTGTGAAAGGTGCAGTGCATTTGGCTCAATCCTGTACTGCATTTTCCTTTTTGTTTGGACTGCCAAAGACGCGGTTTTCCTCCAGCAAAACAAACGTGCACAAGATAGCTGTGCCATATAAGGAGAAAAAATGACCCTGTGGTAAAGCAGCATTCCCTATACTTGGCAACTCAAGTTACAAAGGCCAAGTAGACTATTACGTTTGTCCATGTTATGGCTTGTTATGTCTTATTCTCATGTATGCCATAGATCAACCCTAAAGCACTATAATACAGATATATATATATATATATATATATATACACACACATACAAGAGTCATATCTGACAAAGCACAGTTGTAGTATACCTATGAGTAGATCACCGCAGAAAAATATGTAATACTGCAGGTGCAATGTGTGTAACCATTCTAAATGTCAAACAGACAGCAAACATGGGAGGCCACATGCTAAAATAGCAGGGTATTTTCATGCATCATTTTTTGTTACTTAGTTATGGATGAACAATATCATAGACGTGGGGAGTCCTTCAGCCAGATTTATAATTCATATTGACTTTTTAAGGGCCCAATGAAATCTACAAAAGCTAGATGTCACCCAACAATAAAAAAGTGCACATATTTAAGCAGTACATTACAAATAATACACATTACAGTGGGGCAATACATAAACATAATGTAAACAAAGGATAGAAAAATACCATAACAAGCAACCCAGGAATTAACCAGTACTTAAAAACATACATATTCTCACATACCTAAAAAATTCAACGTACATAGTGAAATTTACTAATACAGCAATAAAGCCACGAAACATTATTTAATTCAAGTATAAATTATCCTGTAAATTATTTACATTCTTTTTATTTTTGTTCATTGCATTAGTTATAATTCCCCGAGTCATTGACTTGATTCCAACAAGTAAATGCAGGAGTGATCCAGTGGAGAAGTTGCCCATGGCAACCAATCTGCATTGTAGTAACATTTATAATTTGCATACTATAAAAGTATACAGAGCAGCTGATTGGTTGCCATGGGCAGCTTATCCACTCTTATCTCTGCTTAGTACATCTTCCCCTGAATCACTTAAAACCATGTACGCTTTTGTCAAAGCCATTAACACAGCACAGCGCCATTCACACTAGCACCCAATCTGCAATAGATCTGCCATGGCACATTATAACTATATGTCAGCATTTTCCCAGTAAAGTTGCAGATATTACCATGGCAATGATACAGTGATGTGAGGTGAAATAGATTTGTGTTTGCTGCATATAAATCCATTTAAAAGAAAAAAGAAGAAAGACTCTTTGTTGGCGCACGCGTAATACAGTAATGAAAAATATTTAAAATTACTTTTTAAGCAAATATTAAAAAGACAGTAAGGTTACACACAGAAATGTACAAGAGTAAAGTTAGGATAAAGTTACTCAGTAAAAATTAGAACGAGGTGAGCACCTCTAATGGACTCTCTAAGGGGGTAGAATGTAGTCTATAATGATGTAAAGATTCATTTTGAGGTGTTCAGAATGTAATATACAGTAGATGAACAAAGTAAGGTGAAAATATTAGGTTATGATAATGTGGCACTTTCATTTGGATATCAATATCGGTTTCTTAATCGTGCCAATAGATAATCACTCCTAGTTGTAAACAAAGACTTAATGTTCTGCCAAGAGAAAGAGCTTGATTGTCTGCATGGGGGACGGGACAGACCTATACCTATTGATGGAATAGTAGGTAATAAGTGTGTGGTCTGTAAATGGAGAAGGTAAGGTACAATGTGCAAGGCTACCTTCTAGTGGAGAGGATAGAGGCAAAGCTCAGATTGAGGGTTTCTTCCCTAGTTCTGCTCTCTGTGTCAAAATTATATAATTACTGCACCTGGTATTCCTAAGTGGTCTCCCATCCAAGTACTGACCAGGCTGTTCACTGCTTAGCTTCCAAGATCAGATGAGATTGGGCATCGCCAGTGAAGTATGGCAGTACTGATTATAATGCCACAGATAAGGGTATAATAACTTTTACCGCTGGTCTTGTTGACAATAACTCTAATAAGAAACACTGTCACCTAGTCCAGTGCAGAACCAACCCACATGTGCTATATAAATCCATTTTGTATATGCCGGCGGTCGGGATGCCAGCGGTCAGAATACCAACCGCGGCATCCTGACAGTGTAAATCCCGACAGGGGAAAGGCAAGTATACTATAACCCTCCCTTCCCGCAGCCTAAACCTAACCCTCCAGCCCGCCACCTAACCCTCCCTGGTAGTGCCTAGATGTAACTCCCACCCCTTCCCGAAGCCTAAACCTAACCCTCCATAGCCTGACCCTAACCCCCCCTCCCTGCAGCCTAAACCTAACCCCCCCCCCCCCCCCCCAGCCCAGCAGCTTACCTCTATAGCTGCCCAGCAGTGTTTTGTCCGGTATCCCAGGTGTGGGGATGCCGGCGCCGGGATTGTGATCCCGGTCGGGATGCTAGCGCCGGCATTCCGAGCTATGCCGGAATTCCGGCATTGGTATTTTCACTGCTGGGATTCCTACCGTCAGGATCCTGACAGGATCGCATCAAGGGTTGGGTGGATGGTTATCCCAGTCAGGATGCTGGCACCGGCAGTCCGAGCTGTGTGAGGATTCCAGCATCGATATTTCGACTACCGGGATCCCGACCGAATCCATCAATTCTGCTACCAAAAAAAAAAACAATATCATCCCACTCTAGGGAGTATGACTTTGGTTTCATGAGCATAAGCATCATATCCTTGCATTGATGATTTGTTGCATCAAGTGCTGCATATATGAACATTGGTCAGAACAGTACTATGGAATAGCTCATAGGTTCTCAAACCTGGTATTCAAGACCCTACACAGTGCATGTTTTCCAGGTCTCCTCACAGAATCACAAGTGAAATAATTAACTCCACCTGCAGACCTTTTAAACTGTGTCTGTGAGTAATTAATACACCTGTGCACCTGCTGGGTTACCTGCAAAACATGCACTGTGTGGGGTCCTGAGGACCGAGTCTGAGAACCTGTGGAATAGCTAATGGACAGTCGATCATATACACATAATTTAATGCATGACTGAAAAGTGTGAGTCCTTAGAAGAACAAATATGTGCTAATGTAATGGGTGAAGTACATCATAATTGTATCTTGCAGCTATGACTTGGATAGCCGTGTACATGGAAACCAGACCTGTGTGACAACTCCAGAGAGCATAAACACACACAAAGTCTGATCTGGCACCTAGTAGTACAGCATGTTTTCACAATAGTATTCACGGAATATATCAGATTCCTTTCACTTACAGTCATGCCTGAAACACTCAGACATATTTTAATAGTGGAGACGAAACCCCCACTCCCCAGTTCTAAATAGAACATACATTTTTTTTTCAGTGTTATGGATGTGATCCAACTAACAAAGTCTACAGGACAGCATGTCAAAGTCTATGCGTGTGATGGAAAATGTAACACACATTATACAAAGGGGAACTATGACAGCACTTTCTGGCAAAAAAACACTACCGTACAATAACTTCCCATAGATGAGGGCATATGCAAAATGTAACTTATCATTTCTAAGATTCTGCTCTTCTATGAAAGCAATGTAGCCTTGCCTATATGGAGTGACAAGAGGCAATTCGTGTGTCATCCATCCTCACAAATCAGCCGATGCAGTGAGGGCTAAGCAGTAACTTTATTTACAGGTGCTAATTTGCAATAAAACCGAAACAAGCAATCAGAAATTTGCAATGGTCAATTTACACTAGACTGTTACAAGTGAATTGCTGATAGGTTGTTTTAAAGCACATTTGAGCAATGTCAGTATAAAAATAAACTAACTGGCAGTGACCAATGGTAATCCCTGAAATTTCTTTGTAAAGGAGGGAAATGCCAGGGATATATTGCGGCATTTAGTAACACATATTATCATTATACAGAAGAAATACAGTAAGTCTGATACAAACAAACTTGTGTGATTACAAATAAGAGATTTTGTTCGGCTTATCATTATGTTTGTGCTATATATTGAGGTGAAGGATGGAACTATGATGCCCTATAATTTTTGCACAATTCCGGACAAGTAGGCGGACCCAGCACTATAAGTATACCTTTGCTCCGCCCCTGCATATACATGCAATGTACTCCATATACAAAATTCTATAGCTATTGTTCGATATAGCCAAACAAATGGTATAATGCCAATAATATTTGCAACAATAATAGTAAAAATAGACATTAAAACCCTTACTGGCGCAAATATCCAAAATACTAAACTCGCATACGGTTTACTATATAATTTGATAAAACAGTGGAAAAGTAAACCAATAGAAAAGCACATGATAGTACAAATATTTACAAAGGTAGAAATACCCAAAACACTTAATATCAAATGCTTGGGCGGGCTTAAAAACATTCTAAAATAAGATTTTATTATTTCAAAACCACAGTCCAGAAATAGGATCACTTGCTGTACAATTTAAAGCATATTTTAAGATTTATTACTCCTGCCCAACTTTCTATTCTTAGTATAATCCTGTGTTTACTAACACAAGAGAATTCTAATATATAACGAATCATACGTTGTGTCGCAGGGAAACTGAATTGGTATATCCCAAACAGTCATAGTAAATTTCAGTTGAAACTTAAAAATACAATTCAGAACATACGCAAAACCTGGTATATAAAAGTACGGTGGCGCAAAACACAGTAACCAGGTGTTTGCTTCACTTAACTGTTGTAAAATAATAACGTTTGGCTGCTGTGAGTTACACATTTTTCTTTAAGCCAGTTTTCAATTGTCCCTCATTCATTCTAGTATATGGTCTTAGCATGTTGGTCTAAAGGTGTGTACACACGGTAAGATATTTTCTTCCGATTCTGACTATATAGTCAGAATCGGAAGAAAAGATAGTGCAGATCGCAAGGTGACAGTCACCTTGCGATCCCGATCCGATGCCGATGCGCGGCCCCGCGCGGTCGGCATCGGCAGAAAAAATAGGCTGTGCAGGCAAGTCAATCCTGGCTATCTCTATAGAAGAGATAGTCAGGATTGACATCGCACATAGCCAGCATCGCAAGCACACTCATTATGTGCTTGCGATACTGGCTAAGTGCCGACCCGGCCCCCTGTCGCACGGTGAGAATCGGATAAGTCCGAATCTCACCGTGTGTATGCACCCTAAGCCATACTTGCCTACCTGACCCTCTCCATGAGGGAGAAAATGCTCTGTTCCTGGACTTTCCTGGTAATATATGATTGCCATCCCCTGTGGTGATCTAGTTAATTGATAAGAAAGGTGTTTCACCACAGGTGATGGCAATCATACATTACCAGGAAAGTCCAGGAACAGAGCATTTTCTCCCTCATGGAGAGGGTCAGGTAGGCAAGTATGGTCTAAGCAGCTCTGCTTTCCTGCTTGTTCTCTGCACAGTAAAGCAGAGATGTAGGATAAGGAGAAAACGAGAGAAAAAAGGGGCGGGTCAAGTTGAAGAACTAATGTATCTAATCTGAGTATGTGTTACATTCTTTAAACTCCATCCAGCTAAACCATGCGTCTGTGAATTTTGCATTCTTGTCCAGTGCGGTCATGGTAGTGTCCTCTATGGACATATAAAAGTTCAGCCTGCAAAACCAAACCTGAATGGGTAGGAGTGAGGCACCTCCATTAAAATGACTAATTAGGCACTATTTAAATGTGGAGATAAGATAGTAAGTGACATTTAGGATCCAAAAATCAGGATCAGACCGAACGTCAGCACCCAGTGCACCTCTCACAACACTGATCACATTCTGCCGAAACAGATAGATCTATGCTGGAACATGAGTAAATGTGTAACTCGTTTCCCACTGGCCGGCGGGAGTCTAGTGTCCCTCTCCCAAGCTATTTTGTACCTGTGGGAGGGACCAGCGGTATCCTACGAGTAGAGCGTGAAGACAGCATGTGCACGTTGGAACAGAGGGACTCACACTGTATCATGCGCTACTCAAAGACGTATGTTGTTTCAATGTCTCAATGTAGTGCCAATACGCCATTGGCGGTGGTGGTGGCAATATGTACCATGACATGGGGAGAATGGAAGTAGGAAGCAGCAGCACCAAGATGTATTAACATCTCGGATGCTGAAGCGGGGGAGTGAAAACTTTCTCCTCTGGCAACCGCTGCCAGTGCCCCACAGAGTCTCTCTCTCCAGGTCGGTTCCGGTGCACATGAGCGAGAGCTCACTACTCACGCAAGATCTCCTGTGCAGTCCTGAGCTGGCACCTGCCGCAGTCAGGCACAGCACTGTCCCTGGCGGTAGTGTATGGGCAACGACACCTGCAGATGTAGAATTCGATAGCTGCAGGTGTCAGAACAGTCAGTGCAACTGACCATTCATACATTTCCCCCGCATATCGGCGTGCTATCTTTTAGATAGCAGCGTCGATATGGCCAGAGGCGTGTCATTCTGCACGGACCGTCATTGTAATACATGGGGAGAGGCGGTACCAGTGTACATAACGTGTGGTTATGCCACTTCTCCCTCATATGGACAATTCATACATTTACCCCATGATTCATTGTGAATCACATCACGTTGGCCCTCCTGCTGCTACAATATGCCAAGTTCCACCAAATTCTGCAGCAAGGGCAAGGTTGTGATTACACATTTCCCGGCAATAAGTTCCCCCACTTTAACTGCACCTTGAATCTACCCTCCAGCCCTGTGCTGTATAACTATGAGGGAGATGTATCAAACCTTGGAGAGAGAGATGAAGTGATGGGAGCTAAAGTCTGTAAAGTGACATTTAGAAGCTGATTAGTTGATACTTAATCACTCTCCACTTTATATATCTACAAACTTTGATAAATCTCCCCCTGTATTCCTTGTAAAACACTACAAGCAGATTGTCAGTAATAGTAAATACACCTATGAAGGCATAATGTAACTAATACCAATATAATTTCTATGAGATCAACCTCATTTTCCTTTAAATTTCAGTTGTCTATGCTAATTATTCCTAATCAATGCAACATTACCAACATCCTCTCTCCCCCGCCAGGCACAAACTGGTAATTAGATTTAAAATGCTGAAAAGAAGAAATGTTCCACAGTAACACAATGTGCGAAACAGGATAGTGTAAAATATTGCAGTTCCTGTAAAACTTGCTAAGTTGGAGGAGATTTGTGAGCTTTGTTAGCAGGCCTTCTCACATTTTCCCTTCCCTGTCAGGCTGAGCTTCACACGCTGATGTCAGCAGGCAGAGCTTGGAAGCAAGGTGTGTCAATGCATGGAAAGTGTGCTATATAGCAGGAGGCACGTATCAGCCTCATGTGCAAATGAGTGTACTGGGAAGTGTAAATTGGCTCAGCCTTGAGCTAATGTAAAGCTGACGTCAGAATAGTAACACAAAATGCAAACCATTCTACAAAAGCTTTTCGCTTTTTGGATATTCTGTGCTCCACCAAGACAAAACATGAGAAACACTTAGAAGAGACCACATACATCATCAAAATGCTGTACAAAACCCAGCCTAGTTAATACAGTTTTCAAAATAGCTATTTTGTGTAGTCACTGAATTATTAAATGAAGCATAGATAAATGAAGAGTTTGTCACTTTAAAGGTGACTTTATTTTAATATCTCCCAGCAACCACTAGTCAGCAGAGACCATCCAGGGCCTTGCTAGTCAGCTGCAGTACTGAGCTCTGTGTGCCAAATGAGAGAGAGATATGACATACTTTATTGAAATTACAGCTAGCTTTAGAGTGGCGCACGGTCATCCAATAATAGGCCGGCCATAATTTCCTCCCTCCGAGCAACCTAGATAATGTAATGACTTTGGTGAATAAACACGGACAAAAGCAAAAAAAAGTCGTGCACAAGTTTTATGGAACAAGTACAAAGCAACTGTTTCAATTTGTTTAAAGGTGAAACCCTCCTTTAATGAATGTTCATTAGGACAGCTGTAGAAATCTACATAAATACATGAAGCTGGTCCTTGTGGATTTTGGGTCTAATGACCTAAAAAGACACTATTTTAGTGTTTCCATTATGTTGGTAGTTACTTCGTAGCAGCTGATTTTAACCATTATTAGTCATTAATTATTATCCAGCATAAGCAAATGCAAGCAGCTAACGGATATTGGCCAGCAGCACACATGTAATATGTGTCTGACCACTACAGGTTACACAAACCCGGATGGAAAACAGTGAGATCACCCTATTCCAGAAAATCAATCACCAACTACAAACTGCATAAACGTTTGTAGGTTTTAAAAAAAATGGCATTATTTTGCAATTAGGTCAGTATATTGAGAAAATGTCTTGTAAGAATCCTAAAAACCAGTAAGACCAGTTTATGCAGTGGTAGTGACAACCGTTTTCATTATTTTTAGTGTAAATTCATACTCTGACTAGAGAAAACGCCTTAGAGGGCTTTTCAGCAGATCATGGGAGTTGGGGAGATACCATACATGCATCAGATAAGGACATCATTCCTCCTCATAAATTAGGTATGTGCTGCCTCAGAACGCCTGAGGACAGGAAGAAAAAAAGAAACTCTTTTCTTCGTCAGCTGTCAGATTCAGACCTGAAAAAACACATTTGAATAGTGTTCTTCTCACAATGGACTGATCATATATAATATAGAAATATATATAAATATAGGATGAGCTACTAGTGCACTACTTACATCATTATCACATACGAAAAGAAACCTGCTAGAAGTGATTGCAGCTCATTACATTTTTTTAACTTCCTGCAAATTGCCATTATCCTGGTGCATGCATAGGATGGGTACACACTATGTGATTCATCTTTCGGAAAGACAATGAACGATATATTGCAAAGTACATCGGCTCACAGCCAATATGTGTTATCGGCCCTACACACTTACAGATCTCACTGCACGAAATCAACGTTCTCAAATCGTTCATATCGTGCAGTGTGTAGGCACCAACGATTAACGATGCGCGGCCCCGTGCTCGTTAATCGTTGGTGTCGGGTCGCTTATGCATGCAGGCCAATATAGAGGGTAATTCTGAGTTGATCGCAGCAGGAATTTTGTTAGCAGTTGGGCAAAACCATGTGCACTGCAGGGGAGGCAGATATAACATGTGCAGAGAGAGTTAGATTTGGGTGAGTTAGATTTGGGTGTGGTGTGTTCAATCTGCAATCTAAATTGCAGTGTAAAAATAAAGCAGCCAGTATTTACCCTGCACAGAAACAAAATAACCCACCCAATTCTAACTCTCTCTGCACATGTTATATCTGCCTCCCCTGCAGTGCTCATGGTTTTGCCCAACTGCTAACAAAAATCCTGCTGCGATCAACTCAGAATTACCCCCAATGACAATCTGGTCCATATTAGCATGCACTGCTATGGAGCCAGGTGATGGGGGGAGTGAAGAAACTTCACTCCCCCGTCACCTCCACCCGGCCGCCGGGTCGCAGCTTGACGGCGGATCACCCATTGTGTAGGGTCCATAAGTCCAAAGCCTTATTACTTCAACTGTGCAGAACAGTAGATGCTGATATATCTTGCAGATATATTGGAACATATCCTTATGCGTACGGGCAAACTGCCGGCCAACCCATATGCCAGTCGCAGGAACCTCCAACAATGAGGTTATTATGTGGACAGGCATCTCAGGCAGTGGATTGGTAAGTGTGTATGTACAATTCATTTATACAGAACACTTACCAAATCATTGGATCGGCCAGCCGGGTACAGACGTGTACCCAGCCATAGGCCAAAGTGATGCTCAATATTTGCAAACTAATATATTCTAATAAAGTGCAACTGTCACACAGATAAGGCAGCTATCTTTGGAGTCCATGAATTTAGATTGCTCAATTGCAAGAAGTGAGTGACATCAGTGAGGTCATTAAAACCTAGGGAACTGAGAGGCTACTTTCTTAAGAATATTAATTAAACCACAAAATAGATGCCTCCAGTGTAAATTATAGGCACACTAATATGTTTACTTATTCTCATAAGTATGTATTAAATGTCTAATCCACAAACAGCCAAGTGCAATAAATTCACAGTCGTTTACCATCATCTACATCTAAACAGTATAAAATTGCAGCTGACACTAAAAACAAAATTCCTGTTTATTATAACTGTATTCCGTCACACAACAGTTTAAGAAAAAGCTTGAATAGAAAAGAATAAGAGTTAGGAGCAAACTTTAAAAAAAAGAGCAATTTACACTTTGGTAAAACCATGTTGCCCTGCAATTGGAGATTTAAAATGTAAAAAGAATAAAGCTGGGTACACACTGTGTTTACCAAGCCGACAGCACGGCCGATATATCGTTCACGGCCGCATTCACCAATATCCTGTCATTTGCAGTGTCACACCAGACGATGCGCATGATATATTGGTCCGATCCACTGGTTCGGACAACATATCGCATAGTGTCTACCCAGCTTCAGAGCCTAATTCAATGGGTCCAGAGTTTGCCATGAATGAAATTAACACAGGTTAAATTTCGCGGCACAACATTTTTAATGTAATTTTCTCTTAAGAGCAGATTCATGGGTTAAAAGGTGTAAAAGCATTGCATGGATGAGTTTTTGTTTCCTCTACTCAACGGCAATTCCTTAATGGCAACACTACAGAATTGGAAGTTGCTACGATAATCTCACAGTTTTTTATCAATAAATCACCAGGCCCTGAAAGATTTTGGGAGGAATATTATAAAAGATAGACCCAAATTGTCCCTTATTTCTTCTTCTGGGGATCCAGAAGAAACAATTACCTTTTCAAAAGTTTATAGAAGCCCATACAATTATATTTCCAAAATCTAGTAAGGACCCTAAATTGCTTTCTTCTTAAAGGCCCATTACATTGCTCAATCAGGATCTTAAAATATAACAAAACTAATTATCAACTGTTTGCAATCTATTCTGCCTCAAATTCTTACACCCCAACATTTAGGCTTTACTCATAATAGATTTCCAGTCAAAAGGGTTGCACAGCATTGGCCGCAATAATACAGGCATCAGCCAACAAAGGGGGTAATTCCAAGTTGATCGCAGCAGGAATTTTGTTAGCAGTTGGGCAAAACCATGTGCACTGCAAGGAAGGCAGATATAACATGTGCAGAGAGAGTTAGATTTGGGTGGGTTATTTTATTTCTGTGCAGGGTAACTACTGGCTGCTTTATTTTTACACTGCAAATTAGATTGCAGATTGAACACACTACACCCAAATCTAACTCTTTCTGCACATGTTAAATCTGCCTCCCCTGCAGTGCACATGGTTTTGCCCAACTGCTAACAAAATTCCTGCTGCGATAAACTTGGAATTACCCCCAAAACCTCCACCGCTAATATACTACTCAGCCTCGAAGCTGAGAAAGCATTTGACTCAGTGCCTTTGAATCATCTTTTGAAGATCTATGATCTAAGAGCCTCGGGCACACCTTCTATCAATTATTTTGCTATTTTTACTCTGCACCGGTTTTATATATGGTTATTATTAATGGAGAAATTCTACCCCCCCTATCCTCATCACTATAACAAGAACAACATGCCAGGGGTATCCCCTTTCCCTATTATTACATTATTATGTAATATTGCTCTTAACCCACGTATGAGAATATTGCACTATTGGACTTCTTTTTGAGGCATCCAGTTGGGATCTCAGGAGGTTAATGTATGGCTTTTGCAAATGATCTACTATTCTATATCTAACCCAGAAATTACTTTGCCCACTATTTTGGCAAAATTTGGGGAATATGGTATGATCTCGGGGTTTACTATTAACCACAATAAATCACAAGCCCTACTTCTGAGCCCTATTGTACAACCAAATTGGAACACAGAATTACAGATATCTTGGTCTTCAAAATCATTAAAATATCTGCGAATATATATCCCAAAATGAAAATCCAGGATTTGTATAATCTCAAAATGAATGGTATCATTAAGGAAGCAATTTGAGAACTTACCAGATGGAATGACTTAAGTCTATACAATTGATTAAAATGATTTTATTTGGTTACAGTACCTAAACTACTATCAGCAGCAGATGAGAAATGTATATATAATGGCTATCGAAAATGTAACTGGCATAATAAGAAACCAAGAATGAGTCTATTGAAACTACAACAATTCCCCTTAAATGGGGGAGTTAATTTTCCTAATGTAAAACTATATAGTTATGTGGGCATATTTTGATATCTCTAGTGATTGGATCCATCAGACAGATCTATATACTTCTCCAGATATTGATCAGTCCTTTTTGCCCTACCAAATCTCACTGTACAGTACTTTATTTCTTCATACACAGAAACAGGAACTTCAGGATGAAATTATTAAAAATGCTCTACTGATGACAATATGGATAGTGTGGAAATATATAAGACATAATTGGGGCTTAAACACTTACTGTTCCCTATTTTTAACATTAGTGGCGAATTCAGAATTTCAGAATGGACAAGCCTGTTCCATTTATTTCCTGGGGTTTCAAGAGGTATATTATATATTCAGGCATTGGTAAACGCGAAGACTAAATCTCCCCTTCGTTCACAGGTTATGGCAGAAAATTTCAATAAACAAGGCTCTCAAACACTTGCACTTTATCAAGCCCAACATTATGTGAGCTCAGTATAAAGACACCATTTCCCTATTGATTGTTCCGATGCTCTAAATAATACGTTTCTTTAGCCTAGTATGGGCAAAAAGGAAATATCAAACCATTATAAGCTTTTACACACCCCTACAGAGCTGCAAAAAAACAATAGGGCCATATCTTCATGGTTACACATCTTCCCTCATACCACCTTAGATCAACTATTGAATAAAAGGTCTTATTCCATTCATACTTTGGGCGGTATTTTATTAGCAGCGGTATGTTACCACTGCTAATAGGATCGCAGGGGACTATCCTATTATCCCCGATGCCTACTCTGTTATCATGCAATGCTGGCACTTATTATTATTATTATTATCAGTTACTTATATAGCGCAACATATTCTGTTGCACTTTACTTATCAGGTGTTATGCTTCGGGTAGCTCAGGCACCCGAAGCATAATCCCCAAGCAGCAGCTCCCGAAGCCACAATAACAAATGGGATCCCACGTGTTTTAGTGCGATCGCGGGACCAAATTCAAGCAATAAAAACAGCCTCTTGGCATGTGATTTTAGTGGTTGCAGATTTTGCCAAGATTGCAAAATCTGCAACCAACTCTGAATAACCCCCATCATTCACTACACCGTAATTTTTTGATGGGATTGATAGAATCAGGAGAATGCCCAAAATGTAGTGAGCCGAATGGTACCTTCATGCACTGTATGTGGGAATGCCCACTAATTATACATTTTTTGCCGACAAATTTGCCATTTTGCTGTTACTTATGTGCTTAGTTATTTGCCATTATCGGCAGAATGGGCTATCCTGGGGATTACTTCACCTTCCATTAGACTGTGATATGACAGTAAGAAATTATTACTTATGATGGGAGGGATGCATCAAGCATCGTGCCACTCTTCGCAAGTATAACGGCATTTACTAACACTGTATGCTTGTATAATATCTTGTGGTAAGAGCTGCCCTTTGTGATGATAGGACTCCGGGTAATAAACTCAGAAGTCCTATCTGCACATATGTTTAGTGATGCACACGCCGCGGGGAGTGCTGTGAAGGATCTGATAGGATCCCTCTCAGTGGGGAAATGCAAAAGAAGCCCATAGGTTTCTATAGGGTATCGTGACCACAGCATCCAAGCCACGGAATCTCTCTCATTCCAGGGCTTGGTGCAGATATGGTAAGCAGTCAAACCTCTGAAAACTGCATTTATGGAGGTTTAGCTGCATTTTACAGCTTGATGCATCCCGCCCAAGATCAGCAGTAGCACAAAAAAAGCATTCTACACATGTGGATTTCTAGTGAAAAAAGCAGGACTGTTAGGCTACGAGTCTAGCTACTATTATTTGCTGTTACAGTACTTACTTGCTTGATTTAATTTTTCCACCATCATTTGACAACAATTTGACTGTGTCCAATACTTTGTTAATAGCCACTAACAGTCTTGTATACTGTTGTACAATATTACTGTATCTGCCACGTTTTGGTGGTTCCGAATGATTTTCCTACTTTTCCATGCATTTCATTCAGGTCATGCACTGCAGAATTAACCTGCGACATTGCCGTGCTGCCTGCAAATTGCCTTTTAGAATTATATTGCATGCTTGATGAAAATATCAAAATCTGCATTAATGTAACTTGCAACTCCCCATGGAAGAACTCGCAGTTAATTGAATTAGGCCTTTAGGGTGGGATGTATCATGCATCAGAAGGACCAGATCCGGCATGGCGAATAATGTTTTGGCACTTGACTTGCGTGAAGAACCAACCAAAGCAAGTCAAACGTGCACTATAACTTAGAAGGTATTGGAATGGAAAAACCAGATTAGGAACATACTGTACAGCTCCATGGCGAAAGCTGTTTCTAAGAAGCTACAAAGCAGCACAGACAGCCTGCGAATGCCAGCCTCTTATTAAGGCACAGCCACACATGTAACAAGTAGCCTAGAAAAATAAATGGCTGCATTAAGTTATATTGGTTGATAGTTACTAGTGCTTAAATCAACAAGAAAAAAAAGCTACAGTTAAATGGCAGCTAAATAATAGACATATCCACAAGAGCCTTCATGTAAGCCATTTGTACAATTAAGATAGCTATCTGCTTTAATCTGATATCGGCATTGTACTATTATTTTTAACATGTGTTTTAAGGATATCAAATTTAAGTCTGACCCAGAAGCTGTATTTTGTCCGACATGCAATTATTGAAGTATGTCAGGAAATCCCTTACCTGTTACCACACTGTGATATAATCAGCAGAGCAGCCGGGACTCCCATAAATATTATGTGCAGCTAGACATAAGATAAAACACACCTCCGCTGAATTACCATGTGTCACTTAGGCTGAAGGGGCAGTAATGCCCAACATTTACCATGATTCATCACTTGGCATTACAGAAGATCATTTAAAAGGTTTCCCTGAAATGTGAACAATGAATCACAGAGCTGAAAACAGCCAGGTGACAGGTATACTCTTGTATCAATCTTTTGCAAGTATCTTAATTAGCAACACTACTGTAACCAATTTTACATTTATTGACCAAAAAGTAGATAAACCATTAAATTATAATACTATAATGAAACGCTACTAGAAAATGGTCATACAAATGTTCAATATCTGTACTATTGTGTTTAAAAATTAACAGATTTAATAATGAATAAAACAGATAGCTACCTTCATTCATTTTTTTGGCACTATTCTTGTATTTTTTCTTGTGTTTTACGCATAATTACAAAATATTCCTGTCTATTTCTAACAGAATTATTTCCCAGATTATAACAGTTTTCCACACTTGATGTGCACGTGTATTTTACTTTACAATATTTGACACCAGTAAAAGCTTTGTATCTACTGTATGAAGGAAGGAGCAATTAATACAGTATGCAATAACAAAATGACCATTTGCAACACCTTATAAATGCAAGATCAGAGCATGTGCTATAAACTGTGCAGTTAGAGTGGGCACAATAATATGTATTGACAATATAAAAGATTTTAGGTGGGGGTGGGGATACAGCAAACAAAAAAGAGAAGGGCGCAGGGAAGGATAGACAAAGAAACTGGCAATATAATACAGAAACGTCAAACATCAGAGCAGCATGTTAAAAAGTAAGAAACTGTAATAGAGTAATATTCAACTTGGAAAGAAAGTCATACATTAAGAAGAATTGTTTTCATGTAACCTATCCTCACCATCAATGATAAACCACTTCATAAAAGGACAGGAAGCTGAAGATGAGTAAGATATGAAAGCAGTCTCCATGTCAATGTGGTAGCAGACCTTATGGAAAACTTTAGGGAGGAAGGGGATTTTTCCAGCACTGGGCTAGGGCAGCCAAAGCTGCATAAATATTTTGAACAAACACATATCTTTGATGGGGTAGGACCTAGGAAGGAAAGAGATGAACAAGAAAAAGAGGTGCAGAGGCAGGTACCACTTTGGTAGACAGAGAAAATACCTCAGACAAGAAACTCTGAAGGAGGAGGCAAGACCAAAACACATGGAAGATGTGGCCACTTTTGTTCAATATGATCTGTACATCACCTATACCTGTAAGTTCGGCCTCAACTTCTGTATATCAGCCGTGAGGTCGCTGGACAGGTCAGTTGTAAAGCCAGACATTTGGTAAAGGGTTTCAACAGTCAACAGAGCCTCGGAGGTAAAATCCATATCAGAAGCCATAGGCAGTCCTGCAGCACTCACAGGCAGGGATGAAGACCAAGCCGAGGATTGGAGATAAGCCGCAGAGGCAAGGAAACTGAGCGCTTTGGGTGACTTTGGGTTAGAAAATATCAGTGGAGGAGGAAGAACCTTAGATGATTTAGGAGGCATTATATAATTAATATGTGACAATATCTATAAGGAATGAAGAAATCAGAGCCCAGATTAGTAAGAATAAAAAAGGAGCAGTAAATGGAGGAGTTATCTTCCATGAATCTATATGAGCACCATAGGTAGGTCATGAAGCCGCCAGTGGTAAGCATGGGTGGTAGGAAGAAATTAGGCCACCAATCCAAAGCAGCATAGACAGCAGAGAGAAAAAATGTGGTAGCAGCAACTCATGGAAGAAGGATACAGCAGAGCCTCATGCACAAATTACAGGCAGGGAGAGAAACAGTAGTAGTGTGAGAGCAGTTGACTTCTGCAGCAACCAGCGCCCAGATGGAAATGCACGAAACTAGCCACTGTTTGTAATAGAGGTGGCCAGCAGACACAAACCCAGGACCAGCCATGGAGCTGTAGGGAGGAGGGAGCCATCCACAGCCTGCCACATCCAGGGGTCCCAGCTGTGTTTTCCGCAACCTTACAGGTAATATGGGCCTAGTGTGAAAGGAAGGGCTCCCGCCCTCGGAGCAACCTATTGTGGCCAGACCAGTGCACAGAGAGAAACTGCTTGGGGGAGAAGGACAGGACTGCTTGATGTCCGATGGGACACCACATGTCGCTGCTTTGCAGCCTGCTGTCAGAAGCTTCTCAAAAATGCATCTGGCCAAGATGACAGTTAGGCCATGCCCACAGGCACAGTTATGATGTATCAATCACTGGATTATTCCAAACATTCCTGGAAAAATAAGTAAAATACACTGTAACCATATTTAAGAAAGAACTAGACATCTAGTAAAATAACACATAAAGCACTGCCAGCATTAAAAAAAGCAAAACACAATAGTATTTTGATCCTGACAATTGATGGACAGCATAGAGGAGGCAATTCAGAGATGGACGCAGCCGCACATCTATATCCAGCAGACGCATCCATCTGGTCTGGGCATGCGCACCGGCTGCAGTGCGTAACCCTTCTCCTCCAGGATGCGGCTACAAGGTAATTGACAACGGTGGGTGTTTGGAGGGAAGGGGGGGACTTGCATGCTGCAAGCATTTTCGGGGCGGCTGCATGACGTCCTGTCACATGCAGACGCTCCGATAAAAAAAATGGTGGCGGAATGCAGGGGTTGACCTTAACGATGTGTCAAAGTCAAAAATATTACATAGAGAGAACATACAAACCACACACACATTTAAGTCGCTATACTTGCAAATATGCGCAGCGAGCACAGCAATATATGGAAACACACGCATTTGCTCGGACATGGCACGGAGATGGATTCGGCGCTTGTTTCATACAGTACATGGTTATAATAATGTCAAGCACCAGACATCATGGAGATTTAGAATTGGCTGATGAATTGATGTCATGAATATGTATTATCTGAACAGAACCAGATGCGCCCATCATGTTTGGTATTGAAGCAAGCAGAATGATGTGTGGGTTAGTTTGATGCTGGTTGTGAAGTTGTGGGACATTGCAGCGGATAGATATGATTATATGTATAAAAGCTGAGATCACTTTGTTGAGAACAATGGATGATCAAGCCAACCTTTTACTAAGATTTTCAGGGCTGAACCTGATTAACATATACAAAGGAGAGAGAGAGACCCCTCCCCTAGGAACAGACACAGGAGAATAGTTCCTGTCTGGGGGGGGTTGGGGTCAGTGTTGTTGGTTGCCTCAGAGGGCAGATGTGATGTGGCTGCACTCAGAACAGAGGTCTCAGAAGCATGGCTGGATCATCGCCAGGCATCAAAGGCTAAGTACCATAATCTCAATATCTCATGGCTGATTGGCATAGAGTAGTTTTAAATGTGTGTTTTGTGGTGGGGTAGTTGTGGAATGATGGGTAAGCATAGAGTGGTTGGTTTGGAGAAACAAATGGCTTGGGGATGGTGAGGCTTGCGCAGCTGTGTGATTGTAACTTGTTTGTGCTGAATACTCTGTGAAGTCTGTGATGAAGTGGAACATTAGACAACCTGTAGCATAGCATTTGTGGTATTTGTTTGCCTATGGAGATTTAATAAGATGGTTCTAGGAAGTTGGATTGAAATTGTGAAAGGTGATTTAGATTGTTTGGAATTGTAAAATCAGAACATATGCATAATTTTGAGGCTTGGACATTTTGGAATAAAATGGAGTCTTGTGTTTTCTGCTATGTGATTGTGGTGTAGTAGAGAGTGCCATGTGTTTGGACCTGCAAATCTAAAATGGCTGCTGCCGGGTATTTTCCCCTCCCCCTTTCAGCCATGTGGTGTAGTCTTTGGAATCAAGTGGAGTTTTCCCAAAATGGAGTCTAGCTTCTGCCCCATGCGGCATTGTAGGGACAATTGTGTTGCTGGGTGTTGTGTATATAGGGACAGGCAGCATGGGTAAGCTCAAGTACTTTCTAAACAAAGATTCTCAGCATTGACTGACTGCGCAGCGATTGTTCCTCACATGTGTAAGCTTTCTCTGCAATCATATTTGTCTTCTTGTTATTGTGAGCCATTTCTTTCTCTCTCTCTCTTCTCCTCTTCCCCTCTTATTTTCCCTTAAACGTAATTGTATTGTATTGTATTTCCCGTGTAGTTATCTGGTTAGGTAGTCTATGTTATATTGTAGTGTATGACTTGTATTGTGTTAAATTCTTTTGCAAGTATATCATTCATAATATATATTTAGGCGTTGGACCCTGAGCACGGTATCTGTGTATTTCTTATAGTATTAAGTAATCTCAGAGCGTCAGTGACGCTCGAACAGCTTTAAAGGTAATAAGGTTATACTGTGTTGCATCTACACTCTCCCACTACACAGAGGTTTACAGTATAAGTACATTCCTTAAGGTATAGTTAAGGGAGTACCCTTGCGGTACTTTTTACGCCAATTGCGTACTGTGTTCTTTAACCTTTAACGTGTTTTTAATAGGACAAATATTATAGACATTGTCAATTGGGGGACTCGTTCTCCGGGATTCACATATCTGCACTAGGTAACTTCAGCAGACATTATCAGGTCAGCAAAGGGCGGAGAAGGTAGAAAGTAGCATCCCTCGTTAAACCGTTTGGAGGTCGGGGATACTGCAGTGCTGACCAGTTAAGCGTCTGCTTCGCTTAGTAAAGGGTGCTGAAGGAATCCGGGAACCGGAGGTAAGAACAACACACGCAGATTGGATGGTTTATCTGTTTAAGTAGGTTTAAAAGTACATTTAAAAGTTACTTTGGGAGCTAGCATGGTGATTTTCTTTATGGCAGGAGAGGCCGCATGGTCTGTCCACCATTTTGTGTGACCCTCATGGAGGTGGAAGGGGGAGGAGCAGCGGTCATTTTGGGAAGGTCAAAAAAAAAATTTTTTTCCCTAAAATGGCTGCTTTTCAAGAAATAATCAGCCATCCACTGTCAAAAAGAAATCATCATTTAATGAGTTTTTTTCAATGCATTTGTTTAGTCCATATCATAGTCAATCATAAGTAGTTCAGATACAGTTTAATAACAGTTAATAATAAATTAAATATTTGATTTAAGAACGATACACAGATAAAACAAAGTTGTTGTTTTTTTTTTTTTTTTTTTTGGTTTCCTTACCACCCTACTCTGCTTGGTGCAGGATGGCCATTGAAATGCAGATGAACCTGTGTGACTGGTTAGGTTCCCTAGCAGTGTTGAAATAAATCGCCTTTTACAGAGTTACTGTAGTTAAAAAGCAATTCATATGCAAATTAGAAGCACTGAATAAGGTCTAAATGTCTATATGTCTGTGCTTACATCAATGTATGTTATTAGATTAAATTTAGAATTGCATTTTCATCTGTGTACTTTCACATATCTCACCTTCCTGTTTGCCATTTGCATTGATAAACGTGCTAAAAGAGATTTGCCGCTATTTTATAGTTTAAGAGTAAAGGTAACATAGTTAAAGTATAGACAAACACACAGTTTTTGCCTGGGAGATAAGGCGAAGTCAGTGTGGTGTGCGGTAGATGATCAAGGATCATCTACATTGATAAACATATAAATTGTGTTACGGTGGATCTTTATTTTGCGTACACGTGTCTCTAACAAGGATTGAGATTTGTGCACGCAAACCAAAGGCCGACGCACGCAGCGTAAATTACGCAACGGAGCGTCCGGGTACGCCCACGTAACTCAAAACACAAGTTTTTCTCCTCTCCTCTCAACGCGATAAGTAGCGCCACGCGATAAATAACGCCAGGCGATAAATCGCGCAAATCTATTTTTAAAATTCGAAATTTAAATTAATAGATCCTTCTCCTAATTTGTAACACATCTGGTCTAAAGAGAAATTTCTGCGCAGAAATAGAAATAGAAACAAAAGTGTACATGTGGTGAGTGAGTGTGTTGTATACAATTTTACAGGTTGAACCACAAGAAAAGTCGAGTTCTCGTGAGGTACATGCGTGTAAGTGACGTACATGGTGGCTAGGGAGGCATCCCTGGTTAAAACATACAATTTGAGCATTAGAGTGTAGCAGACCAGGAGGTCATACTGTAACAGACCAGGAGGTCATAGCAGACCAGCAGGTTCAGGTACAGCAGACAAGGAAGTCCGCTATACAGTCCACAGGCACAACACCAAGAAAGGGTTGGTGCAACACCCATATAGGCCATACAAGCTCTTGCTGAAGGAATTCGCAGCCGCAATTTTCGATTCCACTGGTCGCCCCGTACATAAGATTAGTTGCTTATGTGCTGAACGACTGTACCGCACGTAATTGTGTACATTAGTAAACCTGACCGGTACTATTTGTGTACGAAGGTCATAAACGCTATTTGTACATTCTAACGTGATTTGTGTAATTTTTTTTATTTTAAGGGAAGTTCGCTGCTCACTCAGGAACTATCCAGCAACCAATAGTTACTGGAAAGAGTAAGTGTTCTTCGGAGCACCCTCACAGGTTCCAGTAAATAGAGGTTCAGGTCGCAGGGGCCCTAGGTCGAGTACGCCAGCACCATATCGGTGTGATCAGGTCGTATTGGTCGGCGTGGGCGAGTGAGTGGGGTACTCGGTAAACCGCCACCGTCAGCCTATTTTGGACATTTGGTTTGCGTAAGGGTTGGCTGGATAAAGCAACACTTTCGAACTATGGGGGCCACTTGTTCAGGTAGGGGGTGATCAACCTCGGTTCGGGTTGATTCAGTGAACCGACCAATTGGGTCGGCAAGGTATGTAATGTGTGAGAAATACGGAAGTCACACAGAAAGTTTATGTGATGAATGGGAGAGAATGACTAGACATGACGGGGAGAAATTCCCAAGAGTAGGTAGCTTCAGCCTAGAAGTGTTAACGAATTTAAGGAGAAGGATAGGTCTCATTAAATCAGCAAAGAGACGAATCAAGCATTATGATCATTTGCAGTTATGGCAACAGGAAGGTGAATTGCAAAGAGATTTAATTGACTTATCTGACTCTTATCTTGAGAGGAGAGACATGGCAATGGAGAGGATTATGGTTGCGGAGAAAAGCACAGGGGTGAATAAAAAAAAAAAACGCTCTTAGCAACTGTAGTATAGATGATAAGAATAAGTGTAATAAATGTAACAATGATAATTGTAATACTGTTAAATGTACAACTATTAACCTATGCAAGTTGCACCCCATGTCAAACTTCCCTCAGGAATACAAACAAGAAAGTGAGCCCAGAACAATGTCGGCACCTCTTCCAGAAGCCATCCTACAAGACATCCAGGTGGACACGACCAAATCGGTAAAGGCAATAATCAAACCCCCTAACGGAGGGTCAGGTGAGGTCGTGTCCACAGGTACGTACAATGTTTTATATCACGCACAAACAAATGTACCCCATATTGTAAGACCAAAACAAGATGATGTAGTTGAGTTTGATCCGGTCAGGGTGATCACAGTCCCCAATGGGAAGACTGACGATCAGGGAATCATTCCCGTCAAGGACAGGGCAATGCGCTGTCTCTGGTCCCGGACAGAATTGAGATCAATCATGTCTGATTACCCAGATCCTAGGAAAGATCTAAGTGTATGATCAAAGATTCACAGAAGGTATATGAACCCCCTAGACAACGACATAATCATGGTATCCAAGGAATCAGGTAGGTACAGGGAAAGCGGTTAATGGCACTGAACATCCAAGCACTAGAGGAGGCATCAAGTCGACCGGAACCCCAGGCCCCTAGCACATGGAGAAAGCCAAGGATTTGTTATCTTTGTAAAGGAGAAGGGCATTATGCCAGCAGCTGTAATAACCCACATAAAGTCAGACCCCCTAGACCCAGAAATGAGCAAAATTAAAACACACACAATTATAAACAGGGACCATATAGGAAGAATTTTGGGCCACACCCATGATATGTGGTCAGGAAAGGTGATCATTAGAACTGATGGTAAGCCTGAGGTAACGGTTAACAAATAGGGAGGTCATTCACTGAAGACACAGGAATGACCAGGTGAAACGTTGTAAATGTATTTGTGAAAATGTTTTTTTCTTTCTCTCTCTCTCTCCCCATCTCTGACGATTATTGGTAAGAACTCAAACATTGCATATCCGCTTGGTCTTTGCAGAAGTCTACCAAACCCCAGCATGACCTATCCGCATCAATGTATCCTGGCCAGATACAGAAAGTGGAGTATGGTGCTGGGGGGAGGGACGGCGCAAAGAAACCATTGGACATGTAGATATGACAGCCTGACGATCTGTCAATGTTTAAAAAAAAATGTTTGAAAAATGTTTGAAAAATGTTTTTTTTCTCTTTTCCTATTGTATTGTTGGTTATTGGAGATTTATGTAATATATATATGCATATGAAGTGTTCTCTCTCTCTTTTGTTTTTTTTTTTTTTCTCTCTCTTCTCACTCATGTTTTCATGTTTTAAAGATGGTATGTCACACATCAGTTAGACAAATGGTAATGCAAGATTTTTGCTCCTTACAGAGAGATCGCTGATTTGAAAGAATATTGCATCACCAGAATGTTCGTTTAGAAGACTGAGAGACAGCACCTTTTGAGATGACGACAGAACAAGAAGAACAACAAGACTAGAGAACTAATCATCGTAACAAGTTTCTCTCCCCCTCAAACTGATTTTCTGTACCCCATTACAAATTTCTTCTTTTCTCCTCCTGTAAGACGGACTTGCCCCAAGAGACTGTGATATGGATTTTCCTGTTGACCATGATGTTGACCAGAGCAGTCTGTTTCGGTGAGAGTATCAGTGAGGTCGTGAAAGGATCCAGAAAGGTCCTGATGATAAAGATGGAGGTGTAAATTTCCAATAGCAACCCAATCACCAAGCAAAGGCGAGTACCGGAAACGATCTAGCAGCCATGTTATTTGTAAACATTTTTCTTTTAAGGATTATTAGCTGAAGAAAACTGTATCTGTAGGCTCTGTAACAAAGTAGTTGAGGATGGGTGCATTAAGAAATGCCAATCCAGTTTTAATATCAATACGGACCGGCATCCATTGAGTGACTATCACTCCTTAGTGGGTAATGTGTTAAATAAAACAAGATTGTTGGGTATGCTCTCAAGCACCTCAAGGTCATAGCAAATCAGGGCTAGTACCATTTCCTTTAACGGTAGGGGAGGTACTTGAGCTAAAGGGTGGGAGGCCGGTGGACAGGAGGTTTAATATCTCTAGTCCTCCTAGTTTGAAGCTCCACCAATATCATGTGGATAGGTCCCTATTATGTTTTAACATCTCCAATCCCCGAAAGCCGGGAAATTGGGAAGTGTCATGGAGTAACCAAACCATGACCTTTTCATATAGAGCAGATAGAATGCCGACAGATACAGAGCTTATACGCCACATAGCCAGTAGAGGAAAATCTTTCCGATATAGGTATACCTTAGGAAATAGGATTACGAGAGTTGGAGAGGTATCACTAGGATACTGTGCACATATCGTACAAACTGATACGTGTACTAAGCAGATGGGAGAATTAGGATTAGGAGATTTCACATGGAAGATGTGTAACATGGTTATGTCCTACTCCGTCCCATATGTTCTCCCCGATGATGCATATTTCATATGCGGGAGGAAGGCGTATAAGTGGCTTGCCCCAAACTCTGAAGGATTGTGTTATATTGGAAAAGTACTACCTGAGGTAATGAGTCTAAGGAGTGAGGAAACTGTAATCCCAATGGACTTGATTTATGACCCAACGGTAGAAACAATGATGTAATGAAAATGCGATTATACGGTCCGTTTCTTTCACCTGTTTTTCCGTTTTCTCCAAGGTAAAAAGACCCACTTGGACGAGGAGTTTGATGAGCCGATATACAGACAACAGATGGATTAAAGAAGAAGTTTTGACAACCTTATACACAGATTTTTGATGAACTATGCCATGGATCCCCAGTTTCCCTAGAAATTTTAAAATTACGCTAGCCCAACACTTTTGTAAATCTATGGACATTGACAGCTTTTGCTCGCACCTTATGGGCAAAAGCACAAAGAAGACTGCAACCAACAGACACCGAACAAGACTTCAACCGACAAATGTACATTAACCTGACATAGAATACCACTGCATTTACCATAAGTGTTCTTTATCTTCATTTCTACAACCCTCAGGTAGTGACACACATAGTCGATAGGGAATACAGGCACAGATATCAGCAATCACATATTCCCCCATTCATGTATCATCAACTAAAATGTGCTCCCCCATTTTGTTGCAACCAAAAGCCGAAACGAGCTCGGTAGAGTTTGACAGCCCATCCACAGACCCGTACCACGGGATAAGAAGGAATTCAAATGTATACTTCGCAATACCTCGAAGCTTGATTTAAAACACGTACGGCACGATGATACATGACCCCCCAAACACGGATTCATACACACATGCTTCTGCTATCTCACTAGGTCATACCCTCTTCACACCTTCTCCTCTCTCCTCCCTTACCCAACCATGGAAATGTATTAACCCCTGACATATATTTTTCTCTTCTTGAAATGTTTTAGGAAGTGGCAGTTATTGGTGACTGCCAAAGGGTGGACTGTCAAAGTCAAAAATATTACATAGAGAGAACATACAAACCACACACACATTTAAGTCGCTATACTTGCAAATATGCGCAGCGAGCAAAGCAATATATGGAAACACACGCATTTGCTCGGACATGGCACGGAGATGGATTCGGCGCTTGTTTCATACAGTACATGGTTATAATAATGTCAAGCACCAGACATCATGGAGATTTAGAATTGGCTGATGAATTGATGTCATGAATATGTATTATCTGAACAGAACCAGATGCGCCCATCATGTTTGGTATTGAAGCAAGCAGAATGATGTGTGGGTTAGTTTGATGCTGGTTGTGAAGTTGTGGGACATTGCAGCGGATAGATATGATTATATGTATAAAAGCTGAGATCACTTTGTTGAGAACAATGGATGATCAAGCCAACCTTTTACTAAGATTTTCAGGGCTGAACCTGATTAACATATACAAAGGAGAGAGAGAGACCCCTCCCCTAGGAACAGACACAGGAGAATAGTTCCTGTCTGGGGGGGGTTGGGGTCAGTGTTGTTGGTTGCCTCAGAGGGCAGATGTGATGTGGCTGCACTCAGAACAGAGGTCTCAGAAGCATGGCTGGATCATCGCCAGGCATCAAAGGCTAAGTAGCATAATCTCAATATCTCATGGCTGATTGGCATAGAGTAGTTTTAAATGTGTGTTTTGTGGTGGGGTAGTTGTGGAATGATGGGTAAGCATAGAGTGGTTGGTTTGGAGAAACAAATGGCTTGGGGATGGTGAGGCTTGCGCAGCTGTGTGATTGTAACTTGTTTGTGCTGAATACTCTGTGAAGTCTGTGATGAAGTGGAACATTAGACAACCTGTAGCATAGCATTTGTGGTATTTGTTTGCCTATGGAGATTTAATAAGATGGTTCTAGGAAGTTGGATTGAAATTGTGAAAGGTGATTTAGATTGTTTGGAATTGTAAAATCAGAACATATGCATTGTTTTGAGGCTTGGACATTTTGGAATAAAATGGAGTCTTGTGTTTTCTGCTATGTGATTGTGGTGTAGTAGAGAGTGCCATGTGTTTGGACCTGCAAATCTAAAATGGCTGCTGCCGGGTATTTTCCCCTCCCCCTTTCAGCCATGTGGTGTAGTCTTTGGAATCAAGTGGAGTTTTCCCAAAATGGAGTCTAGCTTCTGCCCCATGCGGCATTGTAGGGACAATTGTGTTGCTGGGTGTTGTGTATATAGGGACAGGCAGCATGGGTAAGCTCAAGTACTTTCTAAACAAAGATTCTCAGCATTGACTGACTGCGCAGCGATTGTTCCTCACATGTGTAAGCTTTCTCTGCAATCATATTTGTCTTCTTGTTATTGTGAGCCATTTCTTTCTTATAGTATTAAGTAATCTCAGAGCGTCAGTGACGCTCGAACAGCTTTAAAGGTAATAAGGTTATACTGTGTTGCATCTACACTCTCCCACTACACAGAGGTTTACAGTATAAGTACATTCCTTAAGGTATAGTTAAGGGAGTACCCTTGTGGTACTTTTTACGCCAATTGCGTACTGTGTTCTTTAACCTTTAACGTGTTTTTAATAGGACAAATATTATAGACATTGTCAGATGCATCCATAATTTATCGTAAGGCGGCGCCACACATGCTGGGCGGCCTTGCCCTGTGCAGTCCTCAGCATGTGAGATGGACGCAGATCTTGCTGTGGATGCAACGATCTTCTGCTTCTAAATCAACAGGGGCTATGGATGATAAAACGTTACATTCAAACAATGTGTTTTTATCAAATGATGTATTAAGGAGAAAACAAGCAGGTTTTAAAGTGTACAACTTGCATTAACACTAGGTAACTCTAAGGGTTCAATTTAATTAACTGTGAATGGAGCAAGTTGTCATTGCAGAAGCACTGAAACACTGACAACGGCAGTGCAATTTACCCTTCCTCGCGGCCCGATCTGACCCCGGACTCGCAGATTTTTGTACACAGCCCTATGGGGGTGTGAGTCCGGCGGTACCATAAGTGTGGCATACATTCACACCTACTTGCGTCATGAGAACCTGCAGTTAATGGACTGAACCTAAGATCTGCAGAAGCAGACAGTCCCATGCTCTCTTCAATAGTTGCATCCTACTTTCCTATTCTGCCCTGTGTGCTCAGGTCACAGAGGAGAATAAGCCACACGTCTGCATGAGCTTAACAATACAACATAACAAGCCACTTCTGTTGTGTACTCTCATAGATGTTATAACAGGGCTTGGTGGGGAAGGTATGTACGGTAACTCAGCCTACAGAAGGCCCAGCATTCAGAGATGAGCAGTACTTTCTAATTAGTAGTTACACAGCATAGTGCCTGCTACGGAAGCTGGTGAAAACAGGTATATAGGTAACATGTGCGGTAAGCAGGGGAGATGTTGTAAATTCCCAAAATAAGCTATGTTTTCAGATCTACTGATCCCATAGAGAAATAAGATTACAGTGCCAAGGATTTGAGCAGGTAACCTGTGGACCATATTTGGGTGGCTAATTCTGAGTACTTCAAGACAATATAGTATGCAAGGTCCAGAAGGACTGGCAAAGATGGTAAAGCTGCCATTTTATTTTATCAACAAAGATAAGCGACTGACTGACTGAATAAACAATCAGCTGATATTTAAGAAGAAGTCCCTTTAAATTAGTTGTATGGTTGGTAGTTAACCAACAGAACATTTTTAAAAGAGTAGGATGTCTTGTGTGAAGTATTGTTACAATACTGAAACAGAAGTAAAGCAGCATATACATCCACAACCCTAATTCTCCGTTTTAAATTTTCTATTTTCCATTGATTGCTAAAATACAGCATATAGAAGTCCTCAGCTCTCTGCATCAGACCACTTTTGGATCAGAATCAGCAAATCAAAGATTCCCAATATATGAAATACTGCCAATATTTTACACAATCATCGTGACAATGCAGAATTGTGCCGATTGATTAGTGATGTATGGGCTGCTGAACAATATGAGATTATTTCCTATGTACACTATGCAGACAAAAGCGCTTGGACCCCCCCCCCCCCCTCCTCCCCCGGGCAAGCAAGTGCTGTGCTCCTGCAGCACATGTTCATGAAGGTATAAAATGGGTAGAAGGTCACTGAATAGATAATTTGGTAATGAAATGGCTTGCCAGAAGGAGCTAATCGAGTTTGAAAGGGGGCTCATCATAGGCTGCGTGATGTCATGTCTTCAGGGCAATGCTACGCTGGTATACAGAATTTTTGGTAACCAGGATGGACTGGCCAGCTCAGAGTCCAGATCATTCACTGAGAACTTCTGGAACGTGTGTTGGTCTCTGTATTTAAGGCAGAATGGCAAAACAGACCGCCTGCTGTTGTCCAGGAAAGGGAAACCATCACTCTCCAGAGAGTGACGTTTTAAGGGCACTTTATTTAGATAAAATATATAGTAGGATATAATAGTACAATATTAAAGATATAATACATATTTTATTCTAAATAAAATTAAAACATCACTCTCTGGAGAGTGCTGGTTTCCCTTTGTTTTTACTCTACCAGTAGGAAGGGTTATCCTACATAAACCTAGCGGCCCCTACCAGTGCAGTCTCTTGCGGCGAGTTAGGCGTGCCATCACACGGGGCGCCCACGGCGGCACTTTTCGATGTCATTAGAACTCCACTCGGGGGGCGGAGTTTAGCAGAATGACACGTTTGTGTCATGACGTCACGACGCAAACACGTCACTCCATGAAACTCCGCCCCCGAGCAGAGTACTAATGACGGGGAGGAGGATGAGCAGGGGAACTGCTGGCGCGCTGGCTGGTGGGCGGACATTGACAGTCACCCATGACAATGCGCACTATACACCCCTGGCAACTAGCATACACTCCTGGCACTACTCTGTGTAGTGCCAGGAGTGTGTGCTAGTTGCCAAGGGTGTGTAGTCTACACACCACTGGCAACTAGCACACACTCTAGTCATTAAACACTCCAGGCAACTAGCATTACACGCCCCTGGCAACTAGCATTGCACACCCCTGAGCCATGACAACGAGCATTACACACCCCTGGCAATGATCATGACACCCATTCCAGAACATGGATCCCAGAGCATGAAACCCCTGGCAACGTGCATGGCAACGAGCATGACACCCAGCGCGTGAAACCTTGGCAATGAGCAGGTCATTTTAAAGTAATTAGAAGCTTTACTGTAGGGCATTGCTGTGTGTGGCATAATATGGTGCAAGGGGCATGACTGTATGGGGCTTAATATGGTGGAATTTATTTTTTCCCCTGTGGTGGCCTAGGTCTTTTGGCGCAGGGTCAAATACTGGGGTCTAAGGTAGGCTTTTCAGGTGAGACCACGCCCATTCTAGGGAGACCAGACCCATTTTAGCGAGGCCACAGGCGAGGTGTGCGCCTTTGTGTTTGTGTGTCTTATAACTATGTGAGGGAATGCGCATTTTTAAATCTCGAACTGGGAGCCAAATTGGCTAGAAACAGCCCTGGCCCCTACATGGTGATTGGGATTTCAGATAAGCGCAGCCTATTATGTCTTTGCATGTCAAGAAGGGTATCTGCAGTAATCATTGCATGTGGTGAACCTACACAGTACTGACATCAATAACATTTTGTTGATCTATTTGCTGTCAGTGTCCAATCACTTTAGTCTTCATACAGTAGTGTAAAAGAGGATTGATCAGTGGATGACAAGGAGCTTGGAGCACCAAAGCGTGTTTACGTGTAGATATAATTTATGTATATCCAATTCTGATTTTTGGCAATAATTTTAATGAGATATGAACACAAGTTGTCTGTGTTATTTACTGTAAATCACTCAACAACACAAACTGTTTACAACCTATGAAGAATCTACTAACAGTCTATGGGCGGTATTTTATTAGTCCTGATGCAATTTCTGACGTTTAAAACGGACGGATATCGTGATTAATGACCGATGGTCATTATCAAGTATCCGATTAGAGGCTGTTTATCGGCCGAAATTGGTCCCATGATCGCACGAAACACATGGGATTGGATGTGTTATCACGACTTTGGTAGCTACTTATTGGGGATTATGCTTCGGGTGACTCACGTAATCCCAGATAAGTGCAGCATCACACGATAACAGAGCCGGCATCAGGGCTAATAGGATAGCCCCCAGTGATTCTATTAGCAGTGGTAAAGTACCCCTGCTAGTAGGATACCGCCATATGTCATATACTGCTAGCCCATAACACAGAGAACATTTTCTCATGTGCACACTCGTCGGCTAATAATAATCATTAAACAAATGTAAAATTACAAATATTACATGTACCAATAATGTCAAATACTTTAACTATACACTAGCAGTTTGGTTTTCTTTTTCTCCAGATCACCAGAAACAAATCAAACTATTTCCCAGATTTATATAGCCTTGGAAAGTGATAATTTGCACGGTGACAAAGTCCAAACCAACCAGGTCCTAAATGTCATGTTACAGGCTGTGTTTGAAAAATGACAATTAGGAGCTGATTGGTTGGTACTTTATCACCATGCAATTTATCACTCTCCAAGGCTTGATAAATCTGGGCATATAAATGAAAAACAAAGCATGACCACAATTCTGTACCAAAACATAAAAGTAATTGCAAAAAAGAAAATCAAATAACCTAAAATTAAAGTAAGGCAAACCATAGTCTTATAATCAATATGCATTCAATATTGCACAAAACACAACAATATGAAAGTAATGCATGTTACAGTGAAAGGTTTATTTTAGAAAAGTGGAAATAAGGACCTTGTCAGAAGTCCTACCTGACAATAGTCCACATTTGTACATTTCAGAAGAGGCGGGGCTTGTCACAAAATGGGTCCGGCCTTGATAACAGGTATATTTGGTACTCTTATATTGTATATTTTATTTCCATGATCACACTGCTTGTGTAAAATACAGCGGATTCATCTCTAAATTATGTATTCATTATTAATAAACCTGTGAGCCCTTTGCAAGTGAATTTTTATGTTAAGCCTAAGAGCTTCTGTAGAGTTCCTGAAGAAAAGATCTGTTGATTTGTGTCCTCTGTAAACACTGTGATTCTTATCATACATGTAAGTAATTCAAACACACATCCCAAATCAGCCTGAGAGAGACAGTCTGATTCATGCTTTATCATCAAGGCAGTTTTGAAAAATAACAACCTACAGATTATGTGGGAGGTTCCCTCAAAAGCTTCTTGGCATTCAATGAAAAAACACAGAGTATGCTTAAAACAAATGCAGTGGATAGCACCCAGGAATGCATGCACCTAAAGGACTAAGGGGGTATCCAATTACCCGCAACAGTGCCGTGGGCGCAAAAAACAGGTGTTTTTTATATTTTTTTATCACCCCATTCAATAAAGTCCCGTGGAAAAAAAAAACAGTTTTTCGCTCGAAAATACATAAGTCCCATGAAAAGCTGCAGACCTTTGTATTCTGGCTGCACATATTGCGGGTCTATTGGGCACTTATCACGGTTAATGAAACATAATCCCTGATTAGTGCCGGCACCAGGGGATAAGATCTGGTTTATCGGGGCTAACTGGATAGCCCCAAGTGAACCAATTAGCCGTTGTAAATTACCACGGCTAATTAGATACTGCCATAACTGTATCACACTAGTAGGGTGTTTTATTAAAGAGCGCACTTTTCATTATTTACAGTTAATTTATAAAGCAGCGAAAAAAATGGATACTGTATTTACTTTCTTAAACTGCTGTAAATATAAGCTTCATTTAGCAATCAACAAATATAAAATACTCCTTTAAAAGTGCAGCACAATACTATTTCAAAATTATCATTCACATTTCTTAAGGTAGTAATTACCTGAGGGGATATTTATCAATGTTTAGGGTGATATTTAATTGTTATATCACGCCCAATCTCTCGTCTAAAGTGATGGGAAATCACAGGCCGAAATTCAATTGTCCCCCCGTTTTCGCACATATTGCGCCCATAGAAGTCGGGTTTAGCCGTGTAAGGCAGCTAAACCTGACTAAACTATTAGTTGTAGTGCAAAAAGTCCCAGCGTGTCACATTTCACACATTTCAGCTCGCCACCCCTGGGGTATATATAGGATATTGCACCCATCAGCAGAAACATTTGAATAGCTGCTGGTGGGCACAATCGCAGGGGGGGGGTGCATTTGAATTCCTCCCTTAGGGAGATAAATTGTGAGAGATAAAGTACTAACCAATCAGCTTCTAATTTGCATTTTGCAGGCTGTGTTTGAAAAATGACAGGAGCTGATTTGTTGGTACTTGATCTCTTAAAATTGTAATCTCTTGCCAAGCTTTGATAGATACCCTCTCCCCCTCAGTATATTATTTTTAAATAATGCAACACTGACATATAATCTCCAACATATTTTAGTCTTATAACCAGTGCCAAGTGATGTCATCTGTTCTGTCTTGATTCACAAGTATTCCCTGCTTTAGATAATAAAAATATTAGGAGGGATGATTTAGAGTTTAACATAATGATGGCCCTGGTTGGAACGAGTAAAGAAGTGTCTTTAAAGCATTTTGCAGCCGTGAGGTACCAGCTAAGAGCTCGTAGAGGTACGGTCGTAAAATCTTTTCCATAGGAGGTAGTGCAGCTTCAAGATAAATTCAATCTTAAATCATCATCTACTGAAAAACTTTCACCATGTTTAGTAAATTATTTTCTTAAATTTTGTATATTGTTGCAAACATACTTCCAGATCCCTGTAACTCAACAAAAGACACAATTCTAAAGGACGTGCTTATCTTGTGTTTGCCCTTATACTAAGGGCGGTATTCAGTTACCTGCGGTAATTTACCGCAGCTAGTGTATTCCCCGGGGCTATCCAATTAGCCCCAATACTGGGATTTATAGCATAATACCCTATAACCAGCCCCCAGAGTCACGATAACACATGAGATCGGAAACTTATTCTGGAACACGTGTTTTTTCGGGCAAAAAAAGACGGGCCATAAACGGATGGCCCGATAATGATTATCGGGCTAAAATTGCAATAATTGCCCATTTTGTTTAGCTGAAAAAGTAGTACAGCTAATTGGATACCCCCATATAGACCCTACACTTTAGCACCACTAATCCTCCACTCACCACTCCAAGTGCAAGGGACAGCATGTGCAAAACACTACGTGAAAGTCTAAAACAGACAATACTTTGCATATGCAAAGTGCACCATCTTTGGGGGTATAAAATTAGATGTGCTTCTTTTTTGGCCGAAAATAATGGGATATAACTGTGATTTTAGCCCGATCATTATCAGACCCCAGTTCATTCTTAGGCTATCCAATTATAGCCCATTTTTTGGTACGAAAAATAACCCGTTTTCAGCTGATAACACATGGGATCCGGGATAAGTATCAAGACCCATGTGTTATTGCATCTCTAAGGGCTGGTTATCAGGGACTATGCTTTGTATGCCTGAGGTACCCGAAGCATAATCCCCGATAAGTGTCGGGTACTGGAGCTAACTGGATAGCCCCCCTGGAATCCATCAGCTGCTAATTGGATTCTGCCTGTTCAACTCTATAGCAAGCCCTAGTGGCTTTGTAAGCATGCTGTGCACTGTATATAAGCGCTCAGTCTTGTGCCTTTATAGAATGCATGTTATACATTACATTACATAGTTCATTATCCCAAATATTCTGACAGCATGAGACATTTATAAAAACTGGCACATAAAGAAAAATGAGATAAAGCAATGATCAAACACCCAGCCACTTTCATCTGCTATGCAACACTAAATCTGATTGGTCACTACGGGCAAAACCACCTGTTGTTCTGTTTATGTGTGTTCATTAATGTCTTCCTATTGTATCATAATTCTTGAATGTACAAATAACTTAAAGCAAAGACTGGACTAAAAACTACATCTAATGAACAATGCAATAACATGTAAATTAAAATACTGAAGTTTGTAAAGCTCATACTCCCTGTTGACTAGTTACTAAAAATAACTAGTACAAGATATAATATCAAACAAATAACTTAAAAACACTAGTGTACAAAATATTAATCAATAATTAATGTATCAAGTAACATAATTGATCATTCTTAATCTTTAACACAAAAAAAATAAAGTATGGGACAATCAAGGTGATGTGGTACTGAGATAACCCCTACAGAAGTAAGGACAGTGCTACTCTTGAAATCAGAAATCCCTCTGGGACAGTATATATAGCTAGCTGAATGCACAACTTGCCAGTCTGTCACAAGAGATAGCTGCATATTTGCAATGGGATAATTCTATTGGTATAGATGTATCATATGAGAGAGAGAGAGAGAGAGAGAGAGAGAGAGAGAGAGAGAGAGAGAGAGAGAATAATTTCCTCCAGTTTAGCAAATGCAGAAAAGAGAAAATGAGAGGGAGAACATCTGGTTTAATGGCAGGCAGAGCCCCTTGTTAACCCCCTTCCTGTGACTATTACACGTCATGGAACATTCCCGGAACGGGCCAACGTTCCACCCACTCCTGAGAACACACAGGCATCTGAAGACACAGGCAAACACAGACACAGACAGCACAGATCTGAGGATATGTAATAGGTGGATTGCTAGAGACTCCTAGATAAAAACATGCATGTATTATTTAAATTAACAGCACAGACCGTTGATGGCACTGCAGTATTTTGTTACCAGGCTCACTGCTAACAGAGAGTACTGCATATTGGCTATAGAGAAAATTGCAACAATATAAATAGATCTTTTAAAGAGGAAAATATCCTAAATATATAAACGTGTGCCGTTGTACATTCACCCTCTTAATCTTTACTGCTGTTATTTCTAATACACTACAAACCGTTACATGGCATAGATTAGTGTGTGTGTATATATATATATATATATATATATATATATTTATATTTACACACACATGATAATTATTACAGTCATTATAATAACACTCATGTCATGTTTTTCCCTTAGGATTGTGCATAATGAAGAGAGATTAAAAAACTATGCAGGATTACATTTTCTAGACAGACCAACAGAAAACAGGATACAAATATTTGAACACTAGAAAACAGCAAGCTATATATGAACATGTGTGATGTAATGAGTTACACATTATGACCATGTTCAGAATACAATAAATGCATATATAAACTGGATAACACTCATTTATTTTGTGGATTTAGGGATTAATATCATGGGGCACATGTATAATGAATACATATATTATGCATACTGATCTTTGTAAGTGAATTCACATATTAATACAATAAAAAACACAAAGAAACATATTTGACTCTTGCAAATGGGGGGGGGGGTTATTTAATTAGCAGTGAGCTTCCATGTTAGAATTATGAGATAGTTTTCTGGGCAAATTACGACAATAACACATCTAGGAAGTGCAAGCAAAAATTAGGGAAATTATGACGTACAGTATTTCCTAACGCAATCGTTACCAGGGGGCTTATAACCAAATTACTTTGGATATATTTACATGCAGTAAATCAACATGTGATTAGCACCCAATGGAATAATCCCCAGTGTACAAAGTAAAGTTGATGTTTCATGTCAGAAACATACATTATCCAAGTAAAACACAAAAGAATACACTCTACCAGATAGGCCTACTCTCTGCACCTCTACAGGCATTTAGTATAGACAGTGAGGAGCATCAGAAGGGCAAAACTGGGCATATCAACAGAGAGACAAGCTATAACACTGTTGTACAAATGAATGAGTTTATATTTGGGGTCAAAAGAAGAAATATGAGCAAGGAGTTTCACATTTAGGGGTTATTTATCAACGCTCGGAGAGAGATAAAATTGTGAAAAATAAAGTACCAGCCAATCAGCTTCTGCCATACATTTTACTACTACATTTAAAAAATGACAGGAGCTGATTGCTTTGGTTCTTTATCTTTCACAACTTTCTCTCCAAGCTTTGATAAATACTCCCCGAAAATGATTCTTGTATTCCCTGCTTTATACACAGAGTTAAGTAAAAAAAACTTAAATAGATTCAGCCCAGGCAGTTGCTGATCTTTGCCCCCTCTCCCTCCCTGGCTGTCACTAGGAGCCATACAAATTCCTGTGGATATTACGCAAACCTCCTCCTAATCTGCATACATTCACAGCCTGGGTATTCCCCACATTTCCCAACCATCACATGCAGCTGTAACTACTCATGCTATCTGTTCACTTTTACATTGAGGGTATAAAAGTTCCCTCGGTGAGTCCAGAAATTGTTGTGTATATTTTTATTAAACACTCTTTTAAAAAAAATTTCATTATACATCAGACAATCCCTTTTATTTTTCAGGATTGTATCATGGTGCAGACTACGGTATGTGCAAAATAATTTGTTTCTCTGCATCACCTATATAATACATGACAGGTGTTAAGGTGATTCTGACAGATCCCAATATTTCCTACCCTAATTGGCAGATTTTCTACTCAGAGGTAGTTAGAGGTCAATCGGGTAAAGTGACAAGGAGCTTGCAGATGCATTTTTACAGTTCCTAATTACTATTTCATTGTTACAATACATAAGGCAATTGAAAAACTAGGTCACGCTGCTTAGTATATTTTCTTCATGGGGTACTGTGGAGCCGGCATGCCCCATTACAGCCATCATTTCACAGTAGTGACTCAATATCTATCAGATAACCCGTGATTATTTACTGAGAACTTCCAGCATTATACACATTATAAACGTTCTAGAGAACTGGAGGCCCAAAACATATGACCCAGCAGCAGCAGTAAGTAAGTACAGCTGCCTTCTTCCTGCACTGGCACACCGTGGTGCCCTCTGGCCATCTGTGCACAGAAGCATCAAGAGTGGGCTTCCCTCCTGGTAATGACATTTCCAAACGCTGTGAGGAGGGGTATCACCAGACAATGAAGAGGGGGATCTAACAATGCATTTCTTTACAATGAAACACAGGTTACAGCTAGATATACAGAGTACAGTATCAATATCATTGCCAAGGGAATAATGATGATAGGGAGCTACTGCCCACCTACATGCCATAAATACAACTGACTGCATTCAATTCTCATGATATATATATATATATATATATATATATATATATATATATATATATAAACATTAACTGTTTGCAGATCATTAAAACAATGTGTTTCTATCTAAGGGAATAATATATATACCGCAGTGAAGTCTGATGAAGTTACAGGTTAGCAACCAGCCTTACCCTGGCACATAGGCGCCCACACAGAACCTTCTCACGCTGTATGCTATGGCCAGGGGGGAGAGACCTGCTGTATATGAATGCCGCATTAGGAAGCCAGCAAAGGTATATTCCTCGCTGGTGACAGCAGATCAGGTCTTCGTCTATGGCAGCGGAGGTCCCGCATGAGATCACTAGACCCTCCCAAAGTAACAGTGGCAGGAGAGGGGCGTGAGGTGTCTGCAGGAGCAGCCCCCCACCACCTCCTCAATCAAGGCAAGGGTTAAATGTGAGCAGATCTTAACACATGCAAATGGTGGAAAGAGGAGGCTGCAGCAGTGACTCACCGGATCTGAGGCTCTCACACTCCAAAACCAACATCAATTCGACTATAATAGCAGTCCTAGGCAGATCACTAATCCTGGCCACTGTCCTCCTGAGTGCGCCTTGTCCTGTCCTCCCAATGAGAAGGAAAGCCCGGGGCAAATGCAATAATAATAATAATAGAGTGTAACAAGTTGGTGTGGATCAGCCTCCCTCCCCACTAGCTCTGCAGTAGCCACACTGACAGTGTCACAGAGGAGGTGGGGAGAGAATAGGAGCGCTCCTAGTTACGTCTGTACAGATTGCTACATAGAGGTGATCTGCTAATTACAGAGAGTGGCTCCTGTCTCTCCCTGCCGGGGAGCAGCAGCAGCAGCAGGGTGTCAGTGTGTGCTGCATGGTCTGTGTGTGTGCTAATCAGGGGCAGGCACAGGGTAAGGGAGAGTTCACAGGAGGAGGAGGAGGAGGGAGCTGGTGCTGATGGAAAGGGGTGGTGATTTCAGGGGGGATCCCTGGTGCAGGAAATAAATGATTATGAGTGTAAATAATTGTACAGAATACAGATCTAGATAGACTAGTTCATGTGTTTTCAGTATCTCCAGGATGTTTACAAGCCAGGGAGTGGAGATGAACGTTCACACTGGCTAATGTATGGGGAAACCCTAATGCTTTTCATTCAAAATGATAAAAAATAAATAAGTCAATAAAAAAATAAACAAAAAAATGATATAATGTTGCTCTTCCAGGGATTTGTCTAACGCTGGGCTATTGCCTATTGGTGTAAGCCGTGAAATATAAAACCACTGCTATCTGGTATGAACTTACAGTAAATAGCTCAGTGATTGTGCAGGAATACAGTGTGTGTGTGTGTGTGTGTGTGTGTGTGTGTGTGTGTGTGTGTGTGTGTGTGTGTGTGTGTGTCATGTGCAGGTGACGGCGGAGCTGTGACTCACCTAGCATGCACTACGAGGAGATAGGCTGCAGCGATAGGAACACACAGAATGGCAAATAACAGCGCAATACCTGGAGGAGATCTGTAGGGGCAGGTGCAGGAGGCAGGTAGAACATGCTGCGAGCAGGGATCCTGTAGAGCATGAGAGCGCGGTGCAGACATGCAGCTCTCTCCCTGATCGCTGGCGTTATTCAGCAGATGATCACCTGTACAGTCCTCCGGAGACCTCTCCAGCAGGAATCCCTGGCAGAGATCTTATCATCAGTCTGATCGTGATTTGTCCTCTGCGGCTTGCAGCCCTGCTATCTGCTGCATCTCGCTCACAGGCTGCATGTTCAGATTGTCTCCCTCAGTGCTGATAATAATGCTCTTCTAGGAAGGATTCCTCCTGCCACTGTGGCTGTCTTCGCAGAAATATAGATATTTTGCTGGCAATGCATAAGTAAAAATAAGCTATTGAGAGCCAGGCGAGGGGGAGGGCTGGAGACTCTTCGTGGTGTGTGTGGGTACAAGGGGCCTGCAGATGAGCGAGCCTCCTGTCCTCTGCAGACAGACAGCAGGGTTATTCCTGGCACCGCTTCCCAGAACAGAAGTTACAGGAGGAAGAGAGAGACACAGAGACAGGGAGAGAGAGAGAGAGAGAGAGAGAGAGGGGAGAGCTCAGGCCGTGACGTCATCGGAACCCCCAGCGCGTCCCCGGGAGAGGAGGAACCGGAGCACATAGCAACACTGACTGTGCACAGTGCTGCTGTCACTGGGAGCTGCAGCTGTACACATGGCGGCACATACAGCAGCACTGAGCTGTTGGCCCTGGAAACACATAATACTGTGCACTGTGCTGCTATCACTGAGGGAGGCAATACATAGATCAACCCTGTGTACTGTGCTGCTCATGTCACTGGCAGCTGTACACATGGCAGCACATAGCAACACTGAACTGTGGTGCTGTCAGTCACTGGGGACTGTTCACATGGCAGCATATATTTCAGCACTGTGTGCTGTGTTGCTGTCAGTCACTGGGACCTGAACATACTGTACACATGGCAGCACATACAGTATATAGCAACACTGCACTGTGCAGCTGCAGTTTGGAGTTGTACACATGGCAGCAGGATGTGGTACATTGGGGGTAATTCCAAGTTGATCGCAGCAGGAAATTTTTTAGCAGTTGGGCAAAACCATGTGCACTGCAGGGGGGGGGCAGATATAACATGTGCAGAGAGAGTTAGATTTGGGTGTGGTGTGTTCAATCTGCAATCTAAATTGCAGTGTAAAAATAAAGCAGCCAGTAGTTACCCTGCACATAAATAAAATAACCCACCCAAATCTAACTCTCTCTGCACATGTTATATCTGTCCCCCCTGCAGTGCACATGGTTTTGCCCAACTGCTAAAAAATTTCCTGCTGCGATCAACTTGGAATTACCCCCATTGTACAATAAAATATTATGCACCTACCAAATTAAACAGCAATATTTGGACATTGATTTTCTTTGCTTTAAACTGGGTACACAATGGTGGATATTCACAACATCACAGACATATAACATCAGCCAGGACTGCCATCAGAAATTGGTGGGCCCGTAACTGACAAAATAGACAGGGCCCTCCACCAAAAAAAAAAAAATTCTGCCACACTGTTCCACCCCACGAAAGGCTTGTTTTAAGTTCTCCATCCGCATCAGCCCATGTTGTTGTGCAGCCTGTACAGCTCTCCAGGTATTGGCGGCAGGAGCCAGGGGTGGGCACCCTATCTATAAGGGCCCAGGACTCCAGTCCCCACCTGGATGG
This sequence comes from Pseudophryne corroboree, assembly GCF_028390025.1. Classification (NCBI taxonomy): domain Eukaryota; kingdom Metazoa; phylum Chordata; class Amphibia; order Anura; family Myobatrachidae; genus Pseudophryne; species Pseudophryne corroboree. The sequence continues at coordinate 576,808,827 of NC_086447.1, read as the reverse complement.
CTGCCCTGTCATCGGCCCTGCAACACAGCCGCTGCCGATATATCTTGCAGATATATCGTCAGGTCTGGCTGTGTGTATGGACAACCTGACGTCCGCCTGTACACTGGCTGCAGGAAGTTACGTCACAGCTGGGTGGGCAAATTAAAATTCAGGACCAACATATCGAGCAGCCAATTGGTAAGTTTATATTCTTTACGTGAATTGGCCACTCAGTTGGCACGATGAAAGAGCTGCCAGGTGTGTACCCAGCCTCAGGGGGAGATGTACTAAGCGTTGGAGAGTGATAAAGCAAAGAGTGATAAAGTACCAGCCAATCAGCTCCTAACTACCATGTTACAGGCTGTGTTTGAAAAAAGACAGGAGCTGAGTGGTTGGTACTTTATCTCTCTCTCAGTACAGGGCAAAGCCTCCCTGCATGCCAGGTCCTTCCCCACCACTAAAATTAGAGTGCTTCACTAAATAGCGAAGCACTTGCATCTTTAGGGTAACCCCCTGCCCGTTGGCACTTAGACTGCGATCGTTTGCTTGCGCAGGAGTGTGGAAATCACTGAATAGCGATTTCCGCGCACTTTTGCTAATGAAGCTGAATCGGCCCCTTAGCACATTTTCCCCTTAGTGTTCTATGCGTGACTTATAGAACATCTTTGATAAATAACTCTACATGTGACAGTTTTTCCTAACAAATGACACATTTTCTTATGCTTTTCTAAAATTCCTTACGTTTTCTGAGCACACCCCAAGATGGTTGCCTCACCTTTTACATGCTCCTGAACATCTCCATAAAACATCTTAAATTCTACACAAATGATTTGTAAAGGCATCAAAATTATCTAAGGACTTTAACTTGTACTACACTACGTGGCCATCTCTCCAAAATCAGCGGATTCCATTCATACATTGAGATTCACATTGGACTGGTGGCTACGGGTCTCACACAAGTTTGCTACACATAAACAGGGTCACACTCTTGTCGTTCAGATTAGATTAGATTAGATTAGATAAATCTCTGATTTAAAAAAAAACACAGTCACATGGTCAGACCTCCACTCACTTTGGTTCTCATTCGCAAATTCTCAAAATAGAACTTTGCCTATGGAATAACCAGGCATCGTCCAAGGAGGAGTATGATCTCCGAGGCTCTTGCAGCAAACTTGGACCTCTGTGGTAATGTTGGCCTGTGAAGATCCTTGTTCCCTAGTCCGGTACTATAATAGGGATGTGACAGCTGCAATGAATGTTATCGCCCCTGTGCGTATACAACCCTACAAACTGCACCGTCAAGCCCCTGTGTTTGACAACAGTGTTAGTGAACTCAAGAAAAAGGGTCGTAGATTCAAAAGACAATGGATGAAGACAAACCTGGTAAAGGATAAATGAAAACTAATCAAACACATTGGAAAATATCAATCCACAATCAACCACAAGAAAATAGAGTTACTTTCAAATGAGATAATGGCAGCAACACAGCTTTTCCGTACAGTGGAGATGCTTTGAAAACCAGCATGCCTGCAGCCTGATGAAACCCTCTCCCAGTCAAGATGCAATGAGTTTACAAAATTTATTGCGGATAAAGTATCCGCGATCCGGGCTGGAATCCTCACGGTATCCGGATGATAGATAGACAGTGTCTAGTTAGACAGTCAATACATAGACACCATATGTTAGACAGACATTAGTTGACAGGGTCATAAGGGCAACAGGGTCAAAAGATCGACATGAAAAAGGTAGACAGTACAAAGGGTGACAGGGTCAAAAGGTTGACATGAAAATGGTTGACATAAAAAAGGTAGACACTGGTATTTTTTTTCACATTTTACATATTTTTGGACTATTTCATACAATCTCAATCCATGTCAGCATAGAGCTGGTCATAAACCTTGTGGCGAGCGCAGCGAGCCACTGTGCCCGACGCGTGGCGAGCGAAGCTATCCTGGCGAGAGTAGGCCTTTCTACAATTGGGAGTCCCAGATGTAAAAACTATCCACACAAACCCCAAATATGCTAAAAAATTGGTGTCTACCTCTTGTGTCGACCATTGTCACATTGGCCTTTTGACCCTGTCGATGTTTTGATCCTGTCGACCTTTTGTACTGTCTACCTTTGTCATGTCTTGACCAGGGAAAAGCAGTGAATGTGGCCTACTTAGAGTTTGCAAAAGCCCTCGATACAGTGCCTCACAGGAGACTGATCATCAAATTAAAGGAACTTGGCCTAGGAAAAACTATTTGCACATGGATAAGTAACTGGCTGGATAACAGGGTACAGCGAGTAGTGGTCAATGGGATGTCCTCCAGCTGGGCACCAGTAGTCAGCGGAATACCACGAGGGTCCATACTCGGGCCACTACTGTTCAACATACAGTATTCATCATACATACAGTTCAAAGTTTGTACACAATGCAAACACATTGGGGCTGAGTCAGAGGTTTTGCATACAGAAAACAGGCAGACGTACAGTAAATTGACGCATATTTGGATATGTCCCTTAGCTGGATCTTTTCATGAAATATGATCACACATAACCACCTTGACTTATGGGAGTGACATGGTGGTCTCATGGGAGTGTCATGGGTGTGTATAAAAAGCTTTGCACAATTCTGAGTGGTGCACATGTAGAAAGGAGGCCAGTTTTTGGTGGAACTCTTGTACCCAGCATGGGGATGGTGCAAGCACAGATAATGATGGTTGCAGTGGCCGGCGTACAATGAGTGGGTGGCAAGGGTTTCTTTTTTTTTTTTTTTTTCATCAGTAGTTTTTATTGAAAATACAGTTTTACATTTGTTAAAAGGGGATGGGATACAGAAAGAAAAAGGGGGATAGTAGGGGGAGACACAGATACGGGGACATGGGATGTAGACATATTAACAGACATATTAAATGTACATGAACAACAAATTCAAATAAGCAGAGAAAACTAGTATATCAGAGAAAGGATACTCAAATATACATAGGTCAAACAACAAACAATGTTGGGAGACACCACATGTAATAGAACTGTGGGTCTATAGTGGACAGTAAATCAATCTAGATGAAAATGATATTAATTGAGGTGGGGGTAGGCACCTCAACCATCTGTCATATACTCATGCCATGACATCCATTTTACCATTGTAGAGGAAGCTGAAGGGGAATAAGGCATAAACTCAGTTTCCATGGTGAAGTGGAATCGGATCTTATTAATAACCAGAGTTACAGGAATGTGGGGAGGGGGGTAAAGATTGTGTCCAGCTTTGGGATACTGCCAGGTATGGACTGGGGCCTTAATCCTGCCCTGGCAATCGTGAGCGCGCGCGCGTCATGGGGGGGGGGTGCACGCGACATATGGTGGCGTACCGTGAGTCATGGGAGTGTGGACTCGTGGCTCGCCCCCATTACCATGGCGATGGTTGCTGGGGGCGGGGGTGTGCCGCAAGTCTGGGAGCGTGGACTCGCAGCACGCCCCCATTTCCATGGAGACGATTGAACCAGAGAGCCGGAGGCTGCGCTGTGTGCGGCCTTCCCGGCTCTCTGAGTGACCGATTCAGCCCACCTGCCCATCGGCCTTTCTACCATGTGCCAAAAGTGCCAGATGGCCAGTCCGGCCATGGCTGCTGCCGCCCTAGCTGCTGTACAGATGTGTCCCAACAGAAATCTTTGATGAAGTAACACAGCAGCAGGAAATAAGTGTAGTAGAGCCAGAGCCGGAGATGGGATTAAAGACAACTTTAGCACTTTACTAATCAGTTTAAATATCTCTGCCCAGAAATTTTGAATTTAGGGGCATGTCCAGAAAATATGGAAAATATTACCTACTTCACCACAATTACGCCAGCAATACTTCGAACAGGATTGCCAATAAGTGTGTAGTCTATCACAAGTTAAATATAATATGTGTAAAAGTTTTATATACATCTCCGCATGGTTCAAACATCTCGACATACGATAGGATGAGGCAAATATCAGTTCCCACTGAGCATCAGACAGTAGGAGTCCCAAGTCCTGCTGCCATTTCAACTGTGCATTGGATTTCGAGGTAGGGATCAAGCTTAAGAGAGTCTTATACCAAAAAGATATAGCTTTCTTTGAGTTATATTGAGATAAACGCGCTACAATAGGCTGGGATACTGGACTCGGGACACCCACAAGTTTAGGTAAACCCTTGTACCAATGATGAACCTGAAAATAATGAAATAATTCCCTACTTGGGAGGCTGTAATGGGACTGAAGTAGAGAGAAGGGGAGCATAACATCACCACCCAAAAGGTCACCTAAAACAGTCCTATTACCAGCATACAATACCAGGCAGAAAGATTAAGATTAGGAATTAATTTAGTTATCGCTCGCAATGAAATCGAAGCATAGGAATATAAATGAGCGGGGATATGGCTGGCCAATGTGTCCCAAATATACAAAGATGTTTTAACGGATGGGAGAAGGGCTAGAGAAGATGGTCGTAAGCTTGGTTGTATTTTAAGAAGGTCATCTAACGGGAAAGTTGAGCCAACACACAGGGCCGGCGCCACCATTAGGTAACTTTAGGCAGATGCCTATGGGCGTCAGCCACTAGAGGGCGGCATGCTCCAGTCAGTTAAATCCTTTTTTTTTTTTAAATGTTGCTAGTTTAGCCTGGGGGTGGCCGCGGCAAGGGTCTGGCCATCACTCACCTCCTGCAGTCTATTGGTCTCTTTGAGTCCCGCGGCCGCCAGGACTACCTGTTAGGATGTGCGTCCCCAGTGCTGACATGCCTGCGTTCCTCCTGTGTGGCGCCCACCCCTGGAGCAGGGCTGCCGGGGCCAGGCTGAGGAGAGAGACTTCCCACTTCTTAGAACACATCAGCACTGGGACCCGGAACATCCTCCCTGCGCACTCCCAGCTGGCAGTTCCCTGTCCCACCCCCGGCTATTGCTGCAGAGGCTGATCCTGACGGGTGGAGCAAAGCTTCTCCTAGCCGCTGAGCAGCCGTTACACCAGCCACAGCTACTGTACTACAAGTGATCTAGAGCTGGGCACATAACCCCTGCGCTGCGGATGACATCTGCTGCCCATGCTCATGACAGCCTGCTGCACAGTGCGAGGTGGCGCTAGGTGAGCAATACTGGGTGCACTGTTTGTGTGTATGTGTGTGAGATTGGGTGATAGTGGGTGACTGCAGTGTATGGGTGACAGTGGGTGACTGCTGTGTATGGGTGACAGTGGGTGACAGCTGTGTATGGGTGACTGCTGTGTATGGGTGACAGTGGATGACAGCTGTGTATGGATGACTTTGGGTGACAGCTGTGTATGGGTGACAGTGGGTGACTGCTGTGTATGGGTGACAGATGTGTATAGGTGACAGTGGGTGACTGCTATGTATGGGTGACAGTGGGTGATAGCTGTGTATGGGTGACAGTGGGTGACAGCTCTGTATGGGTGACAGTGGGTGACTGCTGTATATGGGTGACAGTGGGTGACAGCTATGTATGGGTGACAGCTGTGTATGGGTGACTACTGTGTATGGGTGACAGCTGTGTATTGGTGACAGTGGGTGACTGCTGTGTATGGGTGGCAGTGGGTGACAGCTGTGTATGGGTGACAGCTGTGTATGGGTGACAGCTGTGTATAGGTAGTAAAGGGGAAAGAGAAGGAAAAAAATGACCTTTGTTGGGAGCACTCCCACTTGGAAACAAATAGTATTATGGATAATGAATAATAGTATGAAAAATGAAGTAATTAAAATGTAACCTTTAATTTTATTATACTAAAATATTGGTACACCAGTTATATTGTTTCACTATATTAGGGGCTAATCAATGTAAGCCACCTGGTAAGGCTAAATTGTGAAGATATCGATGAAAAATACAAAGCATTAATCGACAGGCACAGAGTACTTGGATATATGGAATTGGTACTATAACCAAATTGGTGCCGTCAAAAAAACCTACAACACCTGGTATTCCTTAGTGGTCCACCACCTAAGTACTGACCAGGCCCAACACCGTATTGCTTCCAAGATCAGACGAGATTGGGCATACGCGGTGTGGTATGGTAGTAGATCAACATTGATCTGGCAGTTTCTACCACTAATATATAGATGGCAGAAGGTTATTGGTAAGTACCTTGTTACCAAATTGACCGAGTGACCTCTAGGGAGAAAATATGTGTTTAACCATCATTGCACCAAATTGTAACCCAAATCTGTAGGTATACGTGGGTTTAAATCATGTGGTTAATGGTTTCTCTGCCCGCAAGAGATGCCTGTATGTTTCATTATGTGCTGTGCAGCACCTATGAAAGTTGGGTTTGCACTGCGAATAAGGCAGATATAGATCACTGTTTTACTGATAACATGCCACGGTATTAGTATATGATCCAAAGAGAAATCGTCTCTATTGGTTAATTGGATCACCCTATTAAAGGAAAAACAAAGGTTATTGTGAAATTATAGATTCAAAGATTATATATAAACCTCCTATTATATCATGATCAAAAAATATATGCAGGACCAAGAATGATATAAAAATTGTTAGGAGGAAGAGAAACAAACTTGAAGAACAGACAAGTTGTATAGCAGTCTCAATTATCCAATTAAGAGCTGATTGATGCCATAGTGCATAACAGAGTATAGGTGTTATCTTTGAAAATAGGAAGATTTTGTCACAATAACTTATGAAGCATGTATCCACGGTGTATCTATAAGGTGTCCGTCTAACATGTAATGGACGGACAGAACTTGCCAGAATGAGTAGCAGGAGATGTTATTTTTCAGACTTCACTGACGCCGGAGCTCAGCAGACAACGGCGCACTAAGAGCGGGCAAACTTAATTAATGCATTGTCCCATCTGCTACTTTTTCTCACGTCAAACTTACTTTGTAACTGCACATACACAATTAAGAAACAGTGTGCATTGGTCTCTTTGGCAAATGTTATGCCAGTAATCATTAGACAGTGCATCAGTACCTATTCATATGCAAGTTCTTTGTTTGGAATATAAAAACTATTGTGCATATCATAGCAAAATGTATTGAAAAAATCACCTAGCATATGATCTGTTTCGGGGGATTATTGTATATGTCCCCTTTTTGGGTTCATTCTGGCAAGTTCTGTCCGTCCATTACATGTTAGACGGACACCTTATAGATACACCGTGGATACATGCTTCATAAGTTATTGTGACAAAATCTTCCTATTTTCAAAGATAACACCTATACTCTGTTATGCACTATGGCATCAATCAGCTCTTAATTGGATAATTGAGACTGCTATACAACTTGTCTGTTCTTCAAGTTTGTTTCTCTTCCTCCTAACAATTTTTATATCATTCTTGGTCCTGCATATATTTTTTGATCATGATATAATAGGAGGTTTATATATAATCTTTGAATCTATAATTTCACAATAACCTTTGTTTTTCCTTTAATAGGGTGATCCAATTAACCAATAGAGACGATTTCTCTTTGGATCATATACTAATACCGTGGCATGTTATCAGTAAAACAGTGATCTATATCTGCCTTATTCGCAGTGCAAACCCAACTTTCATAGGTGCTGCACAGCACATAATGAAACATACAGGCATCTCTTGCGGGCAGAGAAACCATTAACCACATGATTTAAACCCACGTATACCTACAGATTTGGGTTACAATTTGGTGCAATGATGGTTAAACACATATTTTCTCCCTAGAGGTTACTCGGTCAATTTGGTAACAAGGTACTTACCAATAACCTTCTGCCATCTATATATTAGTGGTAGAAACTGCCAGATCAATGTTGATCTACTACCATACCACACCGCGTATGCCCAATCTCGTCTGATCTTGGAAGCAATACGGTGTTGGGCCTGGTCAGTACTTAGGTGGTGGACCACTAAGGAATACCAGGTGTTGTAGGTTTTTTTGACGGCACCAATTTGGTTATAGTACCAATTCCATATATCCAAGTACTCTGTGCCTGTCGATTAATGCTTTGTATTTTTCATCGATATCTTCACAATTTAGCCTTACCAGGTGGCTTACATTGATTAGCCCCTAATATAGTGAAACAATATAACTGGTGTACCAATATTTTAGTATAATAAAATTAAAGGTTACATTTTAATTACTTCATTTTTCATACTATTATTCATTATCCATAATACTATTTGTTTCCAAGTGGGAGTGCTCCCAACAAAGGTCATTTTTTTCCTTCTCTTTCCCCTTTACTATATATGCATTGGACCTATGGGAGCACCATCGACAATCACTGTTCATATCTACACAAAAATATTTCTATTGGTAGATGGTGATATATTTTCAGAATTTTTCTGATGGGTCGGTTAACTTGGAAACCTCTTGAAAATAAACTCTAAACACAACCACCCAGTCCTGTGCGGCATCCTTAAATCTAACTTTATACTAGCTGTGTATAGGTGACAGCTGTGTATGGGTGACTACTGTGTATGGGTGACAGCTGTGTATTGGTGACAGTGGGTGACTGCTGTGTATGGGTGACAGTGGGTGACAGCTGTGTATGGGTGACAGTGGGTGACAGCTGTGTATGAATGACAGTGGGTGACTGCTGTGTATGGGTGACAGTGGGTGACAGCTGTGTATGGGTGACAGTGGATGACAGCTGTGTATGGGTGACAGTGGGTTACTGCTGTGTATGGGTAACAGTGGATGACAGCTGTGTATGGGTGACAGTGGGTGACTGCTGTGTATGGGTGACAGTGGGTGACTGCTGTGTATGGGTGACAGTGGGTGACAGCTGCGTATGGGTGACAGTGGGTGACTGCTGTGTATGGGTGACATTGGGTGACTGCTGTGTATGGGTGACAGTGGGTGACAGCTATGTATGGGTGACAGCTGTGTATGGGTGACTACTGTGTATGGGTGATAGCTGTGTATTGGTGACAGTGGGTGACTGCTGTGTATGGGTGGCAGTGGGTGACAGCTGTGTATGGGTGGCAGTGGGTGACAGCTGTGTATGGGTGACAGCTGTGTATGGGTGACAGTGGGTGACAGCTGTGTATAGGTGACAGGTGTGTATGGGTGACTACTGTGTATGGGTGACAGATGTGTATTGGTGACAGTGGGTGACTGCTGTGTATGGGTGACAGTGGGTGACAGCTGTGTATGGGTGACAGTGGGTGACAGCTGTGTATGGGTGACAGTGGGTGACTGCTGTGTATGGGTGACAGTGGGTGACAACTGTGTATGGGTGACAGTGGATGACAGCTGTGTATGGGTGACAGTGGGTGACTGCTGTGTATGGGTAACAGTGGGTGACAGCTGTGTATGGGTAACAGTGGGTGACAGCTGTGTATGGGTGACAGTGGGTGACTGCTGTGTATGGGTGACAGTGGGTGACTGCTGTGTATGGGTGACAGTGGGTGACAGCTGTGTATGGGTGACAGTGGGTGACTGCTGTGTATGGGTGACAGTGGGTGACAGCTGTGTATGGGTGACAGTGGGTGACTGCTGTGTATGGGTAACAGTGGGTGACAGCTGTGTATGGGTGACAGTGGGTGACTGCTGTGTATGGGTGACAGTGGGTGACTGCGGTGTATGGGTGACAGTGGGTGACTGCTGTGTATGGGTGACAGTGGGTGACAGCTGTGTATGGGTGACAGTGGGTGACTGCTGTGTATGGGTGACAGTGGGTGACAGCTGTGTATGGGTGACAGTGGGTGACAGCTGTGTATGGGTGACAGTGTATGACAGCTGTGTATGGGTGACAGTGGGTGACAGCTGTGTATGGGTGACAGTGGATGACAGCTGTGCATGGGTGACAGTGGGAAGCAGTTACCTAACCGACTTGCAGGATACCGGCAGTCGCTATAACAATGCCGGCATCCAGAACAGGGACACTCTGCTGGAGTCAACCTACCGACTGCAGGCATCCCAAACGTCCTGACAGTGGGGGGGAGGGGGGAAGGTTAGGTTTAGGGTGGAGAAGGAGGGTTAGGGTTAGGGAGAAGAGCAGGGATGCTAGGGACCGGCAAGGGAGGGTTAGGGTTAGGCATCACCATTGTGTAGATATTTTTATACAATAGCACAACATAGGGATCTACTGATGTATAATTCAACGCAGAACAGGAAATAATAATAAATAAAAGAGGAGGAAATGAGGGGGGGGAGGCTGAAGTTTTGCTTAGTGTTGCCAAGGAACCTTGCACCGGCCCTGCCAACACACATGCCTCATGGTAAAGAACCAAGTCAGGCATAGCCAGTCCCCCGTTCCATTCTGGTTCGAGCTAATCTAGGTGGACGCGTCTTCCACACATAACGTAATAGAATAGAATGACACTTATCCAAATATTTTTTAGGGAATAAAAAGGGGATAGTACGGTATAAATACATGAGATTGGGCAGGAGAGTCATCTTAAAGGCAGCGAGGCGACCCAACCAGGAGTTATCATAGGATAACCAAGATTTAGTCAAGTCTTGAAAGGTATCAAGAAGAGGGGGTTAACTTCAAAGACTGAGGAAGTAGATGGGGGGATATGGATCCCTAAGTACTGAAGGGAGGCAGAACACCAGTTATATGGATATTGTGATCGGAGGGTGGCTATTATCTGGACTAGGACATTAATAGGGAGAGCATCTGTTTATGTCGTATTCATTTTATAGTATGAAGCTTCACTATAACTTTGTAAGATATTGTGTATACATGGGAGAGAGGATAATGGAGCCGTGACAACTAGGGGGACATCATCCACAAATTGGCATAATTTGTGCGGGCTATTGCCAATCGACACCCCGGGGAAAGCTCAAGTCTTCTGATTTTTTTGCCAAGAGGTTCTATACATAGAGTAAATATCAAGTATTCTGGACTCTCCATAGATCATATAAGTCATATTCTGCAAGTAAATTACGAAAGGCTGTGGATTGGCCAATCTGTGATTTAGCTGTCTGGCGGGCAGGCTGGCAAGACCTATCAAATTTCGGATCCAACAAGCAGAGCACCACGACGAATTCTTGATATAACTGAACAGAGTTTTCTTAGAAAAGGAACTTGATTGGAATTAGGTGCATATAGGGAGACTAATATAACCACCTTATCTTCCAGTTTTCCAGTTAAGACAGATATTCCCAAACGCGGTCCTCAAGGCACCCCAACAGTCCAGGTTTTAGGTATGTCCATGGCTCAGCACAGATGGTAAAATAAAATTGACTAAGGTGCTAATTAAGTCACCTGTGGCCGAGCATGGATACATTTAAAACCAGGACCGTTCGGGTGCCTTGAGGACCGCTTTTGAGAACCTCTGAGTTAAGATAAGATAGCGGCCATTTTTCTTAGCTATTTCGGAATGCAATTCAAAAGAAATGGAGCTCCGAAAAAGAATGGCTACTTCATTTCTCTTGAAAGGGCCATTTGCGAAAAAAACAACTGGGTACCGTTGATCTTTCAAAACGGGGGGACCTATGGATGAAAAAATAGGATTTTAATACCTACCGGTAAATCTTTTTCTCCTAGTCCGTAGAGGATGCTGGGCTACACTTCAGTGCCAAAGGGGTATAGACGGTTCCGCAGGAGCCATGGGCACCTTAAGACTTTTCAAGGGTGTGAACTGGCTCCTCCCTCTATGCCCCTCCTCCAGACCTCAGTATAGGAACTGTGTCCAGGGAGACGGACATTTCGAGGAAAGGAATTACTTTTAATTTAACGGTGAGATTCATACCAGCTCACACCTCAACCATGCCGCACAACATGGCATTCAACACAACACATGTCAACGGGCATGAACAATCTTTGCCGCAACATGCTGAAAATAACCGTAACACAACACTCGTGTAACTACAAACTAATAACTGCAAGTAAAATACGCACTGGGTCTCCCAGCATCCTCTACGGACTAGGAGAAAAGGATTTACTGGTAGGTATTAAAATCCTATTTTCTCATACGTCCTAGAGGATGCTGGGGTCCACTTCAGTACCATGGGGTTATACCAAAGCTCCAGTACGGGTGGGAAAATGCGGATGACCCTACAGCACCGATTGGCCAAACTGTAGGTCCTCATCGGCCAAGGTGTCAAAATTGTAAAACTTAGCAAACGTGTTTGTCCCTGACCAAGTAGCTGCTCGGCAAAGTTGTAATGCCGAGACCCCCCGGGCATCCGCCCAGGACGAGCCCACCTTTCTAGTAGAATGGGCAGTCACCGAATTCGGTACCGGCAATCCTGCCTGAGAATGAGCGTGCTGAATCGTACCTCTGATCCAGCGCGCAATAGTCTGCTTAGAAGCCGGACACCCAATCTTGTTGGGAGCATACAGGACAAACAGAGCCTCTGTTTTCCTTATCCGAGTCGTTCTTGTGACATAGATTCTCAAAGCCCTGACCACATCAAGGAACTTTAAAGCAGCGATGGTGTCAGTAGCCACTGGCACCACAATAGGTTGCTGTATATGGAAAGAAGAAAACCACCTTTGGAAGAAATTGTTGACGAGTTCGTAACTCAGCCCTATCTTCATGGAAGATCAGGTAAGGGCTCTTGTGAGACAAGGACCCTAACTCAGACACCCTTCTTGCGGATGCCAAGGCCAACAGCATGACCACTTTCCAAGTGAGAAATTTCAACTCCATCTCCTGGAGAGGTTCAAATTAATCCAATTGAAAGGAATCGTAATACCACACTAAGAACACATGGTGCCACAGGAGGCACAAATGGAGGTTGGATGTGCAGCACCCCTTTCTTGAACCCAATCGTAGGTCTGCATCCACATCCGCCTTGAGAAAATGGAGAAAACGTCATAACTCAAAGCTCTTCCGTTGGAGCCTTCTTGGTTTCACACCAAGACACATATTTTCTCCAAATACGGTAGTAATGTTTAGACATTACTCCTTTCCTGGCCTAAATAAGAGTGAGAATTACTTCTTTGGGAATACCCTTTCAGGCTAGGATCTGACGCTCAACAGCCATGCCATCAAACATAGCCACGGTAAGTCGTGATACACGCACGGCTCCTGCTGTAGCAGGTCCTCGCGAAGAGGAAGAGGCAGAGGATCTTCTATGATCAACTTCTTGAAGATCTGGATACCAAGCCCACCTTGGCCAGTCTGGGACCATGAGGATCGCTCGAACTCCTGTTCTCCTTATGATTTTGAGAACTTTTGGTATCAGTGCAAGTGGAGGGAAGACATATACCAACCGGAACATCCACTGGGTCACTAGTGCATCCACTGCTATTGCTTGAGGGTCTCTTGACCTGGAACAATATCTCTGAAGCTTCTTGTTGAGACGAGGTGCCATCATGTCTACTTGAGGAACTCCCCAAAGGCCTGTCACCTCTGTGAAGACTTCTTGGTGGAGGCCCCATTCTTCTGGATGAAGATCATGTCTGCTGAGGAAGTCTGCTTCCCAGTTGTCCACTCCCGGAATGAAAATTGCCGACAGAGCTCTTGCATGTCTTTCTGCCCAGCGGAGGAACTTTGTCACCTCTACCCTTTTCATTCCGCCCTGACGCTTTATGTACGTGACTGCTGTTACATTGTCCGACTGGATCTGTACGGGTTGATCTTGAAGAAGATGTACCGCTTGTAGAAGGCCGTTGTAAATGGCTCTCAACTCCAGAACGTTTATGTGAAGACAATTTTCATGACTTGACCATCTTCCTTGGAAGCTCTCCCCCTGTGTGACTGCTCCCCAGCCTCGGAGACTTGCATCCGTGGTCACCAGGATCCAGTCTTGAATCCCGAACCTGTGTCCCTCTAGGAGGTGAGAATTGTGTAGCCACCATAGGAGCTAAATTCTGGCTTTGGATGACAGAATTATCCTCTGATGCATGTGTAGATGGGATCCGGACCACTCGTCCAATAGGTCCCCCTGGAATATTCTGGCATGGAATCGGCCGAACTGTATGGCCTCGTAGGCCGCTACCATCTTTCCCAACAACCGAATGCATTGATGAATCAACACTCTTGTTGGTTTCAGAATTTGTTTGACCATTCTCTGGATTTCCAGAACCTTTTCTACTGGAAGAAATACCCTCTGTACTTCTGTGTCCAGTATCAACCCCCGGGAAAGGACAATCTTGTCGTCGGTTCCAATTGTGTCTTTGGAAAATTTATGTTCCAACCGTGACGTTGGAGTATTGTCAGGGAGAGTGCAATGTTCAGCATCAACTTTTCCCTGGACCTCGCTTTTATCAGGAGATCGTCCAGATAAGGAATTATATTGACTCCTTGCAGTCAAAGGAGGACCATCCTCTCCGCCATTACTTTGGTGCATACCCTCGGTGCCGTGGAGAGTCTGAACGGCAACGTCTGAAACTGGTAATAACAATCCTGTACTGCGAATCTCAGATATGCTTGATGCGAAGGATATATGGGAACATGTAAGTAGGCATCTTTTATGTTCACTGACACCATGAATTCCCCTTCCTCCAGACTGGAAATCACTGCCCTCAGAGATTTCATCTTAAACTTGAAGCTTTGCAGGTAGAGATTCAGATTTTTCAGGTTTAGAAATGGTCTGATCGAGCCGTCCGGCTTTAGAACCACAAATAGGCTTGAATAAAAACCTTTCTCCTTGTTTAGACAAGGGAACCATGACAAATACTTGATCCTGACACAATCACTGTATTGCTGCTGCTACCACTTCCCTATCCGGGACAGAAGCTGGTAAGGTTGATTCGAAAATACAGCCTGGGGAAATGTCATGAAACTCTAGTTTATACCCGTGGGACTCTCTTTGCATGGCCCACTTGTCTAGGCCAGATTGAACCCAGAACTGACTGAAGAGTTTCAGACGTGCCCCCACCTTCATGCTGAAGATTTGGCATAAGCAGAGGTTGATTTCTGCTCCTGTGAGACACTGTGGACTTTATTTCCTTTTCCCCTACCTTTACCCACAAAGAAAGAGGGGCCTTTACTTTTTTTTTTATTGGGTCAAAAAGACTGCATCTGAGAGTGATGTGTCTTTTGCGCCGGCGCAGGAGCATTAGGCAAGAATGTTGACTCTACCTGCGTTAGCCGCAGAACTAAAGCATCCAGCCCATCTCCAAATAAGGCCTCACCTTTATACGGGAGACCCTCCATATTCCTTTTGGAGTCTGCGTCAGCATTCCATTGGCTAATCCACAATGCCCTCCATGCTGAGATTGCCATGGTAGCGTTTCTTGATCCCAAGAGACCAATATCTTTCATGGTTTCTTGCACATACGCAGCATCGTCTATGATATGACAGAGTATCTTGTCTCCATCTATTGTGTCAATGTCTAATGACAAGTTTTCTGACCACTTTTCAATAGCACTACTCACCCACTCACAGACAATGGTAGGGCTGAGTAGTGTCCCATTGGCCACATCAATAGATCACCTCACGAACTTGCGTTCTGCCGGCTCCTTAAGTGAAGCCATTCTAGGTGCAGGGAGAAACACCTTTTTCCTTTTATGACAGGGTGCTGTCTAAAGTGTGGGGTGACTCCCACCTTTTGGAAAAAGGTAAGCTGCCTGAATTCCTTTTGGGAATGTGAAATTTCTTTTCAGATTAAATCAGACTCCCTCCAAGACTGTTCAACTCATGAGGTGGAGGGAAAATTACATTACTTCTTTACTAAAGTAAACCCTCTCCTGTGGTAAAAGAGGGGGCTTCGTAACTTCTAACACCTCCTTTATAGCTAAAACATGTTTTGAATGCCTTTCGCTAACTTTCGACCTATTCCCCTGGAATCACTAGTGTCGACACAGGAATCAGAGTCTGTGTCGGTATCAGTTTGTACTTCTTGTGCAAATTTGTATGTGACCCAGAGGGGTCCCTGTGGATGAAAGGCAGAACTATTAAAAATCACATCTTTAACAGATTATTTTCAGTTTTCTGCATGAGATTCAGTCCAACCTCTTACTGATATGATTCACACTATCATGTAACCTTTCACCCAGTCAGGCTCTTGGTGTCATATTACAACTCTGTGTCCCTAACATGGCTCCCACAGAGAAAGAGCTCCCTGCCTCAGACATGTCACACACGCGCACAATCACACCACAGACACTCCGGGCTTATAGGGGACAGACCCACAGTAAAATCTGTCAGAGGGACACAGATAGGATTTGCCAGTTCACAACCCAGCGCCAGTAATAACTTGTCTGTGAAACACAAAATGCCCACACACCTGTAGCGCTTTTATAATGAAATTCACAATAATATATAGCACCAAATTCACTGTGCCCCACCTGTTTTGCACCCTGATACTTGGTTTCAGCAGTGGAGGAGGACCAGCGTTCTTCTCTGCAGCCTGGAAGGAGAGAAAATGGCGCTGAGCAGTGTGCTGGCTGACTGAGGAGGAAGCCCCGCCCCCGTAATGACGCATTTCTCCTCAGCATTTATGAGGTCATTTTTTATACTGGTGGGGGTAGGACTGTGCCTCAGCATCTTATGCCCCTTTATTTGCCAGTTTTACTAGGTTTCATGCTTCACCCTGCAGTGCCTGTGTATGTGTGGGTAGCATGGCGCGCAGCGTTCCCGCCCGCTTCACGGTACCTTTTAGATGTCTGAAGATTTCTTCTTACACTCACCTGTCTTCTGACTTCTGGCTCTGTAAGGGGGGTGACGGCGGGCTGTGGGAGTGAGCACATAGCCGCAGCTAGCGTTCAGTTCCCTTCAGGAGCTAATGGTGTCCTGTCAGCCAGAAGCAGAGCCATGAAACTATTCAGGAAGTTGGTTCGTACTTCTGCCGCCTAAGTCCCACGAAGCAGGGAGACTATTGCCAGCAGTTCTCCCTGAAAATAAAAAACCTAACATAAGTCTTTTCAGAAAACTCAGTAGCGCTCTCCTGGAGTGCATCCAGTCTGCCTGGGCACATTTTCTAAACTGAGGTCTGGAGGAGGGGTATAGAGGGAGGAGCCAGTTCACACCCTTGAAAAGTATTAAAGTGCCCATGGCTCCTGTGGAACCGTCTATACCCCATGGTACTGAAGAGGACCCCAGCATCCTCTAGGACGTATGAAAAATGGGTCTCTTGCAAGGCCACTATATCAGCTTTATGTGTATAAAAAGTAGAAAGGGCCAGTCTATGTTTATTTGGGGAATTTAGCCCCTTAACATTTAGTGAATAAACCCGTACCATTTAAAGTAAATAAAATAGAACATTTTTGAAACTGACTGACACTCCAGATCATAATTTTTTTTTACAGCATCTAACATCCCAAGGGTGAAAAAGGGGAAACAAACTAGATAAAACAGGGTGGTAAACGGGAGAAAAACCAAAAGGGCCCAGTGTATCGGGCCCGCATTACTACTGCAAGGGACAAAAATACAGTAGGAAAACAATGGGGTCGTGGCGGTGAAAACACCACTCGGAGCATTGAAAACACATAAATATAGAAGATAGTGGATCAAATCCTATATACTAACAGTAGGTAAGGGCGAAGGTGGACATAGAACGCATTACTATAGGAGAACACTAACGCCCCTTCAATCCCACAATATGAAAATAAAAAGAAGGACATGATAGAAAACAAAATCAAAAACAAAACAAGCAAATGTACATACTTACATACATGATAACCATAGGAACCAAAAGCATACATGAAGACAACTTACAAACTCACGCAGCAGAGGCGTAGGTGTGGAAGGTCAGAGACCGCAATTGAGTAATAACAATGTTCTAAGACCACGTTTAAGTGGGCAGAGAGGCAGTTAATCAAGTGGTTGACCACTCAGTCGAAGGTGATGGGATCTTCTTTGATGTAGAGGTTACCTTAATGGATATGTCCCAATCAGCTAGTAGCTTGACACCCGCATGCATACTAGACACTACATACAAGGAGTTCTCATGGAAAATTATCAATTTCACTGGGAAGCCCCACCTGTACCTGATGTCCTGAGAGCGCAGTGCTGCAGTGATAGGAGCTAGGGATCTATATTTAGAGATGGTCAATGCAGAGAAATCTGGAAATATTTAAAGACCTCCAAGAGTGTCCGAATCCGATGCAGATCTTGCAGCCTGTAAGATCTGCTCCTTGGTCGTATACAAATGGACACGAAGTAGCGTATCTCATGAAACTGACCAGGTCTAGGGAGACGGTGGATCCGGTCAATGAGTAAACCTCTATCTACTAACTTTGGGAGCAGTTTACGGAACAGTGAAATGGCATAATCCAGGAGTTCAGAGTTGGAAACCGAACCTGTGATTCCATGGATTTTGATATTATTCCTCCTGGATCTGTCATCTATATCTGCCAATTTATCTCTAAACGTCTCCAGTTCAACCTGCTGCTGATCATGTGCGGAGATAAGCTCATTATGGGAAACCACCAGTTTCTCCATTTTACGCTCAAGATGGTTTGTCCTGTCTCCTATAGCAGTAAGCTTCACTTTAACTTCATGGAAAGCAGCGGAGAGGTCCTGGGTGAGCTCAGGTTTAAAGGCTGCAAGGACCTGACACAATGTCTTAACTGTGAGAAGATCAGTGGAGTTAGGGTCCACTCCAGGGACCTCTAAAGAGTGACCTGTGCCGTCCAGATGACGGTCAGGTCTACTAGTTGAAGTATGTCCCCCAGTAGATGATGGGGGGGTACGGACACTTTTGTGATTAGAAAAGGACATGGGTGGCGAAAGTTCGCTTTAAATTTTTTTGGGAGGCATTCCGAGACTGCACAATATGGAGAAATAGACGAAAAAAGATAAACTGCAAAGAAGCCACAGTCTCTGAGGACAAGCTAGTTTGCCGGTTCCAGTATAAGGCCACTATGTATGCATAATAACCCAGAGTGGAGACGTAGAGGAGAAATGTCACATCAAACCCTAATTAGATGCAGAAGTCCCGTGAAGGTTTGTGTAGAGAAGGATCATATACAGGAGCAGAGATGAGGTCAGACACGAGACGAGCCCACTTGAAATTCCTCCAGTCAGGTATTCACATATTAAAGATTAAGCAGGGTGTATCTTGCAGCACGATAGAACCGTGAAATATTCACCCCAGAGATTGTTGGTAGATAGAAATGATGGAGGACAACTCTAGGCAGAGAGCACTGGTCCTGGTCCAACCTAGGTCCGGGTCACTGACTCTGGGTAACACAAAACTGTATGCTGCAAGCTATACAGGAATCCAAGATGGCCGCCTGCAGTGTCAGCATGCCTGCTAGCAAGCTTCTATAAGGCACTCTCCCAGCTGTTATGAGTTGAGATGCGGCTATATTCGGTGCCCACAGACTCTGGGGACACCAGAGGTGTCTCCTGAGTCAGATGCAGCAAGCAGGGACTGTTCGGCGGAGCCGCGAAGGTGATTTCCCGGCTCCGGATGTCCGGACTGGATATGCTTAAAAATGTAGTCCCCTGCTGCTGGGCAATGAGTAGGCTGCAACCCGCGGGAGCTACTAAAGCGGTTCCCCGTTTCCGCGGACCTTCCAGATAGCTCCTAACACTAAGGGCTAGTAGGGCGCAGAGGAGCGATTGACAACGGTTAGGAGAGGCTCCAAGCACACTATAATGCAGAGATCCTCCAAAGCGCAAGCTCTCCCGGTAACTGCCATGCCACGCCCTCAAGGGTTTCTTTTTTCAAATGAACAAACCCCCACATTAGCCCTATGGATCCTCGTGTTGGTAGTAAATCTAGTGGCTGAAAAAACAGTGGTGTTAACTTATGACTGTGAATAAGGTCCACTGGGGATAATTCAGTTATTATTTAGGCGTAGCTAATTAATGGACGTGCAGCGGAGCAATTCAAATATTCCAGGCGGCCATTAATTATCATGCTTGTCGCGCCCAAATAGAACTGGTTTATTCACGTATAGTGGTTAAAATGCCTAAAGTCCTGGTTAGGGTACCCCAACCACAGACTTTCACACATTTCTGCTCGCTATCTCAGGAGGCTGCGAGCAACAATGTGTCTCTCACGGCATGTACATCTGAACTGAGCAACAATTGAATTGTTATGTCTGGTGCCTGTTAATCACATTAACCAGTGCTGCAGGAGAAATAATTGAATTGCCCCCACTGTGTCTAAGTAAAAACAATCTTGAATACTATTGTGTTAGTGTTTTTTTGAGCTTTGTCTTGGTTTGTCCCAGGTACTGTAATGTAAGTTTACATATTTGACTTCAGAAGTATGTAAAACATCCTCACACATAATTTTCACCTACTTCTTCGAAGAAACTGCACTACAGTTTATATAATGTTACCCAAAACATAAAGAAAAAATACCCCACTATAACTTCCTGCAACTATCACCAGGTGCTCAACCATACTATAAGCCTTTCTGCAGTAACAAACAGCTATATTTAAAGTTTTAGAGTAAATCCAGCATTATGGCGCAATTTTGCATCTTAACATTATGGATGCCACGTCTAGTAGCTAGGTGTGCGACGTAGGGAGTGGGTGGGTGATGGGGCATTTGTGCCACTGTAGCCCTACCACCACCAATAAAATTCTGCAATTACCGTCATTGTGAAGTGCAGGGCAGGGACACAATATCGTTATCCAGTGTGTATCAGGAGTTTCCCTGATGTTCCATGAGATTATGCAAGCATGGTATGTGTCCTAATTCAACTAGCATTTGTGTTCTATCTACAAAAGTAGGCAGTATTTTCCCTAGCTGGAAAAAAATAAAAAATATTTGCATCTGCACCTACCCTGCATGGAAACATTTTGCTGAATTTGAGCCTAAGCATGAATGCAATTTAATAAAAATCAATTAACAGAGAAGGCAAAAAAGAAGGTTGAAGAAACATTGAAAATAAACATAAAAAGGGGGGAAGATAGAAGAAAAGTCAGGCATTGATTAGGAAAAGAAAGAGAGGAAGGGAAGAGGATGTGAGATGGTCGGATGTGAACAAAGCCAATACTGGCCTAGGATCTGGACCTGAGCAGGGCCATCTTACCATAAGGCCACACTGAGCAGTTGCCCAAGACCCCATAATACTAGGGGCCTTCAAGCAGGGACGGGCTGGGCTGGGGTGCATATTCCCCAAGGCTGGTGACTCTGGAGGTTCTTGGAAGGCAAGTAGAGAATGCTGCCCAGCCACACCAACTTGAATAGACACAAAGTGGCAAAGCAGCATTTTCTACCTGCCTTCCAGCTTGCGGTCAGACATTGAATGGTTCTCAGCATACTGATTGGTTGATGGCTAAATCCACCAATCAAAATGCTAACAGCCAATCACTATATGGATGCATGTGGGGAGATGGCAAAGGACCGCAGGAGGGTTAAATTATGATTTATTTATTCCTGTGAATTCCAGTGCACTTCTTTGCCCAGGGCCTACAATGTTGTTAAGATGGCCATAGATCTGAGGTCTATAGGAAGGTGTAAAAACCGTGTATCAGGACCACCCTGGATTACCCTGTCTCAGCAGCTGGAGCTGGTACTCAGCAGAATCTTTATAATCCAGCCAAGCAACCCAAATTGAAATAAATTCCTGATATCTATTTTGGCCATATCCATGTAAATAAATACCAAGCCTCTGAAACCAAGCAGGTGACATATCATCTGAATGCTAGAGTCAAGGTGAATAGGGCTCTCTCTACCTCCTTTTCTATTATAAATGGCACACGGCAGTGTTGTCCTCTCTCTCCCCCCATCCTCCTCCTGTATTTATATTATGCATGATAGAGGGCTAGGATTTTAAAAAAGCAAGAGGGGCTTATGCTTAATTGCTGCAATATCCTGAACATAAACATCCAATTAGGGAGGCCAATCCCGGTATCGCAATCGGTGGGATCCCGGTGATTTAGCCCAAAAAATGGGCGGGATTCAAACCCGGGATTGAAAGCTCCAATCCTGGGGATTGTGGGATTTACCTGCCCATTTTTTTTAATGCTGGGCAGCGTTGAGTGTCCTCAGGAGGCTCAGACACAGCCCGGGTCCCTCCACTCCCTGCCCCCGTAGTGCATACTGCGCAGCGTATCATAATGTCAGAGGTCATGCTGCGCAGTGTGAAGCCAGCTGCCCGTGCTGCCAGGACCATGCCTCGCTGCCCGCACAAAGCCGCCCACGATCCCTCCCACCCACAATGGTGAATCTGAAGCCAGCCGCCCGCGCCACCCGGACCGCACAATGCCTCCCGAAAGCCCAGTTCCTACCTACGATGGTATTTGTGTGGGCGGGTCTTCAACCCAATCCCGGGAATCCTGGGATTGCCTTTTTTCAATCCCGATACCCGGGATTGATAAGAAGGCATGGGATTGGCCTCCCTACATCCAATCCACCCTATCAAATGCCTTCTCAGCATCCGTTGATAGGAGTGTCATAGGAGTAGCAGATTTAGAGGCTGGATGTATAAGATTAATAATTTCCGTAGTGTTGTCTTGGGCCTCGTGACCTGGACAAACCCCACCTGGTCTTGATGGATAACACCAGGTATAAACGGTTGGAATCAGGTGACTATCATTTTTGCCAGTAATTTCACATCAATGTTTAACAAAGATACTGGATGGTAACTAGAAGGGAGTGTATGGTCCTTACCCTCTTTTGGTATAACTATCACATGTGCTCCCAGTATCTGAAGTGACCAAGGACAAGTCTGAAATTTAATTGAGAGCCTGCAGCAATAGCAGTGCCATAGTGTCTTTAAAAGCTTTGTAATAAGCAATAGTAAAGCCATCGGGTCCTGGACTCTTTCCCGTTAGGGAAAACTTGATGGCTGTTTCTAACTCTGTCAGGGTGAATGGGCTCTCAGAGAGTTCAATGCCTCTTCCGACAATCATGGGAAATTCACAGAGGTCAAATACTCATCTATTTGTCTAGTCCTCTCCGTTAAATCAGTATCAGACAAGGCAGGGTTCAAGTTATACTGTATAAGTGCATAATGGCTATATCCAAGGAAAGGTGCAAAGGTGGTGAATGATACCAGTGTTATCCTTGAGCTTGGGAATAAAGGTCGATGCCCAATGCTGACAAAGCATGTGAGCTAGTAGTTTACCTGTTTTATTGCCTTAAAAAAAAAATCAGTTTACATTTGCAACGGGCTAATTTAGTTTTATCTAGGCTAAGTTTGTTGAGAACTTGTCTCGTAGCTACCAGTTTGGCCTGCGTAGCTGGAGACAAAGAGCATTTATTACAAGTTTCAAGAGAAGCAAGTCTATCCAGTAAGGCCTGAGTCTTTGTTATCTTTTGTTTTTAGCAATCAAGCCCAACCGGGCAAGGTTCCCTCTTATAAAACACTTGTGTGTTTCCCACAGTGTAACTTTAAAAATGTCCGGTGTGTCGCTGAGTAAAATGTAATCAGACAAGGCAACTTATATTTATGGGATTTAGGAATTGGATCTTGATGGTGTCAAGTCAACTGTTTAGGTGAGATATGAAGGGCAGAGAGTGTGCACAAAATGGGGGCATGGCCTGACCATGTCACTGGTGCAATGGCAGAGTCATGTAAAAGCTGTAAATATCGGTGACCTATAAATAACTAATCTAATGGGTATATGTACAGGTGGTGGTGGTGGGGGGTTGTAGGAAAAGGTATAATCACTTTCAGATGGGTGTTGTAGGCACAATGTGCCAGTCAGATAATGAAGATGAAATATTTGCCTTTCTTTACGGTAGCTGGTAAAAGACAAGTGAGGGGCTCTACTGGATGAGTTTATAGTCAGCTCTAGCACCTAATTAAGGTCTCCCCCCAACACCACAATCCCATGTTAGAGGCACTCAACCATTTCCAAGGTCTTCCTAAAGGACGCCCACCTAACCCTGATTCGGGGCATATAAATCATGTAAAATCTTGGTCAAATCATATCCCTCTTACCAAAAGGTCCAATCCCACATCTAAGACATGTGGGGAAAGCCAATAAACCAGTACCTTTTAGAAAAGAATCGCCACCCCTTCTGGGTTATCACTAGCAAACATGTGGAAATGAAGATTTGGAAAAAGAAGGGGCTGAGTCCATTTTAAAGTGGGTCTCCTGCATGATAACCACATCTGCCCACATAGCGTAAAAAGATTGTAATGCTTGGGACTGTTTCTTCGGTACATTAAGAACCTTTGCCTTAATCAAAATAATTTTTCGTTTCTCTGTAGTCATAGACATATGTACTAATAAAGGAGTACACCATAGGAAAAGCAGGACTGTATGGATACATCATATAGCCTTTCATCCAACCAAAGGTGTTACAAACAGAATAACAGGGAGAAAAGGAAAAGGAGCAAGGGGCGCAAGCAGAAGTGAACACGGAAAAGTAAAGAAGAGAGACAGCAGGTGGGAAGTAAAAAATAGTTAAGAAATAGGCAAGTTGAGTACATTGCAATATAAAACAAATAAAAAAAGGAATCCTTGTAATCCAGCAAAAAAGCTACCATGTGCAATGTAGGTAGACAAGCCTTCCCACTGCCAGGACTAACATGTGTGGCAGGTGAACATCAACTTGTTCCTAACTCTAAATGGATGTTGTGAATTTTACATATGAATTGTATAATAGGTAAAAAAAAAAAAAAAAAAAAACGAATTTTCTTTCTTTTTATTCCATTATAAGAAAAATATGTATATTTTACAAGAGTATTGAAGTAATAATTTTCAAAGGCTAAGACCTCTATTTAGAGGCTAATTCTGTCCCAAAAATGGATTTTTTTTAATAGCATAATTTTTAGTGATGTGCACCGGAAATTTTTCGGGTTTTGTGTTTTGGTTTTGGATTCGGTTCCGCGGCCGTGTTTTGGGTTCGAAAGCGTTTTGGCAAAACCTCACCGAAATTTTTTTGTCGGATTCGGGTGTGAAAGAACCCTAAAAAACAGCTTAAATCATAGAATTGGGGGGTCATTTTGATCCCATAGTATTATTAACCTCAATAACCATAATTTCCACTCATTTTCAGTCTATTCTGAACACCTCACACCTCACAATATTATTTTTAGTCCTAAAATTTGCACGAGGTAGCTGTGTGACTAAGATAAGCGACCCAAGTGGCCGACACAAACACCTGGCCCATCTAGGAGTGGCACTGCAGTGTCACGCAGGATGGCCCTTCAAAAAAATACTCCCCAAACAGCACATGACGCAAAGAAAAAAAGAGGCGCAATGAGGTAGCTGTGTGACTAAGATAAGCGACCCAAGTGGCCGACACAAACACCTGGCCCATCTAGGAGTGGCACTGCAGTGTCAGACAGGATGGCACTTGAAAAAAATACTCCCCAAACAGCACATGACACAAAGAAAAAAAGAGGCGCAATGAGGTAGCTGTGTGACTAAGATAAGCGACCCAAGTGGCCGACACAAACACCTTGCCCATCTAGGAGTGGCACTGCAGTGTCACGCAGGATGGCCCTTCAAAAAAATACTCCCCAAACAGCACATGACGCAAAGAAAAATGAAAGAAAAAAGAGGTGCAAGATGGAATTGTCCTTGGGCCCTCCCACCCACCCTTATGTTGTATAAACAGGACATGCACACTTTAACGAACCCATCATTTCAGCAACAGGGTCTGCCACATGACTGTGACTGAAATGACTGGTTGGTTTGGGCCCCCACCAAAAAAGAAGCAATCAATCTCTCCTTGCACAAACTGGCTCTACAGAGGCAAGATGTCCACCTCATCATCATCGTCCGATTCATCACCCCTTTCACTGTGTACATCCCCCTCCTCACAGATTATTAATTCGTCCCCACTGGAATCCACCATCTCAGGTCCCCGTGTACTTTCTGGAGGCAATTGCTGCTGGTGAATGTCTCCACGGAGGAATTGATTATAATTCATTTTAATGAACATCATCTTCTCCACATTTTCTGGAAGTAACCTCGTACGCCGATTGCTGACAAGGTGAGCGGCGGCACTAAACACTCTTTCGGAGTACACACTGGAGGGAGGGCAACTTAGGTAGAATAAAGCCAGTTTGTGCAAGGGCCTCCAAATTGCCTCTTTTTCCTGCCAGTATACGTACGGACTGTCTGACGTGCCTACTTGGATGCGGTCACTCATATAATCCTCCACCATTCTTTCAATGGTGAGAGAATCATATTCAGTGACAGTAGACGACATGTCAGTAATCGTTGGCAGGTCCTTCAGTCCGTCCGTCAGCACTCGCTCCAGACTGCCCTGCATCACCGCCAGCGGGTGGGCTCGGAATTCGTAGCCTTTTCCTCGCACCCCCAGTTGCGGGAGAATGTGAAGGAGGAGATGTTGACGGGTCACGTTCCGCTTGACTTGACAATTTTCTCACCAGCAGGTCTTTGAACCTCTGCAGACTTGTGTCTGCCGGAAAGAGAGATACAACGTAGGTTTTAAATCTAGGATCGAGCGCGGTGGCCAAAATGTAGTGCTCTGATTTCAACAGATTGACCACCCGTGAATCCTGGTTAAGCGAATGAAGGGCTCCATCCACAAGTCCCACATGCCTAGCGGAATCGCTCTGTTTTAGCTCCTCCTTCAATGTCTCCAGCTTCTTCTGCAAAAGCCTGATGAGGGGAATGACCTGACTCAGGCTGGCAGTGTCTGAACTGACTTCACGTGTGGCAAGTTCAAAAGGTTGCAGAACCTTGCACAACGTTGAAATCATTCTCCACTGCGCTTGAGTCAGGTGCATTCCACCTCCTTTGCCTATATCGTGGCCAGATGTATAGGCTTGAATGGCCTTTTGCTGCTCCTCCATCCTCTGAAGCATATAGAGGGTTGAATTCCACCTCGTTACCACCTCTTGCTTCAGATGATGGCAGGGCAGGTTCAGGTGTTTTTGGTGGTGCTCCAGTCTTCTGTACGCGGTGCCTGTACGCCTAAAGTGGCCCGCAATTCTTCTGGCCACCTACAGCATCTCTTGCACGCCCCTGTCGTTTTTTAAATAATTCTGCACCACCAAATTCAAGGTATGTGCAAAACATGGGACGTGCTGGAATTTGCCCAGATGTAATGCACGCACAATATTGCTGGCGTTGTCCGATGCCACAAATCCCCAGGAGAGTCCAATTGGGGTAAGCCATTCTGCGATGATCTTCCTCAGTTGCCATAAGAGGTTTTCAGCTGTGTGCGTATTCTGGAAAGCGGTGATACAAAGCGTAGCCTGCCTAGGAACGAGTTGGCGTTTGCGAGATGCTGCTACTGGTGCCGCCGCTGCTGTTCTTGCAGCGGGAGGCAATACATCTACCCAGTGGGCTGTCACAGTCATGTAGTCCTGAGTCTGCCCTGCTCCACTTGTCCACATGTCCGTGGTTAAGTGGACATTGGGTTCAACTGCATTTTTTAGGACACTGGTGACTCTTTTTCTGAGGTCTGTGTACATTTTCGGTATCGCCTGCCTAGAGAAATGGAACCTAGATGGTATTTGGTACCGGGCACACAGTACGTCAATCAAGTCTCTAGTTGGCTCTAGTTGAATTAACGATGGATACCGGAACTACGTTTCTCACCGCCCAGGCTGCCAAGGCCTCAGTTATCCGCTTTGCAGCAGGATGACTGCTGTGATATTTCATCTTCCTCGCAAAGGACTGTTGGACAGTCAATTGCTTACTGGAAGTAGTACAAGTGGTCTTCCGACTTCCCCTCTGGGATGACGATCGACTCCCAGCAGCAACAACAGCAGCGCCAGCAGCAGTAGGCGTTACACTCAAGGATGCATCGGAGGAATCCCAGGCAGGAGAGGACTCATTAGACTTGCCAGTGACATGGCCTGCAGGACTATTGGCTTTCCTGGGTAAGGAGGAAATTGACACTGAGGGAGTTGGTGGTGTGGTTTGCAGGAGCTTGGTTACAAGAGGAAGGGATTTAGTTGTCAGTGGACTGCTTCCGCTGTCACCCAAAGTTTTTGAACTTGTCACTGACTTATGATGAATGCGCTGCAGGTGACGTATAAGGGAGGATGTTCCGAGGTGGTTAACGTCCTTACCCCTACTTATTACAGCTTGACAAAGGCAACACATGGCTTGACACCTGTTGTCCGCATTTCTGTTGAAATAATTCCACACTGAAGAGCTGATTTTTTTTGTATTTTGACCAGGCATGTCAATGGCCATATTCGTCCCACGGACAACAGGTGTCTCCCCGGGTGCCTGACTTAAACAAACCACCTCACCATCAGAATCCTCCTTGTCAATTTCCTCCCCAGCGCCAGCAACACCCATATCCTCATCCTGGTGTACTTCAACAGTGACATCTTCAATTTGACTATCAGGAACTGGACTGCGGGTGCTCCTTCCAGCACTTGCAGGGGGCGTGCAAATGGTGGAAGGTGCAAGCTCTTCCCGTCCAGTGTTGGGAAGGTCAGGCATCGCAACCGACACAATTGGACTGTCCTTGGGGATTTGTGATTTCGAAGAACGCACAGTTCTTTGCTGTGCTTTTGCCAGCTTAAGTTTTTTCTTTTTTCTAGCGAGAGGATGAGTGCTTCCATCCTCATGTGAAGCTGAACCACTAGCCATGAACATAGGCCAGGGCCTCAGCCGTTCCTTGCCACTCCGTGTCGTAAATGGCATATTGGCAAGTTTACGCTTCTCCTCAGACGCTTTTCATTTTGATTTTTGGGTCATTTTTTTACTGATCTTTTGTGTTTTGGATTTTACATGCTCTGTACTATGACATTGGGCATCGGCCTTGGCAGACGACGTTGATGGCATTTCATCGTCTCGGCCATGACTAGTGGCAGCAGCTTCAGCACGAGGTGGAAGTGGATCTTGATCTTTCCCTATTTTTTTAACCTCCACATTTTTGTTCTCCATATTTTAATGCGCACAACTAAAAGGCACCACAGGTATACAATGTAAATGGATGGATAGTATACTTTATGTATGACGATGAGTGACTGAAGACACAGAGGTAGGTACAGCAGTGGCCTACCGTACTGCTATATACAGTATAATGGACCTGGTGGACACTGTCAGCAGACTGCGTTTATAGTATAAAGAAAAAAAGACACCACAGGTATACAATGTAGATGGATGGATAGTATACTTTATGTATGACGACGAGTGACTGAAGACACAGAGGTAGGTACAGCAGTGGCCTACCGTACTGCTATATACAGTATAATGGACCTGGTGGACACTGTCAGCAGACTGCGTTTATAGTATAAAGAAAAAAAGACACCACAGGTATACAATGTAGATGGATGGATAGTATACTTTATGTATGACGACGAGTGACTGAAGACACAGAGGTAGGTACAGCAGTGGCCTACCGTACTGCTATATACAGTATAATGGACCTGGTGGACACTGTCAGCAGACTGCATTTATAGTATAAAGAAAAAAAGACACCACAGGTATACAATGTAGATGGATGGATAGTATACTTTATGTATGACGACGAGTGACTGAAGACACAGAGGTAGGTACAGCAGTGGCCTACCGTACTGCTATATACAGTATAATGGACCTGGTGGACACTGTCAGCAGACTGCGTTTATAGTATAAAGAAAAAAAGACACCACAGGTATACAATGTAGATGGATGGATAGTATACTTTATGTATGACGACGAGTGACTGAAGACACAGAGGTAGGTACAGCAGTGGCCTACCGTACTGCTATATACAGTATAATGGACCTGGTGGACACTGTCAGCAGACTGCGTTTATAGTATAAAGAAAAAAAGACACCACAGGCATACAATGTAGATGGATGGATAGTATACTTTATGTATGACGACGAGTGACTGAAGACACAGAGGTAGGTACAGCAGTGGCCTACCGTACTGCTATATACGGGTTCACTACGGCTGGCCGGTGGTCGGGCTCCCGGCGACCAGCATACCGGCGCCGGGAGCCCGACCGCTGGCTTACCGACAGTGTGGCGAGGGCAAATGAGCCCCTTGCGGGCTCGCTGTGCTCGCCACGCTACGGGCACGGTGGCGCGCTACGCACGCCACACTATTTTATTCTCCCTCTATGGGGGTCGTGGACCCCCACGAGGGAAAATAAGTGTCGGTATGCCGGATGTCGGGCTCCCGGCGCCGGTATACTGAGGGCCGGGAGCCCGACCACCGGTATACAGAAGACCACCCCTATATACAGTATAATGGACCTGGTGGACACTGTCAGCACACTGCGTTTATAGTATAAAGAAAAAAAGACACCACAGGTATACAATGTAGATGGATGGATAGTATACTTTATGTATGACGACGAGTGACTGAAGACACAGAGGTAGGTACAGCAGTGGCCTACCGTACTGCTATATACAGTATAATGGACCTGGTGGATACTGTCAGCAGACTGCGTTTATAGTATAAAGAAAAAAAGACACCACAGGTATACAATGTAGATGGATGGATAGTATACTTTATGTATGACGACGAGTGACTAAAGACACAGAGGTAGGTACAGCAGTGGCCTACCGTACTGCTATATACAGTATAATGGACCTGGTGGACACTGTCAGCAGACTGCATTTATAGTATAAAGAAAAAAAGACACCACAGGTATACAATGTAGATGGATGGATAGTATACTTTATGTATGACGACGAGTGACTGAAGACACAGAGGTAGGTACAGCAGTGGCCTACCGTACTGCTATATACAGTATAATGGACCTGGTGGACACTGTCAGCAGACTGCGTTTATAGTATAAAGAAAAAAAGACACCACAGGTATACAATGTAGATGGATGGATAGTATACTTTATGTATGACGACGAGTGACTGAAGACACAGAGGTAGGTACAGCAGTGGCCTACCATACTGCTATATACAGTATAATGGACCTGGTGGACACTGTCAGCAGACTGCGTTTATAGTATAAAGAAAAAAAGACACCACAGGTATACAATGTAGATGGATGGATAGTATACTTTATGTATGACGACGAGTGACTGAAGACACAGAAGTAGGTACAGCAGTGGCCTACCGTACTGCTATATACAGTATAATGGACCTGGTGGACACTGTCAGCAGACTGCGTTTATACTTATAGTATAAAGAAAAAAAGACACCACAGGAGTGTTTTTCAGGCAGACAAACGTATACTGGTGGTCACTGTCAGCAAAACTGTGCACTGTACTCCTGGTATAGCTGCTCCCCAGTCTCCCCCACAATTAAGCAGTGTGAGCACTCAGCACAATCAGATATATCATGCAGCACACTGAGGCTGAGCACAGATATGGTATGGAGCGTTTTTTTCAGGCAGAGAACGGATAAAAAAAAACTAGCAAAACTCTGCACTGTACTCCTCCTAACAGCTGCTCCCCAATCCTCTCCACAATAAGCTAAGCAGTAGCAATCAGATCAACTAACTATAACTATATAAACGGAGAGGACGCCAGCCACGTCCTCTCCCTATCAATCTCAATGCACGTGTGAAAATGGCGGCGACGCGCGGCTGCTTATATAGAATCCGAATCTCGCGAGAATCCGACAGCGGGATGATGACGTTCGGGCGCGCTCGGGTTAGCCGAGCCATACGGGAGAATCCGAGTATGGCTCGGACTCGTGTAAAAAGGGTAAAGTTCGGGGGGGTTCGGTTTCTCGGAAACCGAACCCGCTCATCACTAATAATTTTACATCCATTCCAATAGATTACTTACGTACCTGAGGTCCAGCCGTCCAGCAAGTATGATATGTCAATAAGGAAAAAGGAATGAGCACTTTGTATGTGTGATGATTCTGGGACTTGTAGTGCGGGAAAAGGGAGCAGGAAAGAAGGATTTAGGCAAAGGTTAAAAACAATATAAAAACAAGTGTGAAATAAAAATGTGATACAATAAAAGAAAAAAGGGAGAAACATTAAAACAAAAAGTAACAAAATAATAAATACGAGCAAGCAGATCCACTCCTTGAGAAAGAATCAGTACGATTTGAAACGTGTTGGTGACAGCAGCAGTGGGCGGTAGAGAACACTACCAAGCGTCTGAACATCTGACATCACCCGGCAGCCGCCGCAGAGGTCCCGGAGCTCTCCCGTAGAGACACAGCGTTATTGCAAACACTGCCAACGGAAAGATAGGATAATACAGGGTCAGAACATGCAAACAACCTTAGCCCAGATGGGCATGCAGTGAAGCCCCTCCCTTCTTTGCCTTTCACTGCTACAACTTTGCAAAAAAGAAGCTGTTAAACATTTGCTTGCTCGTATTTATTATTTTGTCACTTTTTGTTTTAGTGTTTCTCCCTTTTTCTTTCATTGTATCACATTTTTATTTCACATTTGTTTTTATATAGTTTTTAACCTTTGCCTAAAAGTCAAGGTTAGCCATCACTGGCCTAAACCCTTCTTTCCTGCTCCCTTTTCCCGCACTACAAGTCCCAGAATCACCACACATACAGAGCACTCATTCCTTTTTCCTTATTGTTATTGTTTTTAAATAGTGAGCTGCTGAATATAAATTGTGCGCAGCATACTACATCACCTTTACAAGTATGATATGTCCCTCATTTTCTGGGAAGTGCACAGCGCTGTACTCCTACTGCTAGCAGTGTGTTGTTGGTGCTCAATACCTACTTGCATGAAAAACACTGGTTAATTAGTTGACAATCCCCAATATCTGACACTTTCCCTTTTTTGATGAGCACATCACATTGATTCACCACTAGAACGACAGTCACTGGCCATTTTGAAATGTCTACATTTTGCCCATTTGTATTCTAGATTGTTAACTAAATACAAATATTTCAGGAAGGTAATAAAAGTAAGATTTAATTCAGAATTTTTACAGTCCTTTTCAAAGTATGCAAAATCCATGCACATACTGTACCGTTGTCAATAATCAACTTATAAGCTACTAAAGAATGTATCTTAGTATACAAGCTAGAATTAGGTAAACAATGGAGGTAATTCCGAGTTGTTCGCTCGCAAGGCGATTTTAGCAGAGTTGCTCACGCTAAGCCGCCGCCTACTGGGAGTGAATCTTAGCATCTTAAAATTGCGAACGATGTATTCGCAATATTGCGATTACACACCTCATAGCAGTTTCTGAGTAGCTTCAGACTTACTCGGCATCTGCGATCAGTTCAGTGCTTGTCGTTCCTGGTTTGACGTCACAAACACTCCCAGCGTTCGCCCAGACACTCCTCCGTTTCTCCGGCCACTCCTGCGTTTTTTCCGGAAACGGTAGCGTTTTTTCCCACACGCCCATAAAACGGCCTGTTTCCGCCCAGTAACACCCATTTCCTGTCAATCACATTACGATCGCCAGAACGATGAAAATGCCGTGAGTAAAATTCCTAAGTGCATAGCAAATTTACTTGGCGCAGTCGCAGTGCGGACATTGCGCATGCGCATTAAGCGGAAAATCGCTGCGATGCGAAGATTTCTACCGAGCGAACAACTCGGAATGAGGGCCAATGTTTTGAAGAAAACACGTGAAAGTCATCATTCTTTTTTTGCCTCTTAAAGGCGCAGAATTAATTTTTTTACTATTGTTTTTTCTGGTCATCGTATCCCAGAATTGTCCCTATTAATTCTCATGAAAAACTTTTTGCAGTTTCTAATTATAAAACCCAAGTGCATTTCACAAGCACATACCAAATTATAACATTTATTAAATCAAATACAATCTAAAGTTTTTAGTGTCATATTTAATTTAGTTACTACTCAGCTTTATGTACAGTATGACTTGTTCTTCCTCTGACCTTGCAGTAATATCTTAATTTAAATGAACATTTCCTATTTTACTTACTAGGGAAAATTGTCCCAGCTATTTAAAAATTGTCTTTCATTACTAAAATCAGGGAAAGATCAGATCTTAAGATGCAGATATAAAGATGTTCTCTCATGGTTTGGAGTGAACATTACTAAAGTGGAATAAAAGCAAACTTTTAGAACGTACTATAATGTCCAAAAATCTATGCAATGCAATGTTATTACAGTCAATAGCACCACTGCCTTTATGTTTGTACATGTCCTAGAAGTACGATATTACCCTTGCTTACCTATTTCCCATAGAGTAAGTGGAAAGTAGAAGCCCCCTACAGTACATTCCAAAAATGTTGGTCTTATTTTTTTTTTATTAAATTTTTATTGAGTTTTCATTCAAGTTACAGTTACATTTAGATAGGGAAAACCAAAAAAAGAAGGGGGAAAAGACACGAATACAACAAAACTAATAGGGACAAGGGGGAGGAAGGGTATATATCAGGAAAATCTTAATACAACAATGAAAGCAGAGTATGATAAAGGAAAGGAGGTCTGCATCAGTTAGCAAGTTAAGGTCCTGTGTGGACCGGAGATCGAAGTACAGAAAGGTCGGGTAGGTCAGTCGAGGCATGAGATACACCCATTTGGCCTGATCTCTCCTTATATAGGGACCATTTAAACCATTTCCTACTAATAGAGTTAGTCCCTGAAGAGTAATTGCCCTCCGCTGTTTCAAAAACATAATGTTGATGGACTCTATTTTCTATCATCAATATATTGGGGATAACCGCCGACTTCCACTTGTAGGCAATGGCGGCCTTAGAGGCTATGAGAATGTGGCACAAAAGGTATCTATCACAACTAGACAGTTCACCAGAGTAATAATGAAAGAGTGCCAAGAGGGGGTCAGGTATAAGAACCACTCCTAGTATATTAGAAATGAAAAGAAACACCTCACTCCAGAGCGACCGTATTGCCGAACATAGCCAGAAAATATGAAGGATATCTCCCACCATCCCACAATTCCTCCAGCAACTAGAGGAGACATCAGGCCAAATCTTATGCAGACGCTCCGGTGTAAAATATACTCTGTGAACCAATTTATAATACATTTCACAATGATTCACACATTTATAAATTTTGAAGCAAGATTTAAATATATCTTTCCAGATATTTTCGGTGAAAACCGTAGGGAGGTCCTTTTCTCATTTAGTCTGTGTGGGGAATACTCCATGGTGGGATTCAGTTACAAGATGTTGGTACCATCTAGAGATGCCACCTCTATTACCTCTAGGCACTAGAAGAGACATCAATAATTTAGTGAGACCAGTATGGAGGACTCGGTTGGGAAGGCAGCTGCGAAGCCAATGCCTCAGTTGCAGATATTTATGAAAATCTTGTTTAGGTATATGAAATTGTTCCTGAACTAGGGAAAAGGGGACCAAAACACCATCTCGAAGGACATCTTGAAGGGTGGAGAGGCCTAGATCTTGCCAATGGTGCAAGTGTAAATCTGGGATCAATAGGGCTATAGCATGGAGAGACAGCTGGGGGGAGGGCAGAGTGCCAGCTGGGAGAGATCTAGTTACGGTTCTCCAAGCAGACAACGTTGCGTGGACCGCGGAACAATCAGCAACTCTAGCAGGGATTGAAATGGTGGCCAACCAGAACAAGTCCGGCAGTGTAAAGGGAAATACAGCATTCTGTTCTAAGGATACCCATGGTTTAAAAGTGTCCTGGGTGAATCAATCCCTGGCCTGAGTGAGTAAACAAGCAGTATGGTATCTCTCTAAATCCGGATACGCGACTCCACCTGCACACTTTGGAGCAATTAAAGTGGATTTCGCTATCCTCGGCTTTGAGCCCCCCCATATATATTTGGATGATAAACGATTAAATCTATTACAAATATCTTTAGGGAAGGTCCTGGGGATAGTACGGAAAAGGTACATCAATTTTGGTAAGAGAACCATTTTCGCAGCTGCCACCCGTCCAACCCAGGAAACCTCCTGCATCATCCAGTCTTTAATAAACAGTTCAAATGCCCGAAAGAGTGGGTCATAGTTACATCCCAGTAAATCCCGCTCCCTAGATATATGTACACCTAAATATTTAAGCAATCTGAGTTGCCACGCGTATTTATAATCATTCTTTAGACGTCTAAGTGCGCTATCAGAAATATTCAGAGGGAGGGCCTCAGTCTTAGTAGTGTTCAGCTTGTAGTAGGAGACCGCTGCGTAAGAATCCAGGAGAGAGTGTAAATGTGGTAAAGACGATTCAGGCTCTCTAAGGCATACTAAAATGTCGTCAGCAAAAAGACAGATTTTATGCGGCATCCCCCCACAACCGGGCCCACAATTGAGTCCAACATCCTAATCCGCTCCGCCAGAGGCTCAACAGCCAGAACAAAAATTAGGGGTGATAAGGGGCAACCCTGACGAGTACCATTAGTAATATTAAATGTAGAGGAATTGCAACCATTGGTGAAAACTGAAGCCGAGGGCGAGGAGTACAAAGCCAAAATGGAGTCAGAGGCTATATTGAAGACTGACGTCAAAAGTGGGGCAAGGGTTGATTTAAACGTTTTATAAAAGTTAGAGGGGTACCCATCTGGGCCGGGGGCCTTATCCACGGGACAGGAATCTATGGCTGCCTCGACTTCTCCGAGTAACCAGGGAGAGCTAAGGGACTCACGAGTCTTAGGGTCAATAGTGGGGAGAGACAACCCATCCAAAAACCCATTAATATCCGCCAGAGTAGGCTGAGGGGTACCAGGGTCATCTCTGAGGTTATACAGCCGCGAATAATATTCAGCAAACGTCTTAGCTATCTCAACCGGATCAGTTACTTTAACTCCAGTAGACGTATGAATAGCATGTATGCGTTCCTTAGCTCTACGCCCCCTCAGTTTACGCGCCAGCAAATGCCCTGCTCTATTGCCAAGCATATAATATTTTTGATTAAGCTGCTGCAAATTGCGGTGAACTTCTGCTAAGGCAAACGTTTTTACCTTTTCACGGGCAGCAAGGAGTTGCTTAAAGAGGGATTTGTTAGCAGGGCTACTTTTATGTGCAGATTCCAGTCGGGAGACCTCTCTTTCGGCCGAGGCGTATCGATCTCTATAATCACGTTTAAGTCTAGCCGCTATTTGGATTGCAGAGCCTCTAACCACGGCTTTCAGAGAACACCAATGAGTGAAAACGGATGTATCCTCGGGGCAATTAGTAGCCAGATATAGATCTAGAGATTGCCGGATGGCCTGGTGAGCCTCAGGGCGGGCAAGAAGGCACGAACCCAGTCTCCAGGGACCATGGGGAACTACCCTTTTACTGATATCCCAAACTATGACAAGTGGCGAGTGATCTGACCAAGACATAGGTAATATATCAACTTTACTTATAGACGCTAACGTCCACTTATCCACTCATGCCAAGTCTATCCTAGAGTACGAGCTATGGACAAGGGAATAAAAAGTGTAATCCCGCTCTGTAGGGTGCTTGGCCCTCCATACATCATCCAACGCATATTCAGCTAGCAGTTGACCAAATTTGCCTGAGGGATCCTGGGTTGGACTCCTACGAAGGGTTCGGGTTGGACGGGAGCGGTCAATATTAGGATCTAACACCATATTGAAGTCTCCAAGGATTAAAAGCGCACCTCTTGTATGTTCCTGGAGAGTTTTACAAAAGGTTCTAAAAAATGAGATTTGTTTGGTATTTGGGGCATAGCAAGAGTGGTCTCTACATTATCTAACTGACCTACTAAGATTAAATATCTCCCGTCAGGGTCTTCATATTTAAAAGACAAAACAAACGGGCAGTGTTGCGCTATAAGAAGAGCCACGCCAGCTTTCTTGGTGGGCCCATTTGCAGTATAACAATGAGGGTAACGGGAATTAGTGAAGAGGGGGGGATTCTGACTCTGAAAGTGCGTCTCCTGTACTGCGACCACATGCGCCCTAAGCTTATGAAAGTAATTTAAGGCCAATCTTCGCTTTTGGGGGGAGTTAATCCCTTTGGCATTAATAGAGACTATGTGCACCATATTCAACTACAAATAGAGCCGATGACTCTGCAGACCAATTTACGTGCATAAACTGATATACCTGATAAGGGGGGGGGGGGGGACACATCAGAAAACAGGTGGGAAGACATAAGGAAAATAAAAAAGACAAAACTAAATTGATCTCTCTTGAGATCACAACCAGTCGCCATAATGTGGCGGCTGTGTAGGCTAAAGGGGGGGTTAGTGGCATATCTCCTACCCGCCACCATACATTCGTACTTTAAAACAATGAACCCGAGAACATCTTAATAATTCGAGCACAGCTGAATACACATGTGTTTGAGCAAAACATGAAGAGCAGATAAGGCGGAGCAGAAGCGCTCCAACCTGGTAACACAACGCAGTAATCAAACACTAGAATCAATCCAGCGACTCTCACTACTTATCAAAATTCCCCAACAGGCCAACATTAATATTAAACTGCTATGCCCGAGGAGGCGCCAGGCACAACGCTCGAAAAACAGAGCAATTAGTAAAACAAAATATGCAAACAGGAAAACACATCCGAAACACGGATAAATCGCACATCGTACCCAGCGCCTCCCCAAACACACCACGGCCTTTAAAAACTCAGATAGGGGCAAAGGTAATATTGACACAGCAAACAACTATATCCAGAGAGTCACTGGAGTCAGAACAGTAGAAACATAGCAACTTTGTAAGCTGCACGACCCAGAGCAGGCGCCTTCACTTCACCGAGGACCAGTCCTGCTGAAGTCGACGGGGGGAAGAGTCCGCAGAAGGTCCCGCAATGTTCCATGATTTAAGCAGTTCCGCCCCTTCATCTGCAGTAGAAATAGAGACAGTGGAGCCATCTCGAGGAATCAACAGCTTAGTAGGGAAACCCCAGCGATAAGGGATATTAGCCGATCGTCGTTTGTAGAGGGTGGCTGCAGACAAATCACCAAAGAGTTGAAGTCCTTGAAGGGCAGAAGATGTGTCAGACGTCGGTCTAGATGCTTTAAATAAGGCCTCTTTAACGTGAAAGTAGTGTATCTTCATTAGGACATCTCTAGGGGCATCGTCTGGAGCCACTCTGGCCTTTGGTAGCCGATGTATCCGATCAATAAGGAAGTCCGCAGAGGGAGACTGAGGTAATAAAGCTTTAAATAAGGCCACTGCGTAATCATGTAAACTGCTGTGCGACACCGACTTGGGGACCCCACGCAGTTTAAGATTGCTAGGTCGTGATCTGTCCTCCAAATCCGTGACCTTGTCCCGTAAAAGATTCACCTCGGCCTCTAATGCATCATGAGAGTCCAGTAGGCCGTTATGGGACCCAACGACTTCCTCCATTTTAGTTTCCAAATGGTCAGTGCGGCCACCCAGGTCATCTATAGATTATTGACATGCCGTTAAGGTGGTACGGAACTCGGCCGCCACCTCCTCTTTAAAGCGAGACAAAAGTAGCTTCATAGTGCCCACAGTGAGGGCATCTCCATCTCCGACCTTGTCCAGACTCGAAGCGGCTGTAGATGCAGAGGGGGGAGCCTCCATAGGGGGAGGGGTCTGAAGAACTGCGTCCTTAGTGGAGGTCCCAGTGGCTTTAGGATGAGACATTTTTGGAGATGACTTGAAAAATGAAAGCTGCGGGACAGGTTTTGAAGGTTTGCCGCGTCGAGAAGGCATAATAAGGCACAGAGGAAAACAGCTCAACGTTTCCAAACACAGAAGATAGAAACATCTGAAGGCTCCACCGTCTCAGGGGCTAACAAGACATCTCGTAGCTAATGACAGGGGTAGGAGAAATCTTTCGCATTACATTGGCATGAGCAGGGCTGACAGGGCTATGAGACTAGACTATCCTCTTATGTACGCAGAAGAGACACCGGGGGGAGCTCCAGCCCAGCACCCCAAGCGCACTGGTGATATTCAGGCTAGGACAGCAGGCTATATATAATCAAGGCTGCTATAATGATAATTGTAATTTGAAGAATACCTGGCAGCTCCAGGTGTAGTTAGAGGGGTGACAGAGTTGCAGCCTATCCACAAGGGAAGGTTCCAGGCGGGGGAGGGAGGTGTCAGTGGGGGTGTAGATAAGGCCCGCCGTGGTTGCCCCCACGGCCGTATTACTGTTAGACTTCAGCCCCCAGGTCCAGTGTAAAGTGGCTGGAGGCCGCAGCCGCCCGGTGACGGAGGGAGCTGTGCAATCCTCCTGTGTTGCCCAGTGAGTCACCCACAGCCGTGGACGGACTCGTGGAGGGGCAGAGGTGCTGCAGGACCCCCGGGTGCCCAGAGGTGAGCAAGCGGGGGGGAGGAACACGTCGGCCGCACGGGGCAGTATTCGCCTTAGGGGGCGGGAAGGAGCTGCATGGGATGTGGTGGGATCAGCGGGGTAAGACCCCAGGGGCACAGGGGGTCAACCTCAGAGAGAGCCGCTGATCTCAGGCAAGGGGGGGGCGCGGCCGGGCCGGCGGTCCGCCTGCAGCAGCGGGGGATGGACGCCCATCCAGAGCTCGTGGGGAGGGGAAGGTGTATTCACCTCAGTGATGCCGGGGTAGCGGGCCGCGCACACCCGGGTGCCGCCGGACGTCTCCTCCGGGCTCCCGCCGAGTCTCTCCCCATCGCTCGGCAACCAAGATGGTCGCCGCCTGGGCTCCGGAGCGCTCAGCTCGGCTTTGGTCCGGTCCTGGGCTGCTCCTTCCGTTCGTTAGGGAGCACTGAGCAGGCTGGAAAGAGGTCCTGGTAAGGAACAGGGTCCAGGCAGGTTTCTCAGGCGTCCCGGGGAGGCCAACCACTCGGCTGGGGAGATGGACAGAAATTGAGGCCCCAGCTTCTGGGCAGTGAGTAGGCCGCAATCCGCGGGAGCCAGGAAACCGGCTCCCCGACTCCGCAGCACTGACTCACCGCTAACACCTCTGATATAGAATGCTGGTCAGAGCACTGAGGGTAGGTAAATAGGTGTGAGGAGGCTGTTTTATCGTTCAGAAACTCCCAGGTCCCTGGGAGCTCATGTAAAGTGCAGCCTGCTTAATCAGCCTCCAGGCCACGCCCCCCATTGGTCTTATTTTTAATGGTACTGGTCAGTACTCCTCTTTCTGCAATTTACTGCAATCCTTATCAGAGATTGGAAGACTTTGAGGAAAACTGTATTTTCAAAAACAGGGATGTACCAAATAGTGACAAATCAGATGTTTAATTTTCTTAACAGCATAGTAATAATGTCACATAGGGTGGAGAATAAGTAAAAAAACAAAAAAACAAAAACAAAACAAAGCTAGAAATAAGAAGATACCTAAGGTTCCAGAGCATTTCAATTTGTAGTTGTAATACACAGATGTTCCCATTTTGGGGGTAATTCTGAGTTGATCGCAGCAGGATTTTTGTTAGCAGTTGGGCAAAACCATGGTGGTCATTCCGAGTTGTTCGCTCGGTAATTTTCTTCGCATCGCAGCGATTTTCCGCTAACTGCGCATGCGCAATGTTCGCACTGCGACTGCGCCAAGTAAATTTGCTATGCAGTTAGGAATTTTACTCACGGCATTACGAGGTTTTTTCTTCGTTCTGGTGATCGTAATGTGATTGACAGGAAGTGGGTGTTTCTGGGCGGAAACAGGCCGTTTTATGGGAGTGTTTGAAAAAACGCTACCGTTTCTGGGAAAAACGCGGGAGTGGCTGGAGAAACGGGGGAGTGTCTGGGCGAACGCTGGGTGTGTTTGTGACGTCAAACCAGGAATGACAAGCACTGAACTGATCGCACTGGAAGAGTAAGTCTCGAGCTACTCAGAAACTGCACAGAGAAGTCTTTTCGCAATATTGCGAATCTTTCGTTCGCAATTTTGCTAAGCTAAGATTCAGTAGGCGACGGCTTAGCGTGTGCAATGCTGCTAAAAGCAGCTTGTGAGCGAACAACTCGGAATGAGGGCCCATGTGCACTGCAGGGGAGGCAGATATAACATGTGCAGAGAGAGATAGATTTGGGTGTGGTGAGTACAATCTGCAATCTAAATTGCAGTGTAAAAATAAAGCAGCCAGTATTTACCCTGAACAGAAACAAAATAACCCACCCAAATCTAACTCTCTCTGCAAATGTTATATCTGCCCCCCCCCCCCCCCCCCCCCCCCCCCCCCTGCAGTGCTGCAGTGCGCATGGTTTTGCCCAACTGCTAAAAGATTTCCTGCTGCGATCAACTTGGAATTACCCCCTTTATTCTGTGTACTAGGGCCCTCATTCCGAGTCGTTCGCTCGGTATTTTTCATCGCATCGCAGTGAAATTCCACTTAGTGCGCATGCGCAATATTCGCACTGCGACTGCGCCAAGTATCTTTGCTATGAAGAAAGTATTTTTACTCACGGCTTTTTCATCGCTCCGGCGATCGTAATGTGATTGACAGGAAATGGGTGTTACTGGGCGGAAACACGGCGTTTTATGGGCGTGTGGCTGAAAACGCTACCGTTTCCGGAAAAAACGCAGGAGTGGCCGGAGAAACGGGGGAGTGGTTGGGCGAACGCTGGGTGTGTTTGTGACGTCAAACCAGGAACGACAAGCACTGAACTGATCGCACAGGCAGAGTAAGTCTGGAGCTACTCTAAAACTGCTAAGTAGTTTGTGATCGCAATATTGCGAATACATCGGTCGCAATTTTAAGATGCTAAGATACACTCCCAGTAGGCGGCGGCTTAGCGTGTGTAACTCTGCTAAATTCGCCTTGCGACCCATCAACTCGGAATGAGGGCCATGATACATATTGGGGTATATTTACTAAAATTCGTATTTTTCAGAATGAGGTTAAAGTTCAAACACGAATGACATCGAAAGTGTAAATTTGCAACTTTTTGAATTTATTACGACTAATTTACTAAGCTGTCGTATTCTGTATTTTCGTGTTTTCCGATGTCGATGTCATTCGTATTTTTTGGCAGTGTTTTACGGGAGTGAATAGTAAAACACTGCCGACATTAACACAATGAATCTCGGCCGTATCTGTGAGATTCGTGCAGGGCTTCATTGTGCACCTTTCGTAAAAAAAATAACATGGTTACAAATCTAAAAAAAAAAAATGCTTGGGGTCACCCCCCCACCCCCTACGCAAAACCAGCCTCGAGCTCTTTGAGCCGGTCCTGGTTGACAAAATATGGGGGGGGGGGGGGGGAAATGACAGGGGTTCCCCCATATTTCATAAACTAGCACCGGGCTCTGCGCCTGGTCCTGGTTCCAAAAATATGGGGTACAAAAAGCGTAGGGGTCCCCCATATTTTTGAAACCAGCACCGGGCTCCACTAGCCAGGTACATAATGCCACAGCCGGGGGACACTTTTATACTGTTCCCGGCGGCCCTGGCATTACATACCCAACTAGTCACCCCTGGCCTGGGTGCCCTGGAGGAGTGGGAACCCCTTAAATCAAGGGGTCCCCCCCTCCAGCCACCCAAGGGCCAGGGGTGAAGCCCGAGGCTGTCCCCCCCATCCAAGGGCGGCGGATTGGGGGCTGATAGCCTTTTCAAAAAAATGTGAATATTGTTTTTATTAGCAGTACTACAAGTACCAGCAAGCCTCCCCCGCAAGCTGGTACTTGGAGAACCACACGTACCAGCATGCGGTGGAAAACCAAGCCCTGTAGTACTACTACTAAAAAAATACCCCCAAAAAAACAGGAGACACACACCGTGACAGTATAAGTTTATTACATACATGCACACCTCCAAACATACATACTTACCTATGTTCACACGAGGCTCGGTCCTCTTTTCCATGTACAATCCTAGGGGTAACTGTGATAAAAATTATACTCACATAATCCAGTGTACCTTCTGTTCTTTGTATAATCCACGTACTTGGCAAAATAAAAAAAACGGAAACTCGACCACGCACTGAAAGGGG
The DNA here is from genome assembly GCF_028390025.1 of Pseudophryne corroboree. Classification (NCBI taxonomy): domain Eukaryota; kingdom Metazoa; phylum Chordata; class Amphibia; order Anura; family Myobatrachidae; genus Pseudophryne; species Pseudophryne corroboree. Next base: position 576,765,584 of record NC_086447.1, on the reverse strand, counting down.
TCCCATGTTTTCACATGGGACCCCTTTCCCCGACTGCCAGGACCCCCCCTGACTCCTGTCAAAGAGGGTCCCTTCAGCCAATCAGGGAGCGCCACGTCGTGGCACTCTCCTGATTGGCTGTGTGCTCCTGTAGTGTCTGTCAAGCAGCACACGGCAGAGATACAATGTAGCGCCTATGCGCTCCATTGTATCCAATGGTGGGAACTTTGCGGTCAGCGGTGAGGTTACTTTCGGTCAACCGCTGACCGCAAAGTTCCCACCATTGGATACAATGGAGCGCATAGGCGCTACATTGTATCTCTGCCGTGTGCTGCCTGACAGACACTACAGGAGCACACAGCCAATCAGGAGGGTGCCACGACGTGGCGCTCCCTGATTGGCAGAAGGGACCCTCTTTGACAGTAGTCAGGGGGGGTCCTGGCAGTCGGGGAAAGGGGTCCCATGTGAAAACATGGGACCCCTTTCAGTGCGTGGTCGGGTTTCCGTTTTTTTTATTTTGCCAAGTATGTGGATTATACAAAGAACAGAAGGTACACTGGATTATGTGAGTATAATTTTTTTCACAGGTACCCCTAGGATTCTACATGGAGAAGAGGACCGAGCCTCGTGTAAACATAGGTAAGTATGTATGTTTGGATGTGTACATGTATGTAATAAACTTATACTGTCACGGTGTGTGTCTCCTGTTTTTTGTTGGATATTTTTTTAGTAGTAGTACTACAGGTACCAGCGGGCCCGGTTTTCCACCGCATGCTGGTACTTGTGGTTCTCCAAGTACCAGCTTGCGGGGGAGGCTTGCTGGGATTTGTAGTACTGCTACTAAAAACAATATTCTCATTTTTTACACAAGGCTATCAGCCCCCTATCCGCCGCCCTTGGGGGGGACAGCCTCGGGCTTCACCCCTGGCCCTTGGGTGGCTGGAGGGGGGGACCCCTTGATTTAAGGGGTTCTCACTCCTCCAGGGTACCCTGGCCAGGGGTGACTAGTTGGGTATGTAATGCCAGGGCCGCAGGGACCTAGATAAAAGTGTCCCCCGGCTGTGGCATTATGTACCTGGCTAGTGGAGCCCGGTGCTGGTTTAAAAAATACGGGGGACCCCTATGCTTTTTGTCCCCTGTATTTTTTGAACCAGGACCAGGCGCAGAGCCCGGTGCTGGTTGATTAAATATGGGGGAACCCCTGACATTTTTCCCCCCATATTTTTTACAACCAGGTCCAGCTCAAAGAGCCCGAGGTTGGTTTTGCTTAGGAGGGGGGACCCCACGCATTTTTTTCCTGAAAATGTAACACTTTCCCACCCCTTCCCACTGATAAACATGCACGGATCTCATGGATCCGTGCATGCCTATCAGAACACGGTAAAAAAAAGCAGGTCTGTTTTAAATCTGCTTTTTTTTTACGATTTGTATTTTTTCACGGCAGTGTTTGGCTATTGCCGGCATGGTTCGTGAAATACCCTTTTTAGTAAATTACCGAGTTGTATAAAAAAAAACCGATGGTGTATTCATTCGTATTTTTTTTCTTTGACTTCCAAAAAAATACGAATGCCCTCATCACTGCCGAGATTTAAGTTTAGTAAATTCCCGAGATGACACTTTGAAGAAAAAAACACCATATCGGTCAAAATCGGGAGCTTAGTAAATAACTAAATATACCCCATTGTACCAGGTCTTGTTCCTTTTTTGTATTGCAACCTCTTGATGTTCTGGTAGCCAGACAAGCCTCTTTATGATTGAAGTCCATTTAGAAAAGAATGTAGGCAACATTGGTTTCTGCTACTTCCCAGCCCAAGCAAGATCTCCTCCTGATTGTATATATTATAAACTAGGCAAAAGAGTAAAAGTTTAGTCTGGCCCAATGCCAGATTCAGAGCCTCATGGGCCTGGAGCTAAAATTATTCAAGGGCCTATTGTGTGTCGCTACGTGGGGAGGATACTGATATGGGGGTGTGACAAGTGCCATGTGGGTGTGGTCTGTGCCATGTAGTGTGGCTAGCACCATTGAGGGCATATTTATCCACCAACATAGGAGCCGATTCCGTGGGTGCTCCTGGGCCCGAACACCCATGGACCGTGAGGAGCACCCACACAACCAGCCACTGCCGCAGTAGAGCTAGCCCCCGCAGTAGACTGAGACATGCTGGGGGCTGTAGAAGCGCTTCTGTACCATAGCAATGTAAAAAAACAACCAATAATGGCCACCGCCGAGGAGTAGACAGACACTGGAGGTCACATTTGACCTCTAGCGCCTGTCTCCTCCTCGGCGGTGGGCATTTTAAGAGGGTGTTTTTTTACACTGCTATGGTACAAAAGCACTTCCACAGCCCCCAGCGCGCCTCAATCTACTGTGGGGGCTAGCAGTAACCACTGATGCCCGCACCAACCCTCCCTAACTTTACTGGGGCAGCGGCCAGGAGATACCTGGCAACATGCAGGAAACCCCTGGCAATGCACAGGAGACCCCTAGCAACGCGCATGAAACACTTGGCAATGCACAGGAGACCCCTAGCAACGCGCATGAAACCCATGGCAATGCACAGGAGACCCCTGGCAACGCACAGGAGACCCCTAGCATTATAAATGGCATTATTGTGTGTGGGCATAAAATGGTGTCAGGGCTATAACTGTGTGTATCATAATATTTAATTGGCATTACAGTGTGTGGCATAATGTATAATGGGTGTTACGGTGTGTAACATAACGTGTAATAGACATTACAGTGTGTGGCACATTGCGTAATGGGCATTACGATGTGTAGCATAATGGCCCTCATTCCGAGTTGTTCGCTCGCAAGGCGAATGTAGCAGAGTTACACACGCTAAGCCGCCGCCTACTGGGAGTGAATCTTAGCTTCTTAAAATTGCGACCGACGTACGCGCAATATTGCGATTACAAACGAGTTAGCAGTTTCAGAGTAGCTCCAGACTTACTCTGCCTGTGCGATCATTTCAGTGCTTGTCGTTCCTGGTTGACGTCACAAACACACCCAGCGTTCGCCCAGGCACTCCCACCGTTTCTCCGGCCACTCCTGCGTTTTTTCCGGAAACGGTAGCGTTTTCAGCCACACGCCCCTGAAACGCCGTGTTTCCGCCCAGTAACACCCATTTCCTGTCAATCACATTACGATCGCCGGAGCGAAGAAAAAGCCGTGAGTAAAAATACTTTCATCATAGTAAAGTTACTTGGCGCAGTCGCAGTGCGAACATTGCGCATGCGTACTAAGCGGATTTTCACTGCGATGCGATGAAAAATACCGAGCGAACAACTCGGAATGAGGGCCCATGTGTAATAGACATTACGGTGTGTGGCATATTGTGTAATAGACATTACGGTGTGTGGCATATTGCGTAATGGGCATTACGGTGTGTGGCATATTGTGTAATAGGCATTACGGTGTGGCATATTGTGTAATAGGCATTACGGTGTGTGGCATATTGTGTAATGGGCATTATGGTGTGTGGCATATTGTGTAATGGGCATTACGGTGTGTGGCATAATGTGTAATGGGCATTATGGTGTGTTGCATAACGTGTAATGGGCATTATGGTGTGTTGCATAATGTGTAACGGGCATTAGTCACTGACGCAGCCGCCTGCTCATACCCACTGCCACCTCCCGCCGATCACCCACCAGCAAAAATATGAATCGGCACCTATGCCCACCAATATTCAACCACCTCAATCTCCCTTTCCTCTTTGCTTATATGAAGTATACACCATCTGTTAAATTACTTACTCCCTGAATAAAAAAAAAGAAAAATCTTGGGTGTCCCTGATGCCTGCTCCAGCATGCCCAGTTGCCTCCAGGGCCCTTGCAGGGTATCCCTGGTTCCTGCTCCCACATGCCCAGCTGTCCCAGGACCTTCCCACAGTGAGTCCCTGGCATCTCCATCTGCAACCCCAGCTTCCTCCAGAACCCCCCACAGAGAGTCCCCGACGCCTCCATCCGCGAGCCCGGCTACTTCCAGGCAGTGCCAGATTAAGGTCCACATAGGCCTGGAGCTGAAAATCAGGAAGGGCCTATTTTGTGCCGCTGCAGCGGGTATGACATGAGTGTGGCGGTATGATTAGTGATGTATGTGCGTAGTCTATATAGGGGGTGTGGCCTGTGTTGTGGTTTCTCCATGTTTCTATGTGTTCATCCTGCATACCTAGGACGCCTGTCTGTGTCCATCAGGGTGTAGAATAGAGATGCTGCTGCCTAGGGATGGCCATCGATCATCGATGATTCAAAATCATCGATGGTCTCTGACTGATGTTGCATGCTTTTACCATCAATGGAGGAGAACCAGACGGTTTTCCTCAATTGATGGCTAGGCCTAAATGAATATTTTTTTTTTACAAGATGCCAGGACACGGAGCATAGCTCCTCTCCTGACACCCATGAAGCACCGCCCCAAGGCTGTGATTGGCCCCTCGGGTCAGAGAAATAACGGGGATGGCCATCGATGAGAGAAACCATCGATGGTCTCACATAGTATAGTTAGTGACCATCGATGACTACTTTCAGTTTCACCATCGATGGCGAACACAGCGATGGCCATCCCTACTGCTGCCTGCTTGCTTTAGGTGCGATGGTGGCAGCGATGCAGGTATGTAATGTCACACATTGTGGTGCTGAGAAGGTGCAGAATCAGTGAAAGGGGCTGGGCTAGGGGAGCCTTCCAGTGCCCCAACGTCATGGATAAACGACCCATGCCGGTGGTGGTGTGAAATGGGGGGAGTTGGTGCTTGTTGCAGCCGGTGGGGGTGATGCCTTAGAGGGGGGGGGGGGCTGCTGTAGGAGGAAGAAAAAAAAATTCAGCCTACAGCAGAACAACAGTATACAAAGATACTGTGGGCCTATTTTGATTTTGACAGTGTGCTTGGAGCTGCAACTCCATCAGCCCCATTGTTAATCCGGCCCTGGTCTGGTCACCTTCCCATGGGACCTATTTCTATGAGGATTCCTTGAATATTTCATTGTTCTTTGCATAAGCCTGTGTTGCAGTCTAGAAGCTTTAGGAAATGATCCTCCAGACTTCATCCAGGGGCAGATGTTATATTATCTATATTTTTCATGTGAAAAATATCACTTTTTATCATGGCGATAACAATGGATTTTTTAACCGATTATATCAAAGTGAAATGAAGTAGAAAAGTTTAAAAACTGCTTCAGCATAAGACCACGAAAACCATAAATAGAAAAGGGGATTAAAATTGACTAAGCATAAGTATTTTTCTCTACACCTGTCCTGACACGGGCCTGTCTGGTGGATTTCTAAACTGTCCAGAGAAATCCGCACAGGTAGTGGCTCCTCTGGAGCCAGGTCACCCTAGGCAATTGCCTTAGTTGCCTATGACCTGGTCCACCCCTGACAGTAAATTAATATCAAGTCTATTATTATAACATGTATCATAAATGTAGGGAAAGTAGAACACACTAATATGTAAATCACTGCCTACAGTAGATACTACTCTGTCTCCACATTAGTTCTCTCAACACTCCTTAATAGCCTACACCCCATAAATGATTGATATAGAAAAGTTGCAGCAATTATGTATTATAAACCATAATAGGCTGGAATTGAGCAGTGGTGCTCAAACAGAGGTGATCACTGCGATGATTGAGGGTACGTAAAAATAATTCTGTAATGACTGGAATGCCGGGGATAATTAGACTTATAGAGTACGCAGTGTCCTATGTAACTCACCCCATACATCACTATAGTAAAAGACAGTGGCATGGTTACTGGTGTTTCTTGCTGTCACAGTCAGCTGGTTCCCAGATACACCAATTTGTTACCGCTGTCAGTGTTTATGGTGACGTTAGTGATCTTTGTTAATGATACAACCTCATTGCCACCTTTAAGGATTAATTTCAGGTAACCCTTGAATTCTGCCTCCACACAGTTATGGTTATTCAACATCAATGTAACACATATATGTAGCATGTACCTTACCCCTTCACAGGGATATAGGTTTAATTTTAATACAATTGCTCCAATGCTTAAAGGGTGCAAAAATAGCATCTGATTCTTATCCTCCACAGGAATGCTCATAGCCCCCCCCCCCCCCCCCCCCCACACACACACCTTTGGGGGCGGTACACCTGTCAAACTGTAATGCATGAGTCTAAAGGTGAGCTCAAGAAGGACAGAAACCTCCCATTGATTAGAAGGGCAAAAGGGCAGCTTAGTTCACACTTCTAGGTACACACATTCCCCTGTTCCTAGCTCATGTTTCACTTTCTACCAAGAACAGTATTTTAGCCACAACACAGATTGACACGGGATTATTAGAAGTTGACTAATGGTATCTGGGACATTTCCATAACCAAATTCATAACTTCTCAGAAAGGCATGAACAGATGCAACAAAGGGAGAGGTGGCCTCTAAACAAAGGCCTGGTTTTGGGATTTACAATCCAGGACACTGCAACAGTCATAAACCAAACTACACAATTTTGGGATCTGATGGCCCTTATATCTGCAACCAGGGTGTCGTTTGAAGTACATCCTGTTGAGGGAGATCAAGCTCTCGGTTACAACCTGTCATAAGGAATGATGATGCTTGAAAACATACTGACTGCACAGAGCTGACATTTCCTCAGATACTTAACTGTACATCTGCCTCCCCTCTCTTACAAGCCCTTCACTGGCTGCCTTTCCTCTTCAGAATCCAGTTCAAGCTTCTCACACTCACAAAGCCCTCACCCATTCCTCTCCCATTTACATCTCTGACTTTATACTTCCATCCACCCTCTTTGCTCCACAAATGCATACCACCTCTCCGGGCTACTGGTCTATCCCTTTACCCCCGTAATTGTTAGAACATAACATACAGTAGTTTTAAAAATACTAAGAAAGCATAGTTTAATTGTCATTTTAACATGTGTCTTAAATATGAGAAAATACTGTATATGTACAATTCATTCTGTTTTGTGTAATTTTGTAAAATCTTGTTTATAACACATTTAGTTTTTATATATACAGTAGCAGCACCTAAACATGTTATCTAATAGCTGTTATAGTCATTATAAATGTTTTACTTCTTTTTTTTTCATATGTGTGGTGGTACAAATAATGCAAATCATCTGCCAGGGGAAACCCAGGGTGAAATGAATTAGGATAGGAATTACTGGACTGCTACCTGTCACTACTTTTTGTTTGAACCCATCAGTTCAAGACTGTGAGGGTAATTCAGATCTGATTGCTGCAGCAAATTTGTTAGCTAATGGGCAAAACCACGTGAACTGCAGGGGGGGTGCAGATATAATATGTGCAGAGAGAGTTAGACTTGGGGGGGTTATAATGTTTCTGTGTAGGGTAAATACTGGCTGCCCTATTTTTACACTGCAATTTAGATTTCAATTTGAACACACCCCACCCAAATCTAACTCTCTCTGCACATGTTATAGCTGCACCCCCCCCCCCCCCTGCAGTGCACATGGTTTTGCCCATTAGCCAACAAATTTGCTGCTACGATCAGATCTGAATTAGGCCCTGTGTTACTCCCACTAGGATGGGATTTCTAGCTGGTACTTGAGCTATTTGTAACTCACTCAACTGGGACTAACGCAGAACTATTTAAAAAAAAATATGTTTCACTGTAATGTACTTTTAATAAACTTAACAGAGGGTGTTAACAAATAATGTTTTATATATATTTTATGATACTACAAAGAGTTGCAGTAAGGTCAACATTCTGATGTTAAACAAAATGATAAATGATTTAGCAGCTGAATGAGGTTCTAAGTAGCGTATAATAAAGTTCAGTTTAATGCCAAACAAATGTAAGATAATGTACTTAAACCACATAAATTCTAAATCAGTATGTAGGGCAAATGGTGCTGTAATGGCTAGCAGTACAGCAAAGAGCACTCTTGAGACTTATGATATCTTTGGAATAAAGGGAAACTGCACCCATGAATATGAGTTAGGGATAATTATTGTACAAAAACGATGCAGTCTATATTCTCAACATCATTTCTCATGTATGTAGTTGACAACTGCTTATATTTATAGAAAGGAAAGCTGCAGGGGGGAACCATTTAATTTTCCCATAGACCCCAATGAAAATGGTTACTTAATTGTAAATGATTGCCTACACTAGTTTTAGTGGTAGGTCTGTCACATAAATGAAACCCGCTGACTGTTATTTAGAAATCGCTCAAAATAACCCCAGTAGTCCTACTGAATATCAGCAGACCTGGATTGTCGGTAGAGAAAGGCACTATAATGTCTGACCCCCCACTGCCACGATACACTATTGACGGTATCCAATTAGCCCCGATCATTTTTGTCTTGAATGACCGATGATCATTATCAGGCTATCCAATTAAACCCCTTTTTTTTCCGAGAGAAAAATGTCCCTTTTTCATGCGATAACACATGGGATGCGGACCCATGTATTATCGTTGCTCTGAGAGCTGCTTATCACGGATGTGAAGCATAATCCCCTATAAGTGCCGGGTATCTATGCTAATTGGATAGCCCCCAGTGAATCCATTAGCTGCGGTAAATTACTGCAGCTAATTGGATACCGCTCTATAACTCACCATGTATTCAATTATATAAACATATAACTTTAATTTTTACTGTTTAAAGGCTAATTCTATACAAAACTTAAAAAATAAGTGTTTTTTAAAAATAAAAACCTACACAGCAGATCATCCCTCCTGCTCAAGAGGGCTCTGTAAAGGGTTGTCAAAGACCATTCACTGTGAGCTTGACATGAAATTGTATGGTCACATGAAAGGGGAGAAAGGATATCTTTCCTGGAGGGTAGATACATAAAAAAAAAAAAAAATTTTGATATACAAGGGAGCAGATCAAAGAGAAGAACGCTTCTTTAAGGGGTACTTTGATTTCAATAAATTCTCTTACACCATAGCTTTTAATTATACTAAAAACGCTCAGAACATTAATTAACATACACATATATAGGTACTCAGTCATACACAGAGCACTGATAATCACAGTGTTAAAGAGAGAATTAAATAGATTCAGATGGGTCTAAGCATACCCTAGGTAGTCTTAAGATTGGTTACGGTAATACCACATTGGCTTTGCTCTAGGAGAAATATAAACAGTAACACTAATGTGGTACTTGGATGCAGCACAGGTCTAAATTGCCCTGTAATTGCTGTCTGATAGCTGCTGGATATATTTCAGAATAATTTAACACCACCGTAGGTCTCAAAATCATATTACCGAAAAGTTCCTCCAATGGAACAAACATATATAATTTGCATAATAAATCAAGGTATCCTCTTCAAACAATTCCTGTGTTCATCATATCAAAAGTTTCAAAAATATACATATTCTTTCTGAACATCATCAATTTAGCACATATGAAAATAGTAAAATTACATTTGCATAGATTCATAAATGTAATATCACATAGTGCAGAAATCATAATGATTACATATTTTCATATAATGATATGTGTGATTTTTGCTAGAACATTTGAAAATAGAGTCAAGTGCTTTTAGTGTCACCCTGCTTCTAAGGTCTCACCGTTGGCACACCTTGGACAATAGATTAGAGAGCAGGGGGACTAGCCTTGAGTGAAGACAGCAGAGATACCTACTCTCGGTACCTAAGCTTTAAAGGCACCCTGGTTTACTGAGCAGTGGCTTAGCCATGGGGGAAACAGGTGGTGCAACTGCAGTGATCACTATAAAATACAGAGAACATCACAGTGACCACCATTTAATGAGGAGAACCACATTGACTGCCATTTAATACAGATAGTATCAATGATTGTCGTATAATACAGAGAGCATAAGTGACCCCCATATTATACAGAGAACATCACAGTGACAACTGTATAATACAGGGAGCATCAGAACAAATATAAGCAAATATCTGCTATGAAAACATAAAAATCATCAATCACTTCCTGCTGAATTTCTATTGGACAAAACAAACTACATGCAAGAAGCTGCTGTGGGATCTCTACTTCTGGTTTGTGTACATATCCGATGGTGGAGCGCCTGTGATGGTTTGGGTAAATCTCTGACGGTTGGGCGCCTGTGATAATTTGCATACATCTCCGATGGAGGGATACATGCATAGGCGTTTCTATAATGGGTGCAGTGTGTGCTGTGCACACAGGGCCCTGGGTCCAGAGGGGCCCACACCGCACACACTGCACCCATATATTATGCTTACCTCACTGGAGTCCCGAAGCGACTACCCTGCACTATGGACAGAAATCACTTGGAAAATGGCCACCTCGCCCGTTTCCAAGTGATTTGCGCATGCGCACTGGAGATGTCCCCGGGAATAAGGTGCGGGCGCCATGTTCCCGGAGACCTGTGCACGCGCAGTAGACTCTGGCATTATGCCAGAGACTACTTGCTGCCAGAGAGGAGGGGGGCTGCAGCAGCAGGCTGCATGTGGGTCCCCTCCTCTCTTAAAACGCCCCTGGGGGCATGCGATGGTTTGCATACGTTTCAGATGATGAGGCGCCTGCAATGGTTTGTGTGCATCTCCAGTGGTGGGGCACCAGAGCATAAGAGGACCCATTCGGTGCATGTGTAGAACGGGTCCTGTGTTGTTGCATGCAGTGCTCTCTAAGCTGCAGCCTGGCTTCGTTTGGGGGCGGAAAATCCAAAGGCTCAGCAGTGATGTGCAATGCATCCATCTCTGAATGAAGCCCATAATTCCTGCAGCCACAGTGAACCACATGGTTTGGTCCCGTTTTATTAGACATGTGCGCAGATCCTCAAGTGTTTCTTGATTTCTTTAAAATTTGATAAAACAGCTAAAATCATGTAATTTGGGCCTATGACATAGAGCCTTTACAGTGTTATTGACATCTGGCTTGATCCATTGACAGAGCTATGGTGATCGCAGCTGCGAATGTGCAGTCTACAGATGTGCAATATTATGCAGCAACTGCATGCATTCCCAGCGTATAAATGCAGATCCATTGATAATCAGCAGCTCTGTTAAATCAAAGGTCACACAGCATGACATCCTGAACAGAGACACCAAAACCATGCTGTTTGGGTACAGATTCACAGGTGTAGTCAGCGACACACCCCAAATATGGGCACAACAAGCCTGCATTTTTGTACCCCCATTAGTGCTCACCAACGGTGCCTGACTGTCAATCACTCTGCATGAAGGTAAGGATGTGAGCAGTATCACTGCTAGACTTGGGTGCATGCGTAGTGCACTATATGTATGTACAATTTACCAATAATTGCTCAATTGCAAAAAAAAGTTAAACAATGGCACAAATCAATTGCAAAAACAGTCCACCATATGCATGCACATGCGCAATTTACCATTAATTGCTCAGCTGCAAAAACATCGGCATTGCATCTGTCAACTTTATTTTTATTGGTATCATAAAGAATTTTTAGTCAATAAAATGTGTTTTAGAAGTGAAAATCATTTATTAGTCTATTGTTTTGTACATTTTGTGTCAGATTTTCGGACGATTTTACAAACCGACTGTCTTCATTCATCTTTTGCTACAGTCATGCCAAACAGCCCCTCTTGGCACACCAGGTCCCGTAGGAATCTTCTAGCGTCAGGCATCTTTTTATCTGAAAATGCATCTTATTCGCAACATAATCTGACTAGGATACCCAAGAAGTCTGTGCTGACACACTGCATGATACCTGTGTGGGACTGTATCTGTACACAAAGTGCAACAATGTAGCAGCCAATGCTTTTTTCCAATACAAGTTCTGTTCTGCTCAGTGGCGGAACTAGCGAGCGGTGGGCCCAGGTGTGACAAAATGGTTTGGGCCCCCCCCCACCACCCCCTCATCCCATCCAAATCCACCCCCTCACCCCTGGAGAGGATCTGGTGAGGGAGGCTTGCTCAGGGCCAGGGAAATGGATACCTAGCAACAGTGCTGTAACTAGACGTTTTAGCGCTGTGTGCAAGAAACGGCATTGGAGTCCCCCACCTCTATGTAAAACAGGGGCAGTGCACGCCGTAGGTGCGCGCAAAATATATAGGGGCGTGGCTTCATTGGGAAGGGGTGTGGCCACAAAATAATACCAATTCATATAACGGTGCACAGTAGTCTCCAATATTCAAATTACGCAGCACAGTAGCACCACTACACCAGGTAGAGCCTCTTTTACACCTTACGGCGGACAAATTCCCCTTTTCACATATTACGGCAGACAGCACCCACCTTCTATACATTATGGCAGACAGCGTCCCCTTTTTACACATTACGGCAGACAGTGACCCCTTAGTTTTTACTAGAGATGTGCACCGGACATTTTTCGGGTTTTGTGTTTTGGATTTGGATTCAGTTCCGTGGCCGTGTTTTGGATTCGGACGCGTTTTGGCAAAACCTCCCTGAAAATTTTTTGTCGGATTCGGGTGTATTTTTTCAAAAACTCCTCAAAAACAGCTTAAATCATGGAATTTGGGAGTAATTTTGATCCTATAGTTAGTATTATTAACCTCAATAACCACAATTTACACTCATTTCCAGTCTATTCTGAACACCTCACACCTCACAATACTATTTTTAGTCCTAAAATTTGCACAGAGGTCGCTGGATGACTAAGCAAAGCGACCCAAGAGGGCGGCACAAACACCTGGCCCATCTAGGAGTGGCACTGCAGTGTCAGACAGGATGGCACTTAAAAAATTGGCCCCAAACAGCACATGATGCAAAGAAAAGAGAAAAAGAGGTGTACTGTGGTCGCTGGACGGCTAAGCTAAGCGACACAAACACCTCAATATCACAGGAATTATTTGTTCTAATCAATGGTATTATTGGTTCAAATCACTGGAAGAAAATGACAAAATCACTGGAATTATTTGTTCTAATCAATGGTATTATTGGTCCAAATCACTGGATGAAAATGACAAAATCACTGGAATTATTAATTCTAATCAACGGTATTATTGGTCCAAATCAATGGAAGAAAATGTCAAAATCACTGGAATTATTCGTTCTAATCAATGGTATTATTGGTCCAAATCACTGGAAGAAAATGACAAAATCACTGGAATTATTTTTTCTAATCAATGGTATTATTGGTCCAAATCACTGGAAGAAAATGACAAAATCACTGGAATTATTTGTTCTAATCAATGGTATTATTGGTCCAAATCACTGGATGAAAATGACAAAATCACTGGAATTATTCATTCTAATCAACGGTATTATTGGTCCAAATCAATGGAAGAAAATGTCAAAATTACTGGAATTATTCGTTCTAATCAATGGTATTATTGGTCCAAATCACTGGAAGAAAATGACAAAATCACTGGAATTATTCGTTCTAATCAATGGTATTATTGGTCCAAATCACTGGAAGAAAATGACAAAATCACAGGAATTATTCATTCTAATCAATGGTATTATTGGTCCAAATCACTGGAAGAAAATGACAAAATCACAGGAATTATTCGTTCTAATCAATGGTATTATTGGTCCAAATCACTGGAATTATTCGTTCTAATCAATGGTATTATTGGTCCAAATCACTGGAAGAAAATGACAAAATCACTGGAATTATTCGTTCTAATCAATGGTATTATTGGTCCAAATCACTGGAATTATTCATTCTAATCAATGGTATTATTGGTCCAAATCACTGGAAGAAAATGACAAAATCACTGGAATTATTCGTTCTAATCAATGGTATTATTACTGGTCCAAATCACTGGAAGAAAATGGAATGGATGAATACTTGTAGTGACACAGAGCTGCAAGATACAGCAATGGCCTACTGTACACAACTATATACTGTTGGGTCACCAAAATGCTGCACTGTAATACTATATATATACTGCTCCCAAAAATGCCGCACAGATATGGAATGGATACTTGCAGTGACAAAGAGCTGCAAGATACAGCAATGGCCTACTGTACAACTATATACTGTTAGTCACCAAAATGCTGCACTGTAATACTATATATATATATATATATATATATATATATATATACTGCTCACAAAAATGTTGCACAGATATGGAATGGATACTTGCAGTGACACAGAGCTGCAAGATACAGCAATGGCCTACTGTACAACTATATACTGTTAGTCACCAAAATGCTGCACTGTAATACTATATATATACTGCTCACAAAAATTCCGCACAGATATGGAATGGATACTTGCAGTGACACAGAGCTGCAAGATACAGCAATGGCCTACTGTACTGTACTACAGGTTAAGTATCCCATATCCAAATATTCCGAAATACGGAATATTCCGAAATACAGACTTTTTTGAGTGAGAGTGAGATAGTGAAACCTTTGTTTTCTGATGCCTTAATGTACACAAACTTTGTTTAATACACAAAGTTATTAAAAATATTGTATTAAATGACCTTCAGGCTGTGTGTATAAGGTGTATATGAAACATAAATGAATTGTGTGAATGTAGACACACTTTGTTTAATGTACAAAGTTATAAAAAATATTGGCTAAAATTACCTTCAGGCTGTGTGTATAAGGTGTATATGAAACATAAATGCATTATGTGCTTAGATTTAGGTCCCATCACCATGATATCTCATTATGGTATGCAATTATTCCAAAATACGGAAAAATCCGATATCCAAAATTCCTCTGGTCCCAAGCATTTTGGATAAGGGATACTCAACCTGTATTATAATTATTATATAGATGACAGATATAAAGTTACATTGTGGGGGAATCCAGTATACGTTCTGTCACCAGGTACCAGTGAATGACCACATCATGTATATAGGTGACAGATATAACGTTACATTGTGGGGGAATCCAGTATACGTTCTGTCACCAGGTACCAGTGAATGATCACATCATGTATATAGGTGACAGATATAAAGTTACATTGTGGGGGAATCCAGTATACGTTCTGTCACCAGGTACCAGTGAATGACCACATCATGTATATAGGTGACAGATATAACGTTACATTGTGGGGGAATCCAGTATACGTTCTGTCACCAGGTACCAGTGAATGACCACATCATGTATATAGGTGACAGATATAAAGTTACATTGTGGGGGAATCCAGTATACGTTCTGTCACCAGGTACCAGTGAATGACCACATCATGTATATAGGTGACAGATATAAAGTTACATTGTGGGGGAATCCAGTATACGTTCTGTCACCAGGTACCAGTGAATGACCACATCATGTATATAGGTGACAGATATAAAGTTACATTGTGGGGGAATCCAGTATACGTTCTGTCACCAGGTACCAGTAAATGGCCACATCATGTATATACTAATACTGGTGGTCCCCAGTCCCCACAATGCAGCACACTGATCAGATATTTGCAGCACACCGAGCACACATATGGAGCGTTTTCAGGCAGAGAACGTAGATATTTTCAGCACACTGAGCACAGATTATTTTCAGCACACTGAGCACAGATATTTGCAGCACACTGAGCACAGATTACGGAGCTTTTCAGTGAGAGAATGCTGCCACGTCCTCTCCGTTCAATCTCCAATGCACGAGTGAAAATGGCAGCGACGCGCGGCTCCTTATATAGAATACGAATCTCGCGAGAATCCGACAGCGGGATGATGACGTTCGGGCGCGTTCTGGTTAACCGAGCAAGGCGAGAAGATTCGAGTCTGCCTCAGAACCGTGTAAAATGGGTGAAGTTCGGGGGGGTTCGGATCTCGAGGAACCGAACCCGCTCATCTCTAGTTTTTACACATTACGGCAGACAGCGTCCCCTTTTTACACATTAAGGCAGACAGAGTTCCCCTTTTTACACATTACGGCAGACAGTGTCCCCTTTTTTACACATTACGGCAGACAGCGTCCCATTTTTACACATTACGGCAGACAGCGTCCCCTTTTTACACATTACGGCAGACATCGTCCCCCTTTTTACACATTACGGCAGACAGCGTCACCCTTTTTACACATTACGGCAGACAGCGTCACCCTTTTTACACATTACGGCAGACAGCGTCCCACTTTTTACACATTAAGGCAGACAGACAGAATAGAAAGAAAGAAAGAAAGAAAGAAAGAAAGAAAGAAAGAAAAAGAAAGAATGAAAGAAAGAAAGAAAGAAAGAAAGAAAGAAAGAAAGAAAGAAAAAGAATGAAAGAAAGAAAGAAAGAAAGAAAGAAAGAAAGAAAGAAAGAATAGATTATACTTACTGTCTCTGCTGGCAGTCAGGCTCCTCGGTGCAGCAGCTTCTGGCAGATGATGATCCGATTCCCGGGCAGGGGAGAAGAAGGAGGAGGGAGGGGGACTCGGGAGCCGCAGCAGTGCAATGTAATTGGTGGAGGCGCTGCTGCAGCTGTCCCCCTCCTTCACCATAGACTGTTCGCCGCTGTGATGGCTGCCATATAGCGATAAGCCTTTGCTGGTGGCTGCCATATAGCGATGACCCTCTTGTGGTGGCTGCCATATAGCGATGACCCTCTTGTGGTGGCTGCCATATAGCGATGACCCTCTTGTGGTGGCTGCCATATAGCGATGACCCTCTGCTTGTGGCTACCATACAGCGATGACATTTGCTGGTGGCTACCATACAGCGATGACCCTTTGCTGGTGGCTACCATACAGCTATGACCCTTTGCTGGTGGCTACCATACAACGATGACCCTTTGCTGGTGGCTACCATACAGCAATGACCCTTTGCTGGTGGCTACCATACAGCGATGACCCTATTGTGGTGGCTGCCATATAGCGATGACCCTCTTGTGGTGGCTGCCATATAGCGATGACCCTCTGCTTATGGCTACCATACAGCGATGACCCTTTGCTGGTGGCTACCATACAGCGATGACCCTTTGCTGGTGGCTACCATACAGCGATGACCCTTTGCTGGTGGCTACCATACAACGATGACCATTTGCTAGTGGCTACCATACAGCAATGACCCTCTGCAGGTGGCTTCCATATAGTGAAGAACCTTTTATTGTGGGTAGTCTACAAAATCCAGAGAAGATGACTATTATATAGAGCAGAGCCCTTCTTGAATGTCTAATTATAACACATACTCTGCCTGCCATCACTGACCCTGTAAACAAGAACCTAGAAGTGATCCAGGATCCATGTTTGGCAGTGACATAAGAGGTGATTTACGAACACTCTGATGGCACTAACTAAAGTTAATGACTGTCAGTAAATTAATTACATCGTCTCCGCTTCCTGCAGCTGGGAAATATGTGGGAGGCAGAGGTTGGCTACAGCCCCCTGCGAGAGGCCAGGTGTCAGAGAGAGGCTATGTGGCGGCATGTACACACAGCGCTGTGTGCTCAGTCTGACAGGCTATTTGGCGGTGTGTGCTCGGTCTGACAGGGTATATGGCGGCATGTACACACAGCGCTGTGTGCTCAGTGTGACAGGCTATGTGGCGCCATGTACACACAGCGCTGTGTGCTCAGCAACCGGGCACAGCAGGATATACCGCTGTCACGCTGCTGTGCCCATAGCACTATGGGCAGAAGGTCCGGGCACGCCGTGTCTATCCTCCTCCTTTCCCCCCCACCCACCCACCGTGGCTGCTACGCCGCGCTCCTCTCCTCGGCGGGCAGCTGTGTGCTGCAGGCGGCGGTGGCCCGCAGCACACAGCGGCTTGTAATGAGTCAGTTTGACCCATTACATGCCGCGCTGCTTTGGGCCCCTTGACAGTGGCGGGCCCCAGTGCAAGGCACTGCTTGCACTGGCGGTAGTTCCGCCACTGGTTCTGCTCCGTACACAGGGGCTAATTCAGTTTGGATCGCAAATCGCGATCCAACCGGAATCTTTGCGGTTGTCCCGTAGGCGCATGCGCCCGCATTTACTGCAGGTGACCAGCAGTAATTACGAATTAATGACAGGCAGAGGCGTTCGGGGGGTGGCAACTCTCCATTTCTAAGGCGGAGATGGAGCGTTGCGGGGGCGGCAGCAAACGTAGGGCATATCAGTGGCGTTATCGGGGCGGCTGTGTGATGTCACACGCAGCCACTCCAATCAAAAAAATGGTGGCGGGCCTCCAGCCATAGCAGCCAGGCTGCGCCGGCAGAAGGCTTACATAATTTCTGCGATCACTCAGCGTGATTGCAGGGGATAGACAGCAGACAGCATGGTGGCAGCATCCTTGCCCTGCTAAGGGCGGTCCCCAGCATGGGAGTCAAAGGATTGCAAATTCTACTAAAAAGCAAAATTTGCAATCTTTACTGAATAGGGTCCACAGTCCGAGTCACACACAATATCCAACTGTCATATAGGAAATTAATTAGCACAGTCTACTTGTGCGTCCTAGCCACATTGCTAAGATGCATTTTGTTGCATGGGACCTGGTGGCTTACTCCCGCCTGGCATCCTGTGCTTCATGGTATATTGAGGCTAGATGTATGAGGACACATCTGTAGTAAATCTCCAATTTGCATTGAGTTATATAAGAAAGTAATGGTTTGTTTTGAACGAAAGTCACATTTTTGCCAATGCTTGGTTGATTTTTTCGCATTTAGTAAAACTCCGATTTGCAAACTTGTATAAAAATTGGTGGAAATACATAAAATCAGTCAAAATAGACCACTTCTAAATATTCCCCACCATGCCTCTACATTTATTCCATTTCAGAAGTAAACCCATTATAAAACATTGAGATTAATAGACGATCCCATTTAAACATAATAACAAAATGGAATGCCTGGGCGTAGGTAGGATAGTGTACATTTTATACTGCTCTCTGCAATTTTTGCTAGCATATTTTTCTTTAAGTAATGCAAAACTTTGTATCAGCTGCTGTTCACATGTACATGTGCCAGAAGCCAAGCATGCCCACCAGAGAAAATATGGCCTACTGATGGAGCAGATACATATGGATATGCCCTCTCTAGATTTTTTTTATGGCTCCTGACAGTTTGGTGTTAGTTACACACCGGGCTGTAAGAATCTGTTTCTACTAGAGATGTGAGGCGGGCACTTTTCGTGTTTTGTGTTTTGGTTCTGGTTCCACGCTCGTGTTTTTGATCTGGATTGGTTTTGCCAAAACCACCCTTTCGTGTTTTGGTTTTTGATCTGGATAATTTTTGAAAAACACATAAAAACAGCTAAAATAATTGAATGTGGGTGTAATTTTGATCCTACGGTATTATTAACCTCAATAACATTAATTTCCACTCATTTCCAGTCTATTCTGAACACCTCACACCTCACAATATTGTTTTTAGGCCAAAAGGTTGCACCGAGGTGGCCGTATGACTAAGCTAAGCGACACAAGTGTGTGGCACAAACACCTGGCCCATCTAGGAGTGGCACTGCAGTGTCAGACAGGATGGAAGATTTTAAAAAAAGGCCCCAAACAGCACATGATGCAAAGAAGAAAAAGAGGTGCAATGAGGTAGCTGGATGGCCAAGCTAAGAGACAAAAGTGTGCGGCACAAACACCTGGCCAATCTAGGAGTGGCACTGCAGTGTCAGACAAGATGGCACTGTTCAAAAACTAGTCCCCAAACAGCACATCATGCAAAAAGTAAAAGAGGTGCAATGAGGTAGCTGTATGGCTAAGCTAAGCGACACAAGTGTGCGGCACAAACACCTGGCCCATGTAGGAGTGGCACTGCAGTGGCAGACAGGATGGCACTTTAAAAAAATAGTCCCCAAACAGCACAGCATGCAAAGAAGTAAAAGAGGTGCAATGAGGCAGCTGTATGACTAAGCTAAGGAACACAAGTGTGTGGCACAAACACCTGGCCTATCTAGGAGTGGCACTGCAGTGGCAGACAGGATGGCACTTAAAAAAAAATAGTCCCCAAACAGCACATCATGCAAAGAAGTAAAAGAAGTGCAATGAGGTAGCTGTATGGCTAAGCTAAGCGACACAAGTGTGCAGCACAAACACCTGGCCCATCTAGGATTGGCACTGCAGTCCCAATGCACTAATGGCGGCTACCGGATGCACGTCTAACACCAACATAGCTGTCAAGGCCTAAGTTATCTGCTTTGCAACAGTATGACTGCTGCAGTGACGTGCGGTGAGGTAAATGGCTGGGGAGGCACTAAGATATATAGTAACCCCATCAGCACCTCCGGTGCATCACTGACACCTACATAATCATGCCAGCCAGTGGCGGAACTAGCAAGCGGTGGGCACAGGTGTGACAAAATGTCACCCCTGGAGAGGATCTGGTGAGGGGGACCTGTTAAGGGCCAGAGAAATGGATACCTAGCAACAGTGCAGTAACTAGACATTTTAGCACTGTGTGCAAGAAATGGCATCGGAGCCCCCCCACCTCCATGTAAAACAGGGGCAGTGCGCGGCGTAGGCGCACGCAAAAAATATAGAGTGTGGCTTTGTGGGGAAGGGGTGTGGCCACAAAATAATACCAATTCATATAATGGTGCACAGTAGTCTCCATTATTCAAATTACGCCACACAGTAGCACCACTACACCAGGTAGAGCCCCTTTTACACCTTACGGCGGACAGATTCCCCTTTTTACACCTTACGGCAGACAGCGTCCCCTTTTTACACATTACGGCAGAAAGCGTCCCCATTTACACATTTCGGCAGCGAGTTCCCCTTTTTACACATTACAGCAGACAGCGTCCCCTTTTTACACAGTATGGCAGACAGCGTCCCCCTTTTTACACATTACGGCAGACAGCGTCCCCTTTTTACAAAGTATGGCAGACAGCGTCCCCTTTTTACACATTACGGCAGACAGCGTCCCCTTTTCACACATACTGGCAGACTGCATCCCCTTTTTACACATAACGGCAGACAGCGCCCCCTTTTTACACATTACGGCAGACAGCGTCCCCCTTTTTACTAGTGATGAGCGGGTTCGGTTTCTCGGAAACCGAACCCCCCCGAACTTCACCCATTTTACACGGGTCCGAGCCATACTCGGATTCTCCCGTATGGCTCGGTTAACCCGAGCGCGCCCGAACGTCATCATCCCGCAGTCGGATTCTCGCGAGATTCAGATTCTATATAAGCAGCCGCGCGTCGCCGCCATTTTCACTCGTGCATTGGAAATGTTAGGGAGAGGACGTGGCTGGCGTCCTCTCCGTTATTGTTGAACTTGATTGTGCTTTATTGCTTAATTGTGGGGAGGACTGGGGAGCAGCTGTATAATATAGGAGGAGTACAGTGCAGAGTTTTGCTGATCAGTGACCACCAGTTTTATCCGTTCTTTGCCTGAAAAAAACGCTCCTTATCTGTGCTCAGTGTGCTGCATATATCTGTGCTCACACTGCTTAATTGTGGGGACTGGGGAGCAGCTGTATTATATAGCAGGAGTACAGTGCAGAGTTTTGCTGACAGTGACCACCAGTATACGTTGTCTGCCTGAAAAACACTCCATATCTGTGCTCAGTGTGCTGCTTTATTGTGGGGACTGGGGACCACCAGTATAATATTATATAGGAGGAGTACAGTGCAGAGTTTTGCTGACCAGTGACCACCAGTATATAATATATAGCATTACGGTACAGTAGGCCACTGCTGTACCTACCTCTGTGTCATCATTAAGTATACTATCCATCTACATTCTATACCTGTGGTGCATTTTAGTTTTGCAGTTTGCTGACACAGTGACCACCAGTATACTATATATAGCAGTACGGTACGGAAGGCCACTGCTGTACCTACCTCTGTGTCGTCATTAAGTATACTATCCATCTACATTCCATACCTGTGGTGCATTTTAGTTTTGCAGTTTGCTGACACAGTGAACACCAGTATATATAGCAGTACGGTACGGAAGGCCACTGCTGTACCTACCTCTGTGTCGTCATTAAGTATACTATCCATCTACATTCTATACCTGTGGTGCATTTTAGTTTTGCAGTTTGCTGACACAGTGACCACCAGTATACTATATATAGCAGTACGGTACGGAAGGCCACTGCTGTACCTACCTCTGTGTCGTCATTAAGTATACTATCCATCTACATTCTATACCTGTGGTGCATTTTAGTTTTGCAGTTTGCTGACACAGTGACCACCAGTATATATAGCAGTACGGTACGGAAGGCCACTGCTGTACCTACCTCTGTGTCGTCATTAAGTATACTATCCATCTACATTCTATACCTGTGGTGCATTTTAGTTTTGCAGTTTGCTGACACAGTGACCACCAGTATACTATATATAGCAGTACGGTACAGAAGGCCACTGCTGTACCTACCTCTGTGTCGTCATTAAGTATACTATCCATCTACATTCTATACCTGTGGTGCATTTTAGTTTTGCAGTTTGCTGACACAGGGACCACCAGTATACTATATATAGCAGTACGGTACGGAAGGCCACTGCTGTACCTACCTCTGTGTCGTCATTAAGTATACTATCCATCTACATTCTATACCTATGGTGCATTTTAGTTTTGCAGTTTGCTGACACAGTGACCACCAGTATACTATATATAGCAGTACGGTACGGAAGGCCACTGCTGTACCTACCTCTGTGTCGTCATTAAGTATACTATCCATCTACATTCCATACCTGTGGTGCATTTTAGTTTTGCAGTTTGCTGACACAGTGACCACCAGTATACTATGTATAGCAGTACGGTACGGAAGGCCACTGCTGTACCTACCTCTGTGTCATCATTAAGTATACTATCCATCTACATTCTATACCTGTGGTGCATTTTAGTTTTGCAGTTTGCTGACACAGTGACCACCAGTATATATAGCAGTACGGTACTTAAGGCCACTGCTGTACCTACCTCTGTGTCGTCATTAAGTATACTATCCATCTACATTCTATACCTGTGGTGCATTATAGTTTTGCAGTTTGCTGACACAGTGACCACCAGTATACTATATATAGCAGTACGGTACGGAAGGCCACTGCTGTACCTACCTCTGTGTCGTCATTAAGTATACTATCCATCTACATTCTATACCTGTGGTGCATTTTAGTTTTGCAGTTTGCTGACACAGTGACAACCAGTATACTATATATAGCAGTACGGTACGGAAGGCCACTGCTGTACCTACCTCTGTGTCATCATTAAGTATACTATCCATCTACATTCTATACCTGTGGTGCATTTTAGTTTTGCAGTTTGCTGACACAGTGACCACCAGTATATATAGCAGTACGGTACGGAAGGCCACTGCTGTACCTACCTCTGTGTCGTCATTAAGTATACTATCCAT
This sequence comes from Pseudophryne corroboree, assembly GCF_028390025.1. NCBI lineage: Eukaryota > Metazoa > Chordata > Amphibia > Anura > Myobatrachidae > Pseudophryne > Pseudophryne corroboree. The sequence goes on along the minus strand of NC_086447.1, from coordinate 576,742,533 downwards.
CTACATTCTATAACTGTGGTGCATTTTAGTTTTGCAGTTTGCTGACACAGTGACCACCAGTATACTATGTATAGCAGTACGGTACGGAAGGCCACTGCTGTACCTACCTCTGTGTCGTCATTAAGTATACTATCCATCTACATTCTATACCTGTGGTGCATTTTAGTTTTGCAGTTTGCTGACACAGTGGCCACCAGTATACTATATATAGCAGTACGGTACGGAAGGCCACTGCTGTACCTACCTCTGTGTCGTCATTAAGTATACTATCCATCTACATTCTATACCTGTGGTGCGACCTTGGTGCGCCTCTTTTTTTCTTTGCATCATGTGCTGTTTGGGGACAATTTTTTTGAAGTGCCATCCTGTCTGACACTGCAGTGCCACTCCTAGATGGGCCAGGTGTTTGTGTCGGCCACTTGTGTCGCTTAGCTTAGTCACACAGCGACCTTGGTGCGCCACTTTTTTTCTTTGAATCATGTGCTGTTTGGGGACAATTTTTTTGAAGTGCCATCCTGTCTGACACTGCAGTGCCACTCCTAGATGGGCCAGGTGTTTGTGTCGGCCACTTGTGTCGCTTAGCTTAGCCATCCAGCGACCTCGGTGCAAATTTTAGGACTAAAAATAATATTGTGAGGTGTGAGGTGTTCAGAATAGACTGGAAATGAGTGGAAATTATGGTTATTGAGGTTAATAATACTATGGGATCAAAATGACCCCCAAATTCTATGATTTAAGCTGTTTTTTAGGTGTTTTTTTTTAAAAAACACCCGAATCCAAAACACACTCGAATCCGACAAAAAATTTTTCGGTGAGGTTTTGCCAAAACGCGTCCGAATCCAAAACACGGCCGCGGAACCGAATCCAAAACCAAAACACAAAACCCGAAAAATGTTCGGTGCACATCACTACTTTTTACACATAATGGCAGACAGAATATATAGATTGAATGTTCCTGGGTGACTGACCAGCAAGAAGTCCAGCCCGGGCCAGTTGAGGTGGAAGGGAATGTCATCACTGAGAGCAGGCATGGCTCTCCTGCCGTAGCACACCCCGTACAGGACAGCGAGAACCGGGAGGGAAGCGCGCACAGCCGCCAGCTCTCCCCTGTGCATCCTCTACTCCCGGTGAAGAAGAAGCAACCCAACCGCCGTGTCCCGCTGGCTCCGGGGCTGCCGCTGCTGTAGTGACAGCTCTACAGTAGCTGGTCCCGGGAGCCATCTCCGCTTCACCACGCCGCGTGATAGGACGAGCGGATCCAGCAATGGATCCGCTGTCCAATCACATCTGCCTCGCTGACAGGGGCGGGTTACCCCTGTCAACAAGACACTTGCAGAAGTGCTGCTTTCTCCTCTGGTTTTAATGGGCTTTTTCAGCCCAGCGCTTTGCCCCCCCTTCCCCCCCCCCCCGCTTTAACCTATCCCTATTATAAACGGGAGGCACTGCTATCAGTGCCTCCCAAACTACTTTTAATCACAGAAATGGATAGGTTAATATAAAGAAATTACTTATGACACAGAATATTTGTCATAAGTATTTTCTTTATATTATTTTAATCATTAAAGACAGGGGAGGCACTGCCTCCCCTGCCTCCCCTGACTACACCTCCCTGGACTGCTGTCATATTACATCTTCCTTGCAAAGGACTGATGGACAGTCATTTGCTTAGTTGAAGTAGTACAAGTGGTCTTCCAACTTCCCCTCTGGGATGACGATCGACTCCCAGCAGCAACAGCAGCAGCGGCAGCAGCCATATAGGCGGAAGTGGTTCTTGATCTTTCCCTATTTTATCCTCCAAATCTTTGTTCCATTATTTTTCTGTAGTTATGTAACAAAATGCAGCAAAGGAGAGCATACCTCTACGCCACACAGGGCAAACCTGTAAAAATTATTTGAATTAAATATTAATAACCCCTTTATTTGGAGTAAAAAATATACAGCAACGGACAGCACCACTGAACTTATATGGCAGCACCACTGGACTGAATTTATACAGCAGTACCACTGGACTGGACTTATACACCAGTACCACTGGATTTACGCGGCAGGATCACTAGACATATACGGCAGTATCACTGGAATTATATGGCTGTACCACTGGACTTATACGGCAGTATCACTGGAATTATATGGCAGTACCATTGGACATATACGGCAGTATCACTTGATTTATACGGCAGTACCGCTGGACATATACGCCAGTATCACTGGACATATACGGCAGTAGCACTGGACATATACGGCAGTACCACTGGACATATACTGCAGCACAGGTACACCACCACTGGACTTATGCAAGCACCACTGCAATGGACTGGGCTTATACAGCAGCACTGGACATATGGCAGCAGAGGACACCACCACTGTGACTGGACTAATGCAGCACAATACACCACCACTGAACTGATGCAGCACAACACAGCACCACTGGACTGGACTTATACAGCAGCACTGGACATATGGCAGCAGAGGACACCACCACTGTGACTGGACAGATGCAGCACAATACATCATCACTGGACTGATGCAGCACAACACAGCACCACTGCAATGGACTGGACTTTTACATCAGCACTGGACATATGACAGCAGAGGACACCACCACTGTGACTGGACTGATGCAGCACGACACTACCACTGTACTGCTGCAGGACACTGAAGGACACTGAGGACGGAGACACGTCCTCTCGCTACACTCTCCAATGACGGAGTGAAAATGGCGGCGACGCGCGGCTCCTTATATGGAATTCAAACCTTCTGGTCTCCGAATCAGGCGGGAAAACCTGAGCCTGACTCGGATCCGGGCTCGGGTAGTGAAGTTCAGGGGGGTTCGGTTTTCAGGGAACCGAACCCGCTCATCTCTAGTTTCTACTAATTGTTTTTAAGATTAATTATATGTCTCACTTTCAACACATGTACAGTAAGTATAATATATCAGAAATAAGAACAGATTATCCTAGGAATACTGTGTCTGATACCAGCACTTTATTAAACTAATTTTCCTGTTTAAAGCGTAGATTCAACAGTGAAGAAAATAACAGTTTTGTGAATAGATGGATCCCAATTTGGGCTGACAGGTGAAGATCCACGGATGTTTGAATTTGAAGAGAAATTTGTGGTAAAAAACAAAGCAAAGGAGAAGTACAGTAAGCATGAAATACTGAACTGCAATTGCAATTCACAATGTTGGTTTCAGAATAAAGTTCCCAGGCTGCAAGAATGCTAAAGAAACTTGGCAGCATTCTCATATTCTTCCTGACAGATCAAAACATGGCCCTGACCAGACATCGGAGGGAAAGACAATAAAGAAGAGGGAGGAGGGAAGTAAAGAGAAGTGTAGATGCAAGGAAGGAAGGAGGATCCCACATCCTGGCAGGAAATTCTTAAGCTGGGAAAGACGCACAAGTCTTACATGACAACGTGTGATTGACTCTCAAGGGAGATTCCTCCTGCTGTACTTTGCTGGTTTATAGGAGTGACAGTGACTGCTTGGGACAGACTAGTTGTGCAGCTAGTGGACCTGCAGGAACTTTCCCATCGTACCCAGTCAAATCCCCCTCTTCTAGTTGTGTACTTAAGTGTGTAACCTTATGCATAGCTACGCAAGGCCTGACCACAACTCTTACATGTAGACTATTATTATTATGTCTACACAAATGTGCAGATGTCCACTGACCTTAGGCTGGAAAATAAATTGAACTCAAAACTAAAATAAAAGTTTCATATTGTTTAAAATGACTTTTAAAATAAAAAGGGGTTTCCATAAATTGCTTACAGCATGTCTTACATTATGAACATCACCAACATTGTATCAGTTGAGTATGGGCCTAATTCAGACTGGATCTCTGCAGCCGCAGCGATCGCAGTCTGAATCCCTATGTGGAGGCGCACTGCGTGTGTGCACCCCGGGAGCCGGATGAGATGCTAAAAGCATCTCAGGGCTGCGATCGCCTCTGTCTGTTTGACAGGCAGAGGCGGGAGGGGGCATGTCTATGGCGTTGGAACGCCGTTGGCGGGGTTCAGTCCGGACAACGGAGGCGTGTCCAGACCGCTGACATCACAAGCAGCCGCTGCGACCCGGGACGCGGCGAGTAGCGGCCTGGCAGCACGCAGGAGCTGCGCTGGCAGGGAGCTACTTGCCGGGTGCAAAAGCATTGCCGCCGAGCAATGCTTTTGCACCCTTGCGGGGGTAGACGGAACCACACATGCGGGGCGGACTAGCCCTGTGCTGGGCTCCCCCTGCATGTCTGAGTAAATGATCATAGATGTGCTATATTTAGCACATCTACGATCAGATCTGAATTACCCCCTATGTGCATAGACCATGCAAAAAAGTTTGCACAATATGTACTGTTTGTATGTCATTTTATTGTAGTGTTAAAAGAATGTTAATAACAATACTATGTGATGTAACCGCAAATCTATATATATCGTTGTAAAGAAATTAAAAAGTAATAATTACCCATTTAGTGGCTGGTATAATGTGAATGATGGAAGTTGCATCACTGCCATTCACTTGTTTTTTTAAGAAGTTCCTCTGCAGCCATTATTCAGCATGACTGCAGCTAATAAAGACACACTTCGCAGCTGTCCAGATGGGGTCATTTAAAGTTGATCGCTAGCTGCCGTTGTTCGCTGCTTAGCAATCAGTGAAAAAAACAGCTAATCTGCGCATGCGTATGCACCGCAATGCACACGCGTGTCGTACGGGTACGAAGTCCATTGTGGTTTTGCACTGGTTCTAGTGACGATTCCAATCGCACAGCTGAACACAAGGAGATTGACAGGAAGAGGGAATGACCCCCCGAGTCCTTTGGTGATTTGCTCACAGACCACTTTACATAAGGTCTAATTCAGACCGGATCACAGCAGCAAATTTGTTAGCTAATGGGCAAAACCATATGCACTGCGTGGGGGGGGGGGGGGGGGAGATGTAACATGTGCAGAAAGATTTAGATTTGTGTGGGTTATATTTTTACAGTGCAATTTAGATTTCAGTTTGAACACACCCCACCCAAATCTAATTCTCTCTGCACATGTTAAATCTGACCCCCCTGCAGCGCACATGGGCCCTCATTCCGAGTTGTTCACTCGCAAGCTGCTTTTAGCAGCATTGCACACGCTAAGCCGCCGCCTACTGGGAGTGAATCTTAGCTTAGCAGAATTGCGAACGAAAGATTCGCAATATTGCGAAAAGATTTCTCTGTGCAGTTTCTGAGTAGCTCGAGACTTCCAGTGCGATCAGTTCAGTGCTTGTCGTTCCTGGTTTGACGTCACAAACACACCCAGCTTTCGCCCAGACACTCCCCCGTTTCTTCAGCCACTCCTGCGTTTTTTCCAGAAACGGCAGCGTTTTTTCACACACTCCCATAAAACGGGCAGTTTCCGCCCAGAAACACCCACTTCCTGTCAATCACACTCCGATCACCAGAACGAAGAAAAAACCTTGTAATGCCGTGAGTAAAATACCAAACTTCTTAGCAAATTTACTTGGCGCAGTCGCAGTGCGAACATTGCGCATGCGCAATTAGCGGAAAATCGCTGTGATGCGAAGAAAATTACCGAGCGAACAACTCGGAATGAGGGCCATGGTTTTGCCCATTAGCTAACAAATTTGGTGCTGCAATCAGGTCTGAGTTAGGCCCAAAGTCAGGGCCAGATTAATAATGGGGCGGATGGAGCCACAGCTCTAGGCCTCCACATAAAATAGGCCCAGCATGATGATCGCTAGCCACCAGCTGGCCACATGGTCGGCCAGAAATCATAACTACAGGTTGAGTATCCCATATCCAAATATTCCGAAATACGGAATATTCCGAAATACGGACTTTTTTGAGTGAGACTGAGATAGTGAAACCTTTGTTTTCTGATGGCTCAATGTACACAAACTTTGTTTAATACACAAAGTTATTAAAAATATTGTATTAAATGACCTTCAGGCTGTGTGTATAAGGTGTAAATGAAACATAAATAAATTGTGTGAATGTACACACACTTTGTGTAATGCACAAAGTTACAAAAAATATTGGCTAAAATTACCTTCCGGCTGTGTGTATAAGGTGTATATGTAACATAAATGCATTCTGTGCTTAGATTTAGGTCCCATCACCATGATATCTCATTATGGTATGCAATTATTCCAAAATACGGAAAAATCCGATATCCAAAATACCTCTGGTCCCAAGCATTTTGGATAAGGGATACTCAACCTGTATTAAGATGACATTTCTATTTTTCTCACAAAATTATGCAATTTTGACTTATTTTTAAATATTTAGGAAGACATTGGGGCTGATAATGTAGGGGTGTACATGCCCACATGGCTCTCGCCATACCCACACAGCACTGATCACATCTCCCCCGTTTCTCACAATAGGCCCTTGAATATTTTCAGTTCCAGGCCCATGTGGCCCTTAATCCGGCCCTGACATAGTAAGGGTTATCATCTACAGATTTATGCCCCTCCTTATACTACTTTCAGATTTTCAGGATTTCAGCACCTTTACAGCCTAGTTTACAGATGTGATGTAAGGAAGTTACATCACATCTGTAAACTAGGCTGTAAATGTGCATTCTCAATTAAAGTTAGATCCGAGCATATTGACGCATCAGCATGATATGTAGAGATGGATGTAAGCATAAATATGCCTGTTTCCATAGAAATAAAATTTAATTGTTTCTCCCTGTCGACGCCATTAGATGGCGCCCAAAGGAGCAATTCAATTGTTGCTCTGTTTGGACACACTGGCCAAAATTTACTAAAAAATCGAGTTTGTCCGATTTGTGTTTTTTTTTTTAAGTCCCAACACGGGAATTCACTAAGCACAAATCTCGGCAGTGTTTGGACTATTCATAATGGTTTGAATGACAAAGTTCAGAAATACGAATGAATAGACCATCGGTCAAACGTGGCTGTTATTTCCTACAACACGGGTATTCACTATTCATTCGTATTTGGGTGTTAGTCTCTGAGTGCTCAAGTGCGGGTGTATTTTTTTGCGAATCGCAAAAAAATAGACCTGCTTTTTCCAGTCGAGTTTGGATAACCATGCACGGATCAGTGAGATCTGTGCATGGTTATCTATGGGAAAGGGTCTGTTTAATGTAAAAACTGGGAAAAAAAATTTGCGTGGGGTCCCCCCTCCTAAGCATAACCAGCCTCGGGCTCTTTTGATTTTTAACACTTTCATTTTTTTTTAAAAGGTGCACAATGAAGCCCTGCACGGATCTCACAGATCCGGCCGGAATTCGTTGTGTTTTGTCAGGCAGTGTTTTACTCATCACTCCCGTAAAACACTGCCTGACATTACGAATCACATCGACATCGGAAAAAACGAATGTGGAATACTCGGCAGCTTAGTAACTGACCGTATCAGGATTCAAAAAGTTGCAGTAAAATGCACCCGATACCATTCGAGTTCAAACACCCTTAAAAACGGCTAAAACACGAATATTAGTAAATTTTGGCCACTGAGCCTTGTTCAGACACATTTCAGCTGTCACGCTATGTGTGAAAAGTGACCTGAACTGCACCTTTCACATTTTACACAGCTAATCCCAGCTAGTGTCGGCATGATTAGCATGATAAAAAAAACTGAATTGCACCTTGCACTCTCCCGTCACTTTAGAAGGTAGATAATGCGCACAAAACAATTGAATCGCCCCCCTATCTATCTCTGTGTTGAACACAATGTCTTTGGTGCTCTTACTACTTACCTCTGTTGGTTTCGGATTGGTTCTTGGCTCAAGCAGAGGGCTTGTTTATAGGCCTCTTCCTGACTAGTATTACGTTGATTGTGAGTATGGCTCCAGGTAACTTCTTGAACAAAGTGGGTCATTATCCCTTTTCCCAGTCCATAGCCCCAAAAAACTTTGGTTGACAACCCTAATAATCCCTCAATCTCCACATGGGCATTGTCCAAGTGGGCTTGAACTGCTGGGATCTCATGATGTTGCCATCTACAGTAATGATAGTCAAGCTCTGCTGCTTCATGAATTGAGAAAAGGGCACTAGACCTGGCTCTACTAGCATTAGGGGTGATCAAACCTCATATTCCTGGGTGTTTGACGGTCTGTTCTCAAAAACCACATTTACTATAAACACTCCTTCCTCTACCTCTGGGTTGCATCATATGGTTGTAATTTTTCCTTCTCACAACCCCAAATAGTATCCTCCTTGCTATAAGCATTGGTGATTTGAGCCTGTTGAGGTCACATAAATGGACCATGTAACCATGAACAGTCCCTTGGCAAATGCCTAGGTAAATCACATCAGTAGCATTTTTTGCTGAAAAGTTTGCCCAGGATGCAATGCTGGGTGGTATGTGGATTGGAACTGCACAACAGGGGGCTCCACTAAAGTGTGCACAAGTGATGCTAAAACTTCCTATCCTCTCCATGGCACTTGGAGCTTAGGTATTCTCTACAAGAGTATATGCGCAACAATCTGGCCAGCCATGTATGATGCAGCTTCTGGCATCTTTGGTTACTGATCTGTAACCTTTTCTCTGATCTCTGGAGGCATATTATTCAATAACTCCCCACCACATAAATGTTCATAATTTGCTCCGCTTTATGTCCTTCCACCTGAGACAGGCTTTTCCAAGGTGCTTCTTATAAACTGTGCATGACCAAACTTTTTTTCATGATCCATAACTTGTGCTGATATGTCTGTGAGTGATGTGGAACCTGGCCAGCATGGCTCATATTGACAGGAGTGAACATGTGATATGCCTCCAATGATCCATAAAACTTGGGCCCAGATATTGCAACTGTTAATTTTCTGCTACGTTGTGTACTGCCATCAAGTTTTCAAATATTTGGAAAAGCATATTAATATCAGTCTTACGAAACTGGGGTCCTCCTTTTTCGTTCACAGCTTGTGTTCCTATATCCAAGTATGTCCAACTTCTGTGGTCGCACCACTGTTTGAACTACTCCCATGTCTACTTCAATCATAGCCCAAACCAATTGCTCTGGCTACTTGTAGATGTATTAGGACTTGTTTTAAGGATTGCATAATGACCCACCCCTTCATCTTTATCCGTGTTTTCGTTTTTGTAAACTTCTGGGTTACCCCAGAAAACCATTCAGCTAATAAGGGTTCCAAGACCATCTCCCTTCATGCAGGATGCATTTCAGTTTGCATAAACACTGCAGATAGGCATTTTAATGCCTCATGTTCAGTCTTCAGGCATCTTTGTGCTGTTATATAACTTGTGATAACAACCTTACCTAGAGGTCTGGTGCTGGTTGAGTTGTGCCTGTTGTCTTGCAGAGCCTGGCCCTATCACGATATGCTCCCCTATACTTTACCCAACGTCAGCAGGTTCAATCTCACAACTGATCATGACTATTGTGAAGTACCTGGCTGGGGCTTACTAGATAACCTAAGTTTCTGTTGGGTTCAGGAACAGACAGAGAAGACTATATGCAGTTAGTTATAACTGTATCTTTATTATATATTTAGGTAACAGTAAACTACAATACAACAATAGTGCACTAAATGATAACTTCAACAAGCGCCAGACTAATCTCCAAAAACCAATAGAACAGATCTTACCCATACAGTGGCCCAAATTGATCAAGCCTTGGATAGTGATAAATTGCATGGTAATAAAGTACCAACCAACCAACTAACTCCTAATTGCCATGTTATAGGCTGTGTTTGAAAACAGCCTAAATAGACCAATCTGTAAAGTAAAAAGTGAAGATGATTACTGTAGTTGCACTACAATATTATTCTCTACACCTTATAGCAGGCAGCCTCTACATCCCCTTAGCCTTCCCTACCTCTTTATTTTCACACTCAGTTACTTTGCAGTACAGACCATGTTGACATGATTAGAATCTTGTCAATACCTTCCTGGTGGTTTAGTGGTGACTTACCTGTTACAACAGGTCTGGCAGCTCCAGTGGTGTATTCCAGGTCCGGTGGTCAGCTGATGGGAACTTCCAGTTGGTCCAGCTGCCTTTCGGTGGTGGCTCTAACCTTAACCTCTACCCCTAGTGCCCAACATTAACCTCCCCTTTCTTAGTTTAAAACTAACCTGCACTCTCGTAACACTAATCCCCCCCGCAGTGCCTAACACTAACTTCCCCTCTCATAGTCTAACACTAATTTTCCTTCTCGTAGCCTAACACTAACTTCCCCCTAGTACATAACACTGACCTCCCCTCTTGTAGCCTAACACTAACCCGCCCGGTAGTGCCTAACACTATCCTCCCCTCTCGTAGTCTAACACTAAACCTCCCTGTAGTGCCTAACACTAACCTCCCCTCTTGTAGTCTAATACTTACCCACCCTGTAGTGCCTAACACTAATCTCCCCTTTCGTAGTCTAACACTAAGCCTTCCTGTAGTGTCTAACACTAACCTCCTCTCTCGTAGCCTAACAATAACCCACCCCATAGTGCCTAACACTAACCTTCCCTCTCATAGTCTAACACTAACCCACTACATAGTGTCTAACCATAACCTCCCCCCTCGTAACCTAACACTAACCCTCCCTATAGTGCCAAACACTAACCTCCCCTCTCGTAGTCTAACACTAACCTGCCACGTAGTGCCTAACACTAACCTCCCCTCTTGTAGTCTAACACTAACCCTCCCCGTAGTGCCTAACACTAACCTCCTCTACAAAATTTTACAGGGCCACCTTTAGTTCCCAATCCGCTCCTGGTCTGCAGCAAAAGACGCAAGAAAGGCAGCAATTGTGTACAACCAGGCCTTATGAGGACGGGTTCCCGTCCCCCTCAACTGACCCGCCTCCTCATCAGACCAAACCCCCATTAGGGCTGCTTCCATAAATTTCCAAGGCTGGTTTTCCATTCCACTCCTCCCCTGTATTAAGGTGGTCATTCCGAGTTGATCGCAGCCAGCAACTTTTTGCTGCTGCTGCAATCAACTATTCCACGCCTATGGGGGAGTGTATTTTAGCTTAGCAAGGCTGCGATCGCTTGTGCAGCCCTGCTAAGCTAAAAAAATATCAAGCAGAAGTAGACCAGCCCTATACCTACTTATGCTGTGCGACGTTCTCTGCGATGCTGGGGCCAGCTTTGACGTCAGACATCCGCCCTCCGTTCTGCTGGACACGCCTGCGTTTTCTTCACCACTCCCTGAAAACGGTCTCCAACGCTCCGGATCCGCCCAGGTACGCCTTATTTCTGTCAATCATCCTTCGTTAGACGCTACGTAACCCGGTGACCCCTGTCACCGGGCAACGTTGCGCATGCGCATTGCGGCCACCGGGCATGCGCATTCCAGACCCGCTGAGTGCTAACAGGTCGGAATGACCCCCTAAGGCATATCTGGTGCTAGGTATAAACAAATGAGCTATATTTAGTACCAAGTATAATATACAGAATCCTATCTAGTCCATGTCTAATGTGCTAATAGTGCCCCATCTAATATGCAGAGCCTTATCTATTGTGCAGTGTTAGAGCTTTCCTTTTTCAATGAACAAGATTTGTAGTGCAGTTCAGCTGCATTCAAAAACAATGAAAGCAGATTAGGCACAGATGCAGGAACGTCTAGTAACGTGAAGTAGTGGACCTTCAGATTACCTAACTACATAGGCAGAAGGACTGAATGTAGAAGACAGACATACATTGTAGATTTGTTTGTTTCGGTCATTCTTCAGAAGATGCTAATATTGCTTGAGAAAAGCACTTGATGATATTCAGAGAGTGTTGTACTGTAAAGCAGCCTATCTGTCCTATGCAGGGCACAAGACTTGCATCTAGTGATGATGATGGGCTCCAGGCAGGTATAATCAATGATGGGAGTCAGGGCTGATAAAATAAATGATGGTTACAGCGCTGGTATTTTCAGTAATGGTACAAAGTTGGTATAGTCAATATTGGCCAACGGTTGGTATAATCTGTAGCAATGCACTATGGTTATCGTGCTTAGAGCCACTGTCAAGTGTGAATGGTAAAAATAGCACTACTGAGCAGCAGTGTGCCATTTACTTACTTCTCCCTATCAGGGCCGGATTAAGGGTTGTGGGGGCCCCAGGACAACAAAGTTGTGGAGGGCCCCACCCAAAAAATGTATGAGACATACAGACACAGACAGACAGAGACACAGATACACACACACACACACACACACACACACACACACACACACACACACACACACACACACACACACACAGACACACACACACGGACACACACGGACACACACACACACACACACACCCACACACACCCACACACACACACACACACACACACGGACACACACACGGACACACACACACTTAACCAGGGTTCTCACCCACAGCAGTGTCACCAGCGGCTCCTCACCGGCACTATCAAGGCACTCTCCAGGTCTTCTAGTGGAGCTCTCCCGGCAGCGGCAGCCCTCATTATGGGGGTCCTTCTGCGAGGCTCATTCCTCACTGCCTGCGCTGCTCCCGAGTACCAATCACTGCCGGGTCCTCACTGTGGGGCTAGGGGAGGGCCTCCTTCACTGACAGTGCCGCCCGCGCCGCTGCTTCTGAGTCCCAGCCACTGCTCCCATGTACTACACTGCTTCTGAATACATACGCTTTAAGGGGGTAATTCCAAGTTGATCGCAGCAGGAAATTTTTTAGCAGTTGGGCAAAACCATGTGCACTGCAGTGGGGGGGGGGGGGGGGGCAGATATAACATTTGCAGAGAGAGTTAGATTTGGTGGGTTATTTTGTTTCTGTGCAGGGTAAATACTGGCTGCTTTATTTTTACACTGCAATTTAGATTGCAGATTGAACTCACCACACCCAAATCTATCTCTCTCTGCACATGTTATATCTGCCTCCCCTGCAGTGCACATGGTTTTGTCCAACTGCTAACAAAGTTCCTGCTGCGATCAACTCAGAATTACCCCCTATGGCCCTCATTCCGAGTTGTTCGCTCGCAAGCTGCTTTTAGCAGCATTGCACACGCTAAGCCGCCGCCTACTGGGAGTGAATCTTAGCTTAGCAAAATTGCGAACGAAAGATTCGCAATATTGCGAAAAGACTTCTCTGTGCAGTTTCTGAGTAGCTTGAGACTTACTCTTCCAGTGCGATCAGTTCAGTGCTTGTCGTTCCTGGTTTGACGTCACAAACACACCCAGCGTTCGCCCAGACACTCCTCCGTTTCTCCAGCCACTCCCGCGTTTTTCCCAGAAACGGCAGAGTTTTTTCACACACTCCCATAAAACGGCCAGTTTCCGCCCAGAAACACCCACTTCCTGTCAATCACATTACGATCACCAGAACGAAGAAAAAACCTCGTAATGCCGTGAGTAAAATACCTAACTGCATAGCAAATTTACTTGGCGCAGTCGCAGTGCGAACATTGCGCATGCGCAATTAGCGGAAAATCGCTGCGATGCGAAGAAAATTACCGAGCGAACAACTCGGAATGACCACCTATATGCAGTATGTATTCTGAGCATACTTGCCTACCTGACCCTCTCCATGAGGGAGAAAATGCTCTGTTCCTGAACTTTCCTGGTAATATATGATTGCCATCACCTGTGGTGAGCTAGTTATTTGATAAGAAAGGTGTTTGACCACAGGTGATGGCAATCATACATTACCAGGAAAGTCCAGGAACAGAGCATTTTCTCCCTCATGGAGAGGGTCAGGTAGGCAAGTATGATTCAGATGCTGCTTTCAGCGGACCAACGGCGTGTGGGGGCCCCATGTGTGTGGGGGCCCCGGGACGAGCGCCCCTTTCGCCCATGCCTTAATCCGGCCATGCTCCCAATGTACCAATGCACCTTGTCCTGTCATTCTCAGAAAGGGTATCTTTTCTGACATAAAATAAAATGATTTACATTTTTTGTTGTTGCCATAATTGTATCATATAGAAGTAACTAATCTTAAATCTTAATTTGTGCTGTATATAATAAATATCATTCGTAAGCTGAACTGTAATGCATTATTTGTAAACAAATGTTAATTGTTAATCACTTCGTTTTGCTTGTGGATTTATTTTTGTATTTGAAAAATTAATGACCTTCTACACTAATTTAATATGTGCACTTTTAGCCTATGTGAATATTCTAACTTTATACAGCTCCCCTGGGCTTTGCAATTAAGGGAAACATACAATTTACAACCGATTAACTTGAAGCAGTAAGTGCTATTTAGTGTCAAGTGTGTGTTCCAGAGGGCACAAGGTCAGACACATTTAGGGATATTACAGACTCATGTATACATTTTTCACATGAACATAATCATTTATTTTAACCCCTTAGTGATTCTAAGGTCTAGATCAGTATTAAAATTAATTAAACACATCACCAGACAAATTATGCTCATATCGAAAAAAATAAATAAATAAGCATCCATTGACACTGAGTTGTTATTTTCTTAACCTTTTTCTTATTTTGTATTTATTATTTATTTATTATTTATTATTTATTATTTATTATTATTATTTATTAGTATTTATTATTTTAATGTTCATTATATTTTGTAAAGTTTTAAAGCTTTAGCAGTGCTGACCTTTTTGAAACCTTCTACATCATTGTCATTCTCTTCTGCTAAAGTTTTTCTTCTTTCTCTTATTACTAAATCCACATTTTTCAATGTTTTGCCAAAACATAAGTGAACAAAATACCTATCCAAACTGGAAGTCTTTTAAAACAAGATAATTTCTACCAGATAATAGTTCACTAATATCTGAGAGTTCTCTAGAGACATAAGTTGGGTACACATTGTAACCATTTGTAGCCGACATATTGGATCCTGGGTACACATCATACTTGCCTACCTGACCCTCTCCATGAGAGAGAAAATGCTCTGTTCCTGGACTTTCCTGGTAATGTATGATTGCCATCACCTGTGGTGAAACACCTTTCTTATCAATTAACTAGCTCACCACAGGTGATGGCAATCATACATTACCAGGAAAGTCCAGGAACAGAGCATTTTCTCTCTCATGGAGAGGGTCAGGTAGGCAAGTATGGTACACATTGAGCTATGTAATGAAGGTCAGAATGACATACTGCTCCTTCCTTCATTACACATGCTATGCTCACTAGCGTTATCACCCAGTTGGGCGTACAGTAGGACTGACCAGACGCCGCCGCTAGGGACTGCAGGCAACCACAAACCGGGCATAACCACAGAGCGATATGCCCAATTTGCTGTTCTGAGTTGTTTGTAAACGGCAAATTGGACTGATATCATCTCAGTGTGGACCCAGCTTTAGTAAGGAGTAAGTTTTAGTTATTATATATGCAGTCGCTATAGTGAAACCCTGATATGGCAGTATTTATTTCTATTAGAAGGGTTTGCTTATTAACAGACTCCTGGGAGGAGTTTTGCTAGGAATTTTTTTGGGGGCGATTTAACAAATCGCCCTTAATCGCTCCTTATTGCCCTTAATCAGCAGAACAAAAGCTCACATTTACTAACAAGTATTTTAACTTGCGTCTTTGTCTTCCGATGGTGTATTTAGTCGCATTGTGGCTTGAGCGCTTTGTGCCGATTGCGGTGCTTTCGTATGGAAAGTCACTTCATAAGTCACATTTGAATGCGCTATAACTCGTATTAGAATGCCTCAGATGACGCATGCCAACATAAAGCTAATCATGCCTCAATTTGTAGTAAAGCAACAAAGTCCCCAAATACTGCTGGTTCCTCTGTTCTGTTTCTTGCTCCTGGGCCCTTTCTGTCAGCTGGTGCAGGCCACATGAAATCACTGCCAACATCCAGGCTACTCCATAACCTGCCTGTGCCATGGCTGAGAACAGAAAGTAAGGCTGCAGATGAGTGGGTGGTCTTTATTATCATTCTGATTGGTTTTGGTTAATTACAATAGATTTCATATGTTGCTTTTTTTCAAGTGGTGCTTCCATTTGAACACACAAAAACAAAAGTGCATTTATTTAAGCCCCTTTCACATCGCTAATGCCTGATCCCACCCGGGAATTGGAAACGGATCCTTCCCGGGTGGGATCCGGCATTGGACCCTACAGGTTGCCTTCCCAACCCGGCAAATTGCCTGGCCAGTTGCCATAGCGGTGGAGAGCGGAGCCGGCAGCAGGGGCGGAGACAGTGCTGGGAGATGAGCTCATCTCTGCGCCGCCTCTCCCTATGTAGTAAACGGGTCTTGTGTTGCATCAAACTGGGAACCCGTTTCGTTGCCAATGACCCGGTATTCAACCTGGGAATAACACTGTTTATAATCTGGGTTGAATTACCGGGTCAGGCGACCCAGGAATTCGACCATGGCCCTTTTCACACCGCACACCGACCCGTGTCGACCCAGCAATATGCCGGGTCACTGCTGGGTTATTTGTGCTGTGTAAAAGGGGTATAAGTGGACTGAGGTGCGACTTTGTCACGATTTTGGTGTGAAGTAGAGCGATTTGACAAAAACGATTCTTAGTAAATTTGCAATTTCCAGTGATACCAATGTTATTTGGACCAGGTTTGCACAGATGGTGAATTGCCACGATTTGGAGTACAGAGTTGCATTTGGCATGCAACTTCCATGGGAATTAATCCTTAGTAAATTGTGTCTTTAAAAAAAAAAAAAAACACACAAATTGACCAATATTTACCTTTCGTAATTTACCTCCTTGCATGGATACAATTCCAAAAAACACAAGAAGCTATCTACACTTCCAGTAAATAACAAGGGCTGAATTAGTCCTTAAAAGACCCAAGGCTCTCTCTTTTTAGTGATGCTGTCTCTGGGACTTGCATAGGATGTGTAAATGATGTCAGCCACAGTTATAGCATAGCATTTTATTCAGTGCTTGTGGTGTCTAATTGCTAGCATTTGTTTTGTCATGGCAAAGTAGTTCTGAAGTGAAAGAAATGTAGTCATCACCATCATCTCAGAAACCTTCCAAAAGATATATCTTTGAGCATCCTATAGGACTAGTGCAAGATTCAACTTGGTGATGATAACAGCTGCAATTAGAACTCTAGATTACATTATGCTTGCAGCGTCTGAATTTCTGTATGCCTTTATGCCCTATGCTAGTTTTATCTTAAAGTGTTGCATTCATGTTTGGCATTTCAAATCTATCTCCAAAATTGCATTAGGATGAGACACGCTGTAAAACTCGATACAAAACAAAAAAAAACCGACATACTGTTTACAATTTTCAAAAAGAATAGAGAAGTAGAGTGGCTGTTCCTCAGTACAGACCACGGTTACAGTTACCTAGCAACTCAGACAGCCAGTGTCACGCTGAGAAATATCATAGGTTTAAATAAATGAATGAAAGAATTTGTTCCAGTACATATAAAACATTGGAAAATATTATAGAACCTTAAAGTGGACGCTGCATTAGAATATAGAATAATTTTATATTGCACACAGTTTCAGTCCAGGTGATGATTTGCTGCACCAGTGAGCCACTAGTATTATGAGAGATACAACTTTAACTTCTAGTAGTAAAATGAAAAGTAATATCTCTTACATACTAAATCACTATTTTAAATGCATTTTTGCATCCTGTATTTAATTTAGGTGATAACCATTTATGTAATTGTAAGAGGCACGGGGGTGGGGCCCTGGGAAAAGAAGTACGGCGCTTACTTACCAAGCCTATAGACCTCTCGGCCCCCGTCCTCCACCTTCAGTCCGTCGAGGCAACTCAGACGATACTGGCGCACGTCCGAACCCAGGGAAGAACTGAAAAAGAATGGGGAACACACTACGCAGGGGTGACCTACACTGGGCTCAGTGAATGGTCATCATTGGCACTTGCGGCCTCAGACTGGGTGCTCCCGTAGTGGTGCGAAGTAACAGGCGCGACCCTGAACGAAAACGCCCAAAGGGGAGGTGGGGGAAGGGGCAACATACACGACAGAAAACACACAAAACACAACTCTGCTCACCAGCTATACCACCGGATCCCTGCCAGACGACCGGCACTTCTTCTTTTGCTCCTGTAAGAGAACACACACAACACAGCCCACCGGACGTGGCGCTGCTTATGCGTTATGATGGAGAGACACTTATACCGAGGTTATAACACAATACCGTAATATTGTTTCGACCTTGTGCCACTCACCAGCGCGTAACTTCCGACAGCCTACCTTTCATGGGGGCCTGGCTGTTGGGAAAACTGAGGACGCACCACATATGTGGCGTAGCGCCAACTTATGCGACCCGCAGCCTAGCGCCGACTAATGCAACCTGCGGCCTAGTGCCGACTTAAGCAACCTGCGGCCGAGTGCCGACTTACCACACCTGCGACGTAGCGCCAACTTAAGCAATCTGCGGCCTAGTGCCGACTTACCACACCTGCGACGTAGTGCGACTTAAGCAACCTGCGGCCTAGTGCTGACTTACCACACCTGCGACGGCCTAGCGCCGGATCAAGAGATACCACGGCCTAGCGCCCGCCTACCTAATCCTGGTAGCCAGAAATATCCTATTGGGCCTAGTGCCAACATTGCTGACCAGGCTTCATGCCCGCGTACTTCACAGTACTATCCCTTGGGTCCCTCCGGGACTAGTGCCCGCCTGTTGTGCACGGATTTTGGGCCTAATGCTCCTTTGGTCCCCCGGGCCTAGTGCCCGCCTGTTGTGCACGGCTATTGGGCCTAATGCCCCCTTTGGTCCCCTGGGCCTAGTGCCCACCTGTTGTGCACGGCTATTGGGCCTAATGCCCCCCTTAGTCCCCCGGGCCTAGAGCCCACCTGTTGTGCACGGCTATTGGGCCTAATGCCCCCTTTGGTCCCCCGGGCCTAGTGCCCGCCTAATGCGCCTAAGGCCTAGTGCCTGCCATGCCCCACGGGCCTAGTGCCCGAATCCCTGGTGGTCTAGGGGGAGAGGGGCACCACCTGAACTTACCCATCCAAAGGGCCACGGCTGGACCAAGCCTGGTCCGGCCACGCCTACCGCGTAGTCTTCGCCGGAGGCGGGATGGCTCCCACCACCTCCGGGCTTCCTGGAGTCTTCACCTAGGCAGCGGTGGCCAGTGCAAGCTCTTTTGCGTTGCACACCGCTGTCCCAGGGCTTCCGACGTCTTCACCGACAGGTGTCGGCTCTTTGTACTTCACCCGGCAGGCGGCGGCGTGCCTCAGCTCTTTTGTAACTACCGCCGCCCTCCAGAGCTTCCGGCGCCGTCTTCCGTCTTCAATCTTCAGGAGCTCTTCTCTGCTCCTTCCCCGCCGACGAACCGAGCCCTCGCTCCCGGCGCTGGCTAATACAAGCCAGTACCAGGGGGCAGGGCTATGACGTGTCGAGCCGGGATTGGCTCGCCGCCGCCACTCCTGATTGGCCGCCAGCTCGCGAGCCATGATTGGCTCACAGCTGGCGCCAAATTCAAAAAGCCGCACTGTGATTGGCAGGGGGCCTGAGTCCCGGAGGATGCAGGCCCGCCGCCATCACCCACGTGGAGCAGCGGTGGTGATTCACCGCCGCCCCCACACCCACTGCCAAACTCTGCCTCCAGCTGGAGACTGGACCAAGTCCGGTCCCCAGCGCTGTCCGAAGCCAGCGCCACCTCCGGCCCCATGGGACGGCACCGGCCCATCCCAGGTAAGGAGGGTGGTGCATGCCAGTAGCAGGGCCAGTGACCGCATGAGTACATTGGCCCTTGCTACATAATGTCTGCGGCTGAAAAAGAGAAAAGACTTCAGTTACTTTAAATCATAGTTGCCTACTTTTGAAATATAATTGCAGGGAGATCGTGCAAGCGGGGTGTGGTCATAATGTCGACACCACAATGTCTACAGTTATAATGTTAACATTGAACATGTCGACATCTGCATAAAGTGTACATGTGCATGAAGGCGACATGTAATGACATTCTGCACAGACCGGCAGTGGAGGGTTAGGATTGGGTTAAGGGAGGGAAGGGTTATGGTTAGGCAGGAAGCAGTTAGTTTCCCGACGGTCGGGATCCCGGGGGTCATAATACCAACGCCAGAATCCTGACATCCATGGGAATCCCGACGGTCGAAATCCCGACTAGGGCCGCGAATCCACGCTCACGGGGGTGGTCCACGCCCCCCCCCCCCCAAGAGGGAATGATTTAGAGTGGCAAGCAAAGCTCGACATTGGGCCAGAAGCGTGGCGAGCGCAGCGAGCCTGTGAGGGGACACGCTGCGCTCACCTTCGGGATCCTGTATGTGTCCGGACTACGCCATCTGTATTATGACTGCTGGGATCCCGACCGTTGGGATCCCATACTGATCCCGGTTAGGCACTAGTAGGAGGGAGAGGGATAGGCTATGGGAAGGGTGTTAGCACTAGGGGGCGGGCTAGTGTTAGAGGTTAGGTGACTAGGAATTAGGGTTATCATATTTACTGTCGGAAGTGACACAGCATCTGCCGGTGATGTCACTGCCACACCCAG
Organism: Pseudophryne corroboree; assembly: GCF_028390025.1. Classification (NCBI taxonomy): domain Eukaryota; kingdom Metazoa; phylum Chordata; class Amphibia; order Anura; family Myobatrachidae; genus Pseudophryne; species Pseudophryne corroboree. The sequence continues at coordinate 576,722,217 of NC_086447.1, read as the reverse complement.
AAGACACCACTGGGACTGCCCAACCCGCCATACCAGATAAGTCGCCACTTTACTACCAGGGATGTTTTGTTGACATTCTAGTTATTTCAACATTTTGTCAGTGTCACCATGATAAATGTCAACGTGAATGTCAATGTTAACATGCCAAGCATGTCAATATTACTGCCATGTCGACACTATCATGTCGATTTTATGCATGAATGTTGCACAACCAGTACCTACAGGATACATATAGTATAGGGAAAACGGCTGGAAAATGAGGGCGGTAAAAAGAGGTATCACTATATATAGGTGCAGGGTATCCAGTGTGGGTCTCCCTGGACCCAGTGGTCTGTTTGTACAGCATACTCTGCACCAATCATAGATATGCCATTGTCTCAAGGAGAATAATCCAACTACTGTAAATGCCTTTTTCAGATGACAGAGTAAGGAGAATGCCAAAAGGGTAACCACTAACCACTGTCTAATGTGCTTACTTTTTGTAGTGGAGTGTCCACTAAGAGTGTTGAAATACATACGGAATTATGCTATGCTTCAATTTTTATTTTTTATATTTTACATGTATGGGGAGTTGTTTACTATCACCGTTGAAAGGGAACTACTTCTACCTATATTCTAAGTAGTGATGAGCGGGTTCGGTTCCTCGGAATCCGAACCCTCCCGAACTTCACCCTTTTTAAACGGGTCCGAGGCAGACTCGGATCCTCCCGCCTTGCTCGGTTAACCGGAGCGCGCCCGAACGTCATCATCCCGCTGTCGGATTCTCGCGAGATTCGGATTCTATATAAGGAGCCGCGCGTCACAGCCATTTTTCACTCGTGCATTGGAAATGATAGTGAGAGGACGTGGCTGGTGTCCTCTCACTTTGTTTCAGGGGGCTGCAGTGCAAATATCTTTATTCTGGGGACCAGCAGTATTATAGGAGGAGTACAGTGCAGAGTTTTGCTGACCAGTGACCACCAGTATTATACGTTGTCTGCCTGAAAAACGCTTCATATCTGTGCTTAGTGTGCTGCATATATCTGTGCTCACACTGCTTTATTGTGGGGACCAGCAGTATTATATAGGAGGAGTACAGTGCAGAGTTTTGCTGACCAGTGACCACCAGTATACGTTGTCTGCATGAAAAACGCTCCATATCTGTGCTCAGTGTGCTGCATATATCTGTGCTCACACTGCTTTATTGTGGGGACTGGGGACCAGCAGTATTATATAGGAGTACAGTGCAGAGTTTTGCTGACCAGTGACCACCAGTATTATACGTTCTCTGCCTGAAAAATGCTCCATATCTGTGCTCAGTGTGCTGCATATATCTGTGCTCACACTGCTTTATTGTGGGGACTGGGGACCAGCAGTATTATATAGGAGGAGTACAGTGCAGAGTTTTGCTGACCAGTGACCACCAGTATTATACGTTCTCTGCCTGCAAAACGCTCCATATCTGTGCTCAGTGTGCTGCATATATCTGTGCTCACACTGCTTTATTGTGGGGACTGGGGACCAGCAGTATTATATAGGAGGAGTACAGTGCAGAGTTTTGCTGACCAGTGACCACCAGTATTATACGTTCTCTGCCTGAAAAACGCTCCATATCTGTGCTGCATTGTAGTATATAGTAGGAGTACAGTGCATAATTTTGCTGACCACCAGTATATAATATATAGGAGTACGGTACAGAAGGCCACTGCTCTACCTACCTCTGTGTCGTCAAGTATACTATCCATCCATACCTGTGGTGCATTTCAGTTTTGCACAGTTTGCTGACCACCAGTATATAATATATAGCAGTACGGTACAGTAGGCCACTGCTCTACCTACCTCTGTGTCATCAAGAATACTATCCATCCATACCTGTGGTGCATTTCAGTTGTGCGCAGTATATATAGTAGTAGGCCATTGCTATTGATACTGGCATATAATTCCACACATTAAAAAATGGAGAACAAAAATGTGGAAGGTAAAATAGGGAAAGATCAAAATCCACTTCCACCTCGTGCTGAAGCTGCTGCCACTAGTCATGGCCGAGACGATGAAATGCCATCAACGTCGTCTGCCAAGGCCGATGCCCAATGTCATAGTAGAGAGCATGTAAAATCCAAAACACAAAAGTTCAGTAAAATGACCCAAAAATCAAAATTAAAAGCGTCTGAGGAGAAGCGTAAACTTGCCAATTGTTAGGGTCTCCTGCCCTGTGCTGCCACGTCGTCATGGCAACCGGGAGACAAGTGCTAGTGGAGTAACCTGAGCGCAGCTGATACTCCGGTTCGGGTCTTTTGCTGTGCAGTGGTTATAGGCTCTGTGCACGGCAGGGGATCCGGTGCTGGTTTTTGTGCTCACAGTCTGTGAGGTCTGAGTGGGGCGTGGACAGCACCTGCTTTATAAGGCCTCTTTTCAGGGTAAGCAGATGCTGCTGAATCTTTGTTGGTTAGTCAGTTCATGAAAGTTAGCCAGTACTGTGTAGCTTTGTATTTGTTTGTTGCTTACTGCAAATAGGCCTGGGTATTTGGTATTACACTCTGCCAATCCAGACCTAGCAGTAAGACTGGAGTCAGTCGTTTAGCTTGCTGGGGTTCTGTTACTACTCTGTGAACTTAGCAAGTTTGCGGCTGTATTCTAAGACTTGCCTGTCTAATCCTGTCTCACTGTGCTAGGTGTCAGGGGTCAGTTTAGTGGCAGTAAGCTAAAACCTGTGCACTGCAAATGAGAAATAGGATTGTGGAGACTCTCCTTGTGTCTATCATTCCATCTCTGACCAAGGAGTTTACTGCCACACCCGTTGGTAACCCTTTAGGGTTTTGCTGTTGCCCTTAGCAACAGCATTTCGGGTTCTCTATGTATTAAAACACAACATCTTGCTTTTTCCATCTGTGCAGTTCTAATACAAGGGAGATACCCAGTTCCTTAGCCTCTGGGCTTCTCTGTTCACTTTGTGTGTATTTTGTTACCCTATTACCTTCTGTGTACGTTATGTCATATTCCCCAGTTTGTCTGTGAGTCCATTTGTTTTGCATAACAGTTCAAACACCAGTACATTCCTGCAGACACTGGAGTGCATAACAGTTCTGACACCAGTACTTTCCTGCAGGCACTGGTGTGCATAACAGTTCAGACACCAGTACATTCCTGCAGGCACTGGTGTGCATAACATATTCAGCAGCCCAATACTCCTGTTGAAATTTTGTGGGAATATGGAGCATACCCCTCAAAATACGTTGCAACAGGTGGTCGATCAGGTGCAGGTCCTGACTCGACAATTTAATGATTTATCCATTAAAATGCACACCTCCCAGGCCGCTGGCGGAGCTCCCGCAGCAGCAGCACCTTCAGGGGTTAAGGAGCCGAAAGTAAATCTCCCAGATCGTTTTTCTGGAGATCGCTCGCAGTTCTTTTGTTTCAAGGAGAGCTGCAAGCTATACTTCCGGCTTAGGCCTCAGTCTTCTGGGTCGGAGATTCAGCGGGTGGGCATAGTGATTTCCTTGCTACAAGGAGACCCACAGGTCTGGACATATGGGTTGCAGCCTGACTGTCCGTCGCTTAAAAGTGTTGATGCTTTTTTTACGGCACTGGGCATGTTGTATGATGACCCTGACAAGACGGCCTCAGCCGAGGCTCAGATTTCGATCCTTAAGCAAGGGCGAAGGCCAGTTGAGGTTTACTGTACGGAGTTTCGGAGGTTGGCCCATGATACCCAGTGGAATGACCCAGCCCTGAGACACCAGTACCGAAGAGGTCTTTCTAACCAGATAAAGGACCAACTGGTACAATATCCCTTGCCTGATAGCTTGGATCAGCTCATGCAGTTATCCATCCGGGTGGATAGACGGCTGAGAGAGCGTAGGCTTGAAAGGGAGACTGAGATTTCCTTCCTTCCCAAGGGAACCTCAGACTCTGAGGAATTTTCTGAGGAGCCTATGCAGATTGGGGCTACCCGCCTCTCCTCGCGTGAGAAGACGCGGAGGAGACAGCAGGGGTTGTGTTTGTACTGTGGGAATAAAGGTCATGTGGTAGTATCATGCCCAGAAAAGCCGGAAAACTTCAGGGCCTGAGGGTGATGGGAAATATCCTGTCAGGCCAGAAGTCAGAATTTCCAAGAAGACTTTTATCATTCTGGTGACCTTGAAGATCCTCGGTCAAACTGTCAAGACTGAGGCCTTTGTGGACAGTGGGGCCGACGGGGTTTTTATGGACCGCCAATTCGCCCTGAAACACTCTGTTCCCTTAGTACCCTTGGCATCGGAAATTGAGATTTGTGGGTTAAACGGGGAACCATTATCCCAAGGTAAAATTACCTCTTGCACTAGCCAGATTTCTTTGTTTATTGGAGCCACACACTCTGAAAAATTGTCCTTTTATGTGACTGTCTGTACTTTTGCCCCATTGGTGTTGGGGTTACCCTGGTTAAGGGCCCACAATCCTCAATTTGACTGGGTCTCTGGGGAGATTCTTAGTTGGGGTACTGATTGTTTCAGGAGTTGCTTGAGCCTTCCAGTCAGGCTCTCGCAGCTAAGTTTGCCAGGATTGCCAGGGTGTTATGCAGATTTTGCGGACGTGTTCTCCAAAAAAGTTGCAGAGGTACTACCTCCCCATCGCCCCTATGACTGTGCCATTGATTTGTTGCCAAATGCTAAGCTTCCCAAGAGCAGGTTGTACTCCCTGTCACGTCCTGAGACTCAGGCTATGGCAGAGTACATTCAGGAGAACTTGGCTAAGGGATTTATCAGACCTTCACAGTCTCCAGTTGGGTCGGGGTTCTTCTTCGTGGGTAAAAAGGACGGTTCGTTGCGACCCTGCATCGACTTCAGGGAATTGAACCGTATCACGATTAAAAACTCATACCCACTGCCTCTCATTTCGGTCTTGTTTGACCAGCTTCGTACTGCCACCATTTTTTCTAAGATTGACCTACGCGGTGCGTACAATCTAATCCGAATAAGAGAGGGGGATGAATGGAAGACTGCCTTTAATACCCACTCAGGGCATTATGAATATTTGGTGATGCCTTTTGGGCTCTGTAATGCCCCGGCAGTCTTCCAGGATTTCATGAATGATGTGCTCAGGGAATATTTGGATAGATTCTTAGTTGTATACTTAGATGACATCCTAATCTTCTCCCATTCCCTGGAGGAACATCGGAAGCATGTACGCTTAGTCCTCCAGAAACTCAGAGACCACCGGCTTGGGGCGAAGCTGGAGAAGTGCGAATTTGAAGTTCAGCAAATCGCATTTCTAGGATATATTATCTCCCCAGAAGGTTTCCAAATGGAGGGTTCCAAGGTACAGGCAGTCCTGGATTGGGTGCAGCCCACTAGTTTGAAGGCGCTTCAGCGTTTCCTGGGCTTTGCGAATTTTTATAGACGATTTATCGCTGGATTTTCGTCTATAGTGGCGCCCTTGGTGGCACTCACTAAGAAAGGGGCAAATGTTGCTCACTGGTCTTGTGAGGCTAAAGCGGCTTTTGCCCGTCTCAAAAGGGCATTTGTTTCGGCCAAGGTGCTGCGACACCCAGATCCAGAGCGTCCTTTTGTGGTGGAGGTGGATGCCTCTGAGATGGGTATTGGGGCAGTGCTTTCTCAGATGGGAGTGTCTGATAATCGCCTTCATCCCTGTGCTTACTTTTCCCGTAAATTTTCGCCTGCCGAGATGAATTATGACGTGGGTAACCGGGAATTGTTGGCTATTAAGGATGCACTCGAGGAGTGGAGACACTGGCTTGAGGGGGCTAAGTTTGTGGTCTCAATTCTCACTGACCATAAGAATCTGGCATATTTAGAGTCAGCGAAGCGTCTCAATGCCAGGCAGGCACGATGGGCTTTGTTTTTTGCTCGCTTTAATTTTTTGATAACATATCGCCCTGGGTCAAAAAACATCAAGGCTGATGCGCTCTCGCAGAGTTTTGCTCCAATCCAGGAGACCACCGAGGAGCCGTTGCCCATTGTTTCCCCATCATGTATTAAAGTGGGCATTACCCAGGACCTCTTATCATTAGTCCTTAGAGCACAGGAGCAGGCTCCTCCAGACCTTCCGGTAGGTCTTTTGTTTGTGCCTCCTAGGTTAAGACAGCGAGTGTTCCTGGAATTCCATGCCAAGAAGTCGGCAGGTCACCCGGGTATTGCCAGAACTCGGGAGTTGCTATCTAGGGCGGTGTGGTGGCCCTCGGTGGCTAAGGATGTGGATCAGTGGGTTCGGGCATGTGACATCTGTGCCCGAAATAAGACTCCTAGAGGGGTTCCTGTTGGCCCATTACATCCACTCTCTATCCCATCTAAGCCATGGACCCACATTTCAATGGATTTTGTGGTGGACTTGCCCAAATCCTCGGGGATGACAGCCATCTGGGTTGTCGTTGACAGGTTTTCGAAGATGGCGCACTTCGTTCCACTGGTTGGGCTGCCTTCAGCCAGACGCCTGTCTGAATTATTTATGCTGCATGTTGTGCGTCTCCACGGGTTGCCACTTGATGTGGTCTCTGACCGCGGATCCCAGTTTGTGGCCAAATTCTGGAGGGCATTTTGTTCCGATCTCCAGATTTCTGTCAGCTTGTCGTCAGGCTACCATCCGCAGTCTAATGGGCAGACTGAAAGGGTGAACCAGTCCTTGGAGCAGTTCCTCAGGTGTTATGTCTCCAAGTGTCAGACTGACTGGGTTGCTCATCTGTCCATGGCGGAGTTTGCCTATAACAACGCGGCTCACTCTGCTACAGGGATCTCTCCCTTCCTTTGTGTGTATGGGCATCATCCTAAGGCCAATTCTTTTGACCCCCTGGACTCCACGCCTGGTGGTTCCTCTGTGGTTTCGGTCCTTAGAGGTATTTGGCGGAAAGTGAAGAAAGCCCTTGTGTCTGTGTCATTAGTGACCAAAAGGGTTTTTGATAAGCGGAAAAGACCCTGCAGCTTCAAATTAGGAGACTTCGTCTGGTTGTCTACCAAGAATTTGAAGTTGAGACAGCCATCTCATAAGTTAGGGCCCCGGTTCATCGGCCCTTATAAGATCACCAGGGTTATCAATCCGGTGGCATTTCAGTTAGATCTGCCCCGTTCTTTGGGTATCAATAAAACATTTCATTGTTCCCTTTTAAAACGGGCGATTAGTAATCCTTCTTCCAGTGGAAGACCTTCCCCTCTTCTGATACGTGGCCAGAGGGAGTTTGTTGTTGAAAGGATTCTTGACTCCAAGGTGGTTCGGGGTCGGCTGTCATTTTTGGTGCACTGGAAGGGGTATGGCCCGGAGGAGCGGTCGTGGGTGCGCAGTTGTGATCTTCATGCCCCCAGACTGATACGCTCTTTCTTCTCGCAGTTCCCCGATAAACCCGGTGGTAGGGGTTCTTTGACCCCTCGTCAGAGGGGGGGTACTGTTAGGGTCTCCTGCCCTGTGCTGCCACGTCGTCATGGCAACCGGGAGACAAGTGCTAGTGGAGTAACCTGAGCGCAGCTGATACTCCGGTTCGGGTCTTTTGCTGTGCAGTGGTTATAGGCTCTGTGCACGGCAGGGGATCCGGTGCTGGTTTTTGTGCTCACAGTCTGTGAGGTCTGAGTGGGGCGTGGACAGCACCTGCTTTATAAGGCCTCTTTTCAGGGTAAGCAGATGCTGCTGAATCTTTGTTGGTTAGTCAGTTCATGAAAGTTAGCCAGTACTGTGTAGCTTTGTATTTGTTTGTTGCTTACTGCAAATAGGCCTGGGGATTTGGTATTACACTCTGCCAATCCAGACCTAGCAGTAAGACTGGAGTCAGTCGTTTAGCTTGCTGGGGTTCTGTTACTACTCTGTGAACTTAGCAAGTTTGCGGCTGTATTCTAAGACTTGCCTGTCTAATCCTGTCTCACTGTGCTAGGTGTCAGGGGTCAGTTTAGTGGCAGTAAGCTAAAACCTGTGCACTGCAAGTGAGAAATAGGATTGTGGAGACTCTCCTTGTGTCTATCATTCCATCTCTGACCAAGGAGTTTACTGCCACACCCGTTGGTAACCCTTTAGGGTTTTGCTGTTGCCCTTAGCAACAGCATTTCGGGTTCTCTATGTATTAAAACACAACATCTTGCTTTTTCCATCTGTGCAGTTCTAATACAAGGGAGATACCCAGTTCCTTAGCCTCTGGACTTCTCTGTTCACTTTGTGTGTATTTTGTTACCCTATTACCTTCTGTGTACGTTATGTCATATTCCCCAGTTTGTCTGTGAGTCCATTTGTTTTGCATAACAGTTCAAACACCAGTACATTCCTGCAGACACTGGAGTGCATAACAGTTCTGACACCAGTACTCTCCTGCAGGCACTGGTGTGCATAACACCAATATGCCATTTACGACACGGAGTGGCAAGGAACGGCTGAGGCCCTGGCCTATGTTCATGGCTAGTGGTTCAGCTTCACATGAGGATGGAAGCACTCATCCTCTCGCTAGAAAAATTAAAAGACTTAAGCTGGCAAAAGCACAGCAAAGAACTGTGCGTTCTTCTAAATCACAAATCCCCAAGAAGAGTCCAATTGTGTCGGGTGCGATGCCTGACCTTCCCAACACTGGACGGGAAGAGGTGGCGCCTTCCATCATTTGCACGCCCCCTGCAAGTGCTGGAAGGAGCACCCGCAGTCCAGTTCCTGATAGTCAAATTGAAGATGTCACTGTTGAAGTACACCAGGATGAGGATATGGGTGTTGCTGGCGCTGAGGAGGAAATTGACAAGGAGGATTCTGATGGTGAGGTGGTTTGTTTAAGTCAGGCACCCGGGGAGACACCTGTTGTCCGTGGGACGAATATGGCCATTGACATGCCTGGTCAAATTACAATAAAAATCATCTCTTCGGTGTAGAATTATTTTAACACAAATGCAAGGTGTCAAGCCGTGTGTTGCCTTTGTCAAGCTGTAATAAGTAGGGGTAAGGACGTTAACCACCTCGGAACATCCTCCCTTTTACGTCACCTGCAGCGCATTCATCATAAGTCAGTGACAAGTTCAAAAACTTTGGATGACAGCGGAAGCAGTCCACTGACCACTAAATCCCTTCCTCTTGTAACCAAGCTCCTGCAAACCACACCACCAACTCCCTCAGTGTCAATTTCCTCCTTACACAGGAAAGCCAATAGTCCTGCAGGCCATGTCACTGTCAAGTCTGACGAGTCCTCTCCTGCCTGGGATTCCTCCGATGCATCCTTGAGTGTAACGCCTCCTGCTGCTGGCGCTGCTGTTGTTGCTGCTGGGAGTCGATCGTCATCCCAGAGGGGAAGTCGGAAGACCACTTGTACTACTTCCAGTAAGCAATTGACTGTCCAACAGTCCTTTGCGAGGAAGATGAAATATCACAGCAGTCATCCTGCTGCAAAGCGGATAACTCAGGCCTTGGCAGCCTGGCTGGTGAGAAACGTGTTTCCGTTATCCACCGTTAATTCACAGGCAACTACAGACTTGATTGAGGTACTGTGTCCCCGGTACCAAATACCATCTAGGTTCCATTTCTCTAGGCAGGCGATACCGAAAATGTACACAGACCTCAGAAAAAGAGTCACCAGTGTCCTAAAAAATGCAGTTGCACCCAATGTCCTCTTAACCACGGACATGTGGACAAGTGGAGCAGGGCAGACTCAGGACTATATGACTGTGACAGCCCACTGGGTAGATGTATTGCCTCCCGCAGCAAGAACAGCAGCGGTGGCACCAGTAGCAGCATCTCGCAAACGCCAACTCGTTCCTAGGCAGGCTACGCTTTGTATCACCGCTTTCCAGAAGAGGCACACAGCTGACAACCTCTTACGGAAACTGAGGAAGATCATCGCAGAATAGCTTACCCCAAATGGACTCTCCTGGGGATTTGTGACATCGGACAACGCCATTTACATCTGGGCAAATTCCAGCACGTCCCATGTTTTGCACATACATTGAATTTGGTGGTGCAGAATTATTTAAAAAACGACAGGGGCATGCAAGAGATGCTGTCGGTGGCCTGAAGAATTGCGGGACACTTTCGGCATTCAGCCACCGCGTGCCGAAGACTGGAGCACCAGCAAACAGTCCTGAACCTGCCCTGCCATCATCTGAAGCAAGAGGTGGTAACGAGGTGGAATTCAACCCTCTATATGCTTCAGAGGATGGAGGAGCAGCAAAAGGCCATTCAAGCCTATACATCTGCCTACGATATAGGCAAAGGAGGGGGAATGCACCTGACTCAAGCGCAGTGGAGAATGATTTCAACGTTGTGCAAGGTTCTGCAACCCTTTGAACTTGCCACACGTGAAGTCAGTTCAGACACTGCCAGCCTGAGTCAGGTCATTCCCCTCATCAGGCTTTTGCAGAAGAAGCTGGAGACATTGAAGGAGGAGCTAAAACAGAGCGATTCCGCTAGGCATGTGGGACTTGTGGATGGAGCCCTTAATTCGCTTAACCAGGATTCACGGGTGGTCAATCTGTTGAAATCAGAGCACTACATTTTGGCCACCGTGCTCGATCCTAGATTTAAAACCTACGTTGGATCTCTCTTTCCGGCAGACACAAGTCTGCAGAGGTTCAAAGACCTGCTGGTGTGAAAATTGTCAAGTCAAGCGGAACGTGACCCGTCAACAGCTACTCCTTCACATTCTCCAGCAACTGGGGGTGCGAGGAAAAGGCTAAGAATTCTGAGCCCACCCGCTGGCGGTGATGCAGGGCAGTCTGGAGCGAGTGCTGACATCTGGTCCGGACTGAAGGACCTGCCAACGATTACTGACATGTCGTCTACTGTCACTGCATATGATTCTCTCACCATTGAAAGAATGGTGGAGGATTATATGAGTGACCGCATCCAAGTAGGCACGTCAGACAGTCCGTACGTATACTGGCAGGAAAAAGAGGCCATTTGGAGGCCCTTGCAGAAACTGGTTCTATTTTACCTAAGTTGCCCACCCTCCAGTGTGTACTCCGAAAGAGTGTTTAGTGCAGCCGCTCACCTTGTCAGCAATCGGCGTACGACGTTACTTCCAGAAAATGTGGAGAAGATGATGTTCATCAAAATGAATTATAATCAATTCCTCCGTGGAGACATTCACCAGCAATTGCCTCCAGAAAGTACACAGGGACCTGAGATGGTGGATTCCAGTGAGGACGAATTAATAATCTGTGAGGAGGGGGATGTACACAGTGAAAGGGGTGAGGAATCGGACGATGTGGAGGTGGACATCTTGCCTCTGTAGAGCCAGTTTGTGCAAGGAGAGATTGATTGCTTCTTTTTTGGTGGGGGCCCAAACCAACCAGTCATTTCAGTCACAGTTGTGTGGCAGACCCTGTCGCTGAAATGATGGGTTTGTTAAAGTGTGCATGTCCTGTTTATACAACATAAGGGTGGGTGGGTGGGAGGGCCCAAGGACAATTCCATCTTGCACCTCTTTTTTCTTTCATTTTTCTTTGCATCATGTGCTGTTTGGGGACTATTTTTTTGAAGTGCCATCCTGCCTGTCACTGCAGTGCCACTCCTAGATGGGCCAGGTGTTTGTGTCGGCCACTTGTGTCACTTAGCTTAGCCATCCAGCGACCTTGGTGCACCTCTTTTTTTCTTTGCATCATGTGCTGTTTGGGGACTATTTTTTTTGAAGTGCCATCCTGTCTGACACTGCAGTGCCACTCCTAGATGGGCCAGGTGTTTGTGTCGGCCACTTGGGTCGCTTAGCTTAGTCATCCAGCGACCTCGGTGCAAATTTTAGGACTAAAAATAATATTGTGAGGTGTGAGGTGTTCAGAATAGACTGAAAATTAGTGGAAATTATGGTTATTGAGGTTAATAATACTATGGGATCAAAATGACCCCCAAATTCTATGATTTAAGCTGTTTTTGAGGGGTTTGTGTAAAAAAACACCCGAATCCAAAACACACCCGAATCCATCCAAAAAATTTCAGGGAGGTTTTGCCAAAACGCGCCCGAATCCAAAACACGGCCGCGGAACCGAATCCAAAACCAAAACACAAAACCCGAAAAATGTCCGGTGCACATCACTAATTCTAAGTTATGTTTTGCACGGTATACACACTTTTTTCTTGAAGGGTTCAGCGCCCAAAGTAGTGACCATTTATTCTGTATCATAAGTTTCTAGGTGTAAGTAGTGAATTAAAACCAATTACCACTTAAACTGTTTCATCATCCCTCAGCTTCCAATTTATGCCAATATCAATTCTATTGCTTGTTCAAATACTGTAAATAACGAGATTTATGGTAAGAACTTACCTTTGTTAAATCTCTTTCTGCGAGGTACACTGGGCTCCACAAGGATTGGACAATGGGGTGTAGAGTAGGATCTTGATCTGAGGCACCAACAGGCTCAAAGCTTTGACTGTTCCCAGAATGCACAGCGCCGCCTCCTCAATAACCCCGCCTCCCTGCACAGGAGCTCAGTTTTTAGTTAACAGGCCCAATGCAGTAGCAGGAAAAGAGACGACAACGGTTAGTAGCCACATACGGTGTAGTATGGTATGCCGGCCGTCGGGCTCCCGGCGACCAGCATACCGGCGCCGGGAGCCCGTCCGCCGGCATACAGACAGTGCGGTGAGCGCAAATGAGCCCCTTGCGGGCACGGTGGCGCGCGCGCACCACGCTATTTTATTCTCCCTCAAGGGGGGTCGTGGACCCCCATTTGGGAGAATAAGTGTCGGTATGCCGGCTGTCGGGATTCCGGCGCCGTTATACTGTGCGCCGGAATCCCGACAGCCGGCATACTGAAGACCACCCGCCACATACACCACACTCTCGCGACAAGAGCAGTGTCAGCGGCTAATGCCATACCAACCCAAAGAAGCTAAGTGCGTCAGGGTGGGCGCCTTGTGGAGCCCAGTGTACCTCGCAGAAAGAGATTTAACAAAGGTAAGTTCTTACCATAAATCTAATTTTCTGTTGCGGGGTACACTGGGCTCCACAAGGATTGGACAATGGGGATGTCCTAAAGCAGTTCCTTATGGGAGGGGACGCACTGTAGCGGGCACAAGAACCCGGCGTCCAAAGGAAGCATCCTTGGCAGCGGCAGTATCGAAGGCATAGAACCTTATGAACGTGTTCCCTGAGGACCACGTAGCCGCCTTGCACAATTGATCAAGGGTCGCACCACTTTGGCCCGCCCAAGAAGGTCCAACAGACCGAGTAGGATGGGCCGTGATGTGAGCAGGAGCTGACAGACCAGTCCTCACATAAGCATGTGCAATCACCATTCTAATCCATCTGGCCAGGGTCTGCTTGTGAGCAGGCCAGCCACGTTTGTGAAATCCAATCAAAACAAAGAGAGAATCAGATTTTCGAATAGAAGCAGCTCTCTTCACATAGATACGGAGAGCCTGTACCACATCCAAAGACCGCTCTTTGGGAGACAAATCAGGAGAGACAAAGGCCGGAACCACAATCTCCTGATTAAGGTGGAACGAAGAAACCACCTTAGGCAAATATCCGGGACGAGTCCTAAGAACCGCCCGGTCACGGTGAAAAATCAGATATGGGGAACTACAAGATAAGGCACCCAGATCCGACACTCTTCTAGCAGAGGCAATAGCCAGCAAGAACACCACCTTAAGGGAGAGCCACTTAAGGTCAGCTGAACCTAGGGGTTCAAACGGAGGCTCCTGCAACGCCTCCAAAACCATCGACAAGTCCCAAGGAGCCACAGGCGGGACATAGGGAGGTTGGATATGCAACACACCCTGAGTGAAAGTATGAACATCAGGTAAAGTCGCAATTTTTCTCTGAAACCACATCGACAAGGCAAAAATATGAACCTTGAGTGAGGCCAGATGCAGGCCTAAATCTAGGCCCTGCTGCAGAAAAGCCAAAAGTTTGGCTGTACTAAACTTGGAAGCATCATAATTATTAGATGCGCACCAAACAAAGTAGGAATGCCAGACCCTATGTTAAATCCGAGTAGAAGCCGGTTTCCGGGCCCGCAACATAGTTTTAATGACCTCTTCAGAAAAACCCTTAGCCCTCAAGACGAAAGCTTCAAGAGCCACACCGTCAAAGACAGCCGGGCTAGGTCCTGGTAGACACAAGGGCCCTGAACGAGGAGGTCTGGGCGTTGTGGAAGTAGAAGTGGATGCTCTGACTATAGGCCTTGCAGGTCTGAGAACCAGTGCCGTCTGGGCCACGCCGGAGCTATGAGAAGCAGATTTCCTTTTTCTTGCTTGAACTTCCGAATTACCCTGGGCAGGAGTAAAACCGGAGGGAACACGTACGGCAGCCGAAACCTCCACGGCACCGCCAGCGCATCCACGAATACTGCTTGAGGATCCCTTGTCCTTGCTCCGAAGACCGGAACCTTGTGATTGTGCCGAGACGCCATCAGATCTACATCTGGAAGACCCCACTTTTCCGCTAGGAGTTGAAACACTTCTGGATGGAGGCCCCACTCGCCGGCATGCACGTCCTGATGACTGAGAAAGTCCGCTTCCCAATTCAGGACTCCCGGAATTAATATTGCCGATATGGCCGGTAGATGGCGTTCTGCCCACTGTAGAATCCGTGAGACTTCCTTCATTGCAAGGCGGCTTCGAGTGCCACCTTGATGATATATGTAAGCCACTGTGGTGGTGTTGTCCGACTGTACTTGAACAGGACGGTTCTGAATCAAATGCTGGGCCAGGATCAACGCATTGAAGACCGCCCGCAATTCCAGAATGTTGATCGAGAGGAGAGATTCCTCCTTAGTCCACCGACCCTGATGGGAGTGTTGCTCCAGCACCGCGTCCCAACCTCTTAGACTGGCATCTGTCGTCAACAGGACCCAGTTGGATATCCAGAAGGGACGGCCCCTGCACAATTGTTGGTCCTGGAGCCACCAGTGCAGCGACAGATGTACCTCCGGAGTCAATGAGATCATGTGAGACCTGATCCGGTGAGGCAGGCCGTCCCACTTGGCTAGAATCAGCCTCTGAAGGGGGCGAGAATGGAATTAAGCATACTCCACCATGTCGAATGCTGAGACCATGAGGCCCAGTACTTGCATTGCCGAATGTATCGACACTTGCGGACGAGAAAGGAAGCAACGAATCCTGTCCTGAAGCTTCAGGACTTTCTCCTGAGACAAGAACAACCACTGGTTGTGAGTGTCCAATAGCGTTCCCAGGTGCACCATGCTCTGAGCAGGGACCAGGGAGGATTTCTTCCAGTTGATGAGCCACCCGTGGGCTTGTAGAAACCGGACCGTCATATCCAGATGACGTAGGAGAAGTTCTGGGGAATTTGCCAGGATTAACAAGTTGTCCAGTTACGGCAGTATCCTGACCCCTTGACGGCGGAGTACCACCGTCATCACCGCCATTACTTTGGTGAAGACTCGCGGAGCCGTTGTTAAACCAAAAGGTAACGCCCGAAACTTTTAATGGAGGTTGCCAATAGCAAACCTCAGGTATTGCTGATGTGACGCTGCTATAGGAATATGCAGGTAAGCATCCTGTATGTCCAGGGAGACCATGTAGTCCCCAGGTTCCAAGGCCAGAACTATAGAGCGAAGGGTTTCCATACGGAACTTGGAAACCTTCACAAACCTGTTCAATGCCTTGAGGTTGAGAATGAGCCGGGAGGACCCATTCGGTTTCGGGACTAGAAACAGCGGAGAATAGTACCCCCGTCCCCTCTGAGCAAGATGCACCTGTACTACAACTCCTGTATCCAGGAGGGTCTGTACCACCGAATGCAGAGTGTTTGCCTTTGTCTGGTCCGACGGGACGTCTGTCTGGCAAAATCGATGAGGGGGTCGGTTTTTGAAGGCAATGGCGTAACCTCGAGTGACAACTTCCCGTACCCAGGCATCTGAAGTGGTCTTCAACCATTCCTGGGTATACCCTAAAAGCCGGCCTCCCACCCTGGGATCCCCCAGGGGGAGGCCCGCCTCATCATGCGGCAGGCTTATCGGTCTTGGAAGCTGGCTGACGGGCAGCCCAGGCTCTTTTGGGCTTCGGCTTACCAGGTTTGGAAGTGCGGGCCTGCTTGTGGTACGCCTGACCTTTTGCTTTAGAGAGAAAACCTGACCTGCGCCCATGCCCTGGTGATCTAGTGGGATCGCCTGTACTGCCACAGTGTCCACCGCCTGCGTGCGCGGCCCGCCTCCCTCTGACCACGCCGGATCGCGATAAAGACCGGGTCCCGCAAGCGGGACCCACTTACCACCTCCCGAAGCGCAGCCACGCGATCCTGGAGAGCCCCAGCCGTGTGTGTCTAACATGAAGAAAACCGGAGCCTCCGCTCAGGGCCGGCAACAGAAATTTTGGGGCCCGGTACACTGATATCTCTGCGGGCCCCCCCACCCCCCACCCCTCACCCCCAGGAAACAGGACATGGACCCATATTATCTACAGGACACAAGTATATTAAAAACAAAATTATAGACTCTCTAACGTCTAGAAAACAAAACTTTATGGAACAATACAATACCGATATAATGGGATCATCCGTTTCCAAAATTAAGATTCACAGTCAGACCCACAATGGTCAGGAATTTTGTAGTCTGTACTGAGCAGCAACTGAGCCTGAATGCCCAGTCACCACCACAGCACAGACATTCTGCTCTGATGAGTCTGATCTCATCTGACACGCACATGCATGCAGATGCGTCCATGTGCAGAATGCAGATGCATGCATAATGTGCCTGCCTGCCTGCATCCCGCCCCAAACTAATCCTAAAGCCCTAACCCAAACCCAAATCCCATTCCCTATACATAAACATGTATTATGATTTATGAAATGCAAAAGCCTTACCCTGCTTGCTGCTGCAGCAACACACTGACACAGCCGCTCTAATTCACCAGGCTCGCCTCCCCAATTCCCACAGGCTGCAGTACTCTGTCTGTCCTGTCCTGGCAGCTCCTGCTGTGCGCTCCGTGCCTCATTCCGGCTCCTCACTCACCCAGCAGAGAGAGACAGGGAGGCAGCGTGCAGTGAGGACGCTGGAGGGGCGGTCCTGGCTGGCAGGATAACAGGTGACCTGTCCGGCCGAGCTTCCTGGCTGGGGACTGGTTGGCAGGATAACAGGTGACCTGGGGGCACTGAGGGGTGAACAGAGCACTGAGGGGTGAGCAGCACACAGGATTCGGGAGAGAAGGAGGGGGGGCGCGCGCACGCAAACACATCAATCACAGGGCACTGAGGGGTTGAACAGCACACAGGACTCGGGGGGGGGCGCACGCAAACAAACACACACACTTAAATCACGGCGCAGCGGCCGGCCCGCAAATCCGCGATGCCGGGAGCAAACAGGTTTTTTTTGACAGTTGTGATGAACTGCAGCCGCTGCTGTCCGCTGCCTGGTCCTTGGGGCCCATAACAATGGCAGGGCCCGGGACGGGTGTCCCCTTTGACCCCCCCTGTCGCCGGGCCTGCCTCCGCTGTAGGTACCCGGCAACCAGGGCTTGGGAGTGTACAGCGCCGCTGGGGAGAGCTGGAGCAGCAGCAGTGAATGTCTCCTGACATTTACCACCGCTGCTGCCCTTGAAGTCTTCACTTTTTTCTCACAAAAAAGCTCTTTTTAGGGCTGCCTGGAGCAGCCCTCCTGTTAAGTGCCTGCTTACTGCAGCACCAACTTACAAAACTGAGCTTCTGTGCAGGGAGGCGGGGTTATAGAGGAGGCAGCACTGTGCATTCTGGGAACAGTCAAAGCTTTGAGCCTGTTGGTGCCTCGGATGAAGATCCTACTCTACACCCCATTGACCAATCCTTGTGGAGCCCAGTGTACCCCGCAGCAGAAAATATTTTTTATTATTATCATAATAGGTATTCTAGAAATTTTTTTTACCTCCCTGTTGAGTCCCTCTGTCTGAGGGACATAAGCTCTAATTTAGAGGGTGATGTTGAACATTTGTTGTATTTGTGGGGATGTGATCTAATCTTCTCTGGTGGCAGATACTTGCAGAAGCTGTATGCAGAGAGAGGCAATCAGCTGCCTTGAGCATTGCAATGTCCAGAGCCGGCCCTAACCAATATGATGCCCTAGGCAAGATTTTGGATGGTGCCCCCTGGCACCGCCACTAGTTCCACCTCTGACCCTGCACCCCTTTCCCAGCACCATCATCCTGCACCCATAGCAGTCTTCATTTTGGTGTACCTACCACTTATATTTTAAATAGGAACAGTGCGCACATTCAGAGCACAGCCCAAAAAGGGGTGTGTTCTTGCTGGGAAGAGGCATGGCCATACAACAGTACTCCCAATTCAAATTACACCACACAGTAGTGCAACTTTATTCACATTTTATCATGTGATAGTGTCCCTTATTCACATTACATCACACAGTAGTACCACTTTACCTTATATACATTATTCCTTACAGTAGTTCCACTTATTCACATTACATCACACTGAATTGCTCCTTATGCACATTACGCCACAGCATATTGCTCTTTTTTCAGATTAGACCACACAGTAGTGCCCTTTCTATACGTTACACCACACAGTAGAGCACCTTATACACATGACACACATTAGTAATGCATTTATACACATAATACCACACAGTAATGCCCCTTACACATATGACACACATTATTAATGTCCTTATAAATACAATGCACCTTACACATTATGCCAAACCTTATTAATGCCCATATACACATAATGTCCCTTACACATATGCCGCACATTATTAATACCCTTATACACATAATGACACACATAATGTCCCTTTCACATATGCCCCACATTATTAATGCATTTATACACATGACACACATAATGCCCCTTGCACATATGCCGAACAGTACTGGACAACCAACCCACCTGCACACAGCACGCACATGGCTGCTAACACTGTCACCTCTGCCTCTGCTTGGATACAGATGCCTGGCGTGAGTCAGCTGGCAGCTCTAGGCCAGCTCTGCTAACATCTGGCTCCTTGTTTTGATGAAAATGCATGTTATTTGCACTACTATGTGGCTAGGATGCACCAGCAGCTTCTGCTTATTAAAATGATATGCGGCATGCCTATATTTTGTGTGCGACTGTGACTGTATCTGCATATGAAATGCTATATTACAGTGATTTCCAGGAATACACTGTAATGTAGCATTTCATATGCAGATACAGCAACAGTCACACACAGAATACAGCCATGCCACATATCATTTTAATCAGCAGAACCTGCTTGTGCCCCTAAGCATACCAGGTATTTGCCTACTTTACCTATGCCTAGGGCCGGCTCTGGCAATGTCCTTATGTCACAGACGCAGTGCTTAAAAGAGCTGGGACCTAATCTGCATACACTGTCACATGTATTAAAAAAGTAATGTGTCACACATTATATTATTATTATTTTACTAAAGATGGGCACAGATTAGTAGACTAGTATAGAGTATACAGATTATTATTATTATTATTATTATTATTATTAGAGGTGGGAATAGATTAATATTATTAAACTAAAGGAGGCACACATTCTAATTATTTATATAAATGGTGCACTTTTACTTATTATGAGACCAAAAGGGCAGAGATTACTATTATTATTTGTTACGTTCACTGTACTCGGTACTCAAGAGACAGGGTGGACAAGCTCCGAATACAGGAACGTGATGCTGCAGCCAGAACCGAGTTTGCAGCGACCCCTATGGAAACCCTGACTCCATTGTATCTCCCACATGGTCGGTCTACACCTGCGAGACTATGTGTTCTTGAGCCCATGGAAGCCGTGTTTGATGGACGGATTAGGTCTGCCCAACTCCGATGCCCCCCGGTCTTAATTGGAGACAAGGCGTAAACCGAGACTGAAAGAGAACAAGGGGAACCTCTAACTAAAACGGAAAACACAAAGATAGGGGAAACTACTGAACACTACAATGAATGTATGTGCATCGCGGCCGCCAAGACAAACTGTAACAAAAGCAACGCTGTCCAGACGCCAAACACGACACCTTCGTATTTTGGCTAGGACAGCAGTGGCAGAAACCTCAGCAGAAAACACTAAAGCAAACACAAATAAAGAATAATAAGACTTCAGCCAAACAGTGCGGCAAAGCCGCTACTCACGACACCATGAAGGGTATATGCAGAAGGAACAGGATCCCAAGGCTGAAGGTTCAGGATCACTGGACCGGAAGGCTGGAACAGATTCTCTGGACCAGGCTCCAGAAACCATGATACAGGACACAGGAATGGACTGGCTGCAATCAGGAATACTCCAGACGTAGGATACAAATTCCAAAGGAAGCTGACAGGTTCTCACAGGAACATTCAGGTATCATGACACTTTCTATCACCAGCACTGGACTGCAGAGCTAGCTGGGTAATAAGGGAAGCACGCCCAATCAGGATGGCTGGAAGCCAGGCACAAGGTAATGACCAAAACACTCGCAGGTGAGGTACACAGACAAGAGCCAGACTGCAGTACAGAGACTCACCACATAATGACCAAATATCTGACAGGTGAGGCTTAACACATAGAAACAGGCTGCAGTTACACAGACTCACCACCGGCGGCCAACAAGAGTCTTCTAAACCAGTACAAGAGAAATCCTGGCATGCAACAGAACAATAACATAAATTTCATAAACAGAAAGCAAACAGGAATGAACACTGCCTGTGGTTCATAACAGTACCCCCTCCTTAGGGGTGGACTCCGTACACCCATAAAAACCAACGGGAACAGAAACAGAAGTATAACATAAAATACATAACCATAATGCAAAACAGGAATGAGCCACTGCCGTGGCTCATAACAGTACCCCACCCCCTTGAGGAGGGGTCAAAGGACCCCAAAATTCAGTTTTTTTCAAAACAAGGGATACATGAAAAAAAAACCTGACACACTGGCATAAACAGACAATGGCAAGAAAACAGAAACAGCTTGTAACAGTGCCTCCCTTGACGGTGGCCACTGGACACAAGACAAAAAAAATTATTAAACAAGGCAAGAGTCAGCAATTATTTATTTATTTTCTTCTTTTTTTTTACATGGTTCTTGAGGTCTGACCAAGGTAATTCCCCAAACATTATCTGAACTGATGGTACCTTCCAGCAAGGCTTGGTTCAATCCAGAGATTGGTCTTTTAACCTTGGGAACTGAACTTTCAGAAGTACTGCTAGAAGAAGATAGAAAAGCACATCCCGCAGTCAAAACAATAGGCTGAGATTTTTGTGCCGAGTTTATAGTATTCGGTGGACTCACAGCAGATAACCCCAAATTAGTTCGCCTAGGGGTCCCAGAAGCTACCTGTTCCTAGATAGTAGACTTCCTGACAAATAGGACACAGGTGGTGAAAGCGGGGGAATTCACCTCTCAAGCGAGGTCCATTAGTACAGGGGCCCCTCAGGGCTGTGTCCTCTCACCCCTGCTCTTCTCCCTGTACACAAATGACTGTACCTCAGAGGCGCAATCAGTAAAGATCATCAAATTCGCCGATGACACCACCGTCATCGGCCTCATCAAGGACGGGGATGAATCGGCCTATAGACGGGAAGTAGACCAGTTAGCCCAGTGGTGCATCCACAACAACCTTGAGCTCAACCCCCTCAAAACTGTCGAGATGATAGTGGACTTCAGGAAGAAGTCATCTAGTGTACCTCCGCTAATGATTGCTGACAGTGTGGTATCGTTAGTGGACTCCTTCAAGTTTCTAGGGCCCACAATCTCCCGGGACCTTAAATGGGGGTCCAACGCTGACGCCACTGTTGGGAAAGCGCAGCAGAGGTTGTTCTTTCTCAGGCAACTAAGGAAGTTCAACATCCCACAGAAGCTTCTGCTCCTCTTCTACTCCGCAATTGTGGAGTCGGTACTGTGCTCCTCGATACTCGCCAGCGCGAGGGATAGATGCAGGCTCCAAAAGGTGGTCAGAACCACAGAGAAGATCATCGGGGCCAACCTCCCCTCAGTCCAGGACCTGTACCTTTCCAGAGCTAAAAAGCGGGCAATGAAGATAGGAAAAGACCAGCTACACCCCGGCCACAGCATGTTTAATTTGCTTCCTTCAGGCAGGCATTTCAGGGCCGTCCCCGCCAGGTCCACCAGAAGCCTCAAAAGTTTCTTTCCCCAAGCGGTCCGCCTGCTGAACTCCTGAACATTGACTGACTAGACGTACATGTAACTAACTTGTGTCCCTACCGTATACCTATATGTGTGACTTTACCCCCCCTCCCCCCCACCTGCTTATCTGTTACCTACTTGGCTGTTGTATAGCAAACCGAAGACAAATTCCTAGTATACGCAAGTATACCTTGCCAATAAAGCTGATTCTGATTCTGACAAGACGGGTGACTTAGAGGAACCTGAACCAATTTCTTTGGAACCATATTTCTTAATAACTGCATCACTGAATGCCGGGGATCCTGAAGAATGGGATCTTCATTTTTAATTAAGTTGGACGCCCATTTAAAAGGCTCCCCTTTAAAGGAATATATCAGATAGAGCACAAAGTTCTCTGAAGTGATGCCCTAAGATGGTCTAGACAGGATAATGGTGAAGTAGTGTTTGGTAAGCGCAAGAAATTGGACTAAGTCCCCATCAAAGACTATAGATGTTGAGATATCAAAAGAGTCAGGATCCGCTTCCTTCCCATCTGACTGACTGGAGTGCATTGCTGGGACCAGGTCACTACTGACCTAACTCAAGGCTGTGGCCTTCGGGACCCTCTTTGGGGCAGTGGTCTTCAGGACCCCCTCTGGGGAAGTGGCCTTTGGGACCCCCTTTGGGGCAGTGGCCTTCAGGACCCTCTCTGGGGCAGTGACCATCGGACTCCCTCTCTGGGGCCGGACCATCAGACTCCCTCTCTGGGACCGGACGATCGGACTACCTCTCTGGGACTGGACCATTGGACTCCCTCTCTGGGACCGGACCATAAGACTCCCTCTCTGGGACCGGACCATTGGACTCCCTCTCTGGGACCAGACCATCAGACTCCCTCTCTGGGTCAAAAATTATCGAGACTTCTCCCAGGGTTATGGCCTCCAGGACCTTTGCTGAAGCTATGACCTTCAGAACCTCCACTAAAGCTATGCCTCTTGAGTCCTTTCCTGGAGAAGCGACCACTAGAACCCCTCCTGGGGTTGTGTCTCTTGAGACCTCACCTGGAGAATATTGCTTCAAAGATCCCTTCTAGGGTTTTGCTTCTCGCGTTCCCTTCTGGAGCTATGGTTTTAGATACCCTTTCTGGGGTTGCGCTTTTCAAGTGCCTACCTGGGGTAACAGCTTCTGAGACCGCTTCTGGTATTGACACCTGAACCATTATATCTGATGCTCCTCTTGGACCCTGAGCATCGGGCACCGCTCCAGGACCCTGAGCATCAGGCACCACTCCAGGACCCTGAGCATCAGGCACTGCTCCAGGACCCTGAGCATCAGGCACCGCTCCAGGACCCTGAGCATCAGGCACCGCTCCAGGACCCTGAGCATCAGGCACTGCTCCAGGACCCTGAGCATCAGGCACCGCTCCAGGACCCTGAGCATCAGGCACCACTCCTGTGGTTTGCAACTCAGATTCAACAGGCAAATCAAGAGACGAGAGAAACATTCTCCTTTGATTTCTGAATCTTTAATGGGGCTCCCTAGTCCAAGGACCCAAATTATAGGACTGAGTGCTTTTTAGTGTGGGTTTCATGACAAGTACCTCTGCCACAGTTGAGACAGGAGTAGATCTTGAATCCTGATTCAACTTGGCCAGAGGGCAGGACTTGTCATCAAATTTTGGCTTGTGCAACTCACAGGTCTGTAGATAGTGGCCTAAACCCCCACAATATAGGCACAAATTCAAGTTTCTGTGACGCTGATGCTCCTCCTCTGAGAGCCTCAGGAAACTTTTAAACCTTTTCTCTCCAACCAAATCTGAGGATTCTCTTGTCACAACATTATGAGCAAGAGTCTCTTTAGAGATAGAAGAACTCTCAACAAATTCAGGCAGTATAAGCAAAATTTTGGTCAGAAGATTTTTCAGTTGCTTTAAGGATTGCTGCAAAACTTCCAGATGCTCAGGTCTCAAGGCACTGAAAGCAGAGTTCAGGGCTAAGAGAGATGTCTGCAGGGATTGCATAGACGGCACAGGAGGATTTCAGGCTAGACAGACAAGACTAGACAAGACAAGACTGGACTGGATTCTGCACTAGACAAGATAAGACTGGACGGGATTCTGGACTGGACTAGACTGGACTGGATTCTGGACTGGACTAGAATGGATTCTGGGCTGGACTAGACTGGACTGGATTCTGGGCTGGACAAGACTGGACTGGATTCTGGACAAGACTGGACTGGATTCTGGACAAGACTGGACTGGATTCTGGACAAGACTGGACTGGATTCTGGACTGGACAAGACTGGACTGGATTCGGGACTGGACAAGACTGGACTGGATTCGGGACTGGACAAGACTGGACTGTCTTCTGGACTGGACAAGACTGGACTGGATTCTGGACTGGACACAACTGGACTGGATTCTGGACTGGACAAAACTGGACTGAATTCTGGACTGGACAAGACGACTGGATTCTGGACTGGACTGGATTCTGGACTTGATTCTGGACTGGACTGATTCTGGACTGGATTGGATAAGACTGGACTGGATAAGACTGGACTGGATTCTGGACTGAACACTGGACTGAACTGGACAGAACACTGGACTGAACTGAACCAAAAAAGAAAAAACTACTCCATTTAGCTTTGTTTCTTTTTTGTTGTATGGCTGGTGATAATGTTACGTTCACTGTACTTGGTACTCAAGAGACAGGGTGGACAAGCTCCGAGTACAGGAATGTGATGCTGCAGCTAGAACCGAGTTTAGCAGCGACCCCTATGGAAACCCTGACTCCATTGTCTCTCCCACATGGTCAGTCTACGTCTGTGAGACTATGTGTTCCTGAGCCCATGGCAGCCGCGTTTGAAGGGCAGATTAGGTCTGCCCAACTCCGATGCCCCCCGAACTTAATTGGAGACAAGGCGTAAACCGAGACTGAAAGAGAACAAGGGGAACCTCTAACTAAAACGGAAAACACAAAGATAGGGGAAACTACTGCACACTACAATGAATGTATGTGCGGCACGGCCACCAAGACAAACTGTAACAAAAGCGACGCTATCCAGATGCCAAACACGACACCGTCGTATTTTGGCTAGTACAGCAATGGCGGAAACCTCAGAAGAAAACACCAAAGCAAACACAAATAAAGAATAATAAGACTTCAGCCAAACAGTGTGGCAAAGCCGCTATTCATGACACCACGAAGGGTGTATGCAGAGGGAACAGGACCCCAAGGCTGAAGGTTCAGGATCACTGGACCGGAAGGCTGGAACAGATTCCCAGGACCAGGCTCCAGAAACCATGATACAGGACACAGGAACAGACTGGCTGCAATCAGGAATACTCCGGACGCAGGATACAAACTCCATAGGAAGCTGACAGGTTCTCACAGGAACATACAGGTATCATGACAACTTCTATCCCCAGCACTGGTCTGCAGAGCTAACTGGGTAATAAGGGAAGCACGCCCAATCAGGATGGCTGGAAGCCAGGAACAAGGTAATGACCAAAAAACTGGCAGGTGAGGTAGACAGACAAGAGCCAGACTGCAGTACAGAGACTCACCACATAATGACCAAATATCTGACAGGTGAGGCTTAACACATAGAAACAGGCTACAGTTACACAGACTCACCACCGGGAGCCAACAAGAGTCTTCTAAACCAGTACAAGAGAAATCCTGGCATGCAACAGAACAATTACATAAATTTCATAAACAGAATGCAAACAGGAATGAACCACTGCCTGTGGTTCACAACGTTATTTTTATTATTTTTATTATTATTATTATTATTATTAGGCTAAAGTGAGCACACATTATTACTTTTTTTTTTACAAGTGGGGATATTGACTATACTAGACTAAAGGGAGCAAATATAATTTTATTTTACTAAAACTGCAACAGATTATTATTATTTGACCAAAAGGTACACAGATAATATTTATTAGACAGGGCAGGATTTATGTTACACACTTTCACTTATTTTGGGAGCCTGAGATGCTGCAGGAGGATGTTGCTGGTGTCGGGACAGCGCTTCTTGCATCATTAGGCCCTGCGACCTCCACAGCATCTATGTGGAGTAAGTGGGACCAATATTACGTGTTTTTTATAGAATCTCATCAAATTGGCTCCAACCCCTCCCTATATACCTGCAAATTATGACATAATGTTGTGAGGTGACGGGGCTATAATCATGGGAAAAAAATGTGGTCCTTGGGGGTACTGGGTACTCTCCATGCATGTGCCACTGAAAGATACACAATTTTTTCCTGGTACCCACTGGCCAAGGGTAGCAGGAGGGGCCAATGCTATTTAGCTTTAGCCAGGGTATATTCAAGTGTGGCATCTCCTCACTAAAATGGCGATGGGTCTTCATAATCCACATGCAGTTTGTCTTAAACCACATGATATTTAGTTTTTTTTTAAAAGTCTACACATTGCGAGTGGTTTGCCTTTACCCTACAGAGCAAAATAGCCAGCAATTTGAAACCATCGCCAAACATGAATTTTAGTAAGTCACTTCAGCCCAATGAAGAACATTGTAACTAAATTGAAGCCATTTGTAACTAATATTTAATCCAGTTGTTCTTAATCTGTGTACCTAGGCATGTGTATATTAGAGATGAGCGGGTTCGGTTCTCAGAGAACCGAACCCTACCAAACTTCACGTCTCAAGCCCGGATCCGAGCCTGGCTCGGGTTTTCCCGCCAGACTCGGAAACCAGAACGAAGCAAAACATCATCATCCCGCTGTCGAATTCTTGCGGGGTTTGGATACCATATAAGGAGCTGCGCGTCGCTGCCATTTTCACTCCAGTCCTGGAAAGTGTAGTGAGAGGACGTTTCTCCGTCTTCAGTGTCTGTGCGGGTGGGAAAGTTGGGTGGCGATTATAGTGCTGTCCAGTGTAGTGTCTTAGCTGCATCAGTCAGTCCAGTGACCAGTCACAGTGGTGGTGTCCTCTGCTGCCATATGTCCAGTGCTGCTGTATAAGTCCCTTACAGTTTTGCTGTATTGTCCTGCATCAGACCAGTGGTAACGTCCTGTGCATCAGTCAGTCCAGTGACCAGTCACAGTGGTGAAATCCTCTGCTGCGATATGTCCAGTGTTGCTGTATAATAAGTCCCTTACAGTGTTGCTGTTGTCCTGTATCAGACCAGTGGTAGTGTTCTATGCATCAGTCAGTCCAGTGACCAGTCACAGTGGTGGTGTCCTCTGCTGCCATATGTCCAGTGCTGCTGTATAATAAGTCCCTTACAGTGTTGCTGTGTTGTCCTGCATCAGACCAGTGGTAGTGTCCTGTGCATCGGTCAGTCCAGTGACCAGTCACAGTGATGGTGTCCTCTTCTGCCATATGTCCAGTGCTGCTGTATAATAAGTCCCTTACAGTGTTGCTGTGTTGTCCTGCATCAGACCAGTGGTAACGTCCTGTGCATCAGTCAGTCCAGTGACCAGTCACAGTGGTGAAATCCTCTGCTGCGATATGTCCAGTGTTGCTGTATAATAAGTCCCTTACAGTGTTGCTGTTGTCCTGTATCAGACCAGTGGTAGTGTTCTATGCATCAGTCAGTCCAGTGACCAGTCACAGTGGTGGTGTCCTCTGCTGCCATATGTCCAGTGCTGCTGTATAATAAGTCCCTTACAGTGTTGCTGTGTTGTCCTGCATCAGACCAGTGGTAGTGTCCTGTGCTGTATATTATTTACTCCAAATAAAGGGGTTATTAACATTTAATCCAAATATAATTTTTACAGGGTTTGCCCTGTGTGGTGTAGGGGTACGCTCGCCTGTGCAGCATATTATTATAATAGCTTCAAATAAAAGGGTTATTATTATCCAAATTAATTTTACAGGCTTTGCCGTGTGTGTGTGGTTTAGGGGTACGCTCTCCTGTGCCACCAATATTGTGCGTGCATTACATCTGGGCAATTTCCAGCACGTCCCATGTTGTTTGTGCCGCACACTTGTGTCGCTTAGCTTAGTCATACAGCTACCTCATTGCACCTCTTTTTCTTCTTTGCATGATGTGCTGTTTGGGGACCAGTTTTTTTAAGTGTCATCATGTCTGCAACTGCAATGCCACTCCTGGATGGGCCAGGTGTTTGTGCTGCACACTTGTGTCCCTTAGCTTAGTCATACAACTACCTCATTGCACCTCTTTTACTTTTTTGCATGATGTGCTGTTTGGGGCCTAGTTTTTTTAAGTGCTATCCTGTCTGCAACTGCAGTGCCACTCCTAGATGGGCCAGGTGTTTGTGCCGCACACTTGTGTCGCTTAGCTTAGTCATACAGCTACCTCATCGCACCTCTTTTTCTTCTTTGCATCATGTGCTGTTTGGGGCCTATTTTTGAAATCTGCCATCCTAGATGGGCCAGGTGTTTGTGCCGCACACTTGTGTCGCTTAGCTTAGTCATACAGCCACCTTGGTGCAACCTTTTGGCCTTAAAACAATATTGTGAGGTGTTCAGAATAGACTGGAAATGAGTGGAAATTAATGTTATTGAGGTTAATAATACCGTAGGATCGAAATTACCCCCAAATTCTGTGATTTTAGCTGTTTTTATGTTTTTTTCAAAAATCATCCAGATCTAAAACCAAAACCCAAACACGAAAGGGTGGTTTTGGCAAAACCAATCCAGATCCAAAACACGAGGATTTAACCAAAACCAAAACACAAAACACGAAAAGTGCCCACCGCACATCTCTACTGTGTGTATATATATATATATATATATATACATATATGCAGATAACAAAAAGAGGCGGCACTCAGGAGACTTAGTGAGCAATCAAAACAATGTAATCATCTCAGTCAACGTTTCGGGGACCACCTCCCCGTCTTCTGAAGACGAGGAGGTGGTCCCCGAAATGTTGACTGAGACGATTACATTGTTTTGATTGCTCACTAAGTCTCCTGAGTGCCGCCTCTTTTTGTTATCTGCATCTACACGAGGGTTTGGCCCTGGGGAGGGCACCGTAGCAAGCTACACCCTGCTGGGGATGCCTGGAGTGCCAGAGTATTTATGTATATATATATATATATATATATATATATCCCAGATGCTCTCTGGCACTCCAGTCCTCCCCCGTGGGGTGTACCTTGCTCCGGTGCCCTCCCCAGGGATCCTCTCCCTGACATGTACCAACAATCCAAAATCAGAGGCGGCACTCGGAGTCTTTTAAAGCAGTGAATGAACTTGTATTAGTTCATTCACTGCTTTAAAAGACTCCGAGTGCCGCCTCTGATTTTGGATTGTTGGTATATATATATATATATATATATAAAAAAATTCATACTCTAGGGTGCCATGATTCAAGAAAGTTTGAGAACCACTGGTTTAACCTGCTGTTTTTGTTTTGTTTTGTTTTTTTAACAAATTAATTGTCCTAATAAATTGTTTATGACACCTAGGGGGACATTTACTAAGTAGTGTTAAGAGCGGAGAAGTGAGCCAGTGGAGAATTTGCCCATGGCAATCGATCAGCACTGAAGTAACTAGAGATGAGCGCCTGAAATTTTTCGGGTTTTGTGTTTTGGTTTTGGGTTCGGTTCCGCGGCCGTGTTTTGGGTTCGAACGCGTTTTGGCAAAACCTCACCGAATTTTTTTTGTCGGATTCGGGTGTGTTTTGGATTCGGGTGTTTTTTTCAAAAAACACTAAAAAACAGCTTAAATCATAGAATTTGGGGGTCATTTTGATCCCAAAGTATTATTAACCTCAAAAACCATAATTTACACTCATTTTCAGTCTATTCTGAATACCTCACACCTCACAATATTATTTTTAGTCCTAAAATTTGCACCGAGGTCGCTGTGTGAGTAAGATAAGCGACCCTAGTGGCCGACACAAACACCGGGCCCATCTAGGAGTGGCACTGCAGTGTCACGCAGGATGTCCCTTCCAAAAAACCCTCCCCAAACAGCACATGACGCAAAGAAAAAAAGAGGCGCAATGAGGTAGCTGTGTGAGTAAGATTAGCGACCCTAGTGGCCGACACAAACACCGGGCCCATCTAGGAGTGGCACTGCAGTGTCACGCAGGATGTCCCTTCCAAAAAACCCTCCCCAAACAGCACATGACGCAAAGAAAAAAAGAGGCGCAATGAGGTAGCTGTGTGAGTAAGATTAGCGACCCTAGTGGCCGACACAAACACCGGGCCCATCTAGGAGTGGCACTGCAGTGTCACGCAGGATGTCCCTTCCAAAAAACCCTCCCCAAACAGCACATGACGCAAAGAAAAAAAGAGGCGCAATGAGGTAGCTGACTGTGTGAGTAAGATTAGCGACCCTAGTGGCCGACACAAACACCGGGCCCATTTAGGAGTGGCACTGCAGTGTCACGCAGGATGTCCCTTCCAAAAAACCCTCCCCAATCAGCACATGATGCAAAGAAAAAGAAAAGAAAAAAGAGGTGCAAGATGGAATTGTCCTTGGGCCCTCCCACCCACCCTTATGTTGTATAAACAAAACAGGACATGCACACTTTAACCAACCCATCATTTCAGTGACAGGGTCTGCCACACGACTGTGACTGATATGACGGGTTGGTTTGGACCCCCCCCAAAAAAGAAGCAATTAATCTCTCCTTGCACAAACTGGCTCTACAGAGGCAAGATGTCCACCTCATCATCACCCTCCGATATATCACCGTGTACATCCCCCTCCTCACAGATTATCAATTCGTCCCCACTGGAATCCACCATCTCAGCTCCCTGTGTACTTTGTGGAGGCAATTGCTGCTGGTCAATGTCTCCGCGGAGGAATTGATTATAATTCATTTTAATGAACATCATCTTCTCCACATTTTCTGGATGTAACCTCGTACGCCGATTGCTGACAAGGTGAGCGGCGGCACTAAACACTCTTTCGGAGTACACACTTGTGGGAGGGCAACTTAGGTAGAATAAAGCCAGTTTGTGCAAGGGCCTCCAAATTGCCTCTTTTTCCTGCCAGTATAAGTACGGACTGTGTGACGTGCCTACTTGGATGCGGTCACTCATATAATCCTCCACCATTCTATCAATGTTGAGAGAATCATATGCAGTGACAGTAGACGACATGTCCGTAATCGTTGTCAGGTCCTTCAGTCCGGACCAGATGTCAGCATCAGCAGTCGCTCCAGACTGCCCTGCATCACCGCCAGCGGGTGGGCTCGGAATTCTGAGCCTTTTCCTCGCACCCCCAGTTGCGGGAGAATGTGAAGGAGGAGATGTTGACAGGTCGCGTTCCGCTTGACTTGACAATTTTCTCACCAGCAGGTCTTTCAACCCCAGCAGACTTGTGTCTGCCGGAAAGAGAGATCCAAGGTAGGCTTTAAATCTAGGATCGAGCACGGTGGCCAAAATGTAGTGCTCTGATTTCAACAGATTGACCACCCGTGAATCCTTGTTAAGCGAATTAAGGGCTCCATCCACAAGTCCCACATGCCTAGCGGAATCGCTCCGTGTTAGCTCCTCCTTCAATGTCTCCAGCTTCTTCTGCAAAAGCCTGATGAGGGGAATGACCTGACTCAGGCTGGCAGTGTCTGAACTGACTTCACGTGTGGCAAGTTCAAAGGGCATCAGAACCTTGCACAACGTTGAAATCATTCTCCACTGCGCCTGAGACAGGTGCATTCCACCTACTATATCATGCTCAATTGTATAGGCTTGAATGGCCTTTTGCTGCTCCTCCAACCTCTGAAGCATATAGAGGGTTGAATTCCACCTCGTTACCACTTCTTGCTTCAGATGATGGCAGGGCAGGTTCAGTAGTTTTTGGTGGTGCTCCAGTCTTCTGTACGTGGTGCCTGTACGCCGAAAGTGTCCCGCAATTCTTCTGGCCACCGACAGCATCTCTTGCACGCCCCTGTCGTTTTTTAAAAAATTCTGCACCACCAAATTCAAGGTATGTGCAAAACATGGGACGTGCTGGAATTTGCCCATATTTAATGCACACACAATATTGCTGGCGTTGTCCGATGCCACAAATCCACAGGAGAGTCCAATTGGGGTAAGCCATTCCGCGATGATCTTCCTCAGTTGCCGTAAGAGGTTTTCAGCTGTGTGCGTATTCTGGAAAGCGGTGATACAAAGCGTAGCCTGCCTAGGAAAGAGTTGGCGTTTGCGAGATGCTGCTACTGGTGCCGCCGCTGCTGTTCTTGCGGCGGGAGTCCATACATCTACCCAGTGGGCTGTCACAGTCATATAGTCCTGACCCTGCCCTGCTCCACTTGTCCACATGTCCGTGGTTAAGTGGACATTGGGTACAACTGCATTTTTTAGGACACTGGTGAGTCTTTTTCTGACGTCCGTGTACATTCTCGGTATCGCCTGCCTAGAGAAGTGGAACCTAGATGGTATTTGGTAACGGGGGCACACTGCCTCAATAAATTGTCTAGTTCCCTGTGAACTAACGGCGGATACCGGACGCACGTCTAACACCAACATAGTTGTCAAGGCCTCAGTTATCCGCTTTGCAGCAGGATGACTGCTGTGATATTTCATCTTCCTCGCAAAGGACTGTTGAACAGTCAATTGCTTACTGGAAGTAGTACAAGTGGGCTTACGACTTCCCCTCTGGGATGACCATCGACTCCCAGCAGCAACAACAGCAGCGCCAGCAGCAGTAGGCGTTACACGCAAGGATGCATCGGAGGAATCCCAGGCAGGAGAGGAATCGTCAGAATTGCCAGTGACATGGCCTGCAGGACTATTGGCATTCCTGGGGAAGGAGGAAATTGACACTGAGGGAGTTGGTGGGGTGGTTTGCGTGAGCTTGGTTACAAGAGGAAGGGATTTACTGGTCAGTGGACTGCTTCCGCTGTCACCCAAAGTTTTTGAACTTGTCACTGACTTATTATGAATGCGCTGCAGGTGACGTATAAGGGAGGATGTTCCGAGGTGGTTAACGTCCTTACCCCTACTTATTACAGCTTGACAAAGGGAACACACGGCTTGACACCTGTTGTCCGCATTTCTGGTGAAATACCTCCACACCGAAGAGCTGATTTTTTTGGTATTTTCACCTGGCATGTCAACGGCCATATTCCTCCCACGGACAACAGGTGTCTCCCCGGGTGCCTGACTTAAACAAACCACCTCACCATCAGAATCCTCCTGGTCAATTTCCTCCCCAGCGCCAGCAACACCCATATCCTCCTCATCCTGGTGTACTTCAACACTGACATCTTCAATCTGACTATCAGGAACAGGACTGCGGGTGCTCCTTCCAGCACTTGCAGGGGGCGTGCAAATGGTGGAAGGCGCATGCTCTTCACGTCCAGTGTTGGGAAGGTCAGGCATCGCAACCGACACAATTGGACTCTCCTTGTGGATTTGGGATTTCGAAGAATGCACAGTTCTTTGCTGTGCTGCTTTTGCCAGCTTGAGTCTTTTCATTTTTCTAGCGAGAGGCTGAGTGCTTCCATCCTCATGTGAAGCTGAACCACTAGCCATGAACATAGGCCAGGGCCTCAGCCGTTCCTTGCCACTCCATGTCGTAAATGGCATATTGGCAAGTTTACGCTTCTCCTCCGACAATTTTATTTTAGGTTTTGGAGTCCTTTTTTTTCTGATATTTGGTGTTTTGGATTTGACATGCTCTGTACTATGACATTGGGCATCGGCCTTGGCAGACGACGTTGCTGGCATTTCATCGTCTCGGCCATGACTAGTGGCAGCAGCTTCAGCACGAGGTGGAAGTGGATCTTGATCTTTCCCTAATTTTGGAACCTCAACATTTTTGTTCTCCATATTTTAATAGGCACAACTAAAAGGCACCTCAGGTAAACAATGGAGATGGATACTAGTATACAATTATGGACTGCCTGCCGAGTGCAGACACAGAGGTAGCCACAGCCGTGAACTACCGTACTGTACTGTGTCTGCTGCTAATATAGACTGGTTGATAAAGAGATGTCTATGTAACTATGTATGTATAAAGAAGAAAGAAAAAAAAACCACGGTTAGGTGGTATACAATTATGGACGGACTGCCTGCCGAGTGCAGACACAGAGGTAGCCACAGCCGTGAACTACCGTACTGTACTGTGTCTGCTGCTAATATAGACTGGTTGATAAAGAGATGTCGTAGTAGTATGTATGTATAAAGAAGAAAAAAAAACCACGGTTAGGTGGTATATACAATTATGGACGGGCTGCCGAGTGCCGACACAGAGGTAGCCACAGCCGTGAACTACCGCACTGAACTGTGTCTGCTGCTAATATATAGACTGGTTGATAAAGAGATAGTATACTCGTAACTAGTATGTATGTATAAAGAAAGAAAAAAAAACCACGGTTAGGTGGTATATACAATTATGGACGGGCTGCCGAGTGCCGACACAGAGGTAGCCACAGCCGTGAACTACCGCACTGTACTGTGTCTGCTGCTAATATATAGACTGGTTGATAAAGAGATAGTATACTCGTAACTAGTATGTATGTATAAAGAAAGAAAAAAAAACCACGGTTAGGTGGTATATACAATTATGGACGGACTGCCGAGTGCCGACACAGAGGTAGCCACAGCCGTGAACTACCGCACTGTACTGTGTCTGCTGCTAATATAGACTGGTTGATAAAGAGATAGTATACTCGTAACTAGTATGTATGTATAAAGAAAGAAAAAAAAACCACGGTTAGGTGGTATATACAATTATGGACGGGCTGCCGAGTGCCGACACAGAGGTAGCCACAGCCGTGAACTACCGCACTGTACTGTGTCTGCTGCTAATATAGACTGGTTGATAAAGAGATAGTATACTCGTAACTAGTATGTATGTATAAAGAAAGAAAAAAAAACCACGGTTAGGTGGTATATACAATTATGGACGGGCTGCCGAGTGCCGACACAGAGGTAGCCACAGCCGTGAACTACCGCACTGTACTGTGTCTGCTGCTAATATATAGACTGGTTGATAAAGAGATAGTATACTCGTAACTAGTATGTATGTATAAAGAAAGAAAAAAAAACCACGGTTAGGTGGTATATACAATTATGGACGGGCTGCCGAGTGCCGACACAGAGGTAGCCACAGCCGTGAACTACCGCACTGTACTGTGTCTGCTGCTAATATATAGACTGGTTGATAAAGAGATAGTATACTCGTAACTAGTATGTATGTATAAAGAAAGAAAAAAAAACCACGGTTAGGTGGTATATACAATTATGGACGGGCTGCCGAGTGCCGACACAGAGGTAGCCACAGCCGTGAACTACCGCACTGTACTGTGTCTGCTGCTAATATAGACTGGTTGATAAAGAGATAGTATACTCGTAACTAGTATGTATGTATAAAGAAAGAAAAAAAAACCACGGTTAGGTGGTATATACAATTATGGACGGGCTGCCGAGTGCCGACACAGAGGTAGCCACAGCCGTGAACTACCGCACTGTACTGTGTCTGCTGCTAATATATAGACTGGTTGATAAAGAGATAGTATACTCGTAACTAGTATGTATGTATAAAGAAAGAAAAAAAAACCACGGTTAGGTGGTATATACAATTATGGACGGGCTGCCGAGTGCCGACACAGAGGTAGCCACAGCCGTGAACTACCGCACTGTACTGTGTCTGCTGCTAATATATAGACTGGTTGATAAAGAGATAGTATACTCGTAACTAGTATGTATGTATAAAGAAAGAAAAAAAAACCACGGTTAGGTGGTATATACAATTATGGACGGGCTGCCGAGTGCCGACACAGAGGTAGCCACAGCCGTGAACTACCGCACTGTACTGTGTCTGCTGCTAATATAGACTGGTTGATAAAGAGATAGTATACTCGTAACTAGTATGTATGTATAAAGAAAGAAAGAAAAACCACGGTTAGGTGGTATATACAATTATGGACGGGCTGCCGAGTGCCGACACAGAGGTAGCCACAGCCGTGAACTACCGCACTGTACTGTGTCTGCTGCTAATATAGACTGGTTGATAAAGAGATAGTATACTCGTAACTAGTATGACTATAAAGAAAGAAAAAAAAACCACGGTTAGGTGGTATATACAATTATGGACGGGCTGCCGAGTGCCGACACAGAGGTAGCCACAGCCGTGAACTACCGCACTGTACTGTGTCTGCTGCTAATATAGACTGGTTGATAAAGAGATAGTATACTACTAATATTATATATACTGGTGGTCAGGTCACTGGTCACTAGTCACTAGTCACACTGGCAGTGGCACTCCTGCAGCAAAAGTGTGCACTGTTTAATTTTAATATAATATTATGTACTCCTGGCTCCTGCTATAACCTATAACTGGCACTGCAGTGCTCCCCAGTCTCCCCCACAATTATAAGCTGTGTGAGCTGAGCACAGTCAGATATATATATACGTTGATGCAGCACACTGGGCTGAGCACAGTGCACACAGATATGGTATGTGACTGAGTCACTGTGTGTATCGTTTTTTTCAGGCAGAGAACGGATATATTAAATAAAACAAACAACTGCACTGTCTGGTGGTCACTGTGGTCGTCAGTCACTAAACTCTGCACTCTCTTCTACAGTATCACAGCCTCAGGTCAATCTCTCTCTCTCTCTCTCAACCCTAATCTAAATGGAGAGGACGCCAGCCACGTCCTCTCCCTATCAATCTCAATGCACGTGTGAAAATGGCGGCGACGCGCGGCTCCTTATATAGAATCCGAGTCTCGCGATAGAATCCGAGCCTCGCGAGAATCCGACAGCGTCATGATGACGTTCGGGCGCGCTCGGGTTAACCGAGCAAGGCGGGAGGATCCGAGTCTGCTCGGACCCGTGAAAAAAACATGAAGTTCGTGCGGGTTCGGATTCAGAGAAACCGAACCCGCTCATCTCTAGATGTAACATCTATAATTTGCATACTATCAAATGATACCGAGCCGCTGATTGGTTGATGGGGCAACTTCTCCACTGGCTCACTTCTCCGCTTTCATCACTGCTTAGTAAATGTCCCCCATAACCACATGACCCTAACCTGGAATCTAGATGATTTTATTTGACTAAATATCCAGTGTGGCCTATTGTCTTGTAACTAGCCACCTCAGCCACACATATGTTGTTTCAGAAAGCTGAATAATACACTGAAGAAATGTTGTTGTTTTCAGTCTGAATTGTATTATGTCAATGTTGGTTAATTCATTATTATAGTTATTACTTGTATTTTATGCTAATATGGCTGGCAAATTTTAGCTTGGGGAGCGGGCATACAGCACTGGCCAACATAGCATAAGCTGTGGCCCATTTTTTAAGTTTTAGCTACCATAATATAATGCAAAATATACTTTATGGGGCTGATGCAGAGATGGTCATGAGCAACTTTATAATTTCTCATACTTACAAAGAAAGTGGACTCAGGGCCTACTTCAGACCTGATCGCAGCAGCAAAATTGCTTCCTAATGGGC
Source organism: Pseudophryne corroboree (assembly GCF_028390025.1). Taxonomy (NCBI): domain Eukaryota; kingdom Metazoa; phylum Chordata; class Amphibia; order Anura; family Myobatrachidae; genus Pseudophryne; species Pseudophryne corroboree. Next base: position 576,684,939 of record NC_086447.1, on the reverse strand, counting down.
AAAACCATGGGGGTAATTCAGATCTGACCGCTGACCTGCATTTTTTGCTGTCCTGCAATCAGAGAGTCGCCGCCTACAGGGGGAGTGTATTTTCGCAGTGCAAGTGTGCAATAGCATATGTAGCTGAGCTGCAAAAATCCACTGTGTGCAGTCTGTTCACAACCCAGGACTTACTTCTCCAGTGCGATGAGAACAGGCTGATCATGGCCGGAGCTGGTGTCAGAGACCCTCCCTGAAAACGATTGGACACCCCTGTGTTTTTCCGGATACCCAATAAACACTCAGTTGCCACCCACAAACGGCCTGTTGCTGTCAATCACCTTGCGAACGCCCGTGCGATCAGATTTTTTGCACCATCATGTTGCTGACCAGCGATGCCAGTTGTTGTTGTCTGACGCGCGTGCGCATTGCGTTGCATATGCATGCGCTGTTATGACCTGATCGCCTGCTGTGTGAAAACGCACAGCAGCGATCAATTCTGAATTACCCCCCATGTGCACTGCAGGTGGGGCAGATATAACATGTGCAGAGAGAGTTAGATTTGGGTGTGGTGTGTTCAAACTGAAATCTAAATTGCAGTGTAAAAATAAAGCAGCCAGTATTTACTCTGCACAGAAACAAAATAACCCACCCAAATCTTACTCTCTCTGCACATGTTATATCTGCCAAACCTGCAGTGGACATGGGTGGTTATTCCGAGTTGACCGCTCGCTAGCAGTTTTTAGCAGCCATGCAAACGCTATGCTGCCACCCACTGGGAGTGTATTTTAGCTTAGCAGAAGTGCGAACAAATGGTTCGTAGAGCGGCTACAAAGTTTTTTTGTGCAGTTTCAAAGTAGCTCAAAACCTACTCAGCGCTTGCGATCACTTCAGACTGTTCAGTTCCTATTTTGACGTCACAAACACGCCCTGCGATCGCCCAGCCACGCCACGCCTGCGTTTTTCAGAACACTCCCTGAAAACGGTCAGTTGACACCCAGAAACGCCCACTTCATGTCAATCACTCTGCGGTCACCAGTGCGACTGAAAAGCATGCTAGACCTTGTGTGAAACTACATCGTTCGTTGTAATAGTACGTCTCACGTGCACATTGCGCTGCATACGCATGCGCAGAAGTGTTGTTTTTTAGCTTCATCGCTGCACAGCAAAGCGAACATATCCAGGGTGATCAACTCGGAATGATCACCCTGGTTTTGCCCAACTGCTAACAAATTTGCTGCTGCGATCAACTCTGAATTACCCCCATAAACATTTAATTAACAACCTGTATTGATGAGCAATTATTCACTTTACTTTTACATTCCCCTGCAGTGCACATGGTTTTGTCTATTAGACAACAATTTTTCTGTTGCGATCAGGTCTGAATGAGGCCCTCAAGCACACAGAGATGCAAACTATGTAGGACCTTACATATTTTGCACGCATCTTAACTAACAATCAGATGCGTGGAATGGGGTTGAGAGAGGGGAGTGATGGACAGGCATCCGAATTCGGCCATGTGCGTGCCAGGGGAGGCGCGCGCCGTGTACGGGGGCGTGTGGGCACTAAAGTCATGGGAGTTCAGCGAGTCAGGTGGGCGTGGACTCACAGCACGCATCTATTTCCATGTAGACAGGATGGGAGGCAGGGGAGCGGCCAGAGCAGAGAGCCAGAGGCTGTGCTGCATGCAGCCTTCTCGGCTCTCTGCCTCACAGGACTGGCCCACAAGCCCATTGACCCTTCTGTTATTTGCCAGAAGTGCCAGATGGGCAGTCTGGCTCTGGGAGAGGGTCCGGCAAAGGCAAAGTTAGGCAAAGTTTATTGATAGAGATTTATCTATCAATGTGGATATGTAATAGGCTTACCCATACTTGCCTACCTGACTCTCTCCATGAGGGAGAAAATGCTCTGTTCCTGGACTTACCTGGTAATGTATGATTGCCATCACCTGTGGTGAGCTAGTTAATTGATAAGAAATGTGTTTCACCACAAGTGATGGCAATCATACATTACCAGGAAAGTCCAGGAACAGAGCATTTTCTCCCTCATGGAGAGGGTCAGGTAGGCAAGTATGGGCTTACCATAATATCCCTTTAATTCAGGACACCATTGATTTAAACAGTTTCTTGGGATGATTAAAACCAGGTGAAATGCAGGCTTGAATTTAGCCAGCCACAGAACTTGTGTAATTTAAAGGGATATTATGGCAACCCTATGTAAGGATTAATCCCTGGATATTCTCACACCAAAGTATAATTTAGGCTGTAAACAGCTTTCAAAAACCGGCACTCCACACTGGGGGGTAATTCAGACTACATCGCTGCAGCGGCAGCGATCGCAGTCTGAATTACTATGCGCACTGCGCATGCACGGCAGGCGCACTGCGCATGTGCAGCCAGTGAGATGCAAAATACATTTATTTCTATAGCAGTGCAGGCTAAAATTGCTTGGTAAAAACAAGTATTATTGGTTGCAGTGAGTGTGCATAGAACAGTGTTTTTCAACCACTTTGCCATTGCACAATAGTGTGCCCTGAGCAGTCTCCAGGTGTGCCGCCATAGAAGCAGAGCCAGGTCCATCAGTGTTTTGCCGCTACTGAGGCCCTGAAACGATCAATATTGGTGGGTTTAGTGGTTGCAGAGCCAGTTTTAATTTTGGGCCCGGGCAGTGTTGGGCTCTTCTAGCTTTCTCAGATGTGGCACAAGCGTTACGTATGGAGAAGCTGCGACATAACATCCTAGGACACGCAACTGCACCATGCATCACCATTATATTTGAGTGTGCCTTGGCAATATTTAAATCTTCTTCAGTGTGCCACGAGTTGTAAAAGGTTAAAAACCTCTGGCATAGAACCTTGAGAATAATGCTGAAGGTCAGCACATAACTTGGAAAGTTTGATACTGTAGTTTAAAGTTCCTTATCCTCAGAATGTCTCATTGGTTATTGTATAACTGGGCCTATAAATTATGTGTATGGCCCTTTAAACAATCATAGATCCAGAGTAGAGTAAATATTACCAGTTCCTTGGAAATAGTGATGAGCTCCTCTTTAGCGATAAAGCACAATACATAGTTGGTGGTTCTCCTTTAAATGCGGTGTACTGTTTTGGAATTCCAGGTGAAGAGGCAGGGTCTATAAAGAAAATACCACAGGAGTATTTTAGAAAAGAGTTTTGCTGATAGCACAGGTCAGATGATGCATTTTTCTGCTCTGCAATGGCTGCTTTCTCAAATGTATGCGATGTGCATTGATGCCGCTTTCATATCGCAATGCTGGGTTGCACCCTTTCAAATTGGCTGGGTATGCCGAATCAGGGGCTGGTGGGGATGCGGCGCTGGGAGATGAGATCATCTCTGTGCCACCTCTGCCTATGCTGTGAACGGGTCCCTGGTCGTATCGACCCGGCTACCCGTTGACACTGCTCCTGACCTGGTAATAACCCAGGAATAACCCTTTTTTATTCCCGGGTTGAATTAACGGGTCAGGCAACATGGGAATTTGTTAGTGACCCCTCTCACACCGCACAGCAACCTGCGTCGACCCGGCAATATACCGGTTTGATACCGGGTTATTTGTGTGGTGTAATAGGGTTATCATTATCCTCAGTGTAGAAAAGGGTGGGCAACTCTCCAACTACAGATAATACTTGCAAAAAGTAGCGAGTATTATAAGAACATGAAATAATAGGGGGCCACCTGGACTTAATTCTCCAGCAGTTGGAGCTCACCTAATAGACCGGAGATCACAGATTACACAGAATAAGACTGAAGAGAGAGAGGATGCTGCAGACACAACTTAATTAGGCTTCAGTAGTAATGGGTCCTGCATGATCATCCCTTATCAGAGATTGCCAAGAGGTAGAGTAGGACATCGGCTGATGCAGACAGACCAGTATGACAGGAACGGCTGCGGCACAGCCATGCGGGGTAACAGCTGTCAGGCCAGATATATTAGAGCGAAAGTTATTCAGCAGACAGGTCAGGTTAGCAGGATTAGTTGAATCTTGCCCTTGCAGGATGTCGGCTGACAGGACTGGTATGCGGGATTAGTTGAGACTAGTCCTTACAGGATGTTAGCAAACTGACCAGATAGACTGGATTGGCTGTAGGCATGACTTTACAGGATATCCGCATACAGATCAGATGTGCAAGAGTAGCTGGAGCTTTGCCGTACAGGATATTAGTGGACAGATCAGGAAAGCAGGATTTGCTGGAGCTTGGCCATGCAGGATGTTAGCAAACAGACCAGGCATGCAGAATAGACTGAAGCTTGACCTTGCAAGATGTTTATCAGCTGATCGGGTGTGCAGAGTAGACCGAAGCTTAGCCTTGCAGGATATTTCCTACAGACCACTAATATCCTACAGGCCAAGTGTGCATGATTGACCGAAACTTGACCATGCAAGATGTTAGCTGACCAACCAGATGTACAGGCAGGGGCATAGCCAGAACTTTGTGTGTACCATATCGATATTTTGAAGGGGCCCCTGTCCCAATGCTAGATACCTGTTCGCAGCAGTTGCTAATGTGTTGTCCCATAGTAGTTCCCTAGTTTATTTTATGAACTATAGTAGTGTCCTAGTTTATTTTATGAACCATAGTAGTGCTCTAGTTCACATTATGTGACATTGTAGGGCTGCCAGTACACATTATGCAACACGGTACCCCAATTCACATTATGACATACAGTGTCCCCAGTTCATATTATGCCACACTACAGTGCTTCCACTTCATATTGTGCCACATTACACTGCCCCAGTTTATATTATGTAACATAATGCCCTCCAGTTCATTTATACCACATAACAATGAGCAGGTCCAGGGTCTTAACTAGGTGTATTGTAGGCAAAAGTTTGTAAGGGCCCCTATGTATCACCCAGTGATGAAAAATAAGAATTTACTTACCGATAATTCTATTTCTCGTAGTCCGTAGTGGATGCTGGGGACTCCGTAAGGACCATGGGGAATAGCGGCTCCGCAGGAGACTGGGCACATCTAAAGAAAGCTTTAGGACTAACTGGTGTGCACTGGCTCCTCCCCCTATGACCCTCCTCCAAGCCTCAGTTAGGAAACTGTGCCCGGACGAGCGTACACAATAAGGAAGGATTTTGAATCCCGGGTAAGACTCATACCAGCCACACCAATCACACCGTATAACTTGTGATCTGAACCCAGTTAACAGTATGACAACAGAGGAGCCTCTGAAAAGATGGCTCCCAACAATAATAACCCGATTTTTGTAACAATAACTATGTACAAGTATTGCAGACAATCCGCACTTGGGATGGGCGCCCAGCATCCACTACGGACTACGAGAAATAGAATTATCGGTAAGTAAATTCTTATTTTCTCTAACGTCCTAAATGGATGCTGGGGACTCCGTAAGGACCATGGGGATTATACCAAAGCTCCCAAACGGGCGGGAGAGTGCGGATGACTCTGCAGCACCGAATGAGAGAACTCCAGGTCCTCCTCAGCCAGGGTATCAAATTTGTAGAATTTAGCAAACGTGTTTGCCCCTGACCAAGTAGCTGCTCGGCAAAGTTGTAAAGCCGAGATCCCTCGGGCAGCCGCCCAAGATGAGCCCACTTTCCTTGTGGAACGGGCTTTTACAGATTTTAGCTGTGGCAGGCCTGCCACAGAATGTGCAAGCTGAATTGTACTACAAATCCAACGAGCAATAGTCTGCTTAGAAGCAGTAGCACCCAGCATGTTGGGTGCATACAGGATAAACAGCGAGTCAGATTTCCTGACTCCAGCCGTCCTGGAACATATTTTCAGGGCCCTGACAACATCCAGCAACTTGGATTCCTCCAAGTCCCTAGTAGCCGCAGGCACCACAATAGGTTGGTTCAGGTGAAACGCTGGAACCACCTTAGGGAGAAACTGAGGACGAGTCCTCAATTCCGCCCTGTCCGAATGGAAAATCAGATAAGGGCTTTTACAGGATAAAGCCGCCCATCCTGACACGCGCCTGGCCTAGGCCAGGGCCAACAGCATGACCACTTTCCATGCGAGATATTTTAACTCTACAGATTTAAGTGGTCAAACCAATGTGACTTTTGGAACCCAAACTACATTGAGATCCCAAATTTCCACTGGAGGCACAAAAGGAGGCTGTATATGCAGTACCCCTTTTTAAACGTCTAAACTTCAGAGACTGAAGCCAGTTCTTTTTTGGAAGAAAATTGACAGGGCCGAAATCTGAACCTTAATGGACCCCAATTTCAGGCCCATAGACACTCCTGTTTGCAGGAAATGCAGGAATCGACCCAGTTGAATTTCCTCCGTCGGGCCTTACTGGCCTCGCACTACTCAACATATTTTCGCCAATTGCGGTGATAATGTTTTTGCGGTTACATCCTTCCTGGCTTTTGATCAGGATAGGGATGACTTCATCCGGAATGCCTTTTTTTCTTCAGGATCCGGTGTTCAAACGCCATGCCGTCAAACGCAGCCGCGGTAAGTCTTGGAACAGACAGGGTCCTTGCTGGAGCAGGTCCCTTCTTAGAGGTAGAGGCCACGGATCCTCCGTGAGCCTCTCTTGAAGTTCCGGTTACCAAGTCCTTTTTGGCCCATCCGGAGCCACGAATATAGTGCTTACTCCTCTCCATCTTATCAATCTCAGTACCCTGGGTATGAGAGGCAGATGAGGGAACACATATACTGACTGGTACACCCACGGTGTTACCAGAGCGTCTACAACTATTGCCTGAGGGTCTCTTGACCTGGCGCAATACCTGTCGAGTTTTTTAATCATGTGGACGACTTCTGGGTGAAATCCCCACTCTCCCGGGTGGAGGTCGTGCTGAGGAAGTCTGCTTCCCAGTTGTCCACTCCCGGAATGAATACTGTTGACAGTGCTATTACATGATTTTCCGCCCAGCGGAGAATCCTTGCAGCTTCTGCCATTGCCCTCCTGCTTCTTGTGGCACCCTGCCTGTTTACGTGGGTGACTGCCGTAATGTTGTCCGACTGGATCAACACCGGCTGACCTTGAAGCAGAGGTCTTGTTAAGCTTAGAGCATTGTAAATGGCCCTTAGCTTCAGGATATTTATGTGAAGTGATGTCCCCAGGCTTGACCATAAGCCCTGGATATTCCTTCCCTGTTTGACTGCTCCCCAGCCTCGCAGGCTGGCATCCGTGGTCACCAGGACCCAGTCCTGATGCCGAATCTGCGGCCCTCTAGAAGATGAGCACTCTGCAACCACCACAGGAGGGATACCCTTGTCCCTGGTGACAGGGTTATCCGCTGATGCATCTGAAGATGCGACCCGGACCATTTGTCCAGTAGGTTCCACTGGAAAGTCTTGCGTGGAATCTGCCGAATGGGATTGCTTCGTAGGAAGCCACCATTTTTACCCAGAACCCTTGTGCATTGATGCACTCTTGGTTCGGTTTTAGGAGGTTCCTGACTAGCTCGGATAACTCCCTGGCTTTCTCCTCCGGGAGAAACACCTTCTTTCTGGACTGTGTCCAGGTTCATCCCTAGGAACAGAAGACAAGTCGTCGGAACCAGCTGCGATTTTGGAATATTGAGAATCCAATCGTGCTGCCGCAACACTACCTGAGATAGTGCTACACCGATCTCCAGCTGTTCCCTGGATCTTACCCTTATCAGGGAATCGTCCAAGTAAAGGATAACTAAAATTCCCTTCCTTCGAAGGAATATCATCATTTCGGTCATTACTTCAGTAAAGACCCGGGGTGCCGTGGCCCATCCCTACGGCAGCGTCTGAACTGATAGTGACAGTTCTGTACCATAACCTGAGATACCCTTGGTGAGAAGGGTACATTTTGACATGAAGGTAAGCATCCTTGATGTCCCGAGACCTCATGTAGTCCCCTTCTTCCAGGTTTGCAATCACTGCTCTGAGTGACTCAATTTTGAATTTGAACCTCTGTATGTAAGTGTTCAAAGATTTTAGATTTTAAAATCGGTCTCACCGAGCCGTCTGGCTTTGGTACCACAATAGTGTGGAATAATACCCCGTTCCCTGTTGCAGGAGGGGTACCTTAATTATCACCTGCTGGGAATACAGCTTGTGAATGGCTTCCAAAACTGCCTCCCTGTCAGCGGGAGACGTCGGTAAAACAGACTTTTGGAAACGGCGAGGGGAATATGTCTCGAATTCCAATTTGTACCCCTGAAAATATTACCTGAAGGATCCAGGGGTCTACTTGCGAGTGAGCCCACTGCGCACTGAAATTCATTGAGAACGGGCCCCCACCGTGCCTGAACTTGTAAAGCCCTAGCGACATACTGAGGGCTTTGCAGAGGCAGAAAAGGGTTTTTGTTCCTGGGAACTGGCTAATCTCTGCAGCCATTTTCCTCTCCCTCTGTCACGTGCAGAAAAGAGGAACCCTTTTGTCCGCTTGCCAACCAGGACTGCGCCTGATAATACGGCGTCTTATTTTGAGAGGCGACCAGGGGTACATCCCCTTTTTTTTTGTAAGGCAATACTTCCAAATGCCGTTTGGAATCCGCATCACCTGACCATTTTACTGGTAGAATTGGACAACGCACTTATACTTGATGCCAGTCGGCAAACATTCCGCTGTGCATCATGCATATATAGAAATGCATCTTTTAATTGCTCTATAGGCAATAATATACTGTCCTTATCTAGGATATCAATATTTCCAGTCAGGGAATCCGACCACGCCAACCCAGCACTGCACATCCAGGCTGAGGCGATTGCTGGTCGCAGTATAACACCAGTATGTGTGTAAATACATTTTAGGATACCCTCCTGCTTTCTATCAGCAGGATCCTTAAGGGCGGCCATCTCAGGAGAGGATAGAGCCCTTGTTCTTACAAGCGTGTGAGCGCCTTATCCCCCCCTAGGGGGTGTTTCCCAACGCACCCTAACCTCTGGCGGGAAAAGGTATACTGCCAATAACTTTTAAGAAATTATCAATTGTTATCGGGGGGAAACCCACGCATCATCACACACCTCATTTTATTTCTCAGATTCAGGAAAACTACAGGAAGTTTTTCCTCACCAAACATAATACCCCTTTTTTTGGTGGTATTCATATTATCAGAAAAGTGTAAACATTTTTCCATTGCCTCAATCATGCAATGTGTGGCCCTATTGGAAATCACGGTTGTCTCTTCACCGTCGACACAGGAGTCAGTATCCGTGTCGGCGTCTGTATCTGAGGTAACGGGCGCTTTAGAGCCCCTGTATGAGACGTCTGGACATGCACAAGCTGAGTAGCCGGCTGTCTCATGTCAACCACTGTCTTTAATACAAAGTTGACACTGTCACGCAATTTCAACAGTACATCCACTCAGGTGTCGACCCCCTAGGGCAGTGATTTTCAACCTTTTTTTACTCGCGGCACACCGAACAATATTTTAAAATTGCCAAGGCACACCATCGGTTCCCCACAGAAAAAAACAAAACACACACATTGGCCCTCACAGTAAAAAAAATAAAAAAATCCACACATACTGTACATTGGCCTACACAGAAAAAACAATCACATTGCTCCCCCACATAAATCCTATTGCTTCACACATGAATTATTCACATTGTTCCCCCCATAAATCCATAAATTCTTATTCTCCCCACATAAATCCTATTGAAATCCTATTGTTCCCCACAGGAGAAATAAAATAAATATCAGCTGTCCTCCTCCCTGTCCCTCAGTGGCGGGGGTTGTTCATAGTGGAGTTCTGCGAATACTGAGCAGTGGGCGGTCAGGCATGTGTAGATGTGGGTGGGAAGGAAAGCTGTGTATGCAGGCGGGAACTGGAAAACGTGTATGCAGGCGGGTGGGCTGGCTGGTGAGACGCGGCGGCTGTGATCTATGATATCACATCGTTTTCAAGGCATAGGTCATGGCCGGAGCACGACTGATTCTCTAAGAAGAGCCCAGGCCAACAGTTCACTCTGAAGGTGCAGGAAGCTGCTCTGGCTCCGCGGCACACCTTGCAACTGGTCACGGCACACTAGTGTGCCACGGCACACTGGTTGAAAAAGCCTGCCCTAGGGGGTGACAACACTATTACAGACACTCTACTCCGTCTCCACATCATTTTTCTCCTCATACATGTCGACACAAACGTACCGACACACAGCACACACACAGGGAATGCTCTGATAGAGGACAGGACCCCACTAGCCCTTTGGGGAGACAGAGGGAGAGTTTGCCAGCACACACCAGAGCGCTATATATATACAGGGATAACCTTATATAAGTGTTTTTCCCTTTATAGCTGCTGTATTGTTTATACTGCGCCTAATTTGTGCCCCCCTCTCTTTTTTAACCCCTTTCTGTAGTGTAGTGACTGCAGGGGAGAGCCAGGGAGCTTCCCTCCAACTGAGCTGTGAGGGAAAATGGGAAAATGGCGCCAGTGTGCTGAGGAGATAGGCTTCGCCCCTTTCTCGGCGTCCTTATCATCCGTTTTTCTGTATGTTTTGGCAGGGGTTAAATGCATCCATATAGCCCAGGAGTTATATGTGATGCATTTATTTTAGCCATATAAGGTTTTTATCGATTTATTGCGTGTCAGGGCGCTGCCCCCCCAGCGCCCTGCACCCTCAGTGACCGGAGTGTGAAGTGTGCTGAGAGCAATGGCGCACAGCTGCGGTGCTGTGCGCTACCTTATCTGAAGACAGGATCGTCTTCTGCCGCCGATTTTCCGGACCTCTTCGCTCTTCTGGCTCTGTAAGGGGGCCGGCGGCGCGGCTCCGGGACCCATCCAGGCTGAACCTGTGATCGTCCCTCTGGAGCTAATGTCCAGTAGCCTAAGAAACCCAATCCACTCTGCACGCAGGTGAGTTCGTTTCTTCTCCCCTTAGTCCCTCGATGCAGTGAGCCTGTTGCCAGCAGGTCTCACTGAAAATAATAAACCTAAACTAAAACTTTCACAAAGAGCTCAGGAGAGCCCCTAGTGTGCACCCTTCTCGTCGGACACAGAAATCTAACTGAGGCTTGGAGGAGGGTCATAGGGGGAGGAGCCAGTGCACACCAGTTAGTCCTAAAGCTTTCTTTAGATGTGCCCAGTCTCCTGCGGAGCCGCTATTCCCCATGGTCCTTACGGAGTCCCCAGCATCCACTTAGGACGTTAGAGAAATGTATATCCTGTAACTTGACAGGGAATGTGGGCCCCTCTCAGCTCTGGGCCATATAGCAGCTGCACTACCTGCACCTATGGTAGCTACGCCCTTGTGTGCAAGATTGAATGAAGCTTGGTCATGCAAGACATCAGCAGACGGACCAGGTTTTCAGGAACAGCCACAGCAAAGAAGCAAGGAATATCCAAAGTACAAACCAGAGCGAGAAGGGATCCTGCAGTAACTGAGGACTATAACTGGCAAGGCTAGGCAGGAGTGTCAGGGACATTTAGGGGAGGAGAGCCAATTTGGAGGCCTGTTGGGAGAAGCCCCCTCTATATTACACATTCTGTGCAGCTGGAGTGCTGCACATCCCTCCAGACTGCCCACAATCCCAGGTGTCCCTATTGACTAAGCGACTGTCCGGGAAGCTGCCAGGCGGAAGCGCTGTGATGTCCCGGTCGCCTAGCACTGAGCCACTGGAGCAGCTTGTAACAGAAGCCTGAATCAGAGGAACAACAGCAGCTTATTCTTATTGAGGTACCACAGAGCCAATGCTGGCTTAGGTAAGGTTCTCTCGTGTGGCTAAATCTCAACGCATTGTCTGTGGCAAAGTCATACAGATGTTCCACCTTAATAGTTCCAATATAATGATGCGGTATGACCTTGTCAACTTCAGCCAGACACTGCACGGTCACAAGCCATATCAGGCCTGCAGAAGCTGCTGCGTACTCTGCATTTTCTTGCAGCTGGCTCCTTTCAGTCAGTTTCTGGTAAAGTGCTAGGCATATCGCAGGCTACTTTTAGCAGGCACCTCACACAGATCATGGACAGGGGCAATTGCCCCCCCCCCCCCCCCTCATGAATTCAGTTGGGTGAAACTGCATTTTGCCTCCCCATGTACTTCTACACAGAAGCAAATGGGGTTGAATGAAATTAAAATGAGGATGAGCAATAAGAGCTTTATTTGAACTCGCCAACTGATGTCATTTCTGTTTACCAGAAATTAAGTTATATTCATGTTTGTTCTGCGTATGTTTTCTTCTTGCAAACACTTTCTTTGAAGCTCCACTCATTTTGCTATCACGATTTGCCCTAATCATAAGCATACACATGAGACCAGGAAGGTGCACATCTCATTGATGTGTTGAGAGAGTTTGTAACCAGAAATGAAGAGAGGAAACATATTTTTGCCAAAGTGTAGGAGTACGTCCTTCGTGCAACTTTCTGAAGTTATGGTATCTGTTCTAAACTTGTGAAACTATTTTATTTTAAATATAGATTGTCTTAGTATAACTATGAAATACTCTTTAAAATAGATTGCCTTAGTATATGGATTGATTTGTTTATTTAAAGAACTGTAACTGTTCCGTTCATAGGGGGTCATTCCGAGTTGATCGCTAGCTAAAACTGTTTGCTGCGCTGCGATTAAGGAAAAAAATGGCACTTCTGCGCATGTGTATGCAGCGCAGTGCACGCGCTCAACGTACTTTCACAATGGCCGATGTATTTTTACACAAGGTCTAGCAAAGCATTTCAGTCGCACTGCTGGCCGCAGAGTGATTGACAGGAAGAGGGCGTTTGTGGGTGTAAACTGACCGTTTTCAGGGAGTGTTCGAAAAAACACAGGCGTGCCAGGAAAAACGCAGGCGTGGCTGGCCGAACGCAGGGCGTGTTTGTGACATCAAATCCGGAACTGAACAGTCTGAAGTGATCGCAAGCGCTGAGTAGGTCTGGAGCTACTCAGAAACTGCACAATATTTTTTTGTAGCCACTCTGCGATCCTTTCGTTTGCACTTCTGCTAAGCTAAGATACACTCCCAGAGGGCGGCGGCTTAGCGTTTGCACGGCTGCTAAAAACAGCTAGCGAGCGATCAACTCGGAATGACCCCCATAGGGCGTAATTCAGATTTGATTGCAGCAGCAAATTTGTTAGCAGTTGGGCAAAACCATGTGCACTGCAGGAGGGGGTGGGGGGTCGCAGATGTAACATGAGATTTGTTAGATTTGGGTGGGGTGTGTTCAAGCTGAAATCTAAATAGCAGTGTAAAAGCAAAGTAGCCAGTATTTACCCTGCACAGAAACAAAATGACCCACCCAAATGTAACTCTCTCTGCACATGTTATACCTGCCACACCTGCAGTGCACATAGGGGCTAATTCCAAGTTGATCGCAGCAGGATTTTTGATAGCAATTGGGCAAAACCATGTGCACTGCAGGGGGGGGGGGGGGGGGCAGATATAACATTTGCAGAGAGAGTTAGATTTGGGTGGGTTATTTTATTTATGTGCAGGGTAAATACTGGCTGCTTTATTTTTACACTGCAAATTAGATTGCAGATTGCACACACCCCACCCAAATCTATCTCTCTCTGCACATGTTAAATCTGCCTCCCCTGCAGTGCACATGGTTTTGCCCAATTGCTAACAAAAATCCTGCTGCGATCAACTTGGAATTACCCCCATAGGGTGTAATTCTGAGTTGATCGCAGCAGGAACTTTGGGGGTAATTCCAAGTTGATCGCAGCAGGAATTTAGTTAGCAATTGGGCAAAACCATGTGCACTGCAGGGGAGGCAGATTTAACATGTGCAGAGAGAGTTAGATTTGGGTGGGTTATTTTATTTCTGTGCAGGGTAAATATTGGCTGCTTTATTTTTACACTGCAAATTAGATTGCAGATTGAACACACCCCACCCAAATCTAACTCTCTCTGCACATGTTAAATCTGCCTCCCCTGCAGTGCACATGGTTTTGCCCAATTGCTAACTAAATTCCTGCTGCGATCAACTTGGAATTACCCCCTTTGTTAGCAGTTGGGCAAAACCATGTGCACTGCAGGGGAGGCAGATATAACATGTGCAGAGAGAGATAGATTTGGGTGTGGTGAGTTCAATCTGCAATCTAAATTGCTGTGTAAAAATAAAGCAGCCAGTATTTACCCTGCACAGAAACAAAATAACCCACCCAAATCTAACTCTCTCTGCAAATGTTATATCTGCCCCCCCAGCAGTGCACATGGTTTTGCCCAAGTGCTAAAAAATTTCCTGCTGCGATCAACTTGGAATTACCCCAATGGTTTTACCCAACTGCTAACAAATATGCTGCTGCGTTCAACTCTGAATTACCCCCATAAACATTTAATTAATAACCTGTATTGATGAGCAATCGTTCACTTTACTTTTACCCTGAATATTGTCTAGTGCGTCGAGTAACAAACATGAGATATAGCAATTTAAATTTATAGCACACACCATAACCAGTGAGGCAGTGACTGACTATAGATTTAAAAATGGTCCCAATCAAATGAGATTAGGCTGTAAACAAAATCTGAATAAAAACTAGGTTAATGACTATAAAAATTAAATTTTTTAAGATGAACAATTGAATTTATCTATTTTTCTAACAGCTATTGTACCAATCCAGAGATTTTCAACCTTTTACAACTCGCGGCACACTGAAGAAGATTTAAATACTGCAAAGGCACACTCAAATATAATGGTGATGCACGGTGCAGTTGCGTGTCCTAGGATGTCATGTCGCAGCTTCTCCATGCGTAACGCCTGAGCCACATCTGAGAAAGCCAGAAGAGCCCAACACTGCCTGGGTCCAAAATTAGAACTGGCTCTGCAATCACTAAACCCTCCAGTATTGATCGTTTCAGGGCCTCAGAAGCAGCAAAACACTGACGGGCCTGGCACTGCTTCTATGGCGGCACACCTGGAGACTGTTCAGGACACACTAGTGTGCCACGGCACAGTGGTTGAAAAACACTGTACTAATCAGTAGTTAATATTAATAACAATATTTATTTAATAATGAATAAATACATTTTTATAGCAAAATAAACAATGAAACTGGGGTTAGCCAACCCCAGAAAGGGTGTGGTCTAACAGATAGACAGTGTCTAGTTAGACAGTCAATAGAAAGACACCACATGTTAGACAGTCAAACGGTCGACAGGGTCAAAAGGTAGACATGAAAAAAGTAGACAGTACAAATGGTCGACAGGGTCAAATGGTAGACGGAGTCAAAAGGTCGACATGAAAATAGTCGACATAAAAAAGGTAGATACCATTTTTTTGCATTTTTGGGGTTTGTGTGGATAATTTTGTCATCTGGGACCCCCAATTGTAGAAAGGCATCCCCATGCTTCTGGCTTGGTGGAGAAGGTTTATAACCAACTCTATGCCAACATGGATACAGAAGGTATGGAAAGGTCCAAATACATGCAAAATAAAAACAACAACCTGTGTCTACCTTTTTTATGTCGTTCATATTCATGTCGATCTTTTGACCCTGTCGACTTTTTCTACTGTCTACCTTTTTCATGTCCACCTTTTTACAATGTTGACCTTTTGACCCTGTCGACCTAATGTCTATATTTATATATGGTGTCTATCTATTGATTGTCTAACTAGATGCTGTTAGTGTGTACCATGCACGTTGGTGCACATGAAAAGACACAAACTACAGGTGCAGTCCCTCTATAACGCATCAAATGTCTGCCTCAAAGGATCTGTTGGGTTGTGCAGACTTATTTCTATTTCTCTCCTTCTGCAATATACACTGCTCAAAAAAAATAAAGGGAACACTTAAACAACACAATGTAACTCCAAGTCAATCACACTTGTGTGAAATCAAACTGTCCACTTAGGAAGCAACACTGATTGACAATCAATTTCACATGCTGTTGTGCAAATGGAATAGACAACAGGTGGAAATTATAGGCAACTAGCAAGACACCCCCAATAAAGGAGTTGTTCTGCAGGTGGTGACCACAGACCACTTCTCAGCTCCTATGCTTTCTGGCTGATGTTTTGGTCACTTTTGAAAGTTGGCGGTGCTCTCACTCTAGTGGTAGCATGAGACGGAGTCTACAACCCACACAAGTGGCTCAGGTAGTGCAGCTCATCCGGGATGGCACATCAATGCGAGCTGTGGCAAGAAGGTTTGCTGTGTCTGTCAGCGTAGTGTCCAGAGCATGGAGGCGCTACCAGGAGACAGGCCAGTACATCAGGAGACGTGGAGGAGGCTGTAGGAGGGCAACAACCCAGCAGCAGGACAGCTACCTCCGCCTTTGTGCAAGGAGGAACAGGAGGAGCACTGCCAGAGCCCTGCAAAATGACCTCCAGCAAGCCACAAATGTGCATGTGTCTACTCAAACGATCAGAAACAGACTCCATGAGGGTGGTATGAGGGCCCGACATCCACAGGTGGGGGTTGTGCTTACAGCCCAACACCGTGCAGGACGTTTGGCATTTGCCAGAGAACACCAAGATTTGCAAATTCGCCACTGGTGCTCTGTGCTCTTCACAGATGAAAGCAGGTTCTCACTGAGCACATGTGACAGACGTGACAGAGTCTTGAGACGCCAAGGAGAACGTTCTGCTGCCTGCAACATCCTCCAGCATGACCGGTTTGGCAGTGGGTCAGTAATGGTGTGGAGTGGCATTTCTTTGGGGGGCCGCACAGCCCTCCATGTGCTCGCCAGAGGTAGCCTGACTGCCATTAGGTACCGAGATGAGATCCTCAGACCCCTTGTGACACCATATGCTGGTGCGGTTGGCCCTGGGTTCCTCCTAATGCAAGACAATGCTAGACCTCATGTGGCTGGAGTGTGTCAGCAGTTCCTGCAAGACGAAGGCATTGATGCTATGGACTGGCCCGCCCGTTCGCCTGACCTGAATCCAATTGAGCACATCTGGGACATCATGTCTCGCTCCATCCACCAACGCCACGTTGCCCCACAGACTGTCCAGGAGTTGGCGGATGCTTTAGTCCAGGTCTGGGAGGAGATCCATCAGGAGACCATCCGCCACCTCATCAGGAGCATGCCCAGGCTTTGTACGGAGGTCATACAGGCACGTGGAGGCCACACACACTACTGAGCCTCATTTTGACTTGTTTTAAGGACATTACATCAAAGTTGGATCAGCCTGTAGTGCGTTTTTCCACTTTAATTTTGAGTGTGACTCCAAATCCAGACCTCCATGGGTTAATAAATTTGATTTCCATTGATAATGTTTGTGTGATTTTGTTGTCAGCACATTCAACTATGTAAAGAACAAAGTATTTAATAAGAATATTTCATTCATTCAGATCTAGGATGTGTTATTTTAGTGTTCCCTTTATTTTTTTGAGCAGTGTATATTGATAGTGGACACTACTGTTCACGGTGTGGCAAATAAACAACTCTGTATACTCGAACAAAATCCACAGTTCTCTTAAATTATGAGTAATGCAGAAATATCAATACACATGTGTCACTTATTACTTATCTGTACTTACAGGGACTGCTGTATATGAATACTAGTCATCCCTTTCCTGCTAGAAGATCCTTCGGGGACACTCACCCAGAAACGGAGACTTCCTCACAAATCAGGGACTAGCTTGAAATGCCCAACACTGCAGATATTGGCATTCCCAAGGTGTCAGCTCCTCACTACTCTTCAACTTGTATGTCTAATGCATACTTCTCACTGAAGTCCGCTCTCCAGCTACAGCAGGGGTTGGCAGTCCTGTCTGTCAGTTTCCCAGTGGCCACTCCATTGCTGTCACACTCCCAGGCAGGCCTAACTGCACTCTGATAGTCAGCCCTCTGTCTCTGCTTCCTCTTCTCTCACTATATTTGCTTACTTTTGAAAACTAGTGTCAAGGAGATGATAGTCAGTGGTCATGCTCCCCCCAATGTTCCACCTACGGGCGTATCGATACTTATATGCTTGTTGTGAGATATTTCTATATAACATTAGTAACACTGGTGGTCATTCCGAGTTGTTCGCTCATTGCCGATTTTCGCTTTGCTGCGATTTGTTGCTAAATGCGCATGCGTATGGTACGCAGCGCGCATGCGCTTAGTTATTGAACTAAAAACTTAGCAGTTTTGCTGTTGTTCGTGCGGCGCTTTTCAGTCGCACTGCTGATCGGTGAGTGATTGACAGGAAAGGGGCGTTTCTGGGTGGTAACTGAGCGTTTTCCGGGAGTATGCTAAAAAACGCAGGCGTGTCAGGGAAAAACGCGGGAGTGTCTGGAGAAATGGGGGAGTGGCTGGCCGAACGCAGGGCATGTTTTTGACGCCAAACCAGGAACTAAACGGACAGAGCTGATCGCAATCTAGGAGTAGGTCTGGAGCTACTCAGAAACTGCAAGAAAATATTTAGTAGCAGTTCTGCTACTCTTTCATTCGCTATTCTGCTAAGCTAAGATACACTCCCAGAAGGCAGCGGCGTAGCGTTTGCAATGCTGCTAAAAGCAGCTAGCGAGCGAACAACTCAGAATGACCACCACTATATTTTGGGAAAAGTATTAATACTAACAATGCTGCCTACAATAATCGATTTCTTGTTTGCAACTATTTATTGTGATATTTCTTGTCTTCTCTCTTAGCACAATATACTTGAGAAATATGACACCTATGCAATATATTCCAAATGCAAGTTGACCTTATGTGAATTCAACCCTAAGCATATATTTCTTGATAGGTCGATGGGAATATGTTGCTAAGTATGCTTTTGGAGTATTAGATGTTATTTCATTGTGACCACTGCCTGCAACTTGTAGGCCCTACCTACATTTATTAGCTGCACTTTTTTCCATACCATTATACAGATGGAGCTGCGCTCATCTGAGGCGGCTCTATCGCAAATGAGCACTCCCGGCGTTACTAGGCGATCTGTCCTTCTAGTCACGCCGAGAGTGCACAGAGACGCTCCCATTCAGACCGTCTCTGTCCGGGCAAGCGGACGGAAATGCTCTCCATTCAAGTGAATGGGGCACGTCTCCGTTGTGGGCGTGCGCACCCGGGCGGACAGAGATGCTCTCAGCGATAGGCGCACTCGGGCAGGCACGCCTAGTCACAGACGGAGCCACGACTAGCGTGGCTCCATCTGTAGTATCCTTCAAATCATTATGGGCACCAGATGCTCTAATTAATCTCCACTTACTCCAATCCAGGGAATGGATTGTTATCTGTAAATACTAACACATACTGTCAGTCAGCTATTTTAAGGAATTAAGTTTGGGATGCTGATAGTATTTATTTAAACTAGAAATGTGTGGGTTCGGATTTTCCCGAATCTCAAAATGGCATCATATTGGCTCTCAGATATCACGTGTTTTGGATAGCCAATAAGAAAAATCCGGATAAATAGTAACATAGTAACATATTTTCTGAGGTTGAAAAAAGACAACTTGTCCATCGAGTTCAACCTATTTGTGGTCTTCTATGCTGTATTATTTTTAGGACTCATTTTGTCTGTTGCTAATGTCGGCTGTTGTGTTTATTCCTCATTATTTTTATAACCATAGTGCGTGACTATGCACCATAACCCTGTATATCAGTGATTTTCAACCTTTTTTTACTCGCGGCACACCGAACAATATTTTAAAATTGCCAAGGCACACCATCGGTTCCCCACAGAAAAAAACAAAACACACACATTGGCCCTCACAGTAAAAAAAATAAAAAAATCCACACATACTGTACATTGGCCTACACAGAAAAAACAATCACATTGCTCCCCCACATAAATCCTATTGCTTCACACATGAATTATTCACATTGTTCCCCCCATAAATCCATAAATTCTTATTCTCCCCACATAAATCCTATTGAAATCCTATTGTTCCCCACAGGAGAAATAAAATAAATATCAGCTGTCCTCCTCCCTGTCCCTCAGTGGCGGGGGTTGTTCATAGTGGAGTTCTGCGAATACTGAGCAGTGGGCGGTCAGGCATGTGTAGATGTGGGTGGGAAGGAAAGCTGTGTATGCAGGCGGGAACTGGAAAACGTGTATGCAGGCGGGTGGGCTGGCTGGTGAGACGCGGCGGCTGTGATCTATGATATCACATCGTTTTCAAGGCATAGGTCATGGCCGGAGCACGACTGATTCTCTAAGAAGAGCCCAGGCCAACAGTTCACTCTGAAGGTGCAGGAAGCTGCTCTGGCTCCGCGGCACACCTTGCAACTGGTCACGGCACACTAGTGTGCCACGGCACACTGGTTGAAAAAGCCTGCTGTATATCCTTATCCATTAGGAATTTATCTAGCCCTTTCTTAAAAGTGTTGACCGAGTACACCATTTCTACTCTCAGGCAGGGAATTCCAAACACGTATTGTCCTTACCGTTAAAAAAACTTTTTGTCTCTGTGTGCAAAATCTCCTCTCCTCTAACATAAGTGGATGTCCACGTGTCCTCTGTGTTGATCTTAACAAAAACAGATCCCCTGCAAGCTCTGTGTATTGGCCCCTTATATATTTGTAAATGTTGATAATGGGGGTAATTCCAAGTTGATCGCAGCAGGAAATATTTTAGCAGTTGGACAAAACCATGTGCACTGCAGGGGGGGCAGATATAACATGTGCAGAGAGAGATAGATTTGGGTGTGGTGAGTTTAATCTGCAATCTAAATTGCAGTGTAAAAATAAAGCAGCCAGTATTTACCCTGCACAGAAACAAAACAACCCACCCAAATCTAACTCTCTCTGCAAATGTTATATCTGTCCCCCCTGCAGTGCACATGGTTTTGCCCAACTGCTAAAATATTTCCTGCTGCGATCAACTTGGAATTACCCCCAATGTCCCCTCTTAGTCACCTATTTTCCTGTGTAAACATGCCTAGCCTAGCAAGCCTTTCCTCGTATTCCAGCGTCTCCATCCCCTTAGTTAGTTTGGTCACCCGCCTCTGAACCTTTTCTAGTTCCAAGATATCCTTTTTGTAGTATGGTGCCCAAAAATGTGCACAGTACTCAAGATGTGGCCTCACTAGTGATTTATATAGTGGGAGTATATAATAACACTCTCGTCCCTTGCATCAATTCCCCACTTTATGCATGCTAATACCTTGTTAGCCTTCTTTGCTGCAATCCTACTTTGGGTACTGCTGCTTAGTTTGCTATCTATGTGAACACCTAAATCTTTTTCCAGTACAAAATTCCCTAATTTTACCCAATTTAGTATGTAGGTGTTATTTTTTATCCTGCTACCAAAGTGCATTACCTTAAACTTGTCTGTATTGACGCTCATTCTCCATTTTGCTGCCCATGCTTTCAGTTTAATTAAGTCATTCTGAAGAGACTCAGCATCCCCCTCCGTATTTTTTGAAGATGTTGAACAATAGTGTTCCAAGTACTGACCCTTGTGGCACACCACTTAGTACTTCAGTCCAATTTGAAAAAGTTCAATTTACCACAACGTGCTGCTCCCTATTATCTAACCAATTTCTGACCCAAGTGCATATTGTGCTCCCTAGCCTTAGTTCTTGTAACTTATAGATAAGTCTCATGTGTGGTACTGTGTCACAAGCTTTAGCAAAGTTTAAAAAGATTACATCCACCTCATTACCCATAAAAGCCTAGTAAGTTTGTTTGACATGATCTATCCTTCACAAATCCATGTTGGTTCCTATAAATTACCTTATTGGCTTCAAGGAACTTCTGTATACTATCCCTTAAAATACCTTCCAGTACTTTCCCCACTATAGATGTAAGTATAACTGGTCTATAATTAAATGGTTCAGCGTTACTTTACTTTTTGAATATCGGCACTACTTTCGCTATACGCCAGTCTTTGGGAACTATGCCTGATGTAATTGAATCATTGAAGATCAATAATAGCGGTCTTGCTAGTTCAGAGTGTAGCTCCATGAGAACCCTTAGGTGAATTTTGTCGGGACCAGGTGAATTATTAATCTTATTTTTTTTTTTAATCGGTCACAGACTACCTCCCCACTTAAATAAGCAGTGTGACATTATCTTTGTTGATATTGTGTGTTAATCCCTGCATCTGGTCCTGTCTTGTAAATACCGATAAGTAAAACTCATTTAATTTGTCCGCTATGTCAATATCGTTTTTGATTAAGACTCCCAGCTTGTCCTTTAAAGGGCCTATACTCTCCTTCTTTAATCTTTTGCTGTTGATATTCTGTTTGATTTTCTTTCCTTTGCTACTAGCTTTTCAGTTTCTACTTTATTCGCTCTTATTTATTTTTTGCATATTTTGTTACAATCCTTATAGTGCTGGAATGACTCCGCATTCCAATCTGATTTGTATTTTTTGAATGCTCGCCTTTTTTTTGCCCATTAGTTCTTTAATATTTTTGTTAAGCCACAATGGTTTGGAATTTTTAGTCCTTTGTTTGCTGCCCATGGGAATACATTTGTGAGTATTCTTAACGAGCAGTGATTTTAATACTTCCCATTTCTCTGTAGTATTTTTTCCTTGAAACAAAATTTCCCATTCAATGTCCCTTGAAGCTTCCCTCATCATGTCAAAGTTGGCTTTGCTAAAGTTTAGAGTCCTAGTTGAGCCAATATAGGACTGGTTATGAAAACTGATATTGAATGTGACCATATTGTGGTCGCTGTTTCCCATGGACTCCCCTACTATAATATTTTATATCAATTCCCCATTGATAGTTAATATCAGGTCTAAGAGTGCATTGTACCTAGTTGGTTCCTTGATTAGTTGAAGTAAGTAGTTATCATTTAGTCTGTTTAAAAACATATTACCCCTAGCAGTATCACATGAATCGTTTGTCCAATTTATCTCCAGATAGTTAAAATCTCCCATCGCTATTATGTCTCCTACTTCTGCTGCTTTTTCAATTTGCTTCAGTAACATTTCCTCATCAGACACATTAATACCAGACGGCTTGTAGCAAAGCTCCAACACTATATTTTTTGTTCCCTTTCCCCCTCTTTCAATTTCTACCCATAATGTCTAATGTCTCAACAGTATTTACAGTCCCTTCGCGAATATCTGTCCGGATATCAGGTTTTAAAAATGGCTTTACGTAAAGACATACCCCCCCACGCCGTTTATATAATCTGTTTCTCCTGAACAGCATATAACCCTCTAGATTGACCGTCCAATCATGAGATTCGTCCCACCAAGTTTCAGTAATGCCTATAATATCATACTGTTTGCTTGCTGCAAGGACTTCTAGTTCCCCCTTTTTACCTGTAAGGCTTCTATCATTTACATACATACAATTAAGATAAGTATTTCCCCTTGTGCTAGGGACTTTATTTTCTATATGCAGTAATGATGACCCATAATCGTCATTAGTTAGTGTTTTGAAATACCCTTATTAATAGCCATATTAATGTCCTTGCCGGCTGCTCTTTCCCTCCCCTCTTCTCCACCCCCATTTCGTTCACTACCTCCATCCTCACTATTCTCACTGTATGACCTGTAGTTTCTAGCTAAACCCTCCCCCCCTGGCACCTAGTTTAAAAACTCCTCCAACCTTCTAACCATCCTTTCCCCCAGCTCTGCTGCCCCCTCCTCATTCAGGTGCAATCCATCGCAACAAAAAAGATGGCACCTGACCGAGAAGTCCGCCCAATGTTCCAGGAACACAAACCCCTCTTTCCAACACCAGTCTCTAAGCCACACATTTACCTCCCTAGTCTCCCTTTGCCTCTTTGGGCTAACACGTGGCATAGGTAATATTTTGGAGATTACCTTAGATGTCCTTGCCTTTGGTTTCTGGCCTAAGTCCCTATAATCTTTCTTAAAGACATCCCACCTACCACTAACTTTGTCGTTGGTGCCCCAACGTGCACCAAGACCGCCGAGTCTTTCCCAGCCCCTCCTAACAATCTTTCTACCTGGTCTGTGATGTGCCATACCCGAGTACCCGGGAGAAAACAGACTGTACGGCGATCACTGTCCCGGTAGCAGATTGCCCTATCTGTCTTCCTGATAATAGAATCCCCTACCACCACAATCTGACTAGGTACCTCACTTTCTTTTATCCCATCTGTGCCGGAGGGACTACTCCTCCGGTTGCTAGAGGGAACAGTCTCCTCCAGCTTCGTCATTTCCTCACTACCATCCTCCGAATCTTTGTACAAGCAAATTTATTGGGGTTTGGTAGTTCAGAGATGTCGTGCCTCCCCCTCTTTTTCTTCCTTCTAACTGTGACCCAGCTGGCTACCTGGTTGTCCTCATCTACCGGTATATCCCCCTGCAACTCCTCCACTGTTCTATCTAAGCTTTGCTCGAGATTGTGAATATCCCTAAGTCATGTAACAGCTTGCTCTAGATCAGTTACTTGGGCTTCCAGAGCAGCCATTCGCACTCACCTCATGCAGATGTATTCACACTGGTTGTTCCAGGTGCGCATACATCTTGTATGATATACACTGAGTGAGATTCTCAATCACGGACCCACCCATTTGCTTGACAACTCTAACTCCCTATTACCTTCCGAAAAAAACAATACAAACAATATAAACAATTCAAACTATGCAATACGATAATGTACTATGGCCTTGCTGTGAAGAAAAACAATATTCACAACAGAACAGAAATAGCTAATTCAATCAAGGACAAGGGGAGAGAGAAAAGAAGAAAACCATCACTTTTACAATAAAGTAGGAAAGCTAATACTTATTAAAGTCAGGACTTCCTGTAGCAGCAGCAGCAGCAGCACCAGCACCTGCTTCCAGGTCCCAGCTCCCCCCTCAGCGTCTCTGTCCAACCAGCTCCGTCCAGCAGCAGCACCTGCTTCCAGGTCCCAGCTTCCCCTTCAGCTCTCTGTCCAGCCACCACCATCCAGCAGCAGATGTGCCTGATTCCCCCTCAGTGTCTCTGTACCTCTAGCAGCTTCCAGCCGAAGCAGCAGAGCCGGCTTCCCCCTCAGTGTCTCTGTACCGCCAGCTCCTCTCAGCCTCTCATCGTCCAGCTCTCGTGTTCCAGGCCCCTGGCTCCAGCTCCCCCATTGCAGGCCCCTGGCTCCCGGCTCCCCAGTTAGCCGTGGCCCCTGGCTCCCAGCTCCCCCATTAGCCGTGGCTCCAGACTTCCTCCAGTGCATGCACATCGCGCACTTGTCACTTCTGGTTCCGGTCAGCATGTCCCAGCATCTACTCAACGTGAGTTAACTTTTGTTAACTTTGGAGTTAACAAATGAGTAAATCTGAATCCACACATCTCTCTTTTAAACAGGGTGTTTTTACTGTAATCCACCACAAATCACTGTATTTACCAGCTACATAAAACAGACTTACCTTTAGATCATGCTTATCAATGTATCCATTATTATGATGTTCTACTTTAGATAATGTTCAACTGCTTTTGAACCTACAGCATATTTCCTAAATACCATTGGTTTACCACATATAATAAGAAATTAAAGACTTACTTAAAACGGGATGCGTTTCATTTGCCGGCTGTCGGGATCCCGGTGCAGCAGGGCTATTCCCACTCGTGGGTGTCCACGACACTCATAGAGTTAGAATAGATCCTGTGGCAAGCGCAGTGAGTCACCTAGCCTGCAGCGCGGTGAGTGCAGAAGGACAGCAAGGGAACTCTTAGCGCTCGCCCTGCTGCCAGCATTCTGGTGGGTGGGGTGCCGCTGTTGGGATATGGACAGCTGGCATCCTGTCCGCCGGTAAAGCATACTGAATCCCTTTAATGATCTCTTTGTAAAAAATGGATTTTAAAACTTTTTGTAGTACTGTCCCTTCTGTGTGTTCACAGTGAAAAATGTCTCTGTTTTTTAACTAAAGATTCCCCAAAATTTTTGTTACCCTCAATCACAACCCACACGAGCAGCAGCAGGAGAGGCTGTAACTCACTGCAGCATTCACACAGCACAAATAAAAGAAGATGCTGTGATCATCCTGCTAGGGCACCACCAAAAGGCTCAAGAACAATGACAGCATGGGCTCCTGAGCAATGACAGCAGTCACAGTGACCGCAGCAAATCACTGTCTTTCCTTGGTGGTCCTCTGGAAGTCTAAGTAGACCTTCAGTGAAGAATACAGGTTTTGATTTGCAATCTGGGGCAGCAGGGGACTAGACAGTGAATCAGGAGGCTCCTGCATGTTGCGGGAGGGTAGGCAACACTAGCTCTCACATAGGAACTGTGTTTGGCACCAGCTGCTTTTAAAAGCTTGGCCTCACATCTTCACACCAGACATGGCTCCTGGTCAGCTCTGCCCCTCTCTCTGTCAATCATGTTTTAAGAACTCACAGAAGGGTTTAAGGGTTCTGTCAATGATCAGAGGCAGCTATCTTGGTGTAGTCCATGCACTGAGCATCCATTATATCTTGGCCTCTGCGAAATTAGCTACAGAGATCTCCGGGCCACTGCGGACTAGGAGAGCAAGGTGGCTACACTTATGTGGTTTAATGTTTAACCAGAAACACATAGAATAAAAGTAGGGAATGCAGGCCAAAACCAATTTTTATGACATGTTGACTCTAGTGCAATAGCTTTCTCCCATATTTTTTCAGCATGTGAAATTATTTTTATCTTCTATAAGCAATTTATGGATTTAACATTAAAGTTACTTAGTAACAGAAGATAACAATATGATGTACCTTGTTCTCTACAACTTATATATAACTCTATAATCATGGCACTCATGTAGGGCAACTAAAGTATCACTGCATGGAGAATGCTAAAAACAGCTTCCAACTTATATGGACACGGATAATTGTCCACAAAACAGATGGTTAGCATGACAGGATCTAAATGGGCATATTCATTTAGCTGCGTTTCTTACGCCCATTTTTTCATTACCACAGTCATGCATGCTCCCGAGATCCACGGTATTCAATAGAATATAAATGGCTGCCGTTTTTTTTTTTCTGCTGGTACCTGCAGGAAATATTTTTTAAATTATTGGGGAACAGCCTTTACCCCCAAATTAAAAAAAAAATATTAGGTAACAGTAATAATGTTTCTTACTGTCCCAAAAACAAATATTTGGTTCTTCAAAAATGCTTTAAATGGCTGCTTTTATAAAAATGTAAACAAATGATACTAAGCACTACAAAAAATTAACAAAAAAAAGTAAAAAATTTGATTTTGGGGTAACTTGAAATAAAAATTAACAAAAAAATAAAAAGATCAATTATTTTTCCTTTAAATAAATACTTTAATTAAATCTGGGGAGCATAAACTAAAGAAATAGTTCGGGGTAATTTGATTTTTTTTTTTTAAACCACAATAATGACATACTTGTATAATCATTGGATCAATTAGGCTAATTGGTAACTTTCAGTTGCCTAACTAGTCAATAATGGAGGAGGGTCTTCTGAAGGGGTTACTGACATTTTTAGCTTAAAATAGAGTTTTTTGCTAGAAAAAAAGCTGCATTAATTACTATTTAAATTAATGCAGCTGTACAGTATTTCTCCCTAGCACAGTTTTTCAAAATAACGCTCACAATTGAATATGCCCCAAAAAGTGTGATCAATTTAGAAAAATAAAATCTGTGTGAGTAAAAATATATTTTAGATATGACAATTACAAAATGTGGGTGAAAAGAACATTATTGTCATACTTACATTTATTAAAGTAACCAGCAGGTGTTATGTAGAAGTATAATGTAACATCATTTATATACAGTACAACAGTGACAACCAGTTATAAAACTGTTAAAACATCTATCTAGCATTACAATTTAGGTGTTAATTTTTTTTTTACAAATGGGCGTATACTTCTATATCAAATCATTTTTAATATAAGGTTTACTTAATTACCACAGGTTCACTATGCAAACATGCTAATGGTACTACTGCAAAAGGTGAATTTTATTACAGACTAGCTGGAGTACCCAGCGTTGCCCGAGATTTTAAGAATGTTTGTTTACAAAAATGAATTTAAATATTAAACATACAGTATAAATAACATAGTATAAAAAAGCATGTAAAATGTTATACACATCCAATAAAATGAAAACCCAATGTGCTGCTGGGGGACCATGCTACTT
Organism: Pseudophryne corroboree; assembly: GCF_028390025.1. NCBI lineage: Eukaryota > Metazoa > Chordata > Amphibia > Anura > Myobatrachidae > Pseudophryne > Pseudophryne corroboree. The sequence goes on along the minus strand of NC_086447.1, from coordinate 576,657,161 downwards.
CCACTATATAACTCTCAGTGTGTGGGTTCGTGCTACCTCCATTCCCCTCCACACATCATGTCACTGCCCCTGTCCCATGCAGCCCTGTCATCACTGACATATCATGCATGTCCTGATATACTCTGTGCTGCTGGCCCACCCCTAGGGTGCTAGGGGTGTCTTACCCCCACAGTGTTTGTTCCCAGAGTGTAAGTAATATGTGTAGCAAGTTTGGTGTAAATTGCGCTAGGCATTCCAGAGTTATGCTGTCTGCTGAAAAACTCTGTGCTGCTGCCTCAACCCTAGCGGTGTCTTACACCCACAGTGTTTGTTCCCAGCTTCTAAGTCATATGTGTAGCAAGTTTGTTGTTAATTGGTCTAGGCATTCTGGAGTTATGGTCTCTCCTGAAATTCTCTGTGCTGCTGTCCCACCCCTAGGAGTGGTAGGGGTGTAAAACCCCCACCGAGTTTGTTCCCAGATTGTAAGTCAGATGTGTACCAAGTTTGGTGTAAATTGCTGCAGGCCTTCTACAGTAATACTGTCTGCTGACGTACTCTGTGCTGCTGTCCCACCCCTAGGGGTGCTAGGGGTGTCTGACCCCCACATTGTTTGTTTCCCTAGTGTAAGTCATATGTGTACCCAGTTTGTTGCAAATTGGTCTAGCCATTCGGGATATATGCTGTCTCCTGAAATACTCTGTGCCACTGTGTCACCCCTAGGGGTGCTAGGGTTGTCTAACCCCCACAGAGTTTGTTCCCAGATTGTAAGTGAGATGTGTACCAAGTTTGGTGTAAATTGCTCCAGGCCTTCCATAGTTTTGCTGTCTCCTGAAATACTCAGTGCTGCTGCCTCACCCCTAAGGGTGCTGGGGTGTCTTCCTCCCACAGTGTTTGTTCCCAGATTGGAAGGCATATGTGTATCAATTTTTGAGTACATGGGTCAAGCAATTCCGGAGTTATGCTGTCTCCTGATATACTCTCTGCTGCTGTCTGCACCCCTAGGGGTGCTAGGGATTTCAGATTGTATTAGTTGCGTCCGCCATGTTTTAATACGCTTGTATGTGAAATTTCACGATCGTCGCTTGTAAACTGTGGATTTGTATAGAAAAACAGACAGAAGAACCGAAGGACAGAATGACAGATTTTCATTATTATATAGTAGATTAATAATAAGATTAATAATAAAATACTTTTTCAATATTTGACTATATTTATGCATGTCTTGTTGCGAAATAAAAAGTCAACATAATTTAGCACATACATAAATAAATATAGGTGATCCGGTCAGGAACCAGGGTAGTTGGGATCCTGACAGAATACCGTCAGCAGGATCCTGATGGTCAGAATTCCGACGGATCCCTAAGGTAAGTACAGGGGTTAGGGTTAGGCACTATGGGGAGGGTTAAGGGGGAGAGATTTGTGCTTAAATTCTAAGCAATCTGACTAGATTGCTTAGAAGTTAAGCACGGAATCTCTCCGTGTGTATGCCCCACAGCGATAGCGATGCACGGCCCCGCGCGTCGCTATCGCCGCTGGGTGAAATGAGCACCCCCCCCCCCCACCCTCGCTCAGCACATGTCGTGCTGTGTGCTGGGCGGGGGGAGAAATGTGTGCTGAGCGGTCTGTGATAGATCGCTCAGCACACATCTCTCCCGGTGTGTACGGGGCTTTAGACTGTGGGAGAGGGCAGTTAGGGAGAGGCACTAGGGGGATGGATAGAGCTAGGCTGCAGGAGGGATGAGTTAGAAGTATTTTTAAAATACTAACCCAGATCTCTCTGGATTTTGACCATTGGGATGCCTCTGTCGGCATCCTGACTGTCAGGAGATTGACTGCCGGGATTTTTAACCCAACCCAAATATAGCTATATAGCTAAGTATTATTGTACAGCCAGATGAGCAACATTGTAAAACTACTGCACAATAATCATCACCAAACATCTAAAGATTATTCTCCAATCTAGCTGGTTGGAATGAAAATCTGGTAATGTATGGGGGCACATGACAATTGACTATTTGCTCCGAAATGCCGGAAAAATGACAAAAACAATCATTCAAACAAATTGGTTAAATCAAATGGATTTAACCAATTTGTCTTACTGACCATTTTTATGGCATTTCGGAGCAAATGTTCAATTGTCATGTGCCCCCATACATTACCAGATTTTCACTCCAACCAGCTAGTTTAGACAATAAATCTTTAGGTGTATGGCCAGCTTAACTCAGGTATTGAGTTACTCAGGATGTCTGGCCAAATCATTCTGCCGGGGCTAGTGTAGCTGCATCCAAGGATGCAACCACTGTCTTCGGCATGGCCAGAAAATGGGGCCAACACATCCTTGCTTTATGTGAGGGTTCCTGTTGCCCCCACCAAACACCATGCTGTGGTATTTGGGGCACTGTGAGCAACATTATATCCCCAGATCTGCACATACGCAGTGTGGCTCCTGGGCATACGCAGATCTCAAAACATCTGGGATTTATATAAATACCATAAATCTCTGAAGTTAGGCTCATGGTCAGAAAATGCGCACATTTCACAGCTGAATTTGACCTTAAGGGCTGAATTTACTATCCTGCATGCAGTCTGTTAAAACTGCTGATGATTGCAGCGTCAACTAATGGATTTAAAGCAGCAACAGAAAGCGAAACCTGGATGGTTCAGCATTGATTTCTGTTGCCGCTTTAAATCCATCCAAGATGATGATCAGAAGCAGCTCTGTAAACCGCGCAATAGTAAATCTAGCCCTAAGTGTTCCCAATCCTGTGCCAACCACTGTGCACAATGGAATCAACTAGCCATGCTCACCTCTGCCTTACTCATACAGAAGATTTCAAAGTCTGCAAATTTTGATTTAAGTGAAAGTTTGCTGCTACGTTGTTAATCTAAAGTCTGGCCCTGTTACAGGGCTGCAAAACTGTCTTCTTGAAAAATATTCAGACACACACCAAATAAAACCACACTAATGTCCGGCGTCCGCTACAATAAATCTTGCCAAGATGCTTCAGTATAGGAAACACTGATGGGGTGAATTCATGTAACAATATATTTAAGCATGATGTCTATTTAATGACATAACTTACTGATGCCAGAGTGTGACAAACACAACATACTTAACAGCTTTAATTATACCACATTCAGTACATTGTATTGAACAACACTGTTTAATTCATCTCTTCCTTCAGCTTAGTTACTTACTTCAGACAAATATTACAGTCAGCATAAAAAATAGGATTTTAATTACCTACCGAGAAATCCTTTTCTCTTAGTCCGTAGAGGATGCTGGGGTCCACATTAGTACTATGGGGTGTAGACGGGTCCACCAGGAGCCATTGGCACTTTAAGAGTTTGAGAGTGTGGGCTGGCTCCTTCATCTATGCCCTTCCTACCAGACTCAGTCTAGAAACTGTGCCCGAGGTGACGGACATCTTCGAGAGAAGGATTATATTAGAGATGAGCGGGTTCGGTTCTCCGAGAACCGAATTCCCCCTAACTCCACGTGGTTTACATGGGTCCGAGGCAGCCTCGGTTCTTCCCACCTGACTTGGAAAACCCGAACGAGGCAAAACGTCATCATCCCGCTGTCGGATTCTCGCGAGATTCGGATTCCATATAAAGAGCTGCGCATCACCGCCATTTTCACTCGTGCATTGTAGAGAGAGCGGAGAGGATGTGGCTACGTTCCCTGAGTGGAAAGCTCAATATCAGCTCAATATCTGTGCTCAGTATCAGTGCTGCATTGTGGTGACCAGTATACTACAGTACATTACCAATAGTCCAGGGCTGCATCTTGCTGCTCAGTGTCAGTTCTAGTATCCTCATCAGTGCTCAGTATCACTGCTCATTGTCTTGTGCTGCATTGTAGTGCTCAGTATATTACAGTACATCAATAATAGTCCAGTGTCTTGTGCTGCATCTTGCTGCTGTAGGGTGCTGTGGTAGTGTCCTGTCACTGTGCATAGGTCATCATCATTCCAGTCACAGTGGTATCTGGGGGGTGACAATTTCAGAGGGCTTTTTTACTGCTCACTAAAACTAGTACAGTGTCTTGTGCTGCATTGTGCTGCTCAGTGTCAGTTCTCCGTAGTATCATCAGTGCACAGTATAATCAGTGCTCAGTAAAATCAGTGCTCAGTATAATCAGTGATCAGTATAATCAGTACTCAGTAAAATCAGTGCTCAGTAAAATCAGTGCTCAGTATAATCAGTGGTCAGTATAAGTGCTCAGTATAATCAGTGATCAGTATAATCAGTGCTCAGTATAATCAGTGCGCTGTTAGACGTGTGCCCGTTATCCGCCATTAGTGCAGTGGGATTTAGACAATTGATGAAGTTATTGTGTCCTCGGTACCAAATCCCATCTATATTCCACTTCACTAGGCAAGCGATAGCGAGATTTTGCCAATTAATTCCAGTGATTTGGACGTAGCATTACAGTGATTTTACCAATTAATATCAGTGATTTATAATTATTAATTAGTTATCTTGCCAAATAATTCCAGTGATTTGGACGTAGCATTTCAGTGATTTTACCAATTAATATCAGTGATTTGTAATTATTAATTGCAGTGATCTTGCCAAATAATTACAGTGATTTGGACATATAATTCCAGTTGGAATTGTTTGTGTCGCTTGGCTTAGTCATACAGCTACCTCATTGCACCTCTTCGACATCTTTGCATGAGGTGCTGTTTGGGGCCTAGTTTTTGAAAAGTGCCATCCTGTGTGACACTGCCGTATGAGTACAGGGGTACTGCTGTATTAGTCCCGGGGTACTGCCGTATAAGTCCACCAATTGCATATTTTTTTTAAAGTGACTGGAGCGCGCTGGAAATGCTTTCAGTGGACCGAACAATTGCGGCCAACTCTTGACATTCAGCCACTGCGTGAGACTACTAGATGGGCCAGGTGGTTGTGTCGCTTAGCTTAGGCCTACAGCAACCTCTGTGCACCTTTTTTCGTCTTTGCATCATGTGCTGTTAGGGGCTAAGAATGCCAAATTGCTTTCTCACGAATATTTAAAATGCCCGCTCTAATATATATTGCAGACGCCAGGTGCATCTTATTACCATATACGATAAAGGTGCGCTGTACATCGCAAAACACTGTATCCCATAAGAGAAAACAATACACCCACACATTATCTGAGTTCCAAAGCTCATTGATGTATATATTTGTTATTAAAAAGGATATAGATTCAATATATATTACAAAGTATGGTATACCTATTACAACTCACACAGTAAGCAGTTAATACATAAAGTTACATACAGTTACATACAGTTACATGCCATCATACAATACCATTATCCTTAAGTTATATAAATTCGTCTTTCCATGTCACTCTCTCTCTCTGTAAAGTAATGCTGGGACTCCATCTTCCTCTGAGACCAAAACAGGAACTACCTTCCTGTGTGATCAGCAAAATGTGTTATCTAGTTTCTGGGGGAGGGATTCACGATGAGTCACCAGTTCCTTTGTATATGCTGAACAGGTTCGGCCTTGGGGATGTCCAAAGGGCTGGCCTGAGTTTCCTGTTCATTACCTGTTTGGAATATCTATTGTTCTAATAAAAGTGATTTTAGCTTTTATACATTTAATCATAATTCTGTGTTGCAATATCCTACAACTTAATAACAAGTATCAAATGAATCTACTCATTGATCTCGTTGTTTTAATATTAAACATGACTGGCCTATCTTGTTTCGTTCAAATAATACACATACATGACACCACTCCATCATATACAATTCTAAATCATCATGATGTCTGGCGCTTGATATTATTATAATTATGTACTGTATGAAATAAGTGTCGAATCCATCTCTGCGGCATGTCCGTGTAAATGCGTGTGTTACCATATATTGCTGTGCTTGCTGCGCGTATTTGCAAGTATAGCGACTTATACGTGTGTAGTTTGTATGTTCTCTTTATGTAATTTTTTTTGTACTTCGACAGTCCACCCTTTGGCAGCAAACAATAACTGCCATCAATTATTAACATAAGAAAAAAATATTTCATACCATAATCGGTGACCTAGACACAATTATGTATGCATTTCGCAAATCAGACACTTGACTATATTTGGGGAAGACAGGGAGGAGGACGAGACATTCTCTATATGCACTCGGCGGTCACGGGACCACTGGTTGGGTGTGGGACAACATTCAACCTATAGAGTATGCTGGGACAGTGCTTTGGCCTATAATGTCTGATTTGCGATGAACATTTCACACATACATGTACCTACGTCTTTGTACACTGATGTTTGGATTCAATTGAGGTTCTGCTGGGTAGGTGAAGAAGACACAAACAAATCGTGACAGTGACATATAAAATTTTCATGATCTACATATTCCTATCATTTTCTGGACATTGTTTCCATTTCTGGAATGTATGCTAGGTCTGTTTAATTATTGAACAAGGGATATAAGTAGTGTCCTTCCTAAATAACATAAACCTTCGGAGTTCGGGGAGAGCCACTCATAAACCTCTCTTCCACATATATTAATGAGCTCAATATCTGCAATATGTGAATAGCCATTGTCTGATTGTTCCTGATTACCTCTGAACTCCATAACTACTAGACCTTTGATTTTTCTCTGATTTTAACAAACTGATAGGCTAATCCTGGGATCCTATAAGGAAATCACTCCTTCCTCCAGAACCAGTTCCAGTCCCACACTCGCAAAAATAGAATATCCTGAAAGTAAATGTTTGTCAGCGGGAAAGAGAGAAAAGAGAAATAGAACAAAACAACTCTTGTTCATAACAAATCAATTACAATGACTGGTCTTTCTGCAGTCCTCTAGTACGCTCAGGTAGTGTTCAACAGTGCCGCCTCTCAGTCTTCACGGAACAGTCTCTCTGGTGATACGAGGTTCTCTTTGCCTTGCTCTTTGGACACACAGTTCACTTGGAACACACAGTTCACTTTGCTCTCCACCTTACTCTTTGAACACACAGTTCACTTCGAACACACAGTTCACAAACTCGATGAATGTGAGCAATAAACTACTTTGTCACGAGTTCTCTCCGGGTCAGCGACCTTCTTGCAGTGGGATGAGTGGACCCAAATCTCTCTTTCGGCAACCTTTTGTGCTGTCAACAAAACTTGGTATGGTCCTTCCCACCTGTCTATTAGTCAACCTGAGCGTAAGGACAATCACACAGTCTCTTGGTTCACAATCAAGACAGTTAGCATTTGGCATACCAGCAATCAACAGTTTCAAGTTCTTTATTAAGTTCTGAAATGCTGGCTCATCTCAACAAGGTACTGTACTGTCACCTCATTGGTGTATTTCTGATCATTGTGTGGATCAATCATGACATGAGGTTGTCTTCCAAAAACAACCCAAAAAAAACACAAATACCAAAACCAAAACAACAAATTTCGAAGAGGGTGATTCGTTGAGTGAAGATCTGGGAGTGGTACCGAAGCTACATAATAATAGTGGCAGTATCTAAGATCACAATAGTACAATTTCAAGCTTTGCTCCTACTTCTAGGGGTACCATTATCTACACACAATTTCTGCGCAATTTTTCTTTGCGGTAAACACAGCAGCATACGTGGCGGCAGGAAATGCCTCTACCCAGTTTGAGAAAACATCAGTGCACACCAATACATAACAATAATTCCTAAAGGGTGTTAACTGTACGAAGTCGATTTGTATTTCCTGAAAAGATCCGTCTGCAGGAGGGATATGGGATGGCTCTGTTGGTATTGCTTTACCAATATTCTTCCTCAAGCAAGTAAGACAGGTCATTGCTTTCTTACCTGCATAAGAATAGAATCCTGGTGCACACCAGTAGGCTCTCATCAGCCTGCACCTACCCTCTTTGCCTAGATGAGTCAGACCGTGTGCCACCTCAGCTAGACTTGGAAGGTATGCTCTGGGGGCTACTGGCTTACCGTGTCCACCTGCCCACAGTCCTGAGGACTCCTGGCCATACCCCTTTGTCCTACAGACTGCCTCTTCCTGCAGGGAATGCGACATTAGTCTTCAAGTTTTGTCAAAGGGTAATGTTGCATTTATTTTGTTCTTCCCATTAGCCGAATCTGTGTTTTCTATATGGCTTATGATTCCTTACTATATGACCCTTGGTCCCGTCTATGTGTTTAATAATGTGGCTTGTGTTTTCTGTCTAGGGGATCTATATTGACTATGTGTCCTACTACTCCTACAATCTCTGGCAAAATGCCCTTCCTTCCTACAAGTGTAACATATTATTGACCATTAGGGATCTGGGGTTTGGACTGATGGATCTTTCCTGTATGTGCCAGTATACTTACCATCCTCAACTTCTCCACCTGTTGTTCTCTGCGCCTAGCACTATTCTTGTGATGTTCAATAGCACACTATCTAAAATTAGCTACTGTGGCCCCTTTCCAATTTTGCAAAGAAGTCTGTACCCTGACACTCAATGCCTTATTGAGCCCGTCCATTTGCACAGAGACAGCCACCTCCCATTTGCCGAATTAGTGTTTACTAGTGATCTCATCCAGATGGAGAGTTTTCTATTTCTGCAAGAGACAAAAACAAAAAAATTTTTTTAACAAGCTTCTAGGTCATGCGAAGTATTTCATTCAATCCTTCTCATCCCGTATTAAGGGTCTGTACATGGTCCAACAAACATTTCCAAGCTCATCTTTACTAGGGGCATTACTAGGAATGAATACTTCTTATATGGCAACTGAAAGAAATACCCTGGGGTTACCTTGTCTCTGTCCGCTTTCCTACTGGCAAATACTAATGTGCGGACAGGTTTTTTCTCCATTTCTGACGTTACTTTCTTAATTTTTTTGTTTTATTTTTGGGTATTACTATATATGTACACGAATTATACCATACTTACCTGTTCCACTGGTCTCAGCCACTTCCCCCACAGGCTACTGCTCTTCTTTTACCGGTTGGATACTCCTCTGGGTGCATGAGAAATGGCTGAAAACGATCAGGTCACCTTCTCCTCCTAAATAAAACTTCAACATTCATTAGTACATATATAGGTTACAGTCATATTTTTCATATTTTTATTATTTTCTAGTTTGTATGCTGGCCGTAACTGCTTCCACATCTAATATGGCGGTGTACTTGCATTCTCTTTTTTTTTTTCTTCCTACTTATTTATTGTTGCTACAAGTTCAAACAGTTTTTTTTCCATTCTTGTCTTATATGACTTTGGTTAAACATACCACCTGCAATACCTTAGGATCAAACTCACCAACCCCTCTTGCTGTCACAGGTTTAAACAATTTGTATGTCTGACCCTTTGTTTTTGGGATTTTATAAGACATATTCTTATGCACCTTAGGGAATGGTTCCCTATCTTTGTCAGTCATACGTTCCCATTCAGACAAAAAGTCTTCAGCGTGTGGACCATATTTCCCAAACATAATACTTTTTCCTTTAAACTTCGATAACCCCCTGGGCCGCGGCTCTTCAACCTGAACCCTGGTTACAAAACGTCCACCGCTTGTGCAATTGGATCCCATCACGGACTTTTTCCTTTTACGCAATCCCCAATGCACAATACGAATAGACGGTGAAAGTTCTCAGAGCGCTTTCACCCACTCACGCCCACGTTGGCCAGTACTACCATACACTGTCGATAGCGAAGGCAATGTACCTAACCTAGGGCCCTATCTGACCTATATTTACTGGAAGTTTTTATGAATAACTTACCCTTTCCAGTAAAGTATCGGACGTTGGAGATTTTCCTGAGAGAGACCAGCGAAAACTCCCTTTGCACTTTATTATACACAAATCACGCTTGCGTATGCTCTATATAGCGCTAATGATACCACGATTTTCTGCAAAAGCTCGTAAAAGGATATCACGTTGCGCTATGTATCGCACCCACAAATGCGCGGTCCAATCGCACAGCGTACAGGTACTTGTTACTTATCTGCCATACGACCATGAGTCGTTGTACAAACTGGGACCCTCTGTCCGGAGCGTAATACTAAAAAAACCTTTTTACTTCAATACTTCTCAATACAATGCACTATCACGCTCCTCTACAAATCACCTCACGATTTGCGTATTAAACCTTATACTAACATGAGTCAGCCTTCTCACGCCACCAAGCCTCCACTCACTTGATGTACCAAACGACGGGATCCCGAATTCCGGGGTTCGAATTTCACTCACTCCTACGTTCGCTCACTCAAGTACACTTTGTCTTTTCTGTACAGAAAATTTGGATTCATTCAGATAGGCAGCTTTACCCCAGAGGCAATACAGTTTTTAAACCAAATTTAGAGTAACCTGCTTTTGAAATCTGATAGTTATGTGCTATTGTATTAAATGTCTACTATCCCACCTTTGAACTAAACAACACTATTGTATAATTTGTACTCAGCGCCCGCATTCTTACGCACTTTGCACAAACATGCGACCGTGCGTGTCTCTTACGCTGCGTGCGCAGTCCTTTACTTTGTCCGAGACCCGTGTATGAAACCCTGCGTCCGCAATAAAACAAATCACACAGCTCTAAGTATAAATGTGAACAATACTAATTACTATTGCCCACTAGACACAACTTGTTCTGTATAAACTTTTATGCAGACCTGCGTTTGTGTCTTTACGCTTACTTCCTTAATATACTGTTATTTCAGTTTTAACTATATAGCAACAAATGTATCCTATTTCACACAGATCTATAATGACTCTAGCAATAATCAATAATTTAAATGATATGATTCAGATTGGATAGCTATCTTGCAGAACATACACTGATATAAATATACACATAATTACAATAATATTATATATATAATATATATTTATATAATATATATCACTTGACTCTCATAGAACCCCCACACAGTACACACCTACTGAATGAATGCATTTCCTTTAAAGTCTCTAATTTGCATATCAACAGAGGTTCATATGCCTGTTCAAGAGGGTAGTGGGACAGGTTAATTAACATTTCAATGGCTATCCTAAACTAGCAAGTAGAGTTACTAAATCCTAGAGGTAAAAGAAAAAAAACTTTTTTTATATCTGTGTGTAATTCTTACACTAAGTATTCATCTATTAACTCTCACTAGGCCAAGCTGAAACTATTTGTAATTGACTATGGCATGGGTTAAATAAATGCATTGGTAACTCATAAATGGTGTTTGATGTGACCAAGGAGAGCTGATTATTCTGAGCAGTGAAAATCAGCCATTTAGAAAATGACCTTCTCAAAATGGCCGCTGCTTCTCCCCCTTCCACATCCATGAGGGTTACACAAAATGGTGGACAGGCCATGTGGTTAGTCCAAAATGGAGGACAGACCATTCGGCTTCCTTTGTCACAAAGAAATCACACATCATACAAGCACCAGAAGTTATTTTAGGCCTGAGTTAAAAATAAAAACTATATCAAGGCTATGCAGCAACTTTTAAATGTACTTTTAACCCTACTTAACAGATAAGCAATCCAATCTGAATCAAACACAATATGACTTATTTGAACCTTGTTTTGCAACAATAAAAATACATTTTAGAATCTTAAATATTATGAGAAATGCATTGTCCCTTGAAATTTCATATCATTGGCTTACTGATAACACAACAATACATTAACGTGGATGTTATTTTCATCAGCTTCGCAATGCGTCCATTAGAGCCGGTCAATTACAGCCACGTTTCTAATGTACAGTGCATCATTAAGATCCTGATATCCCGTAAGAGCCCTCATCTAAGAATGCCAAATTGCTTTCTCACGAATATTTAAAATGCCCGCTCTAATATATATTGCAGACGCCAGGCGCATCTTATTACCATATACGATAAAGGTGCGCTGTACATCGCAAAACACTGTATCCCATAAGAGAAAACAATACACCCACACATTATCTGAGTTCCAAAGCTCATTGATGTATATATTTGTTATTAAAAAGGTTATGGATTCAATATATATTACAAAGTACAGTATACCTATAGTTACATGATTACAATTCACACAGTAAGCAGTTAATACATAAAGTTACATACAGTTACATACAGTTACATGCCAGCATATAATACCATTATCCTTAAGTTATATAAATTTGTCTTTCCATATCACTCTCTCTCTCTGTAAAGTAATACTGGGACTCCATCTTCCTCTGAGACCAAAACAGGAACTACCTTCCTGTGTGATCAGCAAAATGTGTTATCTAGTTTCTGGGGGAGGGATTCACGATGAGTCACCAGTTCCTTTGTATATGCTGAACAGGTTCGGCCTTGGGGACGTCCAAAGGGCTGGCCTGAGTTTCCTGTTCATTACCTGTTTGGAATATCTATTGTTCTAATAAAAGTGATTTTAGCTTTTATACATTTAATCATAATTCCGTGTTGCAATGTCCTACAACTTAATAACAAGTATCAAATGAATCTACACATTAATCTGGTTGTTTTAATAATAAACATGACCAGTCTATCTTGTTTCGTTCAGATAATACACATACATGACACCACTCCATCATATACAATTCTAAATCATCATGATGTCTGGCGCTTGATATTATTATAATTATGTACTGTATGAAATAAGTGTCGAATCTATCTCTGTGGCATGTCCATGTAAATGCGTGTGTTACCATATATTGCTGTGCTTGCTGCGCGTATTTGCAAGTATAGCGACCTATATGTGTGTAGTTTGTATGTTCTCTTTACGTAATATTTTTTTTTTACTTCGACAGGGCCTTTTTTGATATCTGCCCTCCTGTCTGGGCCTGCAGTGCCACTCCTAGATGGGCCAGGTGTTTGTGCTGACCACTTGGGTCGCTTAGCTTAGTCATCCAGTGACATTGGTGCAACCTTTTGGCCTAAAAACCATATTGTGAGGTGTAAGGTGTTCAGAATAGACTGGAAATGAGTGGAAATTCTGGTTATTGAGGTTAATAATACTATAGGATCCAAATTACCCCCAAATTCTATGATTTAAGCTGTTTTTGAGGGTTTTTTGAAAAAAACCCACCCGAATCCAAAACGCACCCGAATCCGACAAAAATTCGAAAGGGAGGTTTTGCCAAAATGCGTCTGAATCCAAAACATAACCGCAGAACCGAATCCAAAACCAAAACACAAAACCCAAAAAATGCCCGCTGCACATCTCTAGATTATACACAGATAGTGGCGAGATTCATACCATCTCACACATACAAGGCAAATCAAGTTAACTAGCTTGAAACTCAGCAACCGCTGAAAAATTACTTACCAAGTAACAATGCAGTACTAAACTAAAAACAAAGTTGTACTGAACCAGATAACCACTGCAGGAAAACGAAGTGCTGGGCGGGCGCCCAGCATCCTCTACGGACTACGAGAAATGGATTTACTGGTGGGTAATTAAAATCCTATTTTCTCTTACGTCCTAGATGATGCTGGGGTCCACATTAGTACCATGGGGATGTATCAAAGCTCCCAGAATGGGAGGGAGAGCGCGGAGGCTCCTGCAGAACTGATTGAACAAACTTTAGGTCCTCAGAGGCCAAAGTATCAAACTTGTAGAACTTTGCAAACGTGTTCGACCCAGACCAAGTAGCCGCTCGGCAGAGTTGTACAGCCGAGACACCCCAGGCAGCTGCCCAGTAAGAACCCACTTTACGAGTAGAGTGGGCCCCAACAGACGTAGGACACAGCAAGCCTGCTGTAGAATATGCATGCTGGATAGTGAACCTGATCCAGCGAGAGATTGTCTGCTTAGAAGCAGGACACCCAATTTTCTTGGGATCATACAGGACAAAAAGAGAGTCCGATTTTCTGTGACGAGCCGTCCTCTTCACATAGATGTTTAGAGCCCTTACAACATCTAAGGACTTTGATTAAATTGAGGAGTCAGTTGCAACTGGCAACACAATAGATTGGTTGATATGAATAGCCGACACAACCTTCGGAAGGAACTGCTGACGTGTCCAGAGCTCAGCTCTATCTTCATGGAAGATCAAGTAAGGGCTTTTAGAGGCCATCATGTCTATTTGAGGTACACCCCAAAGATCTGTTACCTCCCTGAACACCTCCGGATGGATACCCCACTCGCCTGGATGGAGATCGTGTCTGCTGAGGAAGTCCGCTCCCCAATTGTCTACTCACGGAATGAAGATTGCTGACAGCACCAACGCATGTTTTTCTGCCCAGAGGATGATTCTTGTTACCTCTGACATTGCAGCTCTGCTCTTTGTTCCGCCCTGTCGGTTCATGTAAGCCACTGTCGTTACATTGTCCGACTGCACTTGAATGGCCCAGTTTCTCAGAGGATGGGCCGCTTGGAGAAGTCCGTTGTAGACGGTGTCATGATTGGACGCTATTCTGATGCCAGAACGTGCATATCTGCAAATAATATTGTATTGATCAATGTCTGCAAATGCCCTGTGTGTGGTTATGTATAAATCCTGTGTGTAAAGGTCATAGGAGACTTCAGTCTGATGTGCCACTGCTCCCTTGCTGATCTTAAAGGGGGAGGTGTCATGATCCAGGCTATTTCAAGCAGGAATAAGCCTGTTAATAAGTAGTGTGATATCAATATAGATGATACCAGGATATCCAAGTGACGTATCAATGGATGTGATGCCAACGCATCTGGGTTACATCGAAATGGGCATGAATGAAATGTGTATTATTCCAATTGATGTATCAATGTACCAGTATGTGATAACTGTCTTTGCATGTTAAATGGTTGAAGCTTGATTGATCTGCTGGCATTTCATTGTAGCCACAGATCACAGAGACACACTGCTTAGGTGTGAAGTTTAGTTTACTTATCCCAGAATCAGAGCTGAGATCTTAAAGTAAATGCAGGTCAGGCCTGAAATGTGTTTTCTCAACTGGCTTGTGTATCTCCCAACAGGTTGTTTCCTGACCCCAGGGGGTCACCAGAGAGAGACCAGAAAGACATGCTTGCTAGGGAAGGTGATTAAAAAACTTCCTTCAGCCAGCTATATAATTGTCTTAGTATGATTGATAAATCTGATTGCCCATCTTCAAAAGGAAGGGGAAGAGTAATTATCCAGCCCCTGCGTATATGACCAAGAGACCCAGTGGCGTAACTAGAAATTTTTCTCCCCCAAGCCAAAAAATTCTTCGGCGCCCCCCCCCCCCTTCATGCTCCATAATTGGGAGCAAGAAAGGGATAAATATGCGCGCGCCAAAGGCGCGCGTGCCCAAAAAAGGGGGCGTGGTTTTGTCGGAGTGGGCGTGGTTTCGCATAAAGGGGCGTGGCACTGCAGGAAAAGACTACCTTATACCCCAGTTTTGCAACCTGCACGCCCATACGTTGGCCACCACAGGAAAGAAAAATAATCCTGATTCATGCCCCTTACATTATTTGTCATTTTTCCTCCTTATAGTAATGCCCAGTATACATTATGCCACATACTGCAATGGCCCTTAGACATTATGCCGCACACAATAATGCACGACACAATATGCACACACTGTAATGCCCCCGACACATTATGCCACACACCGTAATGTCTGTGACACATTATGCCACACACCGTAATGCCTGTGACACATTATGACAGGAATCGCAATGCCCGTTATACATTATGCTACACACTGCAATGCCCCTGATACATTATAGCACATACAATGTCTGTGACACATTATGACACACACCGCAATGTCCGTGATACATTATGCCACACACTGCAATGCCCGATACATTATAGCACATACAATGCCTGTGACACATTATGCCACACACTGCAATGACCTTGAGACATTATACCACAATGCCCGTGATATAGTATACCATACACCGTAATGCCTGTGACACATACCGCAATGCCCTGCCCGTTATACCCTATGCCACACATCGCAATGCCCGTTATGAATTATGCCACACTGCAATGACCCTGAGACATTAAACCACATACCACAATGCCCGTGATATAGTATACCACACACCGTAATGCCTGACACATTATGACACACACCGCAATGTCCGTGATACATTATGCCACACACTGCAATGACCCTGAGACATTATACCACATATCAAAATGCCCGCGATATAGTATACCATACACCGTAATGCCTGTGACACATTATGACACACACCGCAATGTCCGTGATACATTATGCCACACACCGTAATGCCCATTACACATTAAGTCCTACAGTAAGGCTTCTAATTACTTTTCAATTACCTGCTCGTTGTCAGGGGTTTCATGCACTGGGTGTCATGCTCGTTGCCAGGGGTTTCATGCTCTTGGTTCCATGCACGGTGCCAGGGGTTTTCATGCTCAGGGTGTCATGCTCGTTGCCAGGGGTTTCATGCACTGGGTGTCATGCTCGTTGCCAGGTGTTTCATGCACTGGGTGTCATGCTCGTTGCCAGGTGTTTCATGCACTGGGTGTCATGCTCGTTGCTAGGAGGTAGTCCTTGTTGCTAGGGCTGTGCTCCCAGTGCCACATATGTCCCCAGTGCCAGATATTCCCCCACGGTGCCAGGTACTTACATGCCCCAGTGCCAAATATAGTCGTCGTCCCCATGTGCCAGGTACACATATACCCCCCAGTGTCACATATGCCCCCAGTGCCAGATATTCCCCCCCCAGTGCCACATATGCCCCCAGTGCCAGATATGCCCCCAGTGCCATATATTCCCCCCCAGTGCCAAATATGCCCCCAGTGCCATATATGCCCCCAGTGCCAGATATTCCCCCCGTGCCATATATGCCCCCAGTGCCAGATATTCCCCCCCAGTGCCAGATATTCCCCCCATGCCATATATGCCCCCAGTGCCAGATATCCCCCCCAGTGCCATATATGCCCCCAGTGCCAGATATTCCCCCCCAGTGCCATATATGCCCCCAGTGCCAGATATTCCCCCCCAGTGCCAGATATCCCCCCCCCCAGTGCCAGATATGCCCCCAGTGCCAGAAATGCCCCAGTGCCAGATATTCCTCCCCCCCCCGTGCCATATATGCCCCCAGTGCCAGATATTTACCCCCCCCCCCGCCGTCTCTTTTTGGTGGGACACGGAGGGCACAGCTCGTCTCTCCTGTGTCCCTCCTGCTGCATCATCTCCGGCGGCCTCGGGTCTAATAGGGGGAAGTGCCGGTTCGTGAGCCAATTAAGGCTCACGGACGGCACTTCCCCCTATTAGACCCGCGGCCGCCGGAGATGATGCAGCAGGAGGGACACAGGGAGGCGCGCTGTGTGCCCTCCGTGTCCCTCCAAAAAGCGGCGGAGGGAAGGAGACTGCAGACTGACATGCGGACGCTCGTCCGCATGTCAGTCTGCTCTAAATCAGTGGCGCCCCCGCAGCCCCTCGCCCCCAAGCCACCGCGAGGACTGCGGGGGTAGTAGTTACGCCACTGAAGAGACCCCATGTTACAGTTGAATTTACACAATTAACTCTGATCTGGAAAGGGTTAACAGTAACACTCCAGAGGGAGGGGGGTTGAAGGGGCAGCATGTTTTTTAAATAGGAGACCCTCCGAGTGTAAGTGGTCCATTATCAAAGAAGCGAGTCAGGAGAACATTCTGGCTCTGTAATGTTCCGATATATCTGAAGCGGCTTCACTTCACCTCATCGTTCTACTCTGCATGCGTGCTAGTATCGGTGGGTTTAACTTCCTATTTTTATTTTCTTGAAGTTGTCTTTCTGTTGTGACTTTGACTTTTTTATCATTATATTCTTGTAACTTTCTTTTTTCTGTAACATAAGCTTTGAAGTGTTTTACTTGAATTAAATAATCTAATTTTAGATCTGGTTTCTGTTGTGTATCCAACCCAACTCTCTGAAAGAGGCATTACCAAAATATTAATAATTCTAGGTGCAGGCAAAAGCCATAAGTTTGCCTTGGGTCATACCCTAAACGTTTGTACTTTGGCTGGTGGCAGTGATTTTGTGTAAAATAAACACACGCGCTCAGGTATCCAGTAAAGGTGTCACGTGGCAGCTATTCACAGATTGGCGTATCTGGGGAATCGCCATGCCTAGGATCATGACAAACTGGTGGCCAGCGGTGGGATATTTCAAAAAGTAATTTTTGTTTTTATTTGGAACACTTAAGTGAAGGCAATTCACCAGATACCAGAACTCAAAGCTTATAGTAGTAAAAGTCACACAGTAAAAGCAATTTCTGTTCCCCATCCCTGTTATTTTATTTTGGAAAAGTAACTGCAGAGGAATGGCAGCTACTTATAAAGGACAGCACAAAAAGGCACGGATTGAGAGGAGATTGATCTGCGACTCAGTGCAGGATGATACAGAGCATCATGATGGTGGACTTGTACATGAGAATTCATCGGCTGTGGCTACTGAGGTAGCAGGAGGTGGATTTCGTACTGGACTTTTACTTTCTGCGGAAATTAATAGTGTAAAGTTGGATCGTGATGTGGACTCTGGTATCAGTCGTGTAGAGCTTACCAAGGAACAGATGATCCAAACACTCAGAGATGCAGACCAGCAGCAAATTGCTGGGGGGAATCAATTGGATTCCAGGTCTGAGGTTGGGAATCATTCGGGTTCCAGAGCAGAGGAAAAGGAGCAGCAGACACCGAAGGTTGTGAGGACAGCACGTCGCGGATCAGACGCCTCCAACGCTTCCAGTGACAGCTCTGCCTTGGATCTGTATCTACAAACAGTTCTTAAGTATGTGAAGGTGCCGGACCCTGCGTTGGTGCTGCAGCTGATAAAGCAGTTTAACGCACGGGAGAAAGCTACTATGGAGAGAGAGAAAGCTGCGTCGGAAATGGCGGATGCGGAACGCGAATCTGCTCTGGACAGAGAGGCGGCTGCTGCAGAAAAGGAGGCAGAACGCAAGTTTCAGTTGGAGTCAGCTGAACTCAACTGGCAGCCTGTGGCCAGAAACGCAAACCTACATCGATCGCGTTGTGACCAATTCCCCATGCTGGAAGCAGATGGAGGCCAAGTGAATTCCAGCTGGGTTCCACAGAACCAGCTGACCCTGGACTTTACAACGGATGCCCGACAAAGGTCTGACACCTCTGCCAGTTCCAGGGAGAAGGCAGAAAGTGCGACAGCCAGGGAGGCTGCCGGGCACCCATCCGAGACAGCATCAGAAAAGCAATGGGGGTATGCTGACCCAGATGAAGATGACCTGTTTGCCAGGATGAGTACAGAGGAACTAACCAATGAATGTCAGCTGCAAAGTATCTCCTGCTGCAACAATTCCCGCAGGGAGATGATCACGCAGCTCACCTATGCACGGAACGATGAAAGCAATGCCTTCAGCCAGTATCGTGCAGCGTTTCGCAGCTGGGGTGCCGATGCAAGTCCTGGGATACTGCTGAGAGAACTGGCGGACTGTTTTCAATTAGCGCAGCAAGAGGCCTATGATTGGGGAAAGCTCGCTACCCCATTTTGGAAGGATCAGTGCCGCCGGGTAGATGCTGAAAGGCATCGCCTACAACAGCTTCCGTTACCAGCTTTGGAAACAAAGGCCCACCCTGCAGGGGTGCCCCACAAGAAAAAGGTACCCCTTCCTGTTAACATCATTTTGGAGCCTGCTCCTGAGACATCGCATCACAAGGCCCAGTTTAAACTGCTGGGAGAAGATGAGGAGGTGAGCAGCATGCTCCCACCAGATGCCCAAGATTTGTTGCTGGAAGAGGCTGATTTTCAGGAGGTCCTGATTGTGGAAGAGACTTTGTCTGAGAGAGAGGACAGACTGTCTGACACTAGTTACACAACTGTGTGTGGGACTATGTCGGAGAAAGAGGTCAGACTGACTGACATTATTTACACAAATGTGTGTGGGACTACTGACTTGAGACGTTTACTAACTCCACATGTATCTGCAAATGTTGTCCCTACTGTCTTTAACCCTGTTGAACCATATGATGCACCTCAGGTAGTATGTAACAATGCTGAACATTGCAATGTTGTGATTCTGTGTGAAGCTCCTGAGATGATCTGTGATGATGTTGCAACTGTTAAGGTGATAGAGATAGGGGAAGGTGAGAAGGAGACAGGTATCATTGTTAATTCTTGTCCCTATGTGGAGTTAAACAGAAGCCCTAATTTAGTCAGGAATGAGTTACCATCGCCTAATGGTGGTAGGTGTACTGCTGGTGATGTAATTCATGTTACTGGGCTAGATGTTAACCCCAGGGATGTGCAGTCAGGGGAGGCAGGGGAGGCAGTGCTTCCCCTGTCATTAATGATTAACATAATACAAAGAAGATACTTATGACACATATTATGTATCATAAGTATCTGCTTTATATTATGTTAATCATTTTAGTCATAAATACCTGTTTAAACTTCATTTCTGACATTGTCTGCGGCACCGAGCTAGGTGCCTCTCGCTCACCATTGTAAAGTCCGGAAGCAGGGGACGGTCGGGGGGCGGGGCCATGGTGAGGGCTGAAAAGCCCATTAAAAAATGCACTGGAAGCGGCACCTATACAAGTGCCTCAGAGCAACAGTGACGTGCTTTCAGCCATATAAAAGCATGCCCCTGTCACTGTGATTGGGCACTGGGTAGCAGCTGCAGCACTGACAATGACTTGCATCAGGTTATCACTGTCAGTGCTACAGTGGGAGAGTAGGAGAGAGATCGTGTCTGCTGCAGTTTGTCAGTGCATGTAAGTGTTTAGTTACAGTACACTCACACACACTGTCACACAGTTTTACTCTACAACTCCCTATATTACTGTCCAGGTCTTTCATTAACTCAATAGCGCTGCACCCGCAGCGCTATTAAGTTAATGGATGGAAGCCCTGGACAGCAATATTATATTAATGTTCTCCCTCTCTCTTCCCCCCTCCCCTCCCCCCGCCATCTCCCCTCTCCCCTGTTCCACACAATAAAGGTTTAAATGTATTTTATTAAACAAATCCACAGCACACACACAGGTGGTTAATGCCTGCTCATCACGTTCGATGAGCAGGCACACTTTGCTATGTGAGAGGCGGCATAGAGGGCGGTAGCGGGCGGAGGCGGCTGAGGTGTCTTTTTTTTCTTTTAATTGTTTTAAAATCCGTGTGCGGCTTGCGCTAATCGGGAGCCGGCCCCAGCCCCATCACATGTTCCCTCGGAAGCCGGGAAGGGAAGCCCCGCCTCCTACCCGCACAGCTCAATCTAATTGATGGTGGCTTCCTAAAGGCGGCGCTTGGCACTGTCTATTCTCCTCCCAGCGAGCTGTACCGCACCGCACCGCACCACCAGCATGAGGCAGTGATCCCTGGAGCACCTCACAAACACCAGCCTGCCAGATCCCAGCAGCAGCCAGAGCGGAGGGGCTGCTCAGCAGGCTGCTGTGTAATAGTGCAGTGCTGCAGCCAGTGTGCGGGGCCAGGCATTGACAGGAGCAGCAACCCGAGGTCAGTGCTCCCTGCCCAGTGTCCCCCACCATTACTGCCCCCCCCATCCCAGTGTCTCCCACCCTGCCCAGTGTCCCCCACCATTAATGCCCCATCCCAGTGTCTCCCACCCTGCCCAGTGTCCCCCACCATTACTGCCTCTCCATCCCAGTGTCTCCCACCCTGCCCAGTGTCCCCCACCATTACTGCCCCCCATCCCAGTGTTTCCCACCCTGCCCAGTGTCCCCCACCATTACTGACCCCCCATCCCAGTGTCCCCCACCATTACTGACCCCCCATCCCAGTGTCTCCCACCCTGCCTAGTGTCCCCCACCATTACTGCCCCCATCTCAGTGTCTCCCACTGCCCAGTGACCCCCCACCATTACTGCCCCCCCATCCCAATGTCTCCCACCTTGCCCAGTGTCCCCCACCAATACTGCCCCTCCATCCCAGTGTCTTCCACCCTGCCCAGTTTCCCTCATCATTACTGATCCCCCCCATCCCAGTGTCCCCCACCATTACTGAACCCCCATACCAGTGTCTCCCACCCTGCCCAGTGTCCCCCACCATTACTGCCCCCCATCCCAGTGTCTCCCACCCTGACGGCCCAGTGTCTTCTCCTTTCCCTTCCCAACCAGCCCACTGCACTTCTCTCACTGCTCCTTCACCTAGAAAGCCCCCATCCAGTATAGTCACAGTGTCCACACCTCATGCACATCAAAAGCTTGCTTTACCCACCACATCCAAGCCCCAGAATGCATCGCATTCCAGAGCTTGGTACATTTGGGAAATGCAGCTGAAGTCTAAAAACGTCAGTTTGGGGGTTTTTAGCCACATTTTCTCTTTAGTATATCCTATGTTATCTCATCTTTCTCTCCCCCCACCTCCCTGCCCTGTGGCTTTCTCTTATCTCTCTGTCTCTTTCCTCTCTCATTTCTCTATCCTCTCTCTCTCTCTCTCTCTCTCTCTCTCTCTCTCTCCTTTCTCTGTGTCTTTCCCTCTCTCTCCCCTCTATGCCTCTTTCTCTCTAATTTATCTGTCTCTCTCTCTCTCTCTCTCTCTCTCTCTCTCGCTCTCCTTTCTCTGCTCTCTGTGCCCCCCCCCTTCTCTCTCTCCTCTCTGTGCCCCCCTCTCTCTCATATCTCTCCTCTCTCTTTCTGCCTTCCTCTCTGTGCCTCTCTCCTTTCTCTGGGCGGGATGTACTAATGCTGCGGACTATATTCCACCAAACATCGCAATGATACTAATCGCATATGTACTAACATTTGCGATTAGTATCGCAAAGGACAGCTCTCATGATAAGAGCTGTCTTTTGTGAAGCCGGAACGCCTGTGTTTTGGCCCCGGGAGGCCCTCTGCGCATTCATTACCCTCCGCATCCGAAATCCGGGTCCCAAGGTTAGTACTTTATTTACATCCTGCCCTCTGCCACTCTATCTCTCCACATATCTTGCTCTCTCTCTTCTTAAACGTCTATCGGCAGCTCCCATCTCGCTTTTTGCACCTGTCTACGGTCTCTCTCTCCCCTTTGTTGTTGGCCCCCTTTGGCTTTCTTGTATCTCTGAACTGCAACACAAACCTATCACAGCGGGGGGATGTCCACTGCCAGCTCCCACTAAAAGAAAAGTATAGGTCTGTCCCTGCTGGCGCTGCATTTTGGGGACGATTCTGCTAATCTCCAGCCTCCACTGCCAGTAGCAGCTCTCTCAGAAGCCGTGTGGCTGCTGGGAAACCTGCTGCTGGTGGTGGAGGCTGGAGACTAGCAGAATCGATCCCCACGCTGCCCGAGAGGAGGCTCCAGTATCTGCCCCCACTGCAGGAGTGTAGGTAGGACCTGCACTTCTGCTGCCACTTCATGGGCGTGCGAGGGATGGAGGCACAAACACAGCAGGCACAACCAGGGGCGGTGATGACAGGATATAGTGCTATGGATTGTTTGAGGAAGGGGGGCCCCAAATTGGCGCCTTTCTTAGGGCCCCATGAGATCTAAATCCGCCTCTGCCTGGGCGGCGGCGGGCATCGACAGTGGCGGGAGGCGGCAGGCCTGGATCATGGATCCAGTCCCTGTCAGGCACTTATATTGTGTGTGTACCTTTCTGTGCATTCTCATTGTGTGTCATTATTATTATTTTAAGTACAGTGCCTTTTTATTCTTTAAATTCAATATACAGTACATGTAATTTTTGTTCGGTGTTTTGTGTATATATATATATATATATATATATTAGTGATGTGCACCTGAAATTTTTCGGGTTTTGTGTTTTGGTTTTGGGTTCGGTTCCGTGGCCGTGTTTTGGGTTCGGACGCGTTTTGGCAAAACCTCACCGAATTTTTTTTGTCGGATTTGGGTGTGTTTTGGATTCGGGTGTTTTTTTCAAAAGACCCTAAAAAACAGCTTAAATCATAGAATTTGGGGGTCATTTTGATCCCATAGTATTATTAACCTCAATAACCATAATTTCCACTAATTTTCAGTCTATTCTGAACACCTCACACCTCACAATATTATTTTTAGTCCTAAAATTTGCACCGAGGTCGCTGGATGGCTAAGCTAAGCAACCCTAGTGGCCGACACAAACACCTGGCCCATCTAGGAGTGGCACTGCAGTGTCACGCAGGATGGCCCTTCAAAAAAATACTCCCCAAACAGCACATGACGCAAAGAAAAAAAGAGGCGCAATGAGGTAGCTGTGTGACTAAGCTAAGCGACCCTAGTGGCCGACACAAACACCTGGCCCATCTAGGAGTGGCACTGCAGTGTCACGCAGGATGGCCCTTCAAAAAAATACTCCACAAACAGCACATGACGCAAAGAAAAATGAAAGAAAAAAGAGGTGCAAGATGGAATTGTCCTTGGGCCCTCCCACCCACCCTTATGTTGTAAAAACAGGACATGCACACTTTAACGAACCCATCATTTCAGCGACAGGGTCTGCCACACGACTGTGACTGAAATGACTGGTAGGTTTGGGCCCCCACCAAAAAAGAAGCAATCAATCTCTCCTTGCACAAACTGGCTCTACGGAGGCAAGATGTCCACCTCATCATCATCGTCCGATTCAACACCCCTTTCACTGTGTACATCCCCCTCCTCACAGATTATTAATTCGTCCCCACTGGAATCCACCATCTCAGGTCCTTGTGTACTTTCTGGAGGCAATTGCTGCTGGTGAATGTCTCCATGGAGGAATTGATTATAATTCATTTTAATGAACATCATCTTCTCCACATTTTCTGGAAGTAACCTCGTACGCCGATTGCTGACAAGGTGAGCGGTGGCACTAAACACTCTTTCGGAGTACACACTGGAGGGAGGACAACTTAGGTAGAATAAAGCCAGTTTGTGCAAGGGCCTCCAAATTGCCTCTTTTTCCTGCCAGTATACGTACGGACTGTCTGACGTGCCTACTTGGATGCGGTCACTCATATAATCCTCCACCATTCTTTCAATTGTGAGAGAATCATATGCAGTGACAGTAGACGACTTGTCAGTAATCGTTGGCAGGTCCTTCAGTCCGGACCAGATGTCAGCATCAGCAGTCGCTCCAGACTGCCCTGCATCACCGCCAGCGGGTGGGCTCGGAATTCGTAGCCTTTTCCTCGCACCCCCAGTTGCGGGAGAATGTGAAGGAGGAGATGTTGACGGGTCGCGTTCCGCTTGACTTGACAATTTTGTCACCAGCAGGTCTTTGAACCTCTGCAGACTTGTGTCTGCCGTAAAGAGAGATCCAAGGTAGGTTTTAAATCTAGGATCGAGCACGGTGGCCAAAATGTAGTGCTCTGATTTCAACAGATTGACCACACATGAATCCTGGTTAAGCGAATGAAGGGCTCCATCCACAAGTCCCACATGCCTAGCGGAATCGCTCTGTTTTAGCTCCTCCTTCAATGCCTCCAGCTTCTTCTGCAAAAGCCTGATGAGGGGAATGACCTGACTCAGGCTGGCAGTGTCTGAACTGACTTCACGTATGGCAAGTTCAAAAGGTTGCAGAACCTTGCACAACGTTGAAATCATTCTCCACTGCGCTTGAGACAGGTGCATTCCACCTCCTTTGCCTATATCATGGCCAGATGTATAGGCTTGAATGGCCTTTTGCTGCTCCTCCATCCTCTGAAGCATATAGAGGGTTGAATTCCACCTCGTTACCACCTCTTGCTTCAGATGATGGCAGGGCAGGTTCAGGTGTTTTTGGTGGTGCTCCAGTCTTCTGTACGCGGTGCCTGTACGCCGAAAGTGGCCCGCAATTCTTCTGGCCACCGACAGCATCTCTTGCACGCCCCTGTCGTTTTCTTAATAATTCTGCACCACCAAATTCAAGGTATGTGCAAAACATGGGACGTGCTGGAATTTGCCCAGATGTAATGCACTCACAATATTGCTGGCATTGTCCGATGTCACAAATCCCCAGGAGAGTCCAATTGGGGTAAGCCATTCTGCGATGATCTTCCTCAGTCACCGTAAGAGGTTTTCAGCTGTGTGCGGCGGGAGTCCATACATCTACCCAGTGGGCTGTCACAGTCATATAGTCCTGACCCTGCCCTGCTCCACTTGTCCACATGTCCGTGGTTAAGTGGACATTGGGTACAACTGCATTTTTTAGGACACTGGTGAGTCTTTTTCTGACGTCCGTGTACATTCTCGGTATCGCCTGCCTAGAGAAGTGGAACCTAGATGGTATTTGGTAACGGGGGCACACTGCCTCAATAAATTGTCTAGTTCCCTGTGAACTAACGGCGGATACCGGACGCACGTCTAACACCAACATAGTTGTCAAGGCCTCAGTTATCCGCTTTGCAACAGGATGACTGCTGTGATATTTCATCTTCCTCGCAAAGGACTGTTGGACAGTCAATTGCTAACTGGAAGTAGTACAAGTGGTCTTCCGACTTCCCCTCTGGGATGACGATCGACTCCCAGCAGCAACAACAGCAGCGCCAGCAGCAGTAGGCGTTACACTCAAGGATGCATCAGAGGAATCCCAGGCAGGAGAGGACTCGTCAGACTTGCCAGTGACATGGCCTGCAGGACTATTGGCTTTCCTGGGTAAGGAGGAAATTGACACTGAGGGAGTTGGTGGTGTGGTTTGCGCGAGCTTGGTTACAAGAGGAAGGGATTTACTGGTCAGTGGACTGCTTCCGCTGTCGCCCAAAGTTTTTGAACTTGTCACTGACTTATTATGAATGCGCTGCAGGTGACGTATAAGGGAGGATGTTCCGAGGTGGTTAACGTCCTTACCCCTACTTATTACAGCTTGACAAAGGCAACACACGGCTTGACACCTGTTGTCCGCATTTCTGTTGAAATACTTCCACACTGAAGAGCTGATTTTTTTGGTATTTTCACCAGGCATGTCAATGGCCATATTCCTCCCACGGACAACAGGTGTCTCCCCGGGTGCCTGACTTAAACAAACCACCTCACCATCAGAATCCTCCTTGTCAATTTCCTCCCCAGCGCCAGCAACACCCATATCCTCATCCTGGTGTACTTCAACACTGACATCTTCAATTTTACTATCAGGAACTGGACTGCGGGTGCTCCTTTCAGCACTTGCAGGGGGCGTGCAAATGGTGGAAGGCGCAAGCTCTTCCCGTCCAGTGTTGGGAAGGTCAGGCATCGCAACCGACACAATTGGACTCTCCTTTGGGATTTGGGATTTCGAAGAACGCACAGTTCTTTGCTGTGCTTTTGCCGCAAGTCTTTTCTTTTTTCTAACGAGAGGATGAGTGCTTCCATCCTCATGTGAAGCTGAACCACTAGCCATGAACATAGGCCAGGGCCTCAGCCGTTCCTTGCCACTCCGTGTCGTAAATGGCATATTGGCAAGTTTACGCTTCTCCTCAGACGCTTTTAATTTTGATTTTTGGGTCATTTTTTTACTGATCTTTTGTGTTTTGGATTTTACATGCTCTGTACTATGACATTGGGCATCGGCCTTGGCAGACGACGTTGATGGCATTTCATTGTCTCGGCCATGACTAGTGGCAGCAGCTTCAGCACGAGGTGGAAGTGGATCTTGATCTTTCCCTATTTTTTTAACCTCCACATTTTTGTTCTCCATATTTTGCGCACAACTAAAAGCCACCACAGGTATACAATGTAGATGGATGGATAGTATAGTATTACTTATACTTATGGACGACGAGCGACGACACAGAGATAGGTACAGCCGTGGCCTACCGTACTGCTGCTTAGTGCTTATATATAAATATAATATACTGTATAACGGACCTGGTGGACAGTGTCAGCAGCAGACTGCTAAACTAGTATGAAGAAAGAAAAAAAAAACACCACAGGTATACAATGTAGATGGATGGATAGTATAGTATTACTTATACTTATGGACGACGAGTGCACTGACGACACAGAGGTAGGTATAGCCGTGGCCTACCGTACTGCTGCTTAGTGCTTATATATAAATATAATATACTGTATAACGGACCTGGTGGACAGTGTCAGCAGCAGACTGCTAAACTAGTATGAAGAAAGATAAAAAAAACACCACAGGTATACAATGTAGATGGATGGATAGTATAGTATTACTTATACTTATGGACGAGTGACGACACAGAGGTAGGTACAGCCGTGGCCTACCGTACTGCTGCTTAGTGCTTATATATAAATATAATATATTGTATAACGGACCTGGTGGACAGTGTCAGCAGCAGACTGCTAAACTAGTATGAAGAAAGAAAAAAAAAAACACCACAGGTATACAATGTAGATGGATGGATAGTATACTTATGGACGACGAGTGACGAGTCGACACAGAGGTAGGTACAGCCGTGGCCTACCGTACTGCTGCTTAGTGCTTAATTATATATATATAATATACTGTATAACGGACCTGGTGGACACTGCAGTGTCAGCAGACTGCTAAACAAACTAGCATGAAGAAAGAAAAAAAAAAAACACCACAGTGTTTTTCAGGCAGACAAACGTATACTGGACTGGTGGTCACTGTCAGCAAAACTGTGCACTGTACTCCTGCTATAACTGCTCCCCAGTCCCCACAATTAGGCAGTGTGAGCAGTGCACTCAGCACAGATATATCATGCAGCAGTGCAGCACACTGAGTGAGCACAGATATGGTGGAGCGTTTTTTTTCAGGCAGAGAAACAACGAATTAAACTCAAAACCCTGCACTGTACTCCCTAACAGCTACTCCCCGTCCCCAATCCTCCCCACAATTATAACTAACTAAGTTCTAATATAATACAACGGACTCGGAGAGGACGCCAGCCACGTCCTCTCCCTATCAATCTCAATGCACGTGTGAAAATGGCGGCGACGCGCGGCTCCTTATATAGAATCCGAGTCTCGCGAGAATCCGACAGCGGGATGATGACGTTCGGGCGCGCTCGGGTTAACCGAGCAAGGCGGGAGGATCCGAGTCGCTCGGACCCGTGTAAAAAAAAAGGTGAAGTTCGGGCGGGTCGGATTCCGAGGATCCGAACCCGCTCATCACTAATATATATTATATATATATTCACATTCATTTGCAACAGTGCCTCCCCAGTCATTGACCTCACCGCACGTCACTGGTTAACCCTGTTCTTCTATTGATGTCAGGTCGTGACATGGGGCCAGGGGACACTGATTGCACAAAGGGGACAGATCTGGGTGGGATGCGGGCAGAATATGGGACTGACAATAAGGAATGTTCTGTTGCTAGGATTCCTGCTGACCTCGCTTCCCCTCAGGTACCCCAGGATGCCTGCCCAGAAAGGGGTAAACATGTGAAGGATGATAGTAATGTGCCTGATTTGATAAATGCTATGTTGTCAACTTGCTCGGATAACCACATTCCTTCCCAAGTACCATGGGATCCCGATATTAAGCAGTTGCCTAATTGTAGGAAAGCAGAAATGATCCC
Source organism: Pseudophryne corroboree (assembly GCF_028390025.1). Taxonomy (NCBI): domain Eukaryota; kingdom Metazoa; phylum Chordata; class Amphibia; order Anura; family Myobatrachidae; genus Pseudophryne; species Pseudophryne corroboree. Next base: position 576,628,043 of record NC_086447.1, on the reverse strand, counting down.
ATGTAGTGTTGAAAATGCTCATATTATTTTCCAGGTACCACGTGAAGATCCACTAGGTCGAGATAACGGTGTCGATACTGAGAATGTATTGTCTTGTACCAATGTGGGAAATGTTGTACCTTGTGTAAGGTGTGACCCGGTGGGTCTGGTATACATTGCTGATACATACCTCCCAACTGTACCGATTTTCGCGGGACTGTCCCGCTGTCCCACCCGCGGGCCGCAGTGTCCCGCGGTGGGGGGGGGGGGGGGGGCAGTTGGGAGGCTCTGTGTCTCGCTGCCCTGCTTAGCAGAGCAGCGGTGAATTGACGCTGTGCGCATGCGCACGTGCACAGCGTCTATTCACTGGAGTCAGAGGGAGAGGGGGCATGCCAGCGGCTCACAGAGCGCTGGGCATGCCCCCTTAGTGACTAAAACGGGGCGTGGCTCGCTATCGCGGGTCCATCCACGAAGCCACGCCTCCTTTCATTAGGCCACGCCCCATTTTCCGAGCACGCATGTGTCCCTCTTTACAATGCCAAGAAGTTGGGAGGTATTCTGATATGTCAGTTAGGGGTGCTGCCAGGGGAGAATCAGAAGAAGGGTCTGTGTGGGCAGCTGCTGTCACTGCTTGCTCCAGGCACAGGGAGAAGTCAGAAACTGCAGCTTCCCCCCCACCCCCCCTGCCTTCAAGCAGGCACACAAACTCAGACACCCAGCAGGGGTCCATTCCCCTCACTGAGAGCTCAACAGAGAATGTGCCTTTCAAAGCTGAATTGATAAGGGACACCTCTCCTGGGACCCTCAGTGCTACAATCACAGTGAAGAGAGCTAGCAGACAGGATGTGAGTCTGGGAGGTAATGTCAGGTTGGGGAAGGTGTCATGGGCTGCTGTAGAAAACTTGGCTTTCCAGGCAGAACTGAGAACTGACCCTGTACAGAGGGAGCCCACCTTTTTCCCAGGGAAGGGGAGGGGTGGTCAGTCAGCTCCGGAAGGAGACCAAGACAAGGGCCAATATTTACTAAGAATTCGAGTTTGTCCGTTTTTTTTTTTTTTTTTCTAAGTCCCAATCCGGGAATTCACTAAGCACCAATCTCGGCAGTGTTTGGACTATTCATAATGGTTTGATTTGCAAAGTTCCGAAATACGAATGAATAGACCATCGGTCAAACGCGGCTGTTATTTCATACAATACAGGAATTCACTATTCATTCATATTTGGGTGTTAGTTTCTGAGTGTTCAATTGCGGTCGGATTTTTTTGCGATTCGGTAAAAAAAGCGTCAAAAAAATAGACCTGCTTTTTTCAATCGTGTTTACATGTGTTGCAACTCAAAAATCAATCACACCTGAATTAGGATGCCTATAAAAGCATGTTAGGCCCATTTCAATACACCTACACTCAGAAATGGCAGCAGGACTGTGGGCCAGTGATCTTTTGTGTGCTGTGGGATTCCTCAGACTCAGACATCAGCCTGTAAGTACCCAGGGCCAAGAAACTGAACATGGTAAGCAGGTTGTACAGGTTCCGCGGAGGCCTAGTTTTTTTAGGGGGCGTTTAAACTTGAACGCATTGTCCGATGATAAGATCATACAGATGTTCCGTCTAAATCGTAACAACATTTTCCGTCTGTATGACCTTGTCAAACTGGGCCTAGACCCTGAGACAGCACGCTCTCGCTCTGTCTCAGGCCTGCACAAACTCCTGGCTGTGTTGCACTTTATGGCTACTGGCAGCTTTCAGGCTGTGTCTGGGGATGTCATAGGAATCTCACAGCCCTCATTTTCCAGAATCTTAACACAGGTGATGTATACCTAACTACCTCTTCTGTTTTGTGTTTGTTTTAATTTCTCGGTGGCCAGTTCTGTCCTAAAATCTCATGTTTATTGTTCTTTAAAATATACACTCAGGTGTTGGCTGTTTTGCAGCCCCACATCGAGGCCTCAATCTGCTTCCCTACCCAGGAGTCTCAGTGGCATGCCATCAGGGTAGATTTCTATGAGCTGGCTGGCATGCCCAATGTGCTTGGAGCCATAGATTGCACACACATTCAGCTGAGACCACCTAGGGGCAGGCAGCACATATATATACGAATCGCCATTTCGAACACTCCACAAATGTGCAGGTGGTTTGTGATGCAAATCTCAAAATAATGAGTATTGTTGCTGGTTACCCTGGGGGCTGCCATGACTCCATCATCCTCAGTCAGTCATCCCTCTTTGATAAGTTTGAGGACGGACAAATGCCAGATGGATGGCTGCTGGGTATATAATTTGATATGTGTAGGCCTGCGTATACTTTGTCCAAATACAGGGGCAGATGTATTAACCTGTAGAAGGCATAAGCAAGTGAGAAACCAGTGATCTGTGCAAGGTGATAAAGGCACCAGCCAATCAGCTCCAATATGTAAATGAACATTTAGGAACAGATTGTCTGCTGCCTTTACTACCTTGCACATATCACTGGTTTTTCACTTCCTTATACCTTCTACAGGTTAATACATCTGCCCCACAGTGTGTTACTTATGTGTTGCTGTATCTTAACATGAATCACGTTACTATATCTGTCTTTTAGGTGATGGAGGATATGGCTGTTTCTCTTGGCATCTAACTCCATTGTCCCGACCCGATACCTCTGCTGAACACAATTACAATCATGCACATAAGTCCACGCCGAATGTGATAGAAAGATGTTTTGGTGTGCTGAAATCTAGGTTTCGGTGTCTGGATAAGTCTGGTGGCCTTTTGTTGTATAGTACCTCCAAGGTGACTCAAATTGTGTTCTGCTGCTGCTTTCTTCATAACATGTGTTTGCAACAACATCTGACACATGTTGAGGAGGAGGAAGAAAGCAGCAAGCAAGCAGAGGAATTAGAGAGATCTGGTGACACTTGGAGTACAGATGTAGGGAGGCAGGTTAGGCAAGAGATCATCACTCGCTATTTCTAAGGTAAGTTTGGTTTGCTTATTTCATTTGTTGTGTAATCATAAATAGATGTTTTGCCATTTTTATTGCCAAAACCATTACTCAGAATGTGTCTGTCTCCTTGACACATACAAACATACCCTCGCTTTATGAAAAACAAATGTCGCATGGGTATTGTGTGTATTTTTAAACTCAAAACAACAGATTATGAGTGGCATGCATTAAGTCTGGACAAGTGATCGTAAACTTGCAGTGCTAATTTCTTACAAGCCCACATAATCCATTTAGTATTTCACTTTATAATTGTGTGTAACGTCCTAATGCACAGGTTCACAAACACGGCCCTCAGGACCACACACAGTGCATGTTTTTCACGTAACCCAGTAGAAGCACAGGTGTATGAATTACTCACAGACATATGTGAAAAGGTTCACAGGTGGAGCTAATTATGTAACTTGTGATTCTGTGAGGAGACTGCAAAACATGCACTGTGTGGGTTCCTGAGGGCTGAATTTGAGAACCTGTGTTCCCAAAAAAACACTCCTCAAAATATAATATGTTAGCCTTGAGGAATACATGTGTCCCTATGTGTGATGCACCATCATATTTAAGACACACAAACTTACTGTAATCAGGAATAATTTATTTCCTAATGTTTGATGCTGTAAACTTGATGATGTGTAAGTAAATACACAGTTTGCCACATATATACATTATTATACACATTCTTTGTTTTTTGTTTAAAAAGTACATATTTGTTTGTTTCAGCATCATGTGTAATAACATTCTTACTAATTTTTAACACACACAAACATGTCCCAACAATACTGACATTCATTTTGTCAATGTTTTATAAAAAAAATCAAAGCCAACATATTAAAAGCTTTTTACGCAACTCAATTGTGTTCTTCTTGTAATGTTGTATAGAGAAGAAAGGTAAAATATGTATCAATAACATTGTAATTTGGATTGTCTGCAGGAAAAGTGAATGATTGGAATCTAGAAAGAGTAATGATTAGAAAAAAATCAAGTGGTCAGTTTACTTCCTGCTAAAGACATTCTGCCTGGCTGCCAATTATTGTGTCTGCAGGAAAAGAGAATGATTGGAATCTAGAAAGAGTAATGATTAGAAAAAAATCAAGTGGTCAGTTTACTTTCTGCTAAAGACATTCTGCCTGGTTGCCAATTATTGTGTCTGCAGGAAAAGAGAATGATTGGAATCTAGAAAGAGTAATGATTAGAAAAAAATCAAGTGGTCAGTTTACTTCCTGCTAACATGTATGTGTGGCTCCATCAACATTTCCCTCCTCCAATACAAAAAAAAAATGGTAAAGAATAAATGTGCCTACAAATTTTATGTTGTTGTTTGTCCCACTTATAATTAATGATGTTGTAAAAATTGTCAAGGAGCTAAGTTTTATATTTTTTTTGCCAAACATACACTTACTAACTATTTTGAGTTACTTATCACAAATGTCTAACTTGTATTTTTTTCACGTTTTTTTGGGTGGCTACTTGTCCTGCCCTTTGCCTTTAGCACTGTCATGTTGTCGTGCTCTGGTGGAGCGTCTTGGTGGTGATGAGACTGGCGTGATATTTGGAGTAGTCGTACCAGAACTGCTGCTTGTTTGCTGTTGGTGCATGCATCTGAGTGTTTCATTCAGGTTAGTGAGGGTGGCACTGAGTTCACGTGTAGCAGCATTTTGATTGTCTACTATTCGGAATAAAGTTTCATTAATCTTTTGATTGTTTTGAAAAATGTTCATATAACTTTGCTGTTGTCTGTGCTGTTCTTCCATTAGTCTGTGCTATTCTTCCATTAGTCTGTGCTGTTCTTCCATTATGCGCTGTAAGTTGCCCATGACCTGTGTAATGTCTGTACGCATGAGTTCCATGGTATTGCCTATTCTGGTTGTTTGTTCATTTTGTCTACTCAGATTTCTTGATATTCTTCTGAGGTGAGATGGTAGGCTTGCAAACATTTGTGTCTGCCTATGCAGGCAATCTTCATTAGTGGCCTGCTGTCTAGCCCAAATGGACCAAAAACACCTGATCAGGGCCTTGTGTTCCTGGTGTTGTTGGGCTGTGTTGTGGTGGTGGTGTGCTTTGCTGTGGTGGTGTACTCATAGGTGCTGGGGGGCTCATTCCTTGCCTTAATGGCTGCATTTCTAAGATGTTTGTCTCCTCCATGTCACTGTGTTGCTGTTGTTGCGGAGGGATGCTGTTCCCAGGACTAGAAGCTGAAATGTTAAAAAAATCTCCGTTAGCTATCCATATGTTTGAGAAATGTAAACAAATCACTACACATAGAACACATGTCATTCACTGTTGCTTTCAACTATTCTGCCTAGCAACATCATCACTCATAGCTTAAATACATACATATGCCTGTTTGTAGCAAATGTGTCTGGTTACTTAATTGTGAAAGCAAACACTTTAGATTTATTGTAGCTCACACATACTCCACCATAAAAACACATTGGAATACATAATGTGTTACCTTATAGCTTTGTTCAAACTAACATAGTAATGTTTTTATATGTATTTTGCAATGTTACCTCAAACACACATGTGAAATTTTGAAAAACCACCTTACTTTTTGCAATAAAAAAAACATGTTTATTTGTTGCAGCATCTTACACACAATGTCATACTGTATGGCTCAAGTGGACATACATATCTTTACTGGATGTGGACAAGGCCATTTAGCTTGGATTCCATTTCAGCTTTTACTTACTGCGGTAAGTATTTAAGTTTATGTGTTTTGACTTAATGCGGTTATGAAATATTTTGATTACGTTCTGAAATTTTTCTCATTTATTTCAGTTTGATACTCACAATCAAGATGAGGGGAGTGTGATGTCCAAAATTTGGAGTGGGGGGACAGAACATGCGGATGATAATCTTCGTGGCGGGGTAGCCTGCTGTGTTTGGGCCGGGACATACGACCTTGCTTTCTTTTCGGCCACAGGTTTTTTGTGGTGATGTCTTACAGAAGTGCCACTTCTGCTGCTCCATACTTCTTTTGATGGACCTTTTAATGAAAGTGCAATTTTGTTATGGCAAATTCCTTTACAATCATACCCTATACTACAATGGACACTTTACCTGCTTCCGCAGCGTCATCATCATCAGATGTGATAGGAGTTACTGGCCGACGAGTAGTACTGCTTTTTTTTAACACTGTATAAAATAAAATAAAAAAACTTTTTCATGCTATTGTGTATACATCCACCCATTATGCTTATAAACATTTATTCTTTTAGAAATGCTTGGTTTTTATTTTAAAATACATAAGGACCGGAAAAACAAAAAAAAAACCTAAAACAATAAACATTGTCCAATAGACATATGCTCTATGGCAAAATCAACACAGGAAAACATGTACAGGACACTGACATAGGCCACAAAAAAAAAAAAACACACACACATCTTCATTTTGTATTGAAAGGATAAATATTACAGATGCAATATATAAATTGCTCTGTGATGTGGCACTCCAAACACACATATGAGCCAAAACAAAATGTAGCAATATTTTAAAAATTACACTGCAGTGTGGTGTCACGCTACAAATACAAGCAAAAAATTATCAAAGAAATAGTGTTATTTTGATTAAAAATTTAACATTATCTATTAATGACATTACACATGTAAGTGGTTTCCAAACCACTTTCCACTACTCCAGCCTCTAACATGACAACCACTGTTTTTTAAACATTGCACATGGATCACTTAAATATAAAACATAGTCACAATTTTTATTTAAAAAATGCCCAAAGGAAAACATTATTGCAGGACAATTCAGAGACACACCAAGTCCAAACTACACATGCAAAATATCTTTCAGAAAAACACATGACATACAATAAAGTAAGATGTTACATTGGCTTTTGTATAAAACAATAACCAAAACAATGTATTGGCTGACACACACTTGAAGATGGGAGTAATATGCAACGTCACATGACACACATTTAAAAAAAACCAAAAAAAACCCATAGAATGTAAATGCAAATACACATGCTCACCATTCTTCCTGGGCCGATCTGAATCCCGGACATGGGTTGCAGAGACAACTTCAGGAGGTATTACACTCCGCATGGGCTCCTCATACTCCAGATATCTTGCAATATAGGGCTGCCCACCACCGGTTTTCCGAGCCGACTTGGCCTCCTTGGCCATTTTGGACTTGACACGTCGCTTTATGTCATAGTACCATTTGCGGCACGTTTCCTCCGTCCGCTTGACCACCCCCTCACTATTGACAGCAGCAACAACTTTCGCCCACAACACCGTCTTCCTCTGTGTTGGCACCTTGGCGGACTCAGGGCCAAATAGCTGCCTCTGATACTTCAACAGCTCACGCACCAATGCCACATTTTCAGCAAAACTAAACTTTACATTCCGCCCAGTCTTAGTAGTGGTGCGTGGCTGCGGAGCACTCTGACTGTCACTATCACTTGAGGCTGCTGCAGCAACCTCACCCACCTCCTCCACCTCACTAACCTCACTAACACTCACCTCCTCCACCTGACCGACCTCCTCCCCCTCACTCACACCCTCCACCTCACCCACCTCTGAGTCACACATAATTGTGTCTAAACACAGAAAAAAACAAAAAACAACACACTCCTCCACTACCACTACACAACTCACACACTGACAAGGGACTATAAAGAAAAATAACTTGGACTAAAAATGAGACCAAACCACAAAATACAAGACAACAAGAATGACAAGACGACTTTCAAACACAATACCACACTCAGAAATCGCTACCAGCACTCCTCACCAAACCACAAATTCACCTACCTCCACAGCACAACCTCCCTCCTCCTCACCACTAACTAAACCCACAAGGTGCGGACGGTTTGGGGCGTATTTATATGGTTGCGCACAGACACTCCTACCATCTGAAACACAACCAATCACGAACGGGGATGAAAATCGAAACTGAAAGTGAAAATGCGGCTGCGGAAAAAAAAAAAAACCCTGCCGCGTTTAACTTGGGAAAAAAAACAGCAAATACAACAAAAACACGTACGCCAACGACAATGACGGGCGTAAATGTGCCAAAAAAAATGACTGGCATCGACATCGGAAAACACGACAACCATAAAGTCGACTGCTTCGTAACTTTGCGTGTATGGATTCAAAAAGTTGCATGAAAATGCACCCGATACAAAATGAGTTTAAACACTACACAAACCGACTCAAACACGAATATTAGTAAATAATGCCCAAGGTGTTTTGGGAAGGTGATATAGCTGTATGTCCCATTGAATGTAGTGCTGAGGAAACTCCTCTCACCTGTGGTACAATTAGCCCTGCAGCATCATGAGTACCAGGGGGAGAAGGAAACAAAGTCTGTAGAACAATACTTGATATGATTTCTATCACATTCGTTGTGGTCAGCCTTATGCTGTTTAAGGAAACTTTTCCACATCTGATAGGGATGGCACAAAGCCTTCTTAAAGCTGCCCAAACCAGGCAGAAGCGCTGGTATGACCGGAACGCCCAAGAGCGCAAATTTGAAGTGGGGCAGAAGGTTCTGGTGCTAATTCCAATGAGGCAGAACAAACTGCAAGCCGCATGGGAAGGTCCGTACACGGTACTCCAGTGCATACATGATGTGAACTATGTAATTGCCAGAGATGAGGGCAGGAAGAGACATAGGGTATATCACAACAATATGCTCAAGGCCTACCAAAGCAGGAACACCTGCGTGCTGGCAGTTTGCAGCCTCCCAGAGGAGCACCAGGAATCGGACCCACTGTTAGATCTGACAGATGCCCAGTATGGAGAGGAGCTGACAGAGGTGCCACGGAGTCAGCTGTCTGATGCCTTGCACCCCTACCAGACCTGCTTCACAGATAGGCTAGGAAAACTGCACCTAGGCACCCACCAGGTAGACCCAGGTCACCACACACCCCTGAGACAGTCAGAGTACAGAGGCACATTGGGGGTGTTACAGGCAATATGGTGGGAGGTGGAGGACATGCTAAATCTAGAGGTAATACAGAAGTCCTGGAGTTCATGGGCTAGGCCCGTAGTCCTGGGCCCAACATGGGAACTGCGAGGATCCTTCTCAACAGGGAGACGACAGCAGTCCATCCAGGCAAGGTACTGACAATCGTCAGGGCACAGCATAGAGACTGTGGCTTCAGGTGCCAACTGCTCTCATGCCGATTTTAAAAAGGGGAGGTGTCATGATTGGACGCTATTCTGACGCCAGAATGTGCATAACTGCAAATAATATTGTATTGACCAATGTCTGCAAATGCCCTGTGTGTGGTTATGTATAAATCCTGTGTGAAAAGGTCATAGGAGACTTCAGTCTGATTTGCCACTGCTCCCTTGCTGATCTTAAAGGGGGAGGTGTCATGATCCAGAGTATTTCAAGCAAGAATAAGCCTGTTAATAAGTAGTGTGATATCAATATAGATGATACCAGGATATCCAAGTGATGTATCAATGGATGTGATGCCAACGCATCTGGGTTACATCGAAATGGGCATGAATCAAATGTGTATTATTCCAATTGATGTATCAATGTACCAGTATGTGATAACTGTCTTTGCATGTTAAATGGTTGAAGCTTGATTGATCTGCTAGCATTTCATTGTAGCCACAGATCACAGAGACACACTGCTTAGGTGTGAAGTTTAGTTTACTTATCCTAGAATCAGAGCTGAGATCTTAAAGTAAATGCAGGTCAGGCCTGAAATGTGTTTTCTCAACTGGCTTGTGTATCTTCCAACAGGTTGTTTCCTGACCCCAGGGGGTTACCAGAGAGAGACCAGAAAGACATGCTGGTTAGGGAAGGTGATTAAAAAACTTCCTTCAGCCAGCTATATAAGTGTCTTAGTATGATTGATAAATCTGATTGCCCATCTTCAAAAGTAAGGGGAAGAGTAATTAGCCAGCCTCTGCGTATACGACCAAGAGACCCCATGTTACAGTTGAATTTACACAATTAACTCTGATCTGGAAAGGGTTAACAGTAACACTCCAGAGGGAGGGGGGTTGAAGGGGCAGCATGTTTTTTAAATAGGAGACCCTCCGAGTGTAAGTGGTCCATTATCAAAGAAGCGAGTCAGGAGAACATTCTGGCTCTGTAATGTTCCGATATATCTGAAACGGCTTCACTTCATCTCATCGTTCTACTGTGCATGCGTGCTAGTATCGGTGGGTTTAACTTCCTATTTTTATTTTCTTGAAGTTGTCTTTCTGTTGTGACTTTGACTTTTTTATCATTATATTCTTGTAACTTTCTTTTTTTCTGTAACATAAGCTTTGAAGTGTTTTACTTGAATTGAATAATCTAATTTTAGATCTGGTTTCTGTTGTGTATCCAACCAAACTCTCTGAAAGAGGCATTACCAAAATATTAATAATTCTAGGTGCAGGCAAAAGCCATAAGTTTGCCTTGGGTCATACCCTAAACGTTTGTACTTTGGCTGGTGGCAGTGATTTTGTGTGAAATAAACACACGCGCTCAGGCATCCAGTAAAGGTGTCACGTGGCAGGGATTCGCAGATTGGCGTATCTGTGGAATCGCCGTGCCTAGGATCGTGACAGACGGCTCTTAGTTCCATCAGTTTATCGGTAGGCCAGCTTCCAGACTTGACCACCTTCCTTGGAAGGTTTCCGCCTGAGTGACTGCACCCCAGCCCCGGAGACTTGCATCCGCGGTTAGTAGGATCCAATCCTGAATCCCGAACCTGCAGCCCTCCAGAAGGCGAGGTAATTGAAGCCACCAGAGGAGTGAAATCCTGGCCTTTGGCGACAGACGTATTCTCTGGTGCATATGTAGATGAGATCCCGACCACTTGTCCAGGAGATCCAGTTGGAAGGACCGAGCATGAAACCTCCCATGCTGCAGAGCCTCGTAAGAGGCCACCATTTTCCCCAGAAGGTGAATGCACTGATGAACCGAGACCCGGGCTGGCTTCAGGACATCTCGGACCATTGTTTGTATCACCAACACTTTCTCCTCCGGAAGAACTACCCCCTGCACTTCCGTGTCAAGGATCATTCCCAGAAAAGACAACCTCCTGGTCGGTTCCAAATGTGATTTAGGAATATTCAGGATCCAACCGTGTTCCCTGAGCAGATGAGTCGTGAGAACAATGGACGGTAACAGCTTCTCCTTGGATGATACTTTTATTAGCAGATCGTCCAGATACCGGATTATAGTCACCCCATGTCTGCTGAGGAGAACCATCATCTCCGCCATCACCTTGGTGAACACCCTCGGTGCAGTGGAGAGACCGAATGATAGGGCCTGGAACTGAAAATGACTGTCTAACAGTGTGAATCAGAGAAAAGCCTGATGCGACAGCCAAACCGGAATGTGGAGATACACATCCTTGATATCTAGGGATACCAGGAATTCCCCCTTCTCCAGACCTGATATCACCACCCTCAGAAACTCCATCTTGAACTTGAACTCCCTCAGAAAGGGATTTAGTGATTTTAAGTTAAAAATGGGCCTGACCGAACCATCCGGTTTCGGTACCACAAAAAGGTTTGAATAGTAACCTTTGTTTTGCAGATGAGGTGGAACTGGTACAATGATCTGTGACTCCACCAACTTTTGGATGGCTTCCTGTAGGATAGGAAAGAGAAGTGAAAAACTGCGCTATTCCTACACACAGACCCCTTCTAGCCGGTTGCTGCTTGTGACACTATGTGGGTATACTATAGGATCCCACTTATGACGTGACAGATAAAATGGATAAGTGTCTTAACGCACACCTAGCTTGAGTGTATAAATTATACCTTGTATTTACAAAGAATATCCACAGTGAGACGGGGTTATAAATATCAATTTATTTATATACGTAGTAAAAATAAAAATCTAAAAGCCTTGTAGGTCAAAAAAGTTCAGGTATTTCTATATATGACTAATACTGCTAATCAACTCTTTTTCCCCTAGTACTGGTACACATGACTAACAAACAACATACAAACAAACATACATATGAATTACCTGTGGGCACACTACTTTTAGCGTTTTACCCCACTGGTGTAAAATTTATATCAGTCTGTCCAGAAAGAGATAAGGATTTGCTGTTTTCCTTGATTGAACACAGTTTCTGGTAGTTTCCACTGAGAGTCAAGCTCTGTAATTAATGAGCATATTCTGTTATTATGATCAAGTGTCCCAAATTTTATGAAGGGCTGCTACTGGGTAGTCTCTATGTGCCACTGAGAGTCAGGGTTGGTTTGGTTAATGCGGTCAATAGTCTCAATACTTTTGTAAAGACTGCTGGTGAATTGTCCTTTACATTGCACAGTACTTTCCTGTATAATAACAAATGGTGGTCTGGGGTATTACCCCCGCCTACCTCAAAGCCGCTGCTTCTATAATGGGAAGCCCGTTGGTGATGCAGTGCAGTGTGCTCAATGCTGCTGTTTTTCCGTGGGGAGACCCGTTGGTGGTGTAGTGGAATAAGCTGTAGTCTGCCGGCAGACTTCCGTTGCTCCGTGTCCTCGTCCGTGCGGTCACAGGAGCAGGATCGATTACTCCGCAATCGACGCGTTTCGCCTGTCAAAGGCTTCCTCAGGATGGCTGCGTAATCGATCTACAGTACTCCACTATTCTTATTCTCTGCGGCCGCGGTTTTTCACTTCCGCCCTTCACAAACATGGTTCTAATAGCGCTTTTGCCCTTATAACGTTACACTTAAAAATGCTGCATATTACGTCATTTAAAACATGTGTCACATTAAAAACATAAGACATTAGACTACATAAAGACAAACTCCCTTAGAAAATAATTTTTTTTAGAATATAATGAAGTTGATATCCTTTATCCTGGGAATAAAGTTAGTATCCTTTATCCTGGGGATGCTAGTAGTACCCTTGCCTATATGTCCTAATATTTAATGTTGTCCTTCTTTATACAAATGTCTTGCTCATGCTTACTGGATTATAAATTCATATAGAAGTCTGTACAGAATATCATTAAAATACTTATTCAAGGAGCTATATATGGACTTTATTTAGAGGGTAATATATATCCTTTGATAACTGATCCCACTGTCAAAAATATTTATCCTTTTTTTAGAAAAAATATATTTTGTTGATATAATTTTGTATATATAGATAAGTAAATTTTCTATTTTCCATAGAGTTCTTCTAATCTTATGTGAGATATGAACATGTATAAATACATATACACATATATGCACACACATATACACATATGTACATATACACACACGAACACCCCAATGGATAGCTATATATTATAATTTTGGATTTTTATTTATTTCAAAAAGGGAAGGATCTCTAGATCTATGTTCAGACCTTTTGGGGTGAGTGTACCCAGGTCGTATATCATTTTAGTTTCTTCTCTGGCAAGAATATTTTCCAGATTCCCTCCTCTCCAAGGTCGTATGACTTGTTTTAATCCAATAAACTGCAGAAGACTAGGATCTGAATTGTGCATCTCTTTAAAATGTAGTGGTATACTGTGATTGTCCCGTCCCTTCTTTATATTACAGAGATGTTCCTGTATTCGAATATGTAGCTTCCTCTTTGTCTTTCCTACATATTGTAGGCCGCATGGGCACCAGAGCATGTATACTACTCCTGTTGTGTAACAGCTGATTTTTCCTTTCACTCTAATAACTATTTTATTGGAGAAGGTCACTTCCTTTATGGACTTCACTGAATTTTGTCTGGTTTTCTTGCAAGCTGAACAGGCCCCACACCGAGAGAAAACTTCATTCTTCTGACATTGTTGTTCTACTGGTTTCGTGAAGAAATGACTTTTTATGAGAAATGTCTTAATAGCGGGTGCCCTTCTGTAAACAATCCGGGGATATGATGGTAATGTGTCTCGCAATTCCTCATCTGCTTGGAGTACATGCCAATGTGCTTTGATGCTTTTCTCAAGTAGCTTACTTTGTGTGGAGTAGTCTGATATAAAGAGGACATTCTTTTGTTCTTCTTGTTTCTTAATTTTGTATTTCAGAAGATCTTCTCTCTTAATTTTACTTATTCTATCCTTTTCCCTTTCAAGATGCTGCGTGTCGTAGTTCTTCTTAGTAAAATTTTCCATCATACTTTATGTTTGTATGTCATAGTCCACCTTTCTTGAACAGTTCCTCTTTACTCGTCTTAACTGTCCCCCTGGAATGTTCCTAATCCACTTCTTATGGTGGTTACTTTTTGCATTAAAATATTTATTACAATCTGTTGGTTTGACAAATGTCTTGGTCTCCCATTTGTTGTTTTCTGAAAATATCGTAAGATCCAAGAAGTTGATTGATGTCTTGCTAACATTGGATGTAAATTCCAGGTTGACTGTGTTCTCATTCAATTGTTCTAAGAAACCCTTAAGTTCTTTCTCTTCTCCTTTCCATATTATTAGGATATCATCTATGAATCTAGCCCATAGTTTCAAATTCTTTTCTACCACAGCATTGCTCCATACATTCTGATCCTCCCATTCTGCTAAAAATAAATTAGCATATGATGGCGCGAATTTGCTGCCCATGGCGGTCCCTTTTACTTGGACATATGAATTGTCACCGAATTGAAAGTAATTATGTTGTAATATGAATAACATTGATTCAACCAAAAATTTTATCTGTTCACTTTTGAGATTTGTATTGTTCTCCAGCCTTCTTTTTACATACTTGCATCCTGTCTCATGGTGTATGCAGGTGTACAACGATTTGACATCACAGGTTGCCAGTATAAGATCCTCCTCCCATTCTATATCATTAATTAAATTTATTACATGGGTAGTGTCCTTTATATAACCTTTTTGTTTTGTGACCACAGGTTGTAAGAAGGTATCCACATATCCGGAAAGATTTGCAGTAAGGGATCCAATACCAGCAATTATTGGTCTACCCGGAGGATGTTCTAAATCCTTATGGATTTTTGGTAGGTGGTAAAACACGGGTGTGATGGGATTTTTCTGATTCAGATATTCATATTCTTTTTTGTCTAGTATGCCCAAATCTGCTCCTTTCTGTAGGAGTGATGTTAACTTCCCCATATATTGTACTGTGGGGTTCGTCTTCAGTTTGCGATATGTGGATTCATCTTTGAGTTGAGAGAGAGCTTCCTCCTCATACAATGTTCTGTCCATAATGACTATTCCCCCACCTTTGTCCGCGGGCTTGATGATTAGGTCGGTGTTTTTACTTAGGGACGTTAGGGCTTTTTTCACTTCTTTGGTAATATTCCACCTTTGTCTCGGAATCTCTTCTGTCATATTCTCTATATCCTGTTCAACCAGTCTTTGGAACGTCTTGATAAATGGACCTTTTAAGTATTGCGGGTAGAATGTTGATTGTTCCTTCAAGCCAGAGTGGACATAGACTTCATCTTCTTGGATCGTTTCTTCCTTATTCGTCAGATGTTTTCTATGGAATTTCTTTAGGGTTAATTTTCTGAAGAATTTTTGCAGATCTATAAAGGTGTTGAATTTGTTTAATTTGTTCGTCGGTGCAAATTTAAGCCCCTTCCTTAGGATTCTCAATTCAGCCTCACTTAAGACATACTTGCTTAGGTTGAAGATGCCTTCTGTTGACGTCTTTTTGGATTTCTCTTCACTTTGTTGCGGTTCCTTTTTCCGTTTGTTTTTATTCCCTCCGCGCTTTCCTCGCTTGTACTTGGGCTTACATTTCTTCTCTTCCTTTTCCCCTTGTCTTGACTGTATTGTGTTGACTTTGGTATTGCACCTGACTCCATCAATACATGATCCTTGTATACCATCCCTAAAAAAAGTGTCCATGTACTTGTCCGCATCTTCTTCCTCCTCCACTTTTTCTTCTTCATCTCTTCTGGCCAGACTCCTTCTATTTCTAGTGAGGTCTATTTTTCCAGTGAGTCTGTTCATTAGAGTATTGGCTGATAGGTTCAATTCTTCTTCATAGTCTGCTTTACCTCGGTTGAAACTTCGTATTAATGTTTGTTCGTCTGGATATTCCAGGTTCTGCACTTTGTTCCTTCTTTCCTGTTCCAATGCTACAAAATTTGTTTTAGCAGTCCGAAAGGACTGTAATGCAGCTGAAGAAAAGGGTTTCTTCGTAGCAGGTGCAGCTGAGGGAAGAAAAGGTGACTTACCTGAGGTTGTCATGGAAATCCACGCATCCAACGCTTCCCCAAAGAGAGCATGACCTGTGTAGGGTAGGTTCTCCACACTTCTCCTGGATTCCACGTCGGAAGACCACTGGCGCAGCCAAAGTCCTCTAAGAGCTGAGACAGACATGAAAGATATACCTGCAGCCATCAAACCCAGGTCTTTCATGGATTCCACCATAAATCCTGCTGAATCCTGTATGTTACGTAAAAACAATTCAATGTCACTTTTATCCATTGTATCTGAATCCTCAAGTAACGTGCCTGACCACTTTACTATAGCTTTAGAAATCCATGCACAGGCAATAGTAGGATGTAGTATCGCCCCTGAAGCCAGGGGAGGATTTGAGCATAGTGTAAATTTTGCAATCAGCCGTTTCCTTTAAAGCGGTAGATCCTGGCACAGGTAAAACCACCTTTTTCGAGAGTCTGGAAACAGATGCGTCCACTATGGGTGGGTTTTCCAATTTTTTCCTATCCTTAGGAAAAGGGAAAGCAACCAAAACCTTTCTAGGGATCTGAATTTTTTTCTCTGGGTTTTCCCAGGATTTTTCAAATATAGCGTTTAATTCCTTAGACGCAGGGAAGGTTAGCAAGGCTTTCTTATTGTCAGTGAAGTAAGCCTCCTCAACCTGCTCAGGTGTTGCATCAGTAATATTCAGCACATCTCTAATGGCCTCAATCATCAACTGCACCCCTTTTGCAAGAGATGCCGACTCCCGCAGCACATCCCCATCACCGTCTGAGAAATCATATTTTTAAGAGAGGCTAACCACTCAGGCTCCCAAACTAATGCACTAAAGTGGTGTTACATGTTATTCACACAACATCCTGGGATAGCCACAAGTAAGGTACTTCCTTGCTATGGCCTGAAATTTTTGTCACCCACATCTTTCTTATATAGCTTTAGTCTCAAGTTGCACATTAACATTTTATTTGGCTTTGCAATAATGGGAGAGTTACGGTATCAGTGTAATATTAAATAAAATAGAAGTACTAGAACTGTTAAGTGTTGAAGCATAATCATTTAAATATGCAATGAATTTAATTTGGTATATATATCATCTTGACCCTTACGAGGGAAAGGACTGCTAGCATACAATGGGGTCGGGATGTAATGTAGTTCGGCATCCCGCACGGCCGAAATTGGACGGTTTTTTAGTGGGGAAAACATTCACAAGGCTAAACCATGTCTTGTAAATATTGCCCCTTTAAAAGAAAAGTCAGAATTTGGCCAGAAGCCCGCACGGCCTCCGAACTAGTGCTTCACGACATCCCGGCCAAGGGCCCCAAGAACGGTGTTAGCACAGAGCTAGAGTGGGCAGAGTGGCCAGGGGTGGAGCTGATTATATTTCTCTTATGTCCTAGAGGATGCTGGGGTCCACATTAGTACCATGGGGTATAGACTGGTCCACCAGGAGCCATTGGCACTTTAAGAGTTTGAGAGTGTGGGCTGGCTCCTCCCTCTGTGCCCCTCCTACCAGACTCAGATTAGAAAATGTGCCTGGAGGAGCCGGTCACAGCTAGGGGAGCTCCATAAGAGTTCTTTTAGTTTTATTATTTTTCTTAGAGTTTAGGCACAGGGAGGTTGCTGGCAAGAGCCTCCCTGCTTCGAGGGACTAAGGGGGGAGTAGTGTCCGCCCTGCGGGGTCTGAGCCACTATCTCCACTAAGAGTACACTGAGCTCCTGAGGGGATCGAACGTTCCCTGCCACAGGGGATCGCTCACCACAGCAGCATGCCACCACCCCCTTACAGAGCCAAGAGATCAGTGGCGAGTTAGTCACCGGCACCCCTGGCAAGCGGGGAGCTGGTGTGAAGATGGCAGCAACAGAGTATGGAGCGCAGTACTAACTGCGCTCAAGGGCTCAGCGGTACATAGTGCAGCGCTGTGAGGGGCACCCTTAGCCAGCACCTACACCCTACACTGTCCAGAAAGCCTGTCAGGGTCCCAGGATCACTGCCAGCACAATTCTTCAGGCCAGTATAATCTACAGTAGAGAGGGAAGCAGCGCCATGAAAGGGGGCGGAGCTTCTCATAGCGGACACAGCAGCGTTCAGCGCCATTTTCCTGCCTGCAGAAGAGCTGACAGGGAGAGCTGTCCCTCCAAATCAACTCCAGCTATCTTGTATGGTACCAAGGGGTTGTAGAAGTGGGGGAGGCTGAATATATATGTACTGTGCACCCTATTAAGGTACACAGT
Source organism: Pseudophryne corroboree (assembly GCF_028390025.1). NCBI lineage: Eukaryota > Metazoa > Chordata > Amphibia > Anura > Myobatrachidae > Pseudophryne > Pseudophryne corroboree. The sequence goes on along the minus strand of NC_086447.1, from coordinate 576,609,822 downwards.
AAGCACTGGGAAGAGGTTTCCCTATCTTGAAGCGCTGTGTGTGGGTTGGATCCAATCTCTGTGTCTCTCTTGGCATTCTTAGGGGGGAAACTCTGTCTGCCCTCCCCTGTGTGTGTGAGGAGTGTTTGTTGTCTCCAAAAAAACTATGTCCAGGGACTCTGTGTCATATGCTGCAGAGGATAATTCCTCTCAGGATGATCCCATTCCATGTAATCAGGATTGCATAAGTTTGCGATTAAGTTTTATTTCCATATGAGTAACTATTTGCTATAATGTGTGTCCTTTTCTAACTTTTTTGTAACTTTTGTTTAAGCATGCAATTTGTTCTCAGATATGTCAATCTGAAAATGATGGTTGTGCTTATGGTTACATCAGCACTCATGCTAAATACACAACACCATTGCCACCACAAAGGGGAACTGGGACATTTACATTCTGCTGACAATTAATGTACCACAATTATATTCAAACAAAAATGTAACACAGACCTTAACAATTCCTACAGGTGTATAGCTTAATGGAAAGAACTTCAGAAATCGTGCTAAGATTAATGATTTTTTAATCTGAGAACAAATTACATGCTTAAACAAAAGTTACAAAAAAGTTAGAAAAGGACACACATTATAGCAAATAGTTATTCATATGGAAATAAAACAGAATCGCAAACTTATGCAATATCTCTATGCAGGAGTCTTATGAGCAATGTTTGGTACACCCCAGTCTGGCAGACTCTTCTATAGGTAATCTACACCATGTGCTTGGAGCATCTGATTCTTATCCCACCCAGGATGGCTCCTTGCCCCCAACGTCTAGTGTACATGCAAATTACAGTAGTTCATATTTCTAGGTACATATATTCTGCTGTATTCCTAGGTACACATATTCCTCTGTCCCTAGCTCAGGTTTCTACAGATTGACACAAGATTCTTAGATGTGGATCACTGGATTACGGGACATTTCCATAACCAATTTTCATAACCTCTCAGAAACGCCTTACCTAATTCCTGGCCAGAAGTGTCAAAGGGAGAGGTGGTCTCTACATGAATGTCTGGTTTTGGGATTTACAATCCAGGACACTCTGCCTTCAAAGGTCATAAAATAAATAGGGGGTTTCTTGGTAGTGATCTTATACACAAAAAAGGGGGACAACGACATTAGACTGTACACCCTATTTTAAACATAATAAGATGTGCTACCATACTGAGGCTTCTAGTACCATACAGGAGAAAGAATAATGCTGATGCACACAGTATGCACTAAAAACACTGATAGTGAAAATAGTTTTGATAAATTCTTACAATTAACATGGAGTATGAGTGAAGTTCTTAGCACACATTTGGCCAAATATTTGGGCCCAGTCACCAACGTCCAGGTGAACATCATTAGATAGTCCCTAACATCTCTAAAGCTAACACATTATATACATTTATCCAGGTCTTCCCTTTAAATAGAACCCATTCTAATACGTAGTCAGCAATGTGGCAAATGTGCCATTGTCCTCCGACCCTCCAGCAGCTCTGTATTGAAAATGTCCCTCCCAAAATGGCCGCCACCACAGAGGAGACCGTTATTCAAGATACTAGAGGAGCCCTCTAGTATCTTGAATAAACTGTCTCCACTGAGGCGGTGGCCATTTTGGGAGGGCTGTTTTCAATACAGCTGCAGGAGGACGGAGGAGAGCAGCAGAACAGCGGGGATGGAGGCGGGTAGGCAGCGGCATCATCATCCCGGGCCCTCCTGACAGCGGCACATGTATGCATGCATGTGTGTGTATAGATGCACTCTCTCTCTCTCTCTCTCTCTCTGTCTCTCTCACTTCTAAAGCTGACTCCTCCACAGTGGAAACAGTTAATGACCATAGTTGGAATTTCTATAAGGTGTCCAGATAATAAACTGCAGGTTCAAAATTAACATAAAACCAAGCAACATAATACATATATATTCTTATAAATAGACTTTTTTTTAATATAGGGTTCTCTGGAAAAAAAAATGAGGCGAGATCTGGAGGTGTCTGACTGTGAATTTAAAAAGTTCAACTAAAAAAAAAATACAAAAATATTCCTACCTTAAATGCACAGGTTGAGACTTGAGGGGGTGGCTTTGTGTCTGCATAGAAATTTGATTTTTGAAAATGTATATTTATTTTTATTTAACTTTATTTTCCTGGAGGGGAATAACAGTAAGAAGCGGATTGGCAGGTACTCTGTCTCTCTCCACTTTATCTCTCACCAAACTTTGATAAATCTCCCCCTCTGTCACTTCTCTAGCACAGTATTTGAAAATGACAGAAGTTGATTAGCTGCTTTGGCCAACTGCTCCACTCCATAAGGCAGGCATGTGCAAACTGCGGCCCTCCAGCTGTTGTGAAACTACATATCCCAGCATGCCCTGACACAGGTTTGCTGTCAGAGAATTCTAAATCTGTGTCAGGGCATGCTGGGATGAGTAGTTTCTCAACAGCTGGAGGGCCGCAGTTTGGACATGCCTGCCATAAGGCATATTCATTTATACTTAAATAATGAGAATTGTAGCAAAATTTGTTTTTTTTTATCAAATCCTCATTTATCAAAGCTGAATATGACTAATATCTCCTTTGTTACAGCCTGTTTCGATAATTTCTACACTCCCCATACTATAGTGTAGGGATGTAGAAATTAGTACGTTCATCAAACTCTGAAAAAGCATTTTTGAAGTTGAAGTTGAAATTGTTAGCCATCCTGATATCCTGAGATGGTGAACAGCCTAGCAGCCTCTCAGCATATAGCGGCGGGATCTATCAGATCCCTAACTGCTGTGTGCTGCAGTTTCAGCTCTACCCCCCCCCCCCTCCCCCACACACACACACTCGCCTGTCGCCTCTTCAGTGGCACCTGCTCTCCCTGGTCCTCCCCGGAGTTCATGGCACACTGTTTATCCGGCTCCCCGCAGTGCGCAGCCGGAGCCGCACACTGAAGGGAACCTATGGGTGCCGGAGCCACGCACTGAAGGGGACGTATGGGAGCCTGGGCCGCATACTGAAGGGGATGGATGGGAGCCAGAGCTGCACACTGAAGGGGAACATAGCACAGAAAAAGAGCAGGCAAGGCAGCTGAAGATAAGGGACTCTGGAGCAGCGGGGAAGCCAAAGACAGATGGAACCCAAGCTGGAACAAGGTAAGTAGACACTTCACTGCAGAGGAGAAAATTATCACTTTCCGAAAAGCTGCTTCTCAAAAATAGCAGTTTTTCGGAAGTGATATTATTATTAGAGGCATGATTTATAGCTAAATAAATTGTGAAATGCAAGGATGAGAACTGAAAACGAAAAATTCTCATTTCACAATTTTTTCATGATGAATAGGCCCCCATGTCTCGATACGTCTCCCCATAAGTATGACAAGGAGTATTCAAATACCTCCTGTAAAGTAGTATAACTGACAATAAAGAATAATAAAGAATATGCTCCTTAAATATTAATTGTAATAAAAATAAAAATGGAATAGACTCTTTAAATATTAATAGTAATAAAAATAAAAATGGAATAGACAAGTATAAGTATATGCTGCTGTGTGGTGGTGGAAAGTCTTTCTAGGTAGGGAGACATGTTTTTCCAGATTATCTGAAGCTAGGTCGTGTCACTGAGTAGTTTGTCTGCCCCATGCTGTTTGCTGAAATGAGACCTTGACAGTCAATTCTCATCCCCTGTTCTACGCACAGAACACCCCTTGCTTTCTGCTTGACGTTACGTATATGATACAAACTGGTAGAAACTCACAGGGATAATTGTCACTCTGCATGCCATTTACAATCACGAGCTGCAATAAACAATTTGCCTTGGGTAACCACCTTATCTTAAACGTACGTAAATATTTATCACATTGACAGGGCTCAATATCAACTGAAACCTCAATAAGCTAAAGGTGAGCTTTGTACATCTGAGTATTCAGCAACCTTTTTTTTTTCTAGAAAGTCCAGAAAATGAAAGGCTAGTAACAGCTGTGAATACCCAGAATGTGCGCTTTTATCCTGTGCTAATCCTCAACATAATTTGAAAGGACTGTGGACCTAATTCAGACCTGATCGCTAGGGTGCGTTTAATGCATCCCTGCGATCAGGTAGTCGCCGCCTACAGGGGAGGGGGAAATCACTGTGCAGGGGTGTGATCGCATGTGCAGGAGAGCTGCATAAACAGAAGTTACATAATTACATAGTGAGGTTGAAAAGAGGTAAAATGGCCATCGGGTTCAACCTGTATTCTGTGTTAATCTGTTGATATTATAATGCACCTGCTGAAGTAATGGTTTAGTACCAATTGACTGCTATGAATCTTACTATTCCCAGATAATTTAATGTCAATATGTTAAATGCTATAGCCCTGGATACATTTTCCAGTTAGAAATTTGTCCAATCTGTTTTTAAATGCATTTACAGAGTCTGCCATTATTATCTTATCCGGCAGGGAGTTCCAAATCTTAATTGCTCTTACCGTGAAGAGCCCTTTCCTACGTTGTGTATGGCATTTTCTCTCTTCTAGCCTCAGCGAGTGCCCACGCGTCCTACACAGAGTTCTTTTAATAAGTAATCCTGTCCCTCCTGAAAAGATAATATCCCTCCAAATTCGCAACCCAGTCGTGAGAGTCATCCCACCATGTTTCCGTAATACCTATAATATCATACTGAGACTGTGATACAAGACATTCCAATTCCCCCATTTTACCCGATAGGCTTCTTGCATTCGCAAGCATACAATTTAGCTTAGCATCTCCCTTGTCTGTTTGTTTTATTGCTAACTTATCTATATTTTGTAGTGCCTTTCTAGAATTAACCTTACTGACTGTTATTCTCCTCCCTCCCTTTTCCCCCATCATACATAATACAGCCTCTCTCACTAATATCCCTATTTGACCTATTAGAACTTACTAAGCCCCCGATGTTAGTATCTTCTCCTATGCTATGGTCATCGTTTTCTATACGGTAGTATTGTTAAGTCAATATCTTGGGCAATACTTGTGTCTGTATTTCCGGTGTCAATACCCATGCAAATACCCTTGTCCTTGCCGGCTGATCTTTCGCTGACCCCTTCTCCATCCCCAATTTGTTCACTACCCCATCCTTGCTGTTCTCGCTGATTGACCCGCTGTTTCTAGCTAAACCCTCCCCCCCAGGCTCCTAGTTTAAAAGCTCCTCCAACCTTCTAACCATCCTGCCCCCCAGCACCGCAGCCCCCTCCGTATTCAGGTGTAATCCATCACGACAAAAAAGATGGCGCCTGATTTAGAAGTCAGCCCAGTGTTCCAAGAACACAAACTCCTCCTTTCTACACCAGTCTCTAAGCCACACATTTACCTCCCTAATCTCCCTCTGCCACTCTGGGCTAGCGCGTGGCACTGGTAATATTTTGGAGAATATTCCCTAGATGTTCTTGCCTTAAGTTTCTTGCCTAATTCCCTATAGTCTTTCTTAAGGACATCCCTCCTACAATTAACTTTGTCATTGTTGCCAACATGCACCAAGACCGCTGGGTCTTTACCAGGCCCTCCCAACAATCTATCTACCCGGTCTGCGATGTGCCATACCCGAGCACCCAGGAGACAACAGACTGTACGGCGATCATGGTCACGGTAGCAGATTGCCCTGTCTGTCCTCCTGATAATAAAATCCTCTACCACCACAATCTGACTAGGTACCTCACTAACTATTTTCCCATCTGTACCGGAGGGTCCGCTCCTCTGGTTGCTAGAGGGAACAGTCACCTCCGGTTCCGTCATTTCCTCACTGCCATCCTGAGAATAGTCGTCCAATCGGGCAAATTTATTGGTGTAAGGCAGATCGGAGATGTCCTGTCTCCCCCTCCTACTCTTCTTCTTCCTTCTAACCATGAGCCAACTGGCTACCTGATCATCCTCGTCTACCAGTGAACCCCCTGCAACTCCTCCACCATTCTACCTAAACTTTGCTCGAGATTGTGAATACTCCTCAGTCACGTAACAGTCTGCTCTAGATCAGTTACCTGGGCTTCCAGGGCAGCCGTTCACTCACATATCGCACAGATGTATTCACTCTCGGACTGTTGTTCCAGGTGCGCGTACAGCATGCGCGACACGCACTGAGTGAGATTCTCAATCGCGGCCCCACCCATTTTTAATTAGTGCTAACTCCCTATTACCTTTAGAAAATAAAAAAAGAGCGGGACAATCTATATAGGGAGACAAATATATAAGGAACAATGAAGGACAATAAATAAGGGAAAAACACAAGGAAATCCTTTTCTCGTAGTCCGTAGATAATACAGGGGTCCATTTGGTACCATAGGGTATAGACGGGTCCACTAGGAGCCATGGGCACTTTAAGAATTTGATAGTGTGGGCTGGCTCCTCCCTCTATGCCCCTCCTACCAGACTCAGTCTAGGAAACTGTGCCCGAGGAGACGGACGTACTTTGAAAGAAGGATAGATGATACATAAGGATAGTGGTGAGATTCCGAACCAGCTCACACAACAAGAGGAAAACCAAGCTAACCAAACTTTAAACAGGAACAGCAATGGCTGAACCAACATTACTTAACCAAGTAACAGTGCAGGAAGAACGAAGCACTGAGCGGGCACCCAGTATCCTCTATGGACTACGAGAAAAGGATTTACTGGTAGGTAATTAAAATCCTATTTTCTCTTACGTCCTAGAGGATACTGGGGTCCATTTAGTACCATGGGGATGTACCAAAGCTCCCAAACTGGGTGGGAGAGTGTTGAGGTTTCTGCAGAACTGATTGACCAAACTGAAGGTCCTCAGATGCCAAAGTATCGAACTTGTAGAACTTAGCAAACATGTTCGAACCTGACTAAGTAGCTGCTCGGCAGAGCTGTAAAGCCGAGACAACCTGGGCAGCTGCCCAGGAAGAACCCACCAGCCTAGTAGAGTGGGCCTGTACAGATCTTGGACACAGCAAACTTGCCGTGGAATAAGCATGCTGGATAGTAAGTCTGATCCAGTGTGCAATTGTCTGCTTTGAAGCAGGACACCCAATCCTATTTGGATCATAAAGAACAAACAACGAGTCCTTCTTTCTGTGACAAGCTGTTCTTTTCACATATACCTTCAAAGCCCTCACAACATCCAAAGACTTTGAAGTAGCAGAGGTGTCAGGGACAACCTGAACCACTATAGGATGTGAAATGCAGACACCACTTTAGGAATAAATTGCTGACGAGTTCTGAGTTCAGCTCTGTCCTCATGGAAAATTAAATAGGGACTTTTGTGAGACAAAGCCCCCAGCTCCGACACACATCTTGCTGAAGCCAAGGACAACAGTGTGACGGTCTTCCACGTAAGATATTTTACGTCCACCTCCTGTAACGGTTCTAACCAGTCTAATTGGAGGAACTGCAGCACCACATTGAGATCCCAAGGTGCCGTGGGAGGCACAGAGGGAGGTTGGATGTGCAGAACACCTTTCAAGAATGTTTGGACCTCAGTGAGAGAAGCCAATTGTTTCTGAAAGAAAATGGACAAGGCCGAGATCTGGACTTTTATGGAGCCCAGACGCAGGCCCACATCCATGCCTGCCTGCAGAAAAAGCAGGAAACGTCCCAGATGCAATTCGACTGCAGAATAATTTCTGCTCTCACACCAAAATACATATTTCTTCCAAATACGAGACGTTACCCCCTTCCTGGCTTGGATCATAGTCGGGATAACCTTGTTAGGGATCCCTCTCCTGGCTAGAATCAGCCGTTCAACTTCCATGCCATCAAACATAGCCGCGGTAATTCCTGAAAGATGAATGGGTCCTGTTGCAGAAGATATTTGCGAAAAGGTAGAGGCCACGGATCTTCGAGGAGCATCTCCAGAAGGTCTGCATACCAGGCCCTTCTTGGCCAGTCCGGAGCAATGTGTATTGCTTGAAGCTTTTTACTTTTTATTCTCTTTGGAATTCTTGGGATCAGAGGAAGTGGAGGGAACACGTACACCAACTGATAGAACCATGGAGTTGTCAGGGTATCTATCACCAGCGCCTATGGGTCTCTCGACCTGGAACAATACCGCCTGAGCTTCTTGTTAAGATGAGAGGCCATCATGTCGATCTGTGGATATCTCCATCGACTTGTCAAGCATGTGAACACTTCTGGGTGAAGGCCCCACACCCCCTCGTGTCTGCTGAGAAAGTCTGCTTCCTAGTTGTCTACTCCCGGAATGAAGACCGCTGACAATGCCACAGCATTTATTTCTGCCCAGAGGAGAATTCTTGACACCTCTGACATTGCTGCTCTGCTTTTCATCCTGCCCTGTCGGTTTATGTACGTTACTGCCTTCACATTGTCCGACTGGACCTGAATTGCCCGATCTTGAAGAAGATGTGAGGCATGCAGAAGGGTATTGTATATGGCCCTGAGTTCCAGAATGTGGATTGGAAGGATGACTTCCTGACTTGGCCATCTTCCCTGAAACTGCACCCCCTGAGTGACTGCTCCCCAACCTCTGAGGCTTGCGTCTGTGGTTAACAGAATCCAGTTCTGAATTCTGAATCTCCGTCCTACGATGAGGTGAGAAGACTGTAGCCACCACAGACGGGAAATCCTGGCCTTTGGCAACAGACAGATCCTCTGGTGCATGTGAAGATGCGATTCGGACCATTTGTCCAACAGATCGAGCTGGAAGGGTCTTGCATGAAACCTTCCATATTGAAGTGCCTCGTAAGAGGCCACCATTTTCCCCAGAAGACGAATGTACAGATGCACTGACACCCGGGTTGGCTTCAGAAAATCCCGAACCATCGACTGGATTACCAATGCCTTTTCCAATGGAAGGAACACCTTTTGTGACTCCATGTCCAGTATCATTCCCAGGAATGGGAGCCTCTGTGTTGGCTCTAGGTGAGATTTCGTAAGGTCCAGAATCCACCCATAATCCTGGAGGTTGCTGTCCAGCAACCTTTCCCTGGATGGCGCTTTTATCAGGAGATCGTCAAGGTACGGAATTATGTTCACTCCCTGTTTGTGGAGTAGAAACATCATCTCTGCCATCACATTAGTGAACACCCTCGGTGCCGTGGAGAGACCAAATGGCAGGACCTGGAACTGGTAGTGACAGTCCTATAGTGCAAACCGGAGATAAACCTGATGAGGAAGCCAGATTGGAATATGAAGGTATGCATCCTTGATATCCAGAGACACTAGCAATTCCCCTTCCTCCAGACCTGAGCTCACCACTCTCAGAGACTCCATCTTGAATTTGAACACTCTAAGTACGGGTTCAAAGACTTTAGGTTCAGAATTGGTCTTACCAATCCGTCCGGCTTCTGTACTACGAACAAGTTGGAATAGTACCCCTTGTTTAGTAGATGAGGAGGAACTGGAACAATGACCAGAGTCTGTACCAGTTTTTGGATTGCATGCTGTAAAGTTATGCTTGCCTCTTGTGAAACTGGCAAGCCTGTGTCAAAGTCAGAAAAATATCCCCATACACACTGCCATATTTGCACCGCACACTGGTCCGCGCTGCGCATGCGTACGCTCTCCCGTGAAGGCGCATACCCGCAATAGCGTGCACCCGCGGGCGCACGGTATGCGTATTTACGGTAGAGTTTATGTAGTCGTAGCGTGCGACTCATTCGTTACATATTTTCACAATTAATGTAGTTTGTAGATCATGATCCCTTTGATAGTTTCTGAAAGTTTGGTTAATATAGAATGTCCCTGAGCTGAGGAATCCCTCTTTGTATCGTAGGAAGGGTCTAACAAGAGTCATGCAGCAGTGTTTGGTACCCATCGGAAGAGTATTTAATTAGCAATATTCCGGTGTTGGTTTGGAGCGTATTAATCGCTCGTGCGAATAGTTATGGACATAAGAAGTTTATGTCCATTTCTATTATTTACTCATACTCAGGTATGCGGCGGGAAACCTAGTTCCCCACCCACCTGAGCTGTTTGAAATCGTCACAGCCCGCCTGTATGAATCAACCTATGACCTTTTGTTATGATACAGGGCCGAATTCCGACGTCCAATGGACAATGGGATTGTAGGGACTGTAGGATTGCATTGTGTGTGGGGCATAAATAGGCAGGCCGACCACATCCAGCTCTCACTCTTCAACGGTTCTCATTGCTGAAAATCGGGTGCTGGATGTCCAGGCGCATGCGATCGTTTCCCCTTGTGCGTAAGTTTCTCTCCGTAATCATTGTCTTACTGTGAGCCAATTTCTCTCTCTCTCTCTCCTTTCTCTTTTCTCTCACATCTCCCCTAGACTAGTATTGAATTGTATTAGATAGTATTGTATTTTGGTTAGGAAGTCTCTGTTATATTGTAGTGTATCATTTGTACTGTTATCCCCTTTTACAAGTATATTAGATATAATACAGTTAATAGGCTTTGGACCCTAAACCAGTATCTGTGTATTTCCTATAGTGTTAAGTGTTCACTTGAGCGTCGGTGACGCTCAAGCAGCTTTGTAGTTAGTCAGGTTACACAAGGTTGCACTTACACCCTGTACTCACATTAAGGTATTCTGTGCATTTCATTGGTATAAGGTTTAGACATAAAGGTATAGCGTTGTGAGCGTCTGCGCCGCTGGTGATCTCCTCGTGGTCTCGAGCGTCCGCTACGCCATAGCGAATCATTACTCTAGTCATAACCAATAACGTGTTGTCCTGTGATCACTGGGCCGTGAGCGAACGTGACGCTTGAGCGTCTCGCCTACGGCTGAGCGATCGTTACGCAAATAGCGTACCCTTACGGTACTTCTTAAGTAAGCAGCGTACAGTGTTCTTAGACTTCATAAAGGGTTGTTTATACGACAAAGGAATTTAGCATTGTCAATTGGGGACTCGTCCTGTCCTTCACATATCTGCACTAGGTAGATCAGCAGACATTATCCCTCAGCAAAGGGCGGGAGGTTGTCTCGTAGTGCTGACGGGATAAGCGTCTGCTTCGCTTAGATAACGAGTGCTGAAGGAATCCGGGAACCGGAAGTAAGAACAAAACGCTTGTGTCTTTTAAAACTGTTTATTTCTCTTCTGTCTTGCGTACACACGCACGCACATATATATCTGCATTTCTTTTCCATTTGTGTATTTTCGTATATCACTCTCCTGTCTGCCAGTTTTATAGTTAATAAACGTGCTGAGAGAGATTTGCCGCTATTTCAATAGTTTGAGTAAAAGTAATATAGTTAAAATATAGACAAACACACAGCTTGTCAGTGTGGTGCGCGGTAGATGATAAAGGATCCTCTACATTGATAAAAGTAGAAATTGTGTTACGGTGGATCTTTGTTTGCGTACACGTGTCTCTAACAAAGACTAGCGTACGCAATCCAAAGGCAGACGCACGCAGCGTATATTACGCAAAGGAGCGTCTGTGTACGCCCACGTAACTCAAACCACAAGTTGATTTTCAACGCAAAGCGATAAGTAGCGCAACGCGGTAAATAATGCAAGGCGATAAATAGCACAAATTGATTTCAGCTTTCCAAAACTTAGTTTAAATACCTTACTTTACTGTAATACCTCTGGGGAGAGCTATCAGACTACGGGAAATGATTTTTCTGATCAGAAAACTATAAGAATGATATTGGGTTGAAAACGGTATGAGTGTATTGAATCCCGCTTTGTGGACTTTGTGATCTATGTGATAATCCCGCTTTGTGAACTTTGTGATCTATGTGGAACGTGATAAGCACGATCTGAGTGAAAACGTGCAACAGAGTGTGATAAAGTTTTCGTTGTATTACGCTCTGGCTGTTTTGGAGCACAGTAGGGAGACTCCAATGATCCTACCATTTATGGGCAACAAGTGTCTATAAGTGGTACGATTGGACCGCACGGTTGTATGTGTGACCAATAACGCAACGTGATATGAGGTCGTATATCCATGCGTAAATCTTGCCCTCATACGTGTTGTAGGGAGCACATGCAAGCGTGATTTGTGTAAAGAAAAAGGAAGGGAATTTTCTCAGGAAAATCTCTAGAGATAGGGCCTGCAACGGCTACACGTGTCTGCTAGAAGGCGGAACGGAGATACCCGGAGCAGAAGAAGTTCAGTGGAAGAGCTTTAAGGATTTCCAACGAAGTTCTGTGTTTGGTGCATTTTAGGAAGTTTTTCTGTGTTAAAAAGGTCCACAATGGCAGCCAAGTGCACAATACAGAGACGGTCGGAGGTCAGGATTCAGACTCCAGAGGCTTGCAGACCCCAAGGGTCTGCTCGGTCAGTAATGTGGGGGAAATATGGTCCCCACACTGAGACCTTTTGTGATGAATGGACACGAATGACTGCGGGGGATAAGACACCATTTCCCGGGATAGGTAGTTTTGACTCAGAGGTGTTGCGTAATTTAAGGCGAAGGATATGTCTCATCAAATCAGCAAAGAGACGAATCAAGCATTATGATTGTTTACAGATATGGCAACAGGAGAGTGAAATGCAAAGAAATGTAACTTACTTACCTAACTTTCATCTTGAGAGGGGAGAGATGGCAATGGAGGGGATTGTGGTTGCGGAGAGAAGCACAAGGGTAAACAATAAAAATGCTCTTAGCAACAGTAGTACAGATAATAAGAATAAATGTGATAAATGTAACAATGCTAATTGTAATGCTGTTGAATGTACAACTATTAACCCATGCAAGTCGCACCCCATGTTAAACTTTCCTCAGGAACACCAACAAGAAAGTGAACCCAGAACGATGTCGGCACCTCCTCCAGAAGCCATCACACAAGACATCCAGGTGGACGCGACCCAATCGGTAAAAACTGTAATCAAACCCCCTAATGGAGGGTCAGGTGAGGTCGTGTCCACAGGTATGTATGGTATTATACATCACGCACAAACAAATGTACCTTATATAATAGAATCAATTCAGAATGACATAACTGGACTTAATCCTGTTAGGGTAATTGCAGTACCAAATGGGGAAACTGACTCTTCAGGAATCACTCCTGTCAGGAACATCGCCATGTACTGCCCTTTTTCCCGAACAGAATTAAGAACAATTCTGTCTGAATTTCCTGATCCCAGGAAAGACTTAGTTGCTTGTCAAAGATACATTAGAGTGCTAGGACATACTGCAGAGCCGAATAACAAAGATTGGAGGACAGTTTTGAGGGCATGTTTACCCCCCGATGTTGATTCATTGAAATTTATCGCTGATTGTAAGCTAGATGAGGAAGTGCCACTAACAAACGAGTATAACCAAGATAATGTAAAAAGAATCAATCTACAGTTGAAAGAATATTTTCCTACAGTAGCAAAGTGGAATAAAATCTATACAATAAGACAAAAAGAAGGTGAATCCGCAGAAGAGTATTTTCACCGGGCTCTGCAGGATATGGCTAGGTACACTGGTATAGATGACATTGAAACTAATGTACACCACAGAGAGGTAGCTGTGTCCGTATTAGCGAGCAACTTGAAAGACATACTAAAAATTAGGGTACAAACCTCAATACCTCATTGGAGAGGTATCTCGGTTGCAGCATTAAGAGAGTCCGCTATCGAGCATGACCGAAATATCAAAAGAACCAGGGAAGCGCAGGGAGAGCGGTTGATGACACTAAACATCCAAGCACTAGAGAATGCATCAAGTCGACCGGAACCCCAGGCCCCTAGCACATGGAGAAAGCCAAGGATTTGTTACAATTGTAGAAGAGAAGGGCATTATGCCAACAACTGTAATAACCCACATAAAGTTAGACCCCCTAGACCAAGAAATGAGCAAAATTACAATACACACCATTATAATCAGGGATCACATAGGCAAGAAAAGTGATTATTAGGAATGGAGGCAAGCCTGAGGTAACGGTTAATTAAAGTGGGAGGTCATTCACTGAAGACACAGGAATGACCAGGTGAAACGTTGTAAATGTATTTGTGAAGAAAAATGTTTTTTCTCTCTCTCTCTATCCCCATCTCTGACGATTATTGGTAAGAATTCACACATTGCATATCCACTTGGTCCTTGCAGAAGTCTACCAAACCCCAGCATGACCTATCCGCCACAATGTATTTCTGGCCAGATACAGACAGTGGAATATGGAGGTGCTGGTGGGGAGGGACTGCTCAAGGAAACCATTAGACACGTAGATATGACAGCCTAATAAGTCTGACAATGTTTTTCTAATGCTAACAATGTTTTCTTAATGTTGACAATGTTTAAAAATGTTTTGTTTCTCTTTTCTCATTGGTGGTTATTGTCGAGTTATGTAATGTATATATGCACATGAATTGTTCTCTATCTCTTTTGTTTTTTTTTTGTGTTTTCTCTCTCTTCTCACTCATGTTTCCATGGTTTAAAGATGCTATGTCACCCCTCAGTTGGACCAATGGTAATGCCAGATTTTTGCTCCTTACAGAAAGATCGCCGGTTAGGAAGGAATATTGCATCACCAGAATGTTCGTTTGGAAGACTGGGAGACAGCACCTTTGAGAGGACAGCAGAACAAGAAGAACAACAAGACGAGAGAACTTATTATCGTAACAAGTTCTCTCCCCCTCAAACTGATTTCTTATGCCCCCTTTACAAATTTCTCCTTTTCTCCTCCTGTAAGATGGACTTGCCCCAAGAGACTGTGATATGGATTTTCCCGTTAACCATGATGTTGACCAGAGCAGTCTGTTTCGGTGAGAGTACCAGTGAGGTCGAGAAAGGATCCAGAAAGGTCCTGATGACTGAGACGGAGGTGTAAATTTCCAATAGCAACCCAATCACCAAGCAAAGGCGAGTACCGGGCACGATCTAACAACCATGTTATCTGTAAACATTTTCTTTGAAGGATTGTTAGTTCAAAAAGAAAACTGTATCTGTAGGCTCTGTGATAATCTGGTTGAAGAGGGATGCATAAAGAAATGCCAATCCAGTCTTAATATCCATATGGACCAGCATCCATTGAGTGACCATCACTCCTTAGTGGGTAACGTGTTAAATAAAACAGATTGTTGGGTATGCTCTCAAGTACCTCAGGGTCATAGCAAATCAGGGCTAGTACCATTTCCTTTAACGTTAGGGGAGGTACTTGAGCTAAGGGGTGGGAGACCGGTGGACCGGAGATTTAACATCTCCAGCCCTCCTAGTTTGAAGCTCCACCAATACCATGTGGATAGGTCCCTCTTATGTTTTAATATCTCCAATCCCCGTAAGCCGGGAAATTGGGAAGTGTCATGGAGCAACCTTACCATGACCTTTTCACACAGAGCAGATAGAATGCCTACAGATACAGAGCTTGTACGCCACATAGCCAGTAGAGGAAAATCTTTCCGGTATCGATATACCTTAGGAAATAGGATTACTAGAGTTGGAGAGGTATCACCAGGATACTGTGCACATATCGTACAAACTGATACGTGCATTAAGCAGATGGAAGAATTAGGGTCAGGAGATTTCACCTGGAAGGTCTGCAACATGGTCATGTCCTTCTCCGTCCCATATGTTCTCCCCGATGACGCATATTTCATATGCGGGAGAAAGGCGTACAAGTGGCTTGCCCCAAACTCTGAAGGATTGTGTTATATTGGAAAAGTATTGCCTGAAGTGATGACTGTTACACATGACAAAATGAAGGACATACACCGTGGTGCCCAAGCTCCTTATACTCACACTCATTACGAGCACCGAGTTAAAAGACAACTGTCAGAAAGGTTAGAGCATCCGGCCTCTGATCTTATCCATGAATCCACCGGGATTCAGGTTCTGGTAGCGTTAGATTTCACTCGCACCGCTCGAGGAGTGATGAACTATAAATACATTTCCGCACTCGCCAATTTGTTAGATAATATCACTGAAATGTATGATGACACGTTTAGATACACTGGAAGAGAACTTCAAGCTTACAAAACAGAACTAGTTCAGCATAGGATGGTTCTTAATTATCTTACAGCAGTAACAGGCAGATATTGTGTTACATTGGCAACACAGTACGGCATAAAGTGTTGCACGTATATCACAAATAGCACCGAGGATCCGGTAGAGGTCATAGACCAAAAGATGGACGATATTCTCCAATTGAAGTGGGAATTTCGTCGAAAACACAATCTCACCCTTGCTGCTGTAGGTAATGAGCTGACTGGTTGGGTGTCATGGTTGAACCCGCGAAATTGGTTCTCCGGTTTGGGAGACTGGGCTCAAGGAGTCATAATGGATGTTGGAAAGTTTCTACTATGTATCTTGGGTGTCGTTATATCGATTGGATTGATATTTAGATGCGGGCAGGCTTTAATGAGGTGCAAACAAAGTACAAAAGTGATGAGTTTGAGGAGTGAGGAAACTGTAATTAACCTGGATTTGATTTATGACCCAATGATAGAAACCAGAATGTGATGAAAATGCGATTATACGGTCCGTTTCTTTCACCTGTTTTTCTGCTTTTCTCCAAGATACAAAGACCCCCTTGGACGAGGAAGTTGACGAGACGCTATACAGACAACAGACAAGCACCAAAGATGAAGTTTTGACAACCTATGATATGGACACTTGATGAACTTTGCCATGGATCCCCAGTTTCCCTAGTATTTTTAAACTCACGCTAGCCCAACATTTTTTGTAAATCCGATGGCTCTGACAAAGCTATTTGCTCATGCCCAAGGAGCAATACAGCGCAAAGAAGACGACTCTCAACAGATACCGAACACAACTTCAACGACAGATGTACATTTCCCTGACATAGAATATCATTGCATTTTCCATAAGTGTTCTTCACCTTCATTTCTACAACCCTCAGGTAATAACACACATAGTATAGGGAATACAGGCACAGATATCAGCAATCACATACCCCCCATTCATGTATCATCAACTAAAATGTGCTCCCCATTTTGTTCAAAATCCGAAAAGAGCTCGGTAAAGTTTGACAGCCCATCCACAGACCTGTACCACAGGATAAGAAGGAATTCAAATGTATACTTCGCAATACCTCGAAGCTTGATTTACCACACGTACGGCACGATGATACATGACCCTCCAAACATGGACTCATACACACATGCTTCTGCTTTCTCACTAGGTCATACCCTCTTCACACCTACTCCTCTCTCCTCCCTCACCCAACCATGGAAATGAATTAACCACTGACATATATTTTTCTCCTTTTGAAATGTTTTCAGGAAGTGGCAGTTATTATTGACTGCCAAAGGGTGGACTGTCAAAGTCAGAAAAATATCCCCATACACACTGCCATATTTGCACCGCACACTGGTCCGCGCTGCGCATGCGTACGCTCTCCCGTGAAGGCGCATACCCGCAATAGCGTGCACCCGCGGGCGCACGGTATGCGTATTTACGGTAGAGTTTATGTAGTCGTAGCGTGCGACTCATTCGTTACATATTTTCACAATTAATGTAGTTTGTAGATCATGATCCCTTTGATAGTTTCTGAAAGTTTGGTTAATATAGAATGTCCCTGAGCTGAGGAATCCCTCTTTGTATCGTAGGAAGGGTCTAACAAGAGTCATGCAGCAGTGTTTGGTACCCATCGGAAGAGTATTTAATTAGCAATATTCCGGTGTTGGTTTGGAGCGTATTAATCGCTCGTGCGAATAGTTATGGACATAAGAAGTTTATGTCCATTTCTATTATTTACTCATACTCAGGTATGCGGCGGGAAACCTAGTTCCCCACCCACCTGAGCTGTTTGAAATCGTCACAGCCTGCCTGTATGAATCAACCTATGACCTTTTGTTATGATACAGGGCCGAATTCCGACGTCCAATGGACAATGGGATTGTAGGGACTGTAGGATTGCATTGTGTGTGGGGCATAAATAGGCAGGCCGACCACATCCAGCTCTCACTCTTCAACGGTTCTCATTGCTGAAAATCGGGTGCTGGATGTCCAGGCGCATGCGATCGTTTCCCCTTGTGCGTAAGTTTCTCTCCGTAATCATTGTCTTACTGTGAGCCAATTTCTCTCTCTCTCTCTCCTTTCTCTTTTCTCTCACATCTCCCCTAGACTAGTATTGAATTGTATTAGATAGTATTGTATTTTGGTTAGGAAGTCTCTGTTATATTGTAGTGTATCATTTGTACTGTTATCCCCTTTTACAAGTATATTAGATATAATACAGTTAATAGGCTTTGGACCCTAAACCAGTATCTGTGTATTTCCTATAGTGTTAAGTGTTCACTTGAGCGTCGGTGACGCTCAAGCAGCTTTGTAGTTAGTCAGGTTACACAAGGTTGCACTTACACCCTGTACTCACATTAAGGTATTCTGTGCATTTCATTGGTATAAGGTTTAGACATAAAGGTATAGCGTTGTGAGCGTCTGCGCCGCTGGTGATCTCCTCGTGGTCTCGAGCGTCCGCTACGCCATAGCGAATCATTACTCTAGTCATAACCAATAACGTGTTGTCCTGTGATCACTGGGCCGTGAGCGAACGTGACGCTTGAGCGTCTCGCCTACGGCTGAGCGATCGTTACGCAAATAGCGTACCCTTACGGTACTTCTTAAGTAAGCAGCGTACAGTGTTCTTAGACTTCATAAAGGGTTGTTTATACGACAAAGGAATTTAGCATTGTCACCTGATTTGAGTCATGCTGAAGTCTTTGAGGAAGCAGAGCCTGAGCTCTGTTCCTGAGCACCTGCTGTTGCTGGTTTGCATGTGGTACCTCTTGCGCCGCTGGAGGACGTAGAAGCACCTCTGGATTTGCCCTTGAGCTTGGCCGTCCGAAAGGACTGTAACTTAGAAGCTGAATAAGTCTTCTTGGTAGGTGGGGCTGCGGAAAGAAGATATGTAGACTTACCTGCAGTAGCTGTGGAGATCCATTTGTCTAATTCATCTCCAAACAAGGCCTCGCCTGTGAATGGTAGGCCTTCCACGCCTTTCCTGGAGTCCGCGTCAGCAGTCCACTGGCGTAACCACAAGCACCTGCGTGCCGACACTGCCATAGCGGTGGTGCGTGCATTAAGCATGCCTATTTCCATTATTGCTTCCACCATAAAGTTCGCAGAGTCCTGTATATGCTGAAGGAGTAAGACAACATCCCCCCTAGATAAGGAATCTAACCCCTCAATTGGGTTACCTGACCATTTAGCAATTGCTTTAGTGATCCACGCACATTTATTTATTAACAGTTTCTTATATAGCGCAGCATATTCCATTGCGCTTTACAATTAGAACAACAGTAATAGAACAAAACTGGGTAAAAACAGACAGACATAGAGGTAGGAAGGCCCTGCTCGCAAGCTTACAATCTACAGGGAATAGTGGGTCTCCGGGCCACCCCAGCAGCTGTGTACAATGATTTGAGTGTAGTCTCAATTTTACCATCAGCCGTGGATTTCAGGGAGGCTGCACCAGGAACAGGCAATACAAGTTTACGTGACAACCTAGAGACTGATTCGTCCACTATCGGTGGATTTTCCCATTTTTTCCTATCCTACAGAGTAAAAGGAAAAGATGAGAGCAACCTTTTAGGGATCTGAAACTTCTTATCAGGATTAACCCATGGTTCTTCAAACAGGGTATTCAGTGCCTTTGACACAGGAAAAGTAACTGAGGACTTCTTTTTTACATTAAAATAAGATTCTTCACACTCATCTGACACCTTATCAGGAATATGCAGAACATCTCTGATAGCCTCTATAAGAGCCTCTATTCCCTGTGACAGAGCTGCATCCACCCCCCCTTCTGAGTCCACCTCCCCCTCCTCCATGTCTGACCTGTCAGTGTCAGAGTGAGACTGCAGAATATGAGCCAGAGATCACTTTTGCGGACAAATGGGAGAGGATTGAGAGACTGTTTTGGGGATTGAGGGGAACGTACTAAGGAGTGATAAAAGTGGAGAAGTGAGCCAGTGGAGAAGTTGCCCATGGCAACCAATCAGGGTTGGCGTAACATTTATAATTTGCATACTATAAACACATACAGAGCAGCTGATTGGTTGCCATGTGCCCCTTCTCCACTGGCTCACTTCTCCACTTTTATCACTGCTTAGTACATGTCCCCTTGAGTCTCTGTTCATAAACTCATCCACAGTCTGTTTTAAGTATTGCGTCTTTTTCAAATTGCGGGACAATTTTGTAGAAAGAGTGGAGATCATTCCTTTAAGAGAATTACAAAGAACAATAGAAAGCGCTGTCCACAATAAAGACTATTTTATTTTAAAAATGTATTAAGATCATCAAATTCACATAAAACCATCTAAAGATTATCAATACCTACAATTCTCTAAAAAGATATAGGTTATCTATCTCAAATGAACATCAAAGCATTCCAAAGACCATAATACTTAATAGAATCACAGCTGTGCACAGTGGATACACTTTCGATAAATAGACACACTCTATTCCAAATGATGCAAATGTTATCTTTCCAAGTATCATACACATTACTCCACAGTATGTATTAAATGTAGCACTTATCACTCATTTATACAGCCTCCTAAAGATAATTAAATATATTCACTGATAATTCACAGTCCCAGACATATCTGAAGGAAATAAGATCACAATATTTCTTGCTAATAAACCAAGATTATTTGGATCCTCCCGCTGGCACAGTTATGCGTAATTGTGTTGATATCAGTGTCCCTTATAGTTAAACACGCTGTAATTTTTGTTTGAATCAATACACACTGCCGGTATTTAGATCTCCTGTCCAAAATTACTGAGACCGGCTAAAATGAGAGTTCGAACTCCTAATGTATTGTAGGCATATTAGCATGCTTCACAGTTAATTTGGTAATTAATCAGGCTGTAATGAAGGCCATATATACGGCTAGTCTCACTCGTGCCGTCCGCAGCTGCACTTCACACCAGGCGCCCATCCCTGTCCCGTGTAGCACTTGGCTACTACACTTGTGCTGGGGATCTCCACAGCTCGCCTCTCTCCGCCAGGCAGCAGGGATCATAGCCTGCTTAAAAACACAGCACCAACAGCTCACCTCTATAGCTTGCACAGTTCACTGCATGCTAGTCGCAGCACTGCATGGCAAAAAAGAGAGTATAAGACAGTAGCCGGCATAGGAGAGATCCCAGGTACTGGAGCTCATCCGCACAGCGTCAGAGCCAACTGTGGGCAGACAGGTGGGTCAGAGACATTGCCCCGGGAGCTGTCTGCTGCCTTACTGGAGCAGCACAGTACCTGTTCCTCTGTAGTCCTTGGCACCCCCTCAATTCCTGCACCCGGGGCGCATGCCCCCTCAGCACCCCCCTAGTTACGGCCCTGATAACTGTGACAGTGGGAGGATCCAAATAATCTTGGTTTATTAACAAGAAATATTGTGATCTTATTTCCTTCAGATATGTCTGGGACTGTGAATTATCAGGGAATATATTTAATTATCTTTAGGAGGCTGTATAAATGAGTGATAAGTGCTACATTTAATACATACTGTGGAGTAATGTGTATGATACTTGGAAAGATACATTTGTTTCATTTGGAATAGAGTGTGTCTATTTATCGAAAGTGTATCCACTGTGCACAGCTGTGATTCTATTAAGTATTATGGTCTTTGGAATGCTTTGATGTCCATTTGAGATAGATAACCTATATCTTTTTAGAGAATTGTAGGTATTGATAATCTTTAGATGGTTTTATGTGAATTTGATGATCTTAATAAATTTTTCAAATAAAATACTCTTTATTGTGGACAGCGCTTTCTATTGTTCTTTGTGTCACTAACTTTTTTGGGATTCAACAACCCATTTATTGAAAGCAGCAGTCCATAATTAAGGCGAGGTGAACATTCACTAAGGTTTGGGGGCTGAACAACTGACACGCATATCAGCATAGCGCTTTCTTATATTTAGGTTTGTCATTAAGAGAATTAACCCACTCTGGTTCAGCCCCGCTATTCTGTGAACCCTGAGTACCAAGTAGTGAGCCCCCTGGTGAAGAGGAACACTCAGCTGTACAAGAAACACACTCTTTCTTGACATAATGTAAATGTGACAGCGCACACACACACACACACACACACACACACACACACACACACACACACACACACAAAGGTTAAGCACAAGTAACCCACAAAGAGACCTTCAGGGAGATACAGAGTTGTTTGGAGTTGTTTGGAGCCAGCCCCCACCGCGCCCTTATCGCTAATGCCAAGCTTAGCCGGGTCGAAGACTAAGTACCTAATAGGTGACTTAGTACACTAATAGTCTCTCCCCCCACTATGACCCCCAGGTACAGCTGAGGTAATTTGGAGTCACACCTGAGGAGCTGCGCGTCCCTGTCAGTCAGCGTCTGTGTCTACTGCAGTGAAGCCCCGCCCCTTCAATGGCGTGCGGCCTTTTCACTTTTTTTATACTGGCTGAGGTAATTTTTGTGCTTAAAATGGAGCAGAACCGTTTTAAGGCTGTGTTTGCCAGTTTGGGTACTGTGTACCGTGTACTGAGACGCAGTTGTGTACTGTGTCTGGAGACGCATTTCACCCCGTTTAGAAGCCGTGCATCTCCGTACCCTTGTGCTGCCATAATGGCCGGCACTTCGCAAACCGGGATGCTGGCTCAGTACTCACCAATCTTCATTCTTCTGGCTCTGATAGGGGTGGTGGCGTGCTGTGGGAATGTACGCTCGCTGTGGTGGGGCTTATGAATGGTTCCCTCAGGAGCAGGGCCATCTTTTAATATGGCCTCAATGGGCTCTTGCCCAAGGGCCCCAGGAGTAAAAGGGCCCTAGGCTGATAGCCGAGGGTCCGCTCTTTCCAGGGGTATCAGATTTTTGAAAATCGGCCCTGGGGAACCGGAGATATCCGACTTCAAAGCAGTGGTCCCCATCCAAGCCTGTTAATTGTTCTTCCCAGCCAGATATCTCGGGTTTTGTCTGATTTAGAGTTTTTCTGAAGGTATACGCCAAAAGCTGGGACTCTCCAATTTTGGTGGGACTGTCAGCTTGTCTCTACTATGGCCAGAACCAGAGATATCAGCCTTCAAGCAGCTGGTCCCTTCTCCAGCTCCACACTCCTAATATACAGTTTTATATTTTTGTTGGTGGATTGCTCTGGCTCCTGAACTCTGATCCCCAAGACCCCAGTACCTCCTGAAAGGTGGGACTCCCTAGTTTTTTTTTAATCCATTAAAGCTAAGAAATCTATTTTCAGGAACTGGAGATATCTGCAGTAAAGCAAGCTGCCCTGATCCCCAGAAAATGATGAATATTAAGCCCACTCCACTATCCACCCCTCCCCTGTGCATTAAACACCCCCTACCACCCTGGAAGTCATATACCAGGGCCCCTTCATTCAGCCCAAAGTCCCCTTCTACAGTTTAGTGTTCTCCTTTCCGTCCTATTTGTGCAGTAAAGGAGTAATTATCAGAAATTATTTCTCCAGGTCCTACATGCTGAGCGAAAGGTAGAACCCCCCTACCCCCCTGCGAGACATCAAAGCTGCCGCTGATAGCACCCCCCACCCCTGATGGGTGGATAGGGGCCCCAGTGCATTGCTGTGCCCAGGGGCCTACTCTGCTGCTAAGACGGCTCTGCTCAGGAGCTCAGTGTCCTGTCAGCAGGGAACGGGACCATTATCCCTTCAAGAGGTTGGGCCATCCTCCCCCCTAAGTCCCACGAAGCAGGCAGGCTGGTGCCAACCAGCCCTGCCTTAAAATAACAAACATAGAAAATAAATGCAGAAAACTCTTCAGGAGCTTCCTTCAGCGTGACCGGCTGCTCCGGGCACATTTTCTAAACTGAGTCTGGTAGGAGGGGCATAGAGGGAGGAGCCAGCCCACACTATCAAATTCTTAAAGTGCCCATGGCTTCTAGAGGACCCGTCTATACCTCATGGTACTAAATGGACCCAGTATCCTCTAGGACGTAAGAGAAAAGTATAAATTAAGTACAAATAAATACAGTAATGGACACAGGGAATTAAGTCCACACAAAAAATACAGTAATGGACAAGGAGACAATTGATTAAGGAAAAGTTGATACTTATCTGTTCCTCCGATCTGTGCTCATATGCTGTGGTGCGGTGCAGGCAGGCAGTGGGTCAGGCTGCTGCTGCAGCTGCCTGAATCAGCTTCCCTCCCCTCTGCTCCTCTCCCTTCCGCCCGTGCAGTCTCTGCACAGCCCAGGACTTACTTTTCCAGTGCGATGATTGGGGCCGGAGCTGACGTCAGAAACCCTCCCTTCAAACGCCTGGTCCCTCCTGCGTTTCTCTGGACACTCCTTAAAAATTGTCTATTGCCACCCACAAACGGCCTCTTCCTGTCAGTCACCTTACGATCGCCCGTGCGATCGCTTTTCTCGCACATCCTGTCGCTGCCGACCGACGCACCTGCGCATTGCGGTGCATACCCATGCGCAGTTCAGATCTGATCGCAGGCTGTACGAAATCGCAGCCTAGCGATCAGGTCTGAATTAGGCACTAAATACAACAAATGTTTGTATAATTTTAAAACTCTATGTTCAATGCATCCACCTACTGTATTGAATGTTTCTGCTGTGTTTGCTGTTGCTTTACTTGTGATTTACAAGTCCCCAAAACTGCCACCTCTGTTGGTCTAATGCAGGGCCATTATTCTAGTCAGACTGCTTACTACTCGGCCTGAGGCATTTTATATATATATATATATATATATATATATATATATGCAGGTTGAGTACCCCATATCCAAATATTGCAAAATACGGAATAATCC
Organism: Pseudophryne corroboree; assembly: GCF_028390025.1. Lineage (NCBI taxonomy): Eukaryota > Metazoa > Chordata > Amphibia > Anura > Myobatrachidae > Pseudophryne > Pseudophryne corroboree. The sequence goes on along the minus strand of NC_086447.1, from coordinate 576,585,272 downwards.
TATATTCTGAATTTTTTGATTGAGACTGAGATAGTGAAACCTTTGTTTTCTGATGGCTCAATGTACACAAACTTTGTTTAATACACAAAGTTATTAAAAATATTGTATCAAATGACCTTCAGGCTGTGTATATAAGGTGTATATGAAACATAAATGAATTGTGTGAATGTACACACACTTTGTTTAGTGCACAAAGTTATCAAAATTATTGGCTTAAATAACCAGGGCTGTTTCTAGCCAATTTGACTCCCAGTGCGAGATTTAAAAATGCGCCCCCCCATGACATTAAAAAATGTGCCCCCCCACACACACACCTAGATTAAAAAAAACATGCACGTGCACCTGGCAAGGGGGCGTGGTCTCATCTAAATGGGTGTGGTCTCATTTAAATGGGCATGGCCTCGTCTGAAAATACTACCTCACAATCTAGTTTTTGACCCTGCTCCAACAGATCACGACCACCACAGGAAAAAAAAATTCTACCATATTAAGCCCCACACAGTAATGCCCCCTGCACCATATTATGCCACACACCGCAATGCCCTTGATACATTAAATCCCCACACTACGGCAGGCAAGAGTCCCCATTTCACACATTACGGCAGGTGTCCCCATTTTACACATTGAGAGAGAGAGAGAATACTTACAGCGGCGATTACCGCTCTTCGGCCCGCCTCACCAGTCGCTCCTCGCGCCGGCCTTTCCCTCTTCCTAACTTGGATCCCCCTCTGTACTCCGCTCGGGGGGGGGGGGGGGGGGAGTTTCGCGTAGTGAAAGGGGTTGCGTCGTGACGTAACGACGCAACTGCGTCATTCCGTGAAACTCCGCCCCCCGAGCGGGTTACTCGGGGAGAAATAGGAGGGGAAGTAGGGAGCCACAGTTAGTGCCGCGGCGGGCGCCCAGTGCGGTTGCACTGCTCGCCTGCCCCAAGAAACGGCCCTGTAAATAACCTTCAGGCTGTGTGTATAAGGTGTATATCTAACATAAATGCATTCTGTGCTTAGACTTAGGTCCCACTGCCATGATATCTCATTATGATACACAATTATTCCAAAATACAGAAAAATGCAATATACAAAATACTTCTGGTCCCAAGCATTTTGGAATATATATATATATATATATATATATATACAACACAAAAAATTATCCTTATCTTGCGCCTAAAGGAAAAGAGCAGCACTACAGGTGAGATCTCCGTTGCCAATTCTCAAACTTACATAAACAGAATAAACAATTCCTGAGTGCGCTAAAGTTCTTGTATAGATTGAACGGAAGTCCTTCCAAATGGATATATCTTATACTGTAGAAGATGGGGTTTTCTGGATACCTACAGTGGATAACCCCTCACCAAAAAGTCACCCAAACTTTTTGGTGAGGGGTTATCCACTGTAGGTATCCAGAAAACCTCATCTTCTACAGTATAAGATATATCCATTTGGAAGGACTTCCCTTCAATCTATACAAGAACTTTAGCGCACTCAGGAATTGTTATATATATATATATATATATATTATATATATATATATATATATATATACAGGTTGAGTCTCCCTTATCCAAAATGCTTGGGACCAGAGGTATTTTGGATATGGGATTTTTTTCCGTATTTTGGAATAATTGCATACCATAATGAGATATCATGGTGAAGGGACCTAAATCTAAGCACAGAATGCATTTATGTTACATATACACCTTATACACACAGCCTGAAGGTAATTTTAGCCAATATTTTTTATAACTTTGTGCATTAAACAAAGTGTGTCTACATTTACACAATTCATTTATGTTTCATATACACCTTATACACACAGCCTGAAGGTCATTTAATACAATATTTTTAATAATTTTGTGTATTAAACAAAGTTTGCGTACATTGAGCCATCAAAAAACAAAGGTTTCACGATCTCACTCTCACTCAAAAAAGTCCGTATTTCGGAATATTCCATATTTTGGAATATTTGGTTATGGGATACTCAACCTGTATATATATATATATAAAGATATTTTAAAAAGTGAATTTACAGTATATATCCATCAACGTTTCAGTATGGTAAGCACCATCATCAGGATGCAAAAATCACAGAACATATAGTGATTACACCAGTGGTTCCCAAACTTGCTTGAATCGCGACACCGTAGATTATAGTTTTTTTTTCACGGCACCCCTTCAATAAAAGTTTTTTATGGATACATTTTTAAAGAATATTAAATTAAGTAAATTGTGACTACATATCATCCTTAAGGTCAGCTATTCTGTGTCTTTCACTTTTGTCATGCCACAACTGTATTTAAAAATGATACTCTGAATTAGCAGGGACAGCTATACTGTACTACACTACTGGTGCATACCTCCCAACTTTTAGTTACAGTCAACTGGGACTCTTGTGCGCGGCAAAGCTGTGCCCGCCCGAAAAGGGGGTATGACCTTGAGGAAAGGGGGCATGGCTTCACTGCAATGCCGTGACTGCCTGCCATGCCTCCGTTTTTGTCACAGTGGGGGAGTGGCCAGCGCTCTGTGACCTGCTAGCCATGCCCCCAGTCTCTCTGTCTGCTGTGAATTGACGCTGTGCGCAGTCGTCTATTCACAGTGTCTATTCACCGCTGCTCTGCTAAGTGTGAATAGCGGGCACTACTGTGCAGTGTAATGTGAATTTGTACTATTCTGTGGCCACGCCCCTTCCCCACGATGTCCCACCCCTTTATTTTTTCGGCTATCTGTTTTATGCATGGAGTGTCTATTCAACGCTGCTCAGCTAAATGTGAATAACGGACACTACTGTGCAGTGTAATGCGAATTTGTACTGTTCTGTGGCTACATCCCTTCCCCACAATGTCCCACCCCTTTATTTTTGACTATCTGTTTTATACATGGGAGGGGGGGAGGCACCAATTCTCTTTCTGGCACAGGGCACCAAATTTCTAGTTGCAGCACTGCTTTGTATTATTCTATTCATTTTTCCTGTTATAATTATAATGCAGCCAAATCAGTCGGTAAGCAGCTCTGCCTCCCACTAACAATAGCAAAGTAGCAGAAGTGAGAGGTGGGGCCATACCACGGGCAGGAAAAGCCCATTGAAAAATCTACATAAATGCGGCACTAGTGCATCTGTCTCATTGACAGAGATGTGCCTTCAGCCCACATGAAAGTAGAGATGTGCGGCGGGCAATTTTCGGGTTCTGTGTTTTGGTTTTGGATCTGGATCCCTGCTCGTGTTTTGGATCTGGATTGGTTTTGCCAATACCATCCTTTCGGGTTTTGGATCTGGATGATTTAAAAAAAAAAAAACATAACAGCTAAAATCACAGAATTTGGGGGTAATTTTGACCCTACGACATTATTAACCTCAATGACATTGAATTCAACTAATTTCCAGTGTATTCTGAACACCTCACACCTCACAATATTGTTTTTAGGTCAAAAGGTTGCACTGAGGTCGCTGGATGACTAAGCTAAGCGACACAAGTGGGCGGCACAAACACCTGGCCCATCTAGGAGTGGCACAGCAGTGTCAGACAGGATGGCACTTTTAAAAACTAGGCCCCAAAGACCACATTATGCAAAGAAGAAAAAGAGGTGCAATGAGGTAGCTACACGACTAAGCTAAGTGACCCAAGTGGGCGGCACAAACACCTGGCCCATCTAGGAGTGGCACTGCTGTGGCAGACAGGATGGCAGATTTAAAAAACTAGGCCCCAAACATCACATAATGCAAAGAAGAAAAATAGGTGCAATGAGGTAGCTGGATGACTAATCTAAGCGACCCAAGTGGGCAGCACAAACACCTGGCCCATGTAGGAGTGGCACTGCAGTGTCAGACAGGATAGCACTTTTAAGAACTAGGCTCCACAGAGCACATAATGCAAAGGGAAGAAAAAGAGGTGCAATGAGGTAGCTGGGTGACTTAGGTAAGCGACCCAAGTCGACAGCACAAACACCTAGCCCATCTCGGAGTGGCACTGCAGTGTCAGACAGGATGGCACTAAAATCACAGAATTTGGTGGTAATTTTGATCCTACGGCATTATTAACCTCAATAACAACCATTTCCACTCATTTCCAGTGTATTCTGAACACCTCACAATATTGTTTTTAGGCCAAAAGGTTGCACTGGTGTAGCTGGATGACAAAGCTAAGTGACCCAAGTGTGCGGCACAAACACCTGGCTCATCTCAGAGTGGCACTGCAGTGGCGGACAGGATGGAACTTTTAAAAATGAGGCCCCAAAGAGCACATAATGCAAAGAAGAAAAAGAGGTGCAAGATGGAATTATCCTTGGGCCCTCCCACCCACCCTTATGTTGTATAAACAGGACATGCATACTTTAACAAATCATTTCAGCGACAGGGTATGCCACACAACTGTGGCAGAAATGATTGGTTTGTTTGGGCACCCACCAAAAAAGAAGCAAGTAATCTCTCCTTGCACAAACTGGCTCTACAGTGGCAAGATGTCGTCCTCAGCCTTAGATTCCCCCCCTTCTGTGTTTACATCCTCATCCTCACAGAGAAATAATATTCAAACAAACAAAACCACATCATTTAGGTGTCAGTGGACTGCTTATGCTATTACCCAAAGTTTCTGAACTTGACAATGACTTATGATGACTGCGCTGCAGGTGACGTATAAGGGAGGATTTTCCAAGGTGGTTAACTACTACTTAGCTACTTATTATGGATTGACAAAGGCAACAGATGACTTGACACTTGTTGTCCGGATTTGTGGAGAAATAAAGGTGGCTTTTTTGGTATTTTGCCCAGGCATGACAATGGGCTTTTTCATCCAAAGGACAACAACTGTCTCCACTGTTGCCGTATTCAAACAAACCACATCACCATCAGAATCCTCATCATCAACTTCCTCCACAGCGACAGCTACACCCATATCCTTCTCATCCTGTTGTACTTCTACAGTGACATCATCAATCTCAATATCAACAACTGGACTGGCGGTGCTCCTTCCAGCACTTGCAGGGGGCGTGCAAATGGCGGTAGGAGCCTCCTCTTCCCATACAGTGAAGGTCAGGCCTAGACATCGCAACCACAGACAGTGCCAGCACCTCTGTATTTTCACAACACCCCTGTAATTTTACAGCATAGAAGACAGGGCCAGTGTACATTGATTTTCACTGCACCCTAGAATAATTACAGCATACAAGACAGGGCCAGTGTACATTGATTTTCATTGCACTGCTGAATTTTTATAGCATACAGGGCCAGTGTAATGTTATTTGAACAGCAACACCCCTATATTTTACAGCATACAGCAGTGTGCTTTTCATTTTTAACAACTGCACCCCTGACTTTTTATAGCATACAGGGCCAGTGTAATGTTATTTCAATAGCAACACCCCTATATTTTACAGCATACAGAAGTGTGCTTTTAATTTTTAACAACTGCATCCCTGAATTTTTATCGCATACAGGTCCAGTGTAATGTTATTTGAATAGCAACACCCCTATATTTTACAGCATACAGCAGTGAGCTTTTAATTTTTAACAACTGCAGCCCTGAATTTTTATAGCATACAGGACCAGTGTAATGTTATTTGAACAGCAACACCCCCATATTTTACAGCATACAGTAGTGTGCTTTTAATTTTTAACAACTGCACCCATTAATTTTTATAGCATACAGACTCAGTGTAATGTTATTTGAATAGCAACACCCCAATATTTTACAGCATACAGCAGTGTGCTTTTTTTAACAACTGCACCCCTGAATTTTTACAACATACATGGCCAGTGTAATGTTATTTGAACAGCAACACCCCTATATTTTACAGCATATAGTTGTGTGCTTTTAAATTTTAACAACTGCACCCCTGAATTTTATAGCATTCAGGGCCAGTGTAATGTTATTTGAATAGCAACACCCCTATATTTTACAGCATACAGCAGTGTGTTTTTAATTTTTAACAACTGCACCCATGAATTTTTATAGCATACAGACCCAGTGTAATGTTATTTGAATAGCAACACCCCAATATTTTACAGCATACAGCAGTGTGCTTTTTTTAACAACTGCACCCCTGAATTTTTACAACATACAGAGCCAGTGTAATGTTATTTGAACAGCAACACCCCTATATTTTACAGCATATAGCTGTGTGCTTTAAATTTTAACAACTGCACCCCTGAATTTTATAGCATTCAGGGCCAGTGTAATGTTATTTGAATAGTAACACCCCTATATTTTACAGCATACAGCAGTGTGTTTTTAATTTTTAACAACTGCACCCCTTAATTTTTACAACATACAGGGCCAATGTAATGTTATTCGAACAGCAACACCCCTATATTTTACAGAATACAGCAGTGTGCTTTTAATTTTTAACAACTGCAGCCCTGAATTTTTATAGCATACAGGGTCAGCAGCACCCCAATATTTTATAGCATACATGAGCAGTGTGCTTTTAATTTTTAACAACTGCACCTCTGAATTTTTACAACATACAGGGCCAGCAGCACCCCTATATTTTAAAGCATACAGGAGCAATGTGATACAGGAGGTGCCCCTGCACCCTGTACAACACAGTGACAACCAGGACAGCAACACCCATGTACAGCTGCAGCGCATGAAACACCAGTGACAGCCAGGATATCCAGGACAGCACCAATATCACAGCACAGGTACACCACAGTGACTGCAGCAGCACTCCTACAGAGCACACACTAACCCCACCCGCCACCACCACCCACAGAGAGAGAAAGAGGTCTTTCTCCCTCACTCTCCAAGTCCATAGTGAAAATGGTGACGACGCCTGGCTGTTTATATGGGATACAATACCCGCAAGATTCCGACAGTGGAATGGTGAAGTTTTGCCTTGTTTTGGTTTCTGAGTCTGGTGGGAAGTCCCAAGCTGGACTCGGATCCGGGCTCGGAGCGTGATGTTAGGGGGGGTTTGGTTCTCAGGGAACCAACCCGCTCATCTCTACATGAAAGAATGCACCTATCAGTCAGGCAGATGTGATTGGACAGTGGATCAAGTGCTGAATCCGTAAGTAATGGGCATATGCAGTGGGACACGGCAGGTTCATGGGCGTTCATGGTGGTGGGATCCAGGGGAGGTAATGGGCATGACAGCAGGCCTGGTTCTGGGAGGATCTAGTTCTTGCCAGCATTCTGCAGAGTTCAGTAGCGGGTCCCTTTTCAAAAATGGTGCCTAGCGTAATTTATGAAATTCAAGATAGCCACCGGAAGCCAATAACTGTTGGCCAATAACTGCTCGCCACGTCATTACCCCGCCCACTTCTGGCTGACTAATCTGAGCCAGCGTGAGGCAGCGGCTGGCTATCCACCAGCAGGAAAGGAGCATGCAAGAGCTCCCGAAGACACCGGAAGGCCATGTAAAAGAGCTTAAAGGCCATCACCCACCAGGTGAAAACATCAGAAGCCCTGGGGAGTTAGAGACCATGTAAAAGAGCTTAAAGGCCAGCAGCCCCATGTGAAGATGCTATATAATAAATTATTAAAACAATAAGTGTCTTCTTTGTATCTTAATATTATCTTTATAGGCGGATGATAGGTGCTAGCAGGTCCTTAATGTACGGGCATGCTGGCACTTGTGGTTCTCCAAGTGCCAAAATCCTGGGAACAGAATTTCTGGGACCAGTAGACTGCCTGTAAAGAATAATATTATCATACCATGCACCCCACACCCACCGCCATCAGGAGTGCGGGACATAGTACTGGGCTTTCTGCCCAGTGCTGTTTGTTGATCGTTAGGAGGGACCCCTTTTTATTTTTTTAGGATCCCCACGTTCCGAGGAATTCCATTCTTTGGCTGACCAGTTTGGGGGTGTCTAATGTGATGGCAGGGGGACCTCACCCCCTGCTATGGCATTATCATCCTGGCTGGTTCTGCCTGGTGCTGGTCATTGTTAAATAAGAGCAACACCATACTGGTTTTTTTTAACCACTTCTTTTTAAACCATCAGATGCGGCCACACCAGGCAGTCCTTTATCTGACCTGGTCACATAGGATGTGACCAGTCAGATAGACAGCGTGTGCAGCTGCAGAGAAGATTAACTTCCCTCTGCTGCTGCTCTCAGAGGGACTGGAAAGGTCCCTCTGCCTCCCTGCACTCTCCCCTCAGTGTTTGCGGTGCTGCCAATCACTGATGATCATTACACGGCAGGACTCCCCCCACCCAGTGGCTGCAGACAAAAGCAGCCACTGGGGAAGTGTAAAGTAACCCTACAAGCCCCCTCTGTGTACTTGGCGGGTGTCCCTGGTGTTAACACGAAAGTCGCAATTTTTTGCAATGGTGCTGACCGATGTTATGATGTTTGGGAAAATAATATTTTTTTTACAAACATATATAAAAAATGTTTTTATTTTTTTTTAACTAAAATCATTTTGGATAAAATTAAAAATACTTCATGTAACTCACTCATAAAAAAAGTAAAAAAACTGACAATTTCTGAGCGATTTTTGGGAAATAAAATCATCAGTTAAGTGGTTAAAAGGTGGGGTGGGGTTTAATTAGACAGTGCCTTCCCACCCAACGTCACTGCTGGACCCATCTTGCCTTCAAAATGGGGGCATTTTGAGGAACGGTATGGGTGTCGCCCATGCTCTGGCCCCCAAATTTATGTTTGCACCATCAGTGTCAAAGTACATTTCATAAAAAAACAGAAGTGCATTAAATGAATAAAACACTTTACTGTGCACATAAAAAAACTTCTGTAACATTTAGTACTTCATAACATCATAGAGAAAATAGAAGATAGCTATGAACTGCTTACTATACCTAAGTTACACAGTATACAAAATAAAAAGAGAGTCCTGAGATTTAGGGAGTAATTGAGACCTGATCGCTCTTGTACAAATTCACAAGGCGGTTGATTATCAATCGACTGCGTATGCATACGGATCATAGTGTGCAGCGCAAGGCATAGTGTGGCCAAACTGTGAAAAAAAGTTGCGTCTTTTTTGATTGCTAGGCGTATGCAAGTTGATTGACAGAAAGCGGATATTTGGGGTTGGCAACTGTCAGTAAATACGCAGGCGTTCCCAAGCATTTTCAGGGAGGGTGTGTGACGTCAGCTCTGGCTCCTAAGCTTTTTAGAAATGATCAATGTATTATCAAAGCACTTTATACTGCAGTTTTAAAATTATCCATGATTAGATACAAAGACATAAACAACAGTGCAATTACTCAAGTTCTTAAATCCATGGTCTCCAGGACCTTCGAGTTGATCGCTAGCTGCCGTTGTTCGCAGCACAGCGATCAGGCAAAGTATCGGCAATTCTGCACATGCGTATGGGGCGCACTGCGCAGGCGCATTGTACTTTCACAAAAGCCGATGCAGTTTTGCACAAGCTCGAGCGACGCTTTTCAGTCGCACTGCTGATCGTTGAGTGATTGACAGGAAGTGGGCGTTTCTGGGAGGTAACTGGCCGTTTTCGGGGAGTGTGTGTAAAAACGCAGGCGTGCCAGAAATAAAACGCAGGAGTGGCTGGGGAAACTGGGGAGTGGCTGGCGTGTTTGTGACGTCAAAACAGGAACTAAATAGTCTGAAGTCATCGAAAGGTAGGAGTAGGTCTGCAGTTACTCTGAAACTGAACAATTTTTTTAAGTAGCAGCGCTGCGATCCTTTCGTTCTCACTTCTGCTAAGCTAAGATACACTCCCAGAGGGCAGCGGCCTAGCGTTTGCACAGCTGCTAAAAGTAGCTAGCGAGCGAACAACTCGGAATGAGGGCCCTAGTACAAGTATTATAATCAGCAATCATAGTAGAAAGACTCATGAACTGTGAAGCAAAACAATTTATTCCAATAGATAAATTCTTCTTGTAGACAGACAATACAACTCTGTAAAAAGATGCAAATATACTTACCAGACGTTGGTGAGGGGAGCAGGCCACTTGGGTTTATCTCATTCAGAATAAGTGTTGGCAACTCTGCATACACTACCCAGCATGAGGAGCATGCATGCCCAATTTACGAGGCTGGTATACAGGGCCGGCCAAAGCAGGGATGGGCCAGATACTGGGGTTGTGGCCAAATCCGAGAGGCGTGTCCATGCTCCATCCCAATATAAAAGGGGCAGATACAATTCTTACTTGGCAACTATCACTGGCCGCTGTATAGCAATGCAGGTGCACATCATGCAGGGAGGGAGCAGAGACTGTTGCTGCTCAGCAGATTCCCTGTACTCTCCGTTGCTGTGTGCTGTGCTGGGGAGAGTGGCTGCTACCGCTGAGCAGCAACAGGCTGCACTCTCTCCCTGCAGTGCCTGATGTGAAACTGACCCAGGCCCCTGCCGGGCACCTCTAGCAAGCATGGTCCCAGGTAATACTACCTCCCACCTTCCCCTTTCGGCATCCCTGCTTGTATAGAAAGTGTAAATACCTACATATGTAGAGTAACGTTTATGGACAGAAGGCGACATAAGTGGTGATTCAGACCTGATCGTAGATGTGCTAAATTTAGCACATCTACAATCAGTTTCTCTGACATGCGGGGGGACGCCCAGTACAGGGCTAATCCGCAACACACGTCAGGCCCTGCCCCGCCCCCACATGCATGCAAAAGCATTGCACGGCAGCGATGATTTCGCACCTGACAAGTAGCTCCCTAGCTGAGCTGGCAGGCTGCTACCCGATGTATTCTGGGTTGTAGCGGCTGCTTGTGATGTCATACAGCTACCGTGGCCCGGCCCCGCAACGGTCCGGAGATTCCTGCGTTGTCCAGACCGCACTCCACTAACAGTGTTCTAACGCCATTGGCACGCCCCCTCCCGCCCCACGACCGCCTCTGCCTGTGAATCAGGCAGAGGTGATCGCACCAGTGAGATGCTTTTGTACATGCGCAGTGCGCCCGCCGCGCATACGCACTGTGTAAAGCACTTAAGGCTGCGATCGCTATTGTACCAGTAATCGGGTTTGAATTAGGCCCATTGTCCGCAGTCATACCACTTTTACTTACAAGTCACACATTTACACACACACGCGCCCAGAGCCCATTAGGGCTCATAAAAAACACTGGTTTTCTCCAGTTCAGGAAGAATTTAAGCTTTTTACGCCTTTTTATGTTTGTTTGTTTTTTGGCTGCTTATATAATACTTTAAGAAATTATAAACTTTTATCCATTTCACACCTTATAAAAGTAAACAAACATTATGTAAGTTTTAATAATAATTTAGAATAGTTTGTGTGGTGTTAATATAAATATATGAAATTATTTTTCCATCCATTTAGACATACAGTAAATCTCTGAAATTGTTTACATTGACTAGGGGCCTTATTCAGTATGGATCATATCAGAGATGCACCCGTATACTGCCGCTTTCCTCCTCAGTGTGCACAGTCAGGGCCCGTTCTGTGCGTGTGCAGGCAGGGCAATGCGATCACATTGCATTGATGCAAACACCTCTGAAGGATTGACGGGGTGGCAACACAGCATTGTGGGGGCAGCGACACGACAATGCAGGGGCATGGAGTTGGAGACGGGGGGTGGATCCAGGCCATTTTCGGAGCGGCTGCTGCAATGGGGAAATTGGCGGCGGACCAACTGTCTCTGCAGCCAGGCTGCGCAGGCAGGGGGGGCTTTAGCATGCTGGGCAGCCTTGCCCTGTGCTGGGCGGTTCCCAGCATATGACTGAAAGCAGTAGCAGGTAGTGATGTGCACCGGAAATTTTTCGGGTTTTGTGTTTTGGTTTTGGATTCGGTTCCGCGGCCGTGTTTTGGATTCGGACGCGTTTTGGCAAAACCTCCCTGAAATTTTTTTGTCGGATTCGGGTGTGTTTTGGATTCGGGTGTTTTTTACAAAAACCCCTCAAAAACAGCTTAAATCATAGAATTTGGGGGTCATTTTGATCCCATAGTATTATTAACCTCAATAACCATAATTTACACTCATTTTCAGTCTATTCTGAACACCTCACACCTCACAATATTATTTTTAGTCCTAAAATTTGCACCGAAGTCGCTGGATGGCTAAGCTAAGCGACCCAAGTGGCCGACACAAACACCTGGCCCATCTAGGAGTGGCACTGCAGTGTCAGGCAGAATGGCACTTCAAAAAAATAGTCCCCAAACAGCACATGATGCAAAGAAAAAAAGAGGCGTACCAAGGTCACTGTGTGACTAAGCTAAGCGACACAAGTGGCCGACACAAACACCTGGCCCATCTATGAGTGGCACTGCAGTGTCAGGCAGGATGGTACTTCAAAAAAATAGTCCCCAAACAGCACATGATGCAAAGAAAAAAAGAGGCGCACCAAGGTCGCTGTGTGACTAAGCTAAGCGACACAAGTGGCCGACAAAAACACCTGGCCCATCTACGAGTGGCACTGCAGTTTTCTAGCGAGAGGATGAGTGCTTCCATCCTCATGTGAATCTGAACCACTAGCCATGAACATAGGCCAGGGCCTCAGCCGTTCCTTGCCACTCCGTGCCGTAAATGGCATATTGGCAAGTTTACGCTTCTCATCAGACGCTTTCAATTTAGATTTTTGGGTCATTTTACTGAACTTTTGTTTTTTGGATTTTACATGCTCTCTACTATGACATTGGGCATCGGTCTTGGCAGACGACGTTGATGGCATTTCATCATCTCGGCCTGGCCATGACTAGTGGCAGCAGCTTCAGCACGAGGTGGAAGTGGATCTTGATCCTTCCCTATTTTAACCTCCACATTTTTGTTCTCCATTTTTTAATGTGTGGAATTATATGCCAGTAATAGCAATGGCCTACTACTATATATACTGCGCACAACTGAAATGCACCACAGGTATGGATGGATAGTATACTTGACGACACAGAGGTAGGTAGAGCAGTGTCCTTCCGTACCGTACTGCTATATATACTGGTAGTCACTGTCAGCAAACTGCAAAACTAAAATGCACCACAGGTATGGAATCTAGATGGATAGTATACTTGACGACACAGAGGTAGGTAGAGCAGTGGCCTTCCGTACCGTACTGCTATATATACTGGTGGTCACTGTCAGCAAACTGCAAAACTAAAATGCACCACAGGTATAGAATCTAGATGGATAGTATACTTGACGACACAGAGGTAGGTAGAGCAGTGGCCTTCCGTACCGTACTGCTATATATACTGGTGGTCACTGTCAGCAAAACTCTGCAAAACTAAAATGCACCACAGTTATAGAATCTAGGTGGATAGTATACTTGACGACACAGAGGTAGGTAGAGCAGTGGACTTCCGTACCGTACTGCTATATATACTGGTGGTCACTGTCAGCAAACTGCAAAACTAAAATGCACCACAGGTATAGAATCTAGATGGATAGTATACTTGACGACACAGAGGTAGGTAGAGCAGTGGCCTTCCGTACCGTACTGCTATATATATTGGTGGTCACTGTCAGCAAAACTCTGCACTGTACTCCTCCTATATAATACTGCTGGTCCCCAGTCCCCACAAAAAAGCAGTGTGAGCACAGATATATGCAGCACACTGAGCACAGATATGGAGCATTTTTCAGGCAGACAACTTATAATACTGGTGGTCACTGGTCAGCAAAACTCTGCACTGTACTCCTCCTATATAATACTGCTGGTCCCCAGTACCCACAAAAAAGCAGTGTGAGCACAGATATATGCAGCACACTGAGCACAGATATGGAGCGTTTTTCAGGCAGACAACGTATAATACTGGTGGTCACTGGTCAGCAAAACTCTGCACTGTACTCCTCCTATATAATACTGCTGGTCCCCAGTCCCCACAATAAAGCAGTGTGAGCACAGATATATGCAGCACACTGAGCACAGATATGGAGCGTTTTTCAGGCAGACAACGTATAATACTGGTGGTCACTGGTCAGCAAAACTCTGCACTGTACTCCTCCTATATAATACTGCTGGTCCCCAGTCCCCACAATAAAGCAGTGTGAGCACAGATATATGCAGCACACTGAGCACAGATATGGAGCGTTTTTCTGACAGAGAACGGACAAAACTAGTGGTCACTGATTAGCAAAACTCTGCACTGTACTCCTCCTATATAATACTGCTGGTCCCCAGTCCCCACAATAAAGCAGTGTGAGCACAGATATATGCAGCACACTGAGCACAGATATGGAGCGTTTTTCAGACAGAGAACGGATAAAACTAGTGGTCACTGATTAGCAAAACTCTGCACTGTACTCTAGAGATGAGCGCCGGACATTTTTCGGGTTTTGTGTTTTGGTTTTGGGTTCGGTTCCGCGGCCGTGTTTTGGGTTCGACCGCGTTTTGGCAAAACCTCACCGAATTTTTTTTGTCGGATTCGGGTGTGTTTTGGATTCGGGTGTTTTTTTCAAAAAACCCTAAAAAACAGCTTAAATCATAGAATTTGGGGGTCATTTTGATCCCAAAGTATTATTAACCTCAAAAACCATAATTTCCACTCATTTTCAGTCTATTCTGAATACCTCACACCTCACAATATTATTTTTAGTCCTAAAATTTGCACCGAGGTCGCTGTGTGAGTAAGATAAGCGACCCTAGTGGCCGACACAAACACCGGGCCCATCTAGGAGTGGCACTGCAGTGTCACGCAGGATGTCCCTTCCAAAAAACCCTCCCCAAACAGCACATGACGCAAAGAAAAAAAGAGGCGCAATGAGGTAGCTGTGTGAGTAAGATAAGCGACCCTAGTGGCCGACACAAACACCGGGCCCATCTAGGAGTGGCACTGCAGTGTCACGCAGGATGTCCCTTCCAAAAAACCCTCCCCAAACAGCACATGACGCAAAGAAAAAAAGAGGCGCAATGAGGTAGCTGTGTGAGTAAGATAAGCGACCCTAGTGGCCGACACAAACACCGGGCCCATCTAGGAGTGGCACTGCAGTGTCACGCAGGATGTCCCTTCCAAAAAACCCTCCCCAAACAGCACATGACGCAAAGAAAAAAAGAGGCGCAATGAGGTAGCTGACTGTGTGAGTAAGATAAGCGACCCTAGTGGCCGACACAAACATCGGGCCCATCTAGGAGTGGCACTGCAGTGTCACGCAGGATGTCCCTTCCAAAAAACCCTCCCCAAACAGCACATGACGCAAAGAAAAAAAGAGGTGCAATGAGGTAGCTGACTGTGTGAGTAAGATAAGCGACCCTAGTGGCCGACACAAACACCGGGCCCATCTAGGAGTGGCACTGCAGTGTCATGCAGGATGGCCCTTCCAAAAAACCCTCCCCAAACAGCACATGACGCAAAGAAAAATAAAAGAAAAAAGAGGTGCAAGATGGAATTGTCCTTGGGCCCTCCCACCCACCCTTATGTTGTATAAACAAAACAGGACATGCACACTTTAACCAACCCATCATTTCAGTGACAGGGTCTGCCACACGACTGTGACTGATATGACGGGTTGGTTTGGACCCCCCCCAAAAAAGAAGCAATTAATCTCTCCTTGCACAAACTGGCTCTACAGAGGCAAGATGTCCACCTCATCATCATCCTCCGATATATCACCGTGTACATCCCCCTCCTCACAGATTATCAATTCGTCCCCACTGGAATCCACCATCTCAGCTCCCTGTGTACTTTGTGGAGGCAATTGCTGCTGGTCAATGTCTCCGCGGAGGAATTGATTATAATTCATTTTAATGAACATCATCTTCTCCACATTTTCTGGATGTAACCTCGTACGCCGATTGCTGACAAGGTGAGCGGCGGCACTAAACACTCTTTCGGAGTACACACTTGTGGGAGGGCAACTTAGGTAGAATAAAGCCAGTTTGTGCAAGGGCCTCCAAATTGCCTCTTTTTCCTGCCAGTATAAGTACGGACTGTGTGACGTGCCTACTTGGATGCGGTCACTCATATAATCCTCCACCATTCTTTCAATGTTGAGAGAATCATATGCAGTGACAGTAGACGACATGTCCGTAATCGTTGTCAGGTCCTTCAGTCCGGACCAGATGTCAGCATCAGCAGTCGCTCCAGACTGCCCTGCATCACCGCCAGCGGGTGGGCTCGGAATTCTGAGCCTTTTCCTCGCACCCCCAGTTGCGGGAGAATGTGAAGGAGGAGATGTTGACAGGTCGCGTTCCGCTTGACTTGACAATTTTCTCACCAGCAGGTCTTTCAACCCCAGCAGACTTGTGTCTGCCGGAAAGAGAGATCCAAGGTAGGCTTTAAATCTAGGATCGAGCATGGTGGCCAAAATGTAGTGCTCTGATTTCAACAGATTGACCACCCGTGAATCCTTGTTAAGCGAATTAAGGGCTCCATCCACAAGTCCCACATGCCTAGCGGAATCGCTCCGTGTTAGCTCCTCCTTCAATGTCTCCAGCTTCTTCTGCAAAAGCCTGATGAGGGGAATGACCTGACTCAGGCTGGCAGTGTCTGAACTGACTTCACGTGTGGCAAGTTCAAAGGGCATCAGAACCTTGCACAACGTTGAAATCATTCTCCACTGCGCTTGAGACAGGTGCATTCCACCTCCTATATCGTGCTCAATTGTATAGGCTTGAATGGCCTTTTGCTGCTCCTCCAACCTCTGAAGCATATAGAGGGTTGAATTCCACCTCGTTACCACTTCTTGCTTCAGATGATGGCAGGGCAGGTTCAGTAGTTTTTGGTGGTGCTCCAGTCTTCTGTACGTGGTGCCTGTACGCCGAAAGTGTCCCGCAATTCTTCTGGCCACCGACAGCATCTCTTGCAGGCCCCTGTCGTTTTTTAAAAAATTCTGCACCACCAAATTCAAGGTATGTGCAAAACATGGGACGTGCTGGAATTTGCCCATATTTAATGCACACACAATATTGCTGGCGTTGTCCGATGCCACAAATCCACAGGAGAGTCCAATTGGGGTAAGCCATTCCGCGATGATCTTTCTCAGTTGCCGTAAGAGGTTTTCAGCTGTGTGCGTATTCTGGAAACCGGTGATACAAAGCGTAGCCTGCCTAGGAAAGAGTTGGCGTTTGCGAGATGCTGCTACTGGTGCCGCCGCTGCTGTTCTTGCGGCGGGAGTCCATACATCTACCCAGTGGGCTGTCACAGTCATATAGTCCTGACCCTGCCCTGCTCCACTTGTCCACATGTCCGTGGTTAAGTGGACATTGGGTACAGCTGCATTTTTTAGGACACTGGTGACTCTTTTTCTGAGGTCTGTGTACATTTTCGGTATCGCCTGCCTAGAGAAATGGAACCTAGATGGTATTTGGTACCGGGGACACAGTACCTCCAACAAGTCTCTAGTTGGCTCTGCAGTAATGATGGATACCGGAACCACGTTTCTCACCACCCAGGATGCCAAGGCCTCAGTTATCCGCTTTGCAGTAGGATGACTGCTGTGATATTTCATCTTCCTCGCAAAGGACTGTTGGACAGTCAATTGCTTGGTGGAAGTAGTAAAAGCGGTCTTACGACTTCCCCTCTGGGATGACCATCGACTCCCAGCAGCAACAACAGCAGCGCCAGCAGCAGTAGGCGTTACACGCAAGGATGCATCGGAGGAATCCCAGGCAGGAGAGGAATCATCAGAATTGCCAGTGACATGGCCTGCAGGACTATTGGCATTCCTGGGGAAGGAGGAAATTGACACTGAGGGAGTTGGTGGGGTGGTTTGCGTGAGCTTGGTTACAAGAGGAAGGGATTTACTGGTCAGTGGACTGCTTCCGCTGTCGGCCAAAGTTTTTGAACTTGTCACTGACTTATTATGAATGCGCTGCAGGTGACGTATAAGGGAGGATGTTCCGAGGTGGTTAACGTCCTTACCCCTACTTATTACAGCTTGACAAAGGGAACACACGGCTTGACAAATGTTGTCCGCATTTCTGGTGAAATACTTCCACACCGAAGAGCTGATTTTTTTGGTATTTTCACCAGGCATGTCAATGGCCATATTCCTCCCACGGACAACAGGTGTCTCCCCGGGTGCCTGACTTAAACAAACCACCTCACCATCAGAATCCTCCTGGTCAATTTCCTCCCCAGCGCCAGCAACACCCATATCCTCCTCATCCTGGTGTACTTCAACACTGACATCTTCAATCTGACTATCAGGAACTGGACTGCGGGTGCTCCTTCCAGCACTTGCAGGGGGCGTGCAAATGGTGGAAGGCGCATGCTCTTCACGTCCAGTGTTGGGAAGGTCAGGCATCGCAACCGACACAATTGGACTCTCCTTGTGGATTTGGGATTTCGAAGAACGCACAGTTCTTTGCTGTGCTTTTTCCAGTTTGAGTCTTTTCATTTTTCTAGCGAGAGGCTGAGTGCTTCCATCCTCATGTGAAGCTGAACCACTAGCCATGAACATAGGCCAGGGCCTCAGCCGTTCCTTGCCACTCCGTGTGGTAAATGGCATATTGGCAAGTTTACGCTTCTCCTCCGACAATTTTATTTTAGGTTTTGGAGTCCTTTTTTTACTGATATTTGGTGTTTTGGATTTGACATGCTCTGTACTATGACATTGGGCATCGGCCTTGGCAGACGACGTTGCTGGCATTTCATCGTCTCGGCCATGACTAGTGGCAGCAGCTTCAGCACGAGGTGGAAGTGGATCTTGATCTTTCCCTAATTTTGGAACCTCAACATTTTTGTTCTCCATATTTTAATAGGCACAACTAAAAGGCACCTCAGGTAAACAATGGAGATGGATGGATACTAGTATACAATTATGGATGGACTGCCGAGTGCCGACACAGAGGTAGCTACAGCCGTGGACTACCGTACTGTGTCTGCTGCTAATATAGACTGGTTGATAAAGAGATGTAGTATGTATGTATAAAGAAGAAAGAAAAAAAAACCACGGGTAGGTGGTATACAATTATGGACGGACTGCCGAGTGCCGACACAGAGGTAGCTACAGCCATGGACTACCGTACTGTACTGTGTCTGCTGCTAATATAGACTGGATGATAATGAGATGTAGTATGTATAAAGAAGAAAGAAAAAAAAACCACGGGTAGGTGGTATACAATTATGGACGGACTGCTGAGTGCCGACACAGAGGTAGCTACAGACGTGGACTACCGTACTGTACTGTGTCTGCTGCTAATATAGACTGGATGATAATGAGATGTAGTATGTATGTATAAAGAAGAAAGAAAAAAAAACCACGGGTAGGTGGTATACAATTACAATTATGGACGGACTGCCGAGTGCCGACACAGAGGTAGCTACAGCCGTGGACTACCGTACTGTACTGTGTCTGCTGCTAATATAGACTGGATGATAATGAGATGTAGTATGTATAAAGAAGAAAGAAAAAAAAACCACGGGTAGGTGGTATACAATTATGGACGGACTGCCGAGTGCCGACACAGAGGTAGCTACAGCCGTGGACTACCGTACTGTACTGTGTCTGCTGCTAATATAGACTGGATGATAATGAGATGTAGTATGTATAAAGAAGAAGAAAAAAACCACGGGTAGGTGGTATACAATTATGGATGGACTGCCGAGTGCCGACACAGAGGTAGCTACAGCCGTGGACTACCGTACTGTACTGTGTCTGCTGCTAATATAGACTGGATGATAATGAGATGTAGTATGTATAAAGAAGAAAAAAAAACCACGGGTAGGTGGTATACAATTATGGACGGACTGCCGAGTGCCGACACAGAGGTAGCTACAGCCGTGGACTACCGTACTGTACTGTGTCTGCTGCTAATATAGACTGGATGATAATGAGATGTAGTATGTATAAAGAAGAAAGAAAAAAAAACCACGGGTAGGTGGTATACAATTATGGATGGACTGCCGAGTGCCGACACAGAGGTAGCTACAGCCGTGGACTACCGTACTGTACTGTGTCTGCTGCTAATATAGACTGGATGATAATGAGATGTAGTATGTATAAAGAAGAAAAAAAAAAACACGGGTAGGTGGTATACAATTATGGATGGACTGCCGAGTGCCGACACAGAGGTAGCTACAGCCGTGGACTACCGTACTGTACTGTGTCTGCTGCTAATATAGACTGGATGATAATGAGATGTAGTATGTATAAAGAAGAAAGAAAAAAAAACCACGGGTAGGTGGTATACAATTATGGACGGACTGCCGAGTGCCGACACAGAGGTAGCTACAGCCGTGGACTACCGTACTGTACTGTGTCTGCTGCTAATATAGACTGGTTGATAATGAGATGTAGTATGTATAAAGAAGAAAGAAAAAAAAACCACGGGTAGGTGGTATACAATTATGGATGGACTGCCGAGTGCCAACACAGAGGTAGCTACAGCCATGGACTACCGTACTGTACTGTGTCTGCTGCTAATATAGACTGGATGATAATGAGATGTAGTATGTATAAAGAAGAAAAAAAAAAACCACGGGTAGGTGGTATACAATTATGGACGGACTGCCGAGTGCCG
Organism: Pseudophryne corroboree; assembly: GCF_028390025.1. Classification (NCBI taxonomy): domain Eukaryota; kingdom Metazoa; phylum Chordata; class Amphibia; order Anura; family Myobatrachidae; genus Pseudophryne; species Pseudophryne corroboree. Next base: position 576,564,990 of record NC_086447.1, on the reverse strand, counting down.
ACACAGAGGTAGCTACAGCCGTGGACTACCATACTGTACTGTGTCTGCTGCTAATATAGACTGGATGATAATGAGATGTAGTATGTATAAAGAAGAAAAAAAAAACCACGGGTAGGTGGTATACAATTATGGATGGACTGCCGAGTGCCGACACAGAGGTAGCTACAGCCGTGGACTACCGTACTGTACTGTGTCTGCTGCTAATATAGACTGGATGATAATGAGATGTAGTATGTATAAAGAAGAAAGAAAAAAAAAACCACGGGTAGGTGGTATACAATTATGGATGGACTGCCGAGTGCCGACACAGAGGTAGCTACAGCCGTGAACTACCGTACTGTGTCTGCTGCGACTGGATGATAAATAATGATATAAAAAATGTATATATATCACTACTGCAGCCGGACAGGTATATATTATATAATGACGGACCTGCTGGACACTGTCTGTCAGCAGAATGAGTTTTTTATAGAATAAAAAAACACCACACAAGTCACACGACGAGTGTTTAACTTTTTCAGGCAATCACAATATAGTATACTATACTGGTGGTCAGTGTGGTCAGGTCACTGGTCAGTCACACTGGCAGTGGCACTCCTGCAGCAAAAGTGTGCACTGTTTAATTTTAATAATATGTACTCCTGGCTCCTGCTATAACCTATAACTGCTCCCCAGTCTCCCCCACAATTAAGCTGTGTGAGCACAGTCAGATATTATACATAGATGATGCAGCACACTGGGCTGAGCACAGATATGGTATGTGACTGAGTCACTGTGTATCGTTTTTTTCAGGCAGAGAACGGATTATATTAAATAAAACTGCACTGGTGGTCACTGGTCAGTGGTCAGTCACTAGTAAACTCTGCACTCTCTAGTACTCCTAAACTCCAGTAAATCAAGTGTCTCTGTCTCAATCTCACTCTCTCTCTTCTAATCTAAATGGAGATGACGCCAGCCACGTCCTCTCCCTATCAATCTCAATGCACGTGTGAAAATGGCGGCGACGCGCGGCTCCTTATATAGAATCCGAGTCTCGCGATAGAATCCGAGCCTCGCGAGAATCCGACAGCGTCATGATGACGTTCGGGCGCGCTCGGGTTAACCGAGCAAGGCGGGAAGATCCGAGTCGCTCGGATCCGTGTAAAAAAAGCTGAAGTTCGGGCGGGTTCGGATTCCGAGGAACCGAACCCGCTTATCTCTACTGTACTCCTCCTATATAATACAGCTGCTCCCCAGTCCCCACAATTAAGCAATAAGCACAAATATTTGCATCAACATTAATAAACGGAGAGGACGCTAGCCACGTCCTCTCCCTAACATTTCCAATGCACGAGTGAAAATGGCAGCGACGCGCGGCTGCTTATATAGAATCCGAATCTCGCGAGAATCCAACAGCGGGATGATGACGTTTGGGCGCGCTCGGGTTAACCGAGCAAGGCGGGAGGATCCGAGTCTGCCTCGGACCCGTGTAAAAAGGGTGAAGTTCGGGGGGGTTCAGATTCCGAGGAACCGAACCCGCTCATCACTAGTATCAGGTTTTGCTTAATTAGCAAAACTCCAACTTAAGCTGGATGAGGGCCCATATTGCCATCAGAGATGTACAGTATGTGTGGTATACCTGAATCTACCCCACTGGCCATGCAATCTTAGCACTTTCAACATACATTTACAAACTATTGAACTAAACATTCTGCAATAAAAGCCACATGTGAACAAACAAACTTACTTTATTGATTTTTATTTGAAGCAAATAAATAATTGAACTAAAACACACACAAAAATAAATATGACCTTGGGGGTCATTCTCAGTTGATCGCTCTCTAGCTATTTTTTGCAGCGCTGCGAACAGATAGTCGCCGCCTATAGGGGAGTGTATTTTTGCTTTGCAAGTGTGCGAACGCATGTGCAGCCAAGCAGTACAAAAGTTTTGTGCAGTTTCTGAGTAGCTCAGAACTTACTCAGCCCTTGCGATCACTTCAGCCTGTTCTTGTCCGGAATTGACGTCAGACACCTGCCCTGCAAACGCTTGTACATGCCTGCGTTTTTCCAAACACTCCCAAAAAACGGTCAGTTGCCACCCACAAACGCCCTCTTCCTGTCAATCTCCTTGCGATCAGCTGTGCGAAAGGATTCTTCGTTAAATCCATCGCACAGCAACGATCCGCTTTGTACCCGTACGACGCGCCTGCGCATTGCGGTGCATACATATGCACAGTTGTGACCTGATCGTAGTGCAGCAAAAATCCTAGCGTGCGATCAGGTCGGAATGGCCCTCCTTGACTCCTGCAGAAAGTTTATGTAATGGATTACGTTGTGCGGATTCCTGTGGCTGCTGCTGGATTCCTCCCACAGCCCCTACAGATAATAGAAATAAAATGTTTTATTCATAGAGCAAAGCATTTTGTAATGATACTTCTTGTTCAACAAGTATTGTGGCAAACATTGGAAAACCTCCTCTAAGAATCCTGTATTTGCTTAGGAATCTCGTTACCACCTCTTGCTTCAGGTGATGGCAGGGCAGGTTCAGGTGTGTTTGATGGTGCTCCAGTCTTCGGCACGCGGTGGCTGAATGCAGAAAGGGGCCCACAATTTTTGAGGCCATGGACAGCATCTCCTGCACGCCCCCGTTATTTTTCAAAAAATTCTGCACCACCAAATTAATTGTATGTGCAAAACATGGGACATGCTGGAATTTGCCCAGATGTAATGCACGCACAATATTGGTGGCATTGTCCGATATCACAAATCCCCAGGAGAGTCTAATTGGAGTAAGCCATTGTGCAATGATGTCTCTCAGTTTCCGTAAGAGGTTGTCAGCGGTGTGCCTCTTATGGAAAGCGGTGATACATAGCGTAGCCTGCCTAGGAACGAGTTGGCATTTGCGAGATGCTGCTACTGGTGCCGTTGCTGTTGTTGCTGCGGGAGGCCATACATCTACCCAGAAGGCTGTCACAGTCATATAGTCCTTAGTCTGCTCTGTTCCACTTTTCCACATGTCCGTGGTTAAGTGGACAGTGGGTACAACTGCATTTTGTAGGACACTGGGGACACTTTTTCTGACGTCTCTGTATATTCTCCGTATTGCCTGCCTAGAGAAGTGGAACCTAGATGGGATTTGATACCGGGGACACAGTACCTCAAACAATTCTCTAAGTCCCACTGAACTAATGACGGATAACGGACGCATGTCTAACACCAACATAGCTGTCAAGGCCTCGGTTATCCGCTTTGCAAAAGGATGACTGCTGTCATATTTCATCTTCCTCACAAAGGACTGTAGGGACAGTCAATTGCTTACTAGAAGTAGTACAAGTGGTCTTCCAACTTCCCCTCTGGCATGACGATCGACTCCCAGCAGCAACAACAGCAGCGGCAGCAATAGCAGGCGTACCACTCAAGGATCCTCCGGGGGAATCCCGGTTAGGAGAGGACTCCTCAGTCTTGCCAGTGACATGGTCTGCAGGACTACTGACGTTTCTGACTGAAGAGGAAGCTGACATTGAGGGAGTTGGTGGTGTGGCTTGCAGGAGCTTGGATACAAGAGGAAGAAGGGATTTAGGTGTCAGTTGACTGCTTACGCTCTTACCCAAAGTTTCACAACTTGACACTGACTTATGATGAATGCGCTGCAGATGACGTATAAGGGAGGATGTTTCTAGATGGTTAACATCCTTACCCCTACTTATTACAGATTGACAGAGGCAACACATGGCTTGACGCCTGTTGTCCGGATTTGTGGAGAAATAATTCCACACCGAAGAGGTGGCTTTTTTGGTAGTTTGCCCAGGCATCACAATGGGCTTCTTCATCCCACGGACAACAGGTGCCTGACTTAAACAAACCACATCACCATCATAATCCTCATCGTCAACTCCTCCTCAGCGCCAGCAACACCCATATCCTCATCCTGGTGTACTTCAACAGTGACATCTTCAATTTCAATATCAGGAACTGGACTGTTGGTGCTCCTTCCAGCACCTGCAGGGGGCATGCAAATGGTGGAAGGAGCCATCTCTTCCCGTCCAGTGTTGGGAAGGTCAGGCATCGTAACTGCCGACACACTTGGACTCTCCTTGGGGATTTGTGATACCATCTCAGAATGCACAGCTCTTTTCTGTGCTTTTTCCAGCTTAACTCTTATCATTTTTCTAGCAGGAGGATGAGGGCTTCCATCGTTATGTGAAGCTAAACCACTAGTCATGAACATAGGCCAGGGTCTGAGTGGTTCTTTGCCACTCCGTGTCGTAAATGGCATATTGGCAAGTTTACATTTCTCCTCAGACCATTTGCATTTCTTTTTTTGGGTCTTTTTACTGAACTTTGGCTTTTTGGATTTTACATGCCCTCTACTATCACATTGGGCATCGGCCTTGGCAGACGAGGTTGATGGCATTTCATCGTCTATGTCATGACTAGTGGCAGCAGCTTCAGCACTAGGAGGAAGTAATTCTTGATCTTTCCCTATTTTATCCTCCAAATTTTTGTTCTCCATTATTTTTCTGGATTTAAATAACAATATGCGGTACAGGAGAGCATACCTCTACACCACACAGGGCAAACCCTATGAACATTTTTTGGATTAAATATTAATAACCCCTTTATTTGGAGTAAATTATACACAGAAGAGGACAGCACCACTGATCTTATATGGCAGCACCACTGGACTGGACTTATATGGAATTATATGGATTTATATGGAATTATACGTCAGGATCACTGGAATTATATGGCAGGATCACTGAAGTTATATGGCAGGATCACTGGAATTATACAGCAGGATCAGTGGAATTATACGGCAGGTTCACTGTACTTATACGGCATGATCACTGGAATTATATGGAAGGATCACAGCAATTATACGGCAGGATCACTGGACTTATACGGCAGGATCACTGGAGTTATACGGCAGTATCACTGGACATATACGGCAGTATCACTGGACTGGATTTATACGCCAGTACCACTGTAATTATACGGCAGGATCACTGGATTTATATGGCAGGATCACTGGATTTATACTGCAGGATCACTGAAATTATACGGCAGTATCACTGGATTTATATGGCAGGATCACTGGATTTATACGGCAGGATCACTGGAATTAAACGGCAATATCTCAGGAATTATACGCCAGTATTCCGAGAATTATACGGCAATATCACTGTAATTATACGCCAGTATCACGGGAATTATATGGCAATATCACTGTAATTATACGGCAATATCACAGGAATTATACAGCAGTATCCCAAGAATTATACGGCAATATCACTGTATTTATACACCAGTATCACGGGAATTATACGGCAATATCACAGGAATTATACTTCAGTATCCCGAGAATTATACGGCAATATCACAGGAATTATACTCCAGTATCACGGGAATTATACGGCAATATCACAGGAATTATACGGCAATTTCACTGTAATTATATGGCAATATCACAGGAATTATACGCCAGTATTCCGAGAATTATACGGAAATATCACTGTAATTATACGCCAGTATCATGAGAATTATATGGCAATATCACTGTAATTATACAGCAATATCACAGGAATTATACGCCAGTATCCCGAGAATTATACAGCAATATCACAGGAATTATACGCCAGTATCCCGAGAATTATACGGCACTATCACTTTAATTATACGCCAGTATCACGGGAATTATACAGCAATATCAAGGGAATTATACGGCAATATCACTGGTATTATACGTCTGTAACATTGGATATGGCAGCAGAGGACACCACCACTGTGACTGGTCACTAAACTGATGCTGCACAAGAGAGACACTATTCCTGGTCTGATGCAAGACAACACAGCAAAACTGCAAGGGATTTATACAGCAGCACTGGGGACATATAGCATCAGAGGACACCACCACTGTGACTGGCAGGACTGATGCAGCATAAGACACTGACTACACTGGACTGAGCAGCACAAGACAGCACTAGAATCGCCACCCCACTTTCCCACCCACACAGACACTGAGGACGGAGACACGTCCCCTCACTACACTCTCCGAGACTGGAGTGAAAATGGGCGCAACGCGCGGCTCCTTATATGGAATCCAAATCCTGCGAGAATCCGACAGCGGGATGAAGACGTTTTGCCTCGTTCTGGTTTCCGAGTCAAGCGGGAAAACCTGAGCATGACTCGGATCCGTGCTCGTGAAGTGAAGTCCGGTAGGATTCGGTTCTCTGAGAACTGAACTCGCTCATCTCTAATAAATACTGGAGAACCCAACGCAATTTTTTCTCTGTATTTTAACAACCAGGACCGGCTCAAAGAGCCCGAGGCTGGTTATGCCTAGAAGGGGGGACCCCACACAAATTTTTTCAACATTTTTAACTCTTTCACATACTGTACACAATGAAGCCCTGCATGGATCTCACTGATCTGGCTGGGCTTCATTGTGTTAAGTCAGGCAGTGTTTTACTATTCTCTCCCGTAAAACACTGCCGGCAATACGAATTACACCGACATCGGTGAACTCGAATTGAAAAAACACGGTAGTTTAGTAAATTACCGTGTTTTTTCTCAAAGAGTTGCAATCTCACACTGCCGATGTCAGCCGAGATCTCGGCTAAAATTGGCAGAAATACGATTGTTAGTAAAATATACCCCTATGGCGGGCAGCGGTGTCGGCAGCATGAATCTCCCCCCCATCCTTGTGACAGTGCAGTATGCGGGACCTAAAAGGGGGCAGAGCTACAATGGACTAAAGGGCGGAGCTACGCGGGACCAGGCTGCAGCCTGCTACACAGGAGGATGAGCTGCTATAGTTCTGGCATCCTTACTTGACACTGGAGATGAGTGGGTACGGTTCTCAGAGAACCGAACCATACCGAAATTCACCATTCAAGTCCGGTTCCGAGCCAGGCTGGGGTTTTCCCGCCTGACTCGGAAACCAGAACGAGGCAAAACGTCATCATCCTGCTGTCGGATTCTCGCGGGATTTGGATTCCATATAAGGAGTCGCGCGTCCCCGCCATTTTCACTACGGCATTGGAGAGTGTACAGAGAGGACGTGTCTCCGTTCTCTCAGTGTTCTCAGTGTCTATGGCTTGTGCTGAATCTGTCCAGTCACAGTGCTTGTGTCCTCTGCTGCCATATGTCCAGTGCTGTCCAGTGGTGCTGTGTTGTACTGCATCAGTTCAGTGGTGGTGTATTGTGCTGCATCAGTCACAGTGGTGGTATCCTCTGCTGCCATATGTCCAGTGCTGTTCAGTGGTGCTGTGTTGTTCTGCATCAGTTCAGTGGTGGTGTGTTGTGCTGTATCAGTCACAGTGGTGGTATCCTCTGCTGCCATATGTCCAGTGCTGTTCAGTGGTACTGTGTTGTTCTGCATCAGTTCAGTGGTGGTGTGTTGTGCTGTATCAGTCACAGTGGTGGTATCCTCTGCTGCCATATGTCCAGTGCTGTTCAGTGGTGCTGTGTTGTTCTGCATCAGTTCAGTGGTGGTGTGCTGTGCTGCATCAGTCACAGTGGTGGTATCCTCTGCTGCCATATGTCCAGTGCTGTTCAGTGGTACTGTGTTGTTCTGCATCAGTTCAGTGGTGGTGTGTTGTGCTGTATCAGTCACAGTGGTGGTGTCCTTTGCTGCCTTATGTCCAGTGCTGCTATATAATAAGTCCCTTACAGTGTTGCTGTGTTGTCCTGCATCAGACCAGTGGTAGTGTCCTGGGCATAAGCCAGTCCAGTGACCAGTCACAGTGGTGGTGTCCTCTGCTGCCATATGTCCAGTGCTGCTGTATAATAAGTCCCTTGCAGTGTTGCTGTGTTGTCCTGCATCAGACCAGTGGTAGTGTCCTGGCCATCGGTCATTCCAGTGACCAGGCAGTCACAGTGGCAGTGCTGTAACTAGGTATTTTAGCGCTGTGTGCAAGAAATGGCATTGCCGCCCCCCCCCACGCAAGAAAGGAGCAGTGCGCGCCGCAGGCGCGTAAAAAATATATAGGGGCGTGGCTTTATGGGGAAGGGGCATGGCCACAAAATAATGCCAATTCATACTACGGTGCATAGTAGTCTCCATTATTTAAATTACGCTGCACAGTAGTGCTACTACACCAGGTAGAGCCCCTTTTTACACATTACGGCAGACAGCATTCCCCTTTTTACACATTAAGGCAGACAGCATCCCCTTTTTACACATTACGGCAGACAGTCCCCCTTATTACACATTACGGCAGACAGCGTCCCCCTTATTACACATTACGGCAGACGGCATCCCCTTTTTTACTCATTACGGCAGACAACGTCCCCCTTATTACACATTACGGCAGACAGCGTCCCCCTTATTAACATTACGGCAGACAGAGTCCCACTTATTACACATTACAGCAGATGGAATCCCCTTTTTTACACATTACGGCAGACAATGTCCCCCTTATTACACATTACGGCAGACAGTGTCCCCCTTATTACACATTATGGCAGACAGCGTCCCCTTTTTGTACACATTACGGCAAACAGCGTCCCCTTTTTACACATTACGGCAGCCAGTCCCCCTTTTTACACATTGCAGCAGCCAGTCCCCCTTTTTATACATTGCGGCAGACAGACACCAGAGAGAGAGAGAGAGAAAGAGAGAGAGAGAGACAGAAAGAGAAAGAGAGAGAGATACTTACCATCTCTCAGGCTCCTCGTGCTGGCAGAGATCCCGGGCAGCCGCAGTGGAGAAGGAGGAGGAGGGAGGGGGACTTGAGCCGCAGCAGCGCTATGTCATTGGTAGCGGCGCCGCTGCAGCACTCCCCTCTCCTTCCGTATTGGCTGGCCGCTGCTGAGAATGCTGGGATGCGCTGCTGCGGCTCAATTCCCCCTCCCTCCTCCTCCCTCTCTGCCTCCGGCGCTGCTCTCCCTCCAGCGCGGCGCACGGCACCCAGCAGAGGCGGCATGTAATGAGTCAATTTGACTCATTACATGCCGCTCGCCGTGCGCCCTCAGTGTAACTGCGCTGTGTGCCAGGCACACCTGGCACATAGGTAGTTATGGCGCTGCACCGTGGTATACGCTGCTGCTATATGTCCACTGCTGCCATATAATAATAATAATAATAATAACAACAACAACAACAACAACAACAGCAACAAGTCCCTTACAGTGTTGCTGTGTTGTGCTGCATCAGACCAGTGGTAGTGTCCTGACCATCAGCCATCAGTCATTCCTGTGCTGCATATTGTGTTATATAACTCCAGAAAAATAATGGAGATCAAGAACCACTTCTTCCTAGTGCTGAAGCTGCTGCCACTAGCCATGACATAGACGATGAAATGCCATCAACCTCGTCTGCCAAGGCCAATGCCCAATGTGATAGTAGAGGGCATGTAAAATCTGAAAAGCCAAAGTTCAGTAAAAATACCCAAAAAAAGAAATTTAAATGGTCTGAGGAGAAACGTAAACTTGCCAATATGCCATTTATGACACGGAGTGGCAAGGAACGGCTGAAGCCCTAGCCTGTGTTCATGACTAGTGGTTCAGCTTCACATGACAATGGAAGCCCTCATCCTCCTGCTAGAAAAATGATAAGAGTTAAGCTGGAAAAAGCACAGAAAAGAGCTGTGCGTTCTGAGATGGTATCACAAATCCCCAAGGAGAGTCCAAGTGTGTCGGCAGTTATGATGCCTGACCTTCCCAACACTGGACGGGAAGAGATGGCTCCTTCCACCATTTGCACGCCCCCTGCAGGTGCTGGAAGGACACCAACAGTCCAGTTCCTGATATTGAAATTGAAGATGTCACTGTTGAAGTACACCAGGATGAGGATATGGGTGTTGCTGGCGCTGAGGAGGAGTTGACAATGAGGATTCTGATGGTGATGTGGTTTGTTTAAGTCAGGCACCGGGGGAGACACCTGTTGTCCGTGGGATGAAGAAGCCCATTGTGATGCCTGGGCAAACTACCAAAAAAGCCACCTCTTCGGTGTGGAATTATTTCTCCACAAATCCGGACAACAGGTGTCAAGCCATGTGTTGCCTCTGTCAATCTGTAATAAGTAGGGGTAAAGATGTTAACCATCTAGGAACATCCTCCCTTATATGTCACCGCAGCGCATTCATCATAAGTCAGTGTCAAGTTGTGAAACTTTGGGTAAGAGCATAAGTAGTCCACTGACACCTAAATCCCTTCTTCCTCTTGTACCCAAGCTCCTGCAAGCCACACCACCAACTCCCTCAACGTCAACTTCCTCCTCAGTCAGGAACGTCAGTAGTACTGCAAGCCATGTCACTGTCAAGACTAAGGAATCCTCTCCTAACCGGGATTCCCCCGGAGGATCCTTGAGTGGTACGCCTGCTGTTGCTGTCGCTGCTGTTGTTGCTGCTGGGAGTCGATCGTCATCCCAGAGGGGAAGTCGGAAGACCACTTGTGCTACTTCCAGTTAGCAATTGACTGTCCTACAGTCCTTTGTGAGGAAGATGAAATATGACAGCAGTCATCCTGTTGCAAAGCGGATAACTGAGGCCTTGACACTTATGTTGGTGTTAGACGTGCATCCGGTATCCATTAGTTCAGTGGGACTTAGAGAATTGATAGAGATAGTGTGTCCCCGGTATCAAATCCCACCTAGGTTCCACTTCTCTAGGCAGGCGATACCGAGATTGTACAAAGACGTCATAAAATGAGTCACCAGTGTCCTACAAAATGCGGTTGTATCCATTGTCCACTTAAGAACGGACATGTGGACAAGTGGAACAGGGCAGACTAAGGACTATATGACTGTAACAGCCCACTGGGTAGATGTATTGCCTCCCGCTGCAAGAACAGCAGCGGCGGCACCAGTAGCAGCATCTCGCAAACACCAACTCGTTCCTAGGCAGGCTACATTATGTATCACAGCTTTCCGTAAGAGGCACACAGCTGACAACCTCTTACGGAAACTGAGGGACATCATCGCAGAAAGGCTTACCCAAGTTGGACTCTCCTGGGGATTTGTGATAGGGTCGTACAGAATATGCTGTCGGTGGCCCAAAAAATTGCGGTCCACTTTTGACATTCTGCCACCGTGTGCCGAAGACTGGAGCGACAGCAAACACTCCTGAACTTGCCCTGCCATCAACTGAAGCAAAAGGTGGTAACGAGGTGGAATTCAACACTCTATATGCTTCAGAGGATGGTCGAGCAGCGAAAGGCCATTAAAGCCTATACATCCACCTACGATATAGGCAAAGGAGGGGGAATGCACCTGACTAAAGCACAGTGGAGAATCATTTCTGTCTTTTGCAAGATTCGCCAACCCTTCGAACTTGCCACACGTGAAGTCAGTTCAGACACTGCCAGCTTAAGTCAGGTCATTCCCCTCATCAGGCTTTTGCAGAAGCAGCTGGAGAAATTGAAGGATGAGATAATACGGAGTGATTCCGCAAAGTATGTGGGTCTTGTGGATGGAGCCCTTTATTCGCTTTGCCAGGATTCAAGGGTGGTCAATCTGTTGAAATCAGAGCACTACATTTTGGCCACCGTGCTCGATCCTAGGTTTAAAGCCTATGTTGTATCTCTCTTTCCAGCAGACACAAGTCTACAGAGGTTCAAAGACCTGCTGGTGAGACAATTGTCAACTCAAGCAGAACGTGACCCGTCAACAGCTCCTCCTTCAATTTCTCCCGCAACTGGGGCTGCGTGGAAAAAGATAACATTTCCTAGCCCACCCGCTGGCGGTGATGCAGGGCAGTCAGGAGCGAAAGCTGACATCTGGTCTGGACTGAAGGACCTGCCAACGATTACTGACATGTCTACTGTCACTGCATGTGATTCTGTCACCATTGAAAGAATGGTGGAGGATTATATGAGTGACAACATCCAAGTAGGCATGTCAGACAGTCCGTATGTATACTGGCAGGAAAAAGAGGCAATTTGGATGCCCTTGCACAAACTGGCTTTATTTTACCTAAGTTGCCCCCTCCCTTCCCCCGCCCTCCAGTATGTACTCCGAAAGAGTGTTTAGTGCAGCCGGTAACCTTGTCAGCGATCGGCGTAAGAGGTTACTTCCACAAAATGTGGAGAAGATGATGTTGTTCAAAATTAATTATAAATTCCTCCGGGAAGACCTTTACTAGCAATTGCCTCCAAACAGTACAGAGGGACCTTTGATGGTGGATTCCAGTGGGGATGAATTAATACTCTGTGAGGAGGAGGAGGAGGATGTACACAGTGAAAGGGGTGAGGAATCGGAGGATGAGGTCGACATCTTGCCTCTATAGAGCCAGTTTGTGCAAGGAGAGATTGATTGCTTCTTTTTTTGGTGGGGGCAAACAAACCAGTCATTTCAGCAACAGTCGGGTGGCAGACCCTGTCGCTGAAATGATTGGTTTGTTAAAGTGTGCATGTCCTGTTTATACAACATAAGGGTGGGTGGGAGGCCCAAGGACAATTCAATCTTGCACCTCTTTTTCTTTTCTTGTTTGGGGACTATTTTTTTAAAGTGCCAGTGATTTTGCCATTTAATTCCAGTGATTTGGACGTATAATTCCAGTGATTTTGCCATTTAATTCCAGTGATTTGGACACATAATTCCAGTGATTTGGACACATAATTCCAGTGATTTGGACGTATAATTCCAATGATTTTGCCATTTAATTCCAGTAATTTGGACGTATAATTCCAGTGATTTTGCCATTTTTTTCCAGTGATTTGGACGTATAATTCCAGTGATTTGGACGTATAATTCCAATGATTTTGCCATTTAATTCCAGTGATTTGGACGTATAATTCCAGTGATTTTGCCATTTTATTCCAGTGATTTGGACGTATAATTCCAGTGATTTGGATGTATAATTCCAGTGGCTTGGCTTAGTCATACATCTACCTCATTGCAAATCTGCGACATCTTTGCATAAGGTGCTGTTTGGGGCCTAGTTTTTGAAAAGTGCCATCCTGTCTGACACTGCCGTATGAGTCCAGGGGTACTGCTGTATTAGTACTGGGGTACCACCGTATAAGTCCATCAATTGCAGAATTTTTTTAAAATGACAGGGTCGTGCTGGAGATGCTGTCAGTGGACCAAACAATTGTGGCCCACTCTCAACATTCAGCCACTGCATGACACTACTAGATGGGCCAGGTGGTTGTGTCGCTTAGCTTAGTCATACAGCAACCTCGGTGCACCTTTTTTTTCTTCTTTGCATCATGTGCTGTTTGTGGACTAGTTTTTGAATAGTGCCATCTTGTCTGCAACTGCAGTGCCACTCCTAGATGGGCCAGATGTTTGTGCCACACACTTCTGTCGCTTAGCTTAGTCATACAGCCACCTTGGTGCAACTTTTAGGCCTAAAAACAATATTGTGAGGTGTGAGGTGTTCAGAATAGACTGGAAATGAGTGGAAATTAATATTATTGAGGTTAATAATACAGTAGGAGCAAAATTATTTCCAAATTCTGTGATTTTAGCCATTTTTATGTTTTAAAAAAAAATCTTCCATATCCAAAACCAAAACCAAAACAAGAAAGGGTGGTTTTGGCAAAACCAAAACATGAAAGTAGAATTAGAACCAAAACCAAAACACAAAACACGAAAAGTGCCAGTCGCACATCTTTACTTGACACTGAATAACCCCATTACTTGATGTATATGGCTTATTACACCCTGAGGAACTAAGGGGGAGATGTACTAAGCAGTGAAAACAGGGAAGAAGTAAGTCAGTTGAGAAGTTGCCCATGGCAACCAATCAGCATTTATGTAACATTTATAGTTTGTATACTATAAAAGTATACAGAGCAGTTGATTGGTTGCCATGGTCAACTTGTCCACTGGCTCTCTTCTCCACTCTTATCGCTTAGTACATCTCCCCCTTACTAACTTATACTGATCTCCTTCCAGCATGTACTAACCCCATCCCAGTATGCATCAACCCCCCCCCCAGCATGCACCAACCCCCTTTCAGCACTCTTTGACCCACACCCAGCACACAGTGACCCCCTACCAGTACTCAGAAACCCCCTCCCAGCGCATACTAAACCACTCTCAGTACTCACCACTCCCTCCTTGCATGCACCAACTTCCCTCTCAGCCAGTGGTGCAAGTAGAAATATTTTCTTAGTGGTAGTGAGTGCCAAAAAATGGGCGTGTTCATGTGTTGTGAGGGGGCATGACCACATGCCACTAGTGGGAGTGGCTACATGACACTAGCAATGTTGCCACATGACACAGACCCTTTTCTTTTTCACTCTGGAGGCAAGGCCAGAAATATATAGTAATGCCTCCAGTGAAATAAAAATATATAGTGATACCCCCAGTATAATAAATATATGTAGTAATGCCCCCAATTTAGTATCATTATATAGTAATGCCTCCATTATAACAGGAAATATACTGTAGTAGTGCCCCTGGTATAACAGAAATATATAGTTATGTCCACATTATAATAGAAATATATAGGTATACCCCCATAATTATATAAATATATAGTATTATAGTAAATATATAGTAATACCCCTATAATAATAGAAAATAGGATTTTGATAACCTACCGGTAAATCCTTTTCTCCTAGTCTGTAGAGGATGCTGGGGACGACATCAAGACCATGGGGTATAGATGGGATCCGCAGGAGACATGGGCACTCTAAAGACTTTTCATTGGGTGTGAACTGGCTCCTTCCTCTATGCCCCTCCTCCAGACCTCAGTTGTAGTAACTGTGCCCAGGGAGACTGACATTTCGAGGAAAGGAATTACTTAACTAGTGGTGAGTATCACTGACCTGGTTTGGAAGTGTTGTGGACTCGGGGTTTCTTCCGGTGACCGGGAAAAGGAACCACTACTGGGTCGCAGAAGAGAAGGCCGGATGTAGGTCTTCCTCATGCAGGATTCGGACGGTAGGCAGAAGGTACGGGTGGGCGCTTGAAGGACTCCTGAAAGACAAGACTTGTAAAGGTGCTGATGAATTGGTGGAGAGAACCAAAAGCTCGCTGTGAGCGGTGTTGTGGTGCTAGAGGCACTGAGGTGCTAGAGGCACTGAAATGCAAGAGATACTGAGGTGTTTTGAAGGCGCTGAGGCGCTTAGAGACGCTGAGGTGCTTGGAGGCACAGAGGTGCTGAGGCACGGAGGTGCTGGAGGCACGGAGATGCTGAGGCACGGAGGTGCTGAGGCACGGAGATGCTGAGGCACGGAGGTGCTGAGGCACGGAGATGCTTAGGCACGGAGGTGCTGAGGCACGGAGGAGCTGGAGGCACGGAGATACTGAGGCACGGAGGTGCTGGAGGCACGGAGATACTGAGGCACGGAGGTGCTGAGGCACGGAGATGCTGAGGCACGGAGGTGCTGAGACACGGAGATGCTAAAGCATGGAGGTGCTGAGGCACGGAGATGCTGAAGCACGGAAATGCTGAGGCACGGAAATGCTGAGGCACGGAGGTCCTGAGGCACGGAGGTGCTGGATGCACGAAGATACTGAGGCACGGAGATGCTGAGGCACGGAGGTGCTGAGGCACGGAGATGCTGAAGCACGGAAATGCTGAGGCACGGAAATGCTGAGGCACGGAGGTCTGGAGATCACAGGTACAGCAGTAGTAGCGATGATACTCAGGCGCCGGAGCTCTGCCCGGCGTCTGAATTTGTACTTCCCGCCAGCACCCGATTGGAGAGGCGCTGATGACATCACCCGTCCCCAGTGAGCGTCGGGCGCACCCGCGACGTCCTCGTTACGGGCGCCGGACGGAGCGCCGGAAGGCAGAGGCCGCCAGCGGGGACGACCGCCCGGGCAGCCAGCAGCCTCGGAGGGACAAGCCCGGCGGCCGCGGCGGTGATATGATAGTACCCCCTCCTCTAGGAGTGGTCCCTGGACACTTTCCTGGTTTCGTAGGATGTCTAGAATGGAAAATCCGGATTAGTCGAGGAGCCGAAACCTCCGAAGCCTTTATCCAACTTCTCTCCTCAGGACCGTACCCTTTCCATTCCACCAGATATTGCAGATTCTTGTGAAGGTAACGAGAGTCTAGAATTGTTTTGATCTCGAAGTCTGTTCCTGTTTCAACTTCCACTGAGGTGGGGCTAGAGGACTTTGAATGAAAACGATAAGGACGAGAGGACAAAGAAGAGAAACATGGAAGGCATTTGGAATACGTAGGTGAGAAGGTAAACCCAACTTACAGACCACAGGATTCAGGACTTGTAGCACAGGGTAAGGACTGATGAATCTTGGAGCAAACTTCATAGTGGGTACCTTCAACCGGAGATTACGTGTGGACAGCCATACCCTATCACCAACCTTGTATTGAGGAGCGGCTCGTCGTTTCTTATCAGCGAAGAACTTGTATCGGACAGTAACCTTTTTAAGACTAGCATGAATCCTACACCAAATTTGTCTGAAGTGTAGTAGAGTGGATGTTACAGCTGGAACCTCTTCTGTCGGAAGACTTGGTAACTCCGGAACTCGTGGATGGAACCCATGGTTGACGAAGAACGGAGACTCACCAGTGGAAGAATGAAATGAATGGTTATGGGCAAACTCCGCCCAAGGTAACAACTCCCCCCAGTTGATCTGTGAAGGGGAGAGATAAAGGCGAAGGAAAGTCTCTAGATCTTGATTGACTCGTTCCGTTTGTCCATTCGTTTGGGGATGATAAGCGGATGAAAACTTAAGTTTAATCTGTAAGGCCGAGCAGAGGGCTTTCCAAAACCTTGCGGTGAACTGTACCCCTCGATCAGAGACTATTTCCTGAGGTAACCCATGTAACCGGAAATGTTCGTGGATGAATAGTAGAGCTAGTTTAGGAGCTGTCGGCAGACCAGTCAATGGAACGAAGTGCGCCATCTTCGAGAAACGGTCGACGATCACCCAGACGGTGTTGCAACCTTTGGAACAGGGCAAGTTAGTGATGAAGTCCATGGAAATGTGAGTCCAGGGTTTCATAGGAATGGGCAGAGGACGAAGCAACCCAGCTGGAGGCAGACGAGGAGATTTATGTTGTGTACACTGTGGACAAGAATTAACGTAATCCTGTACATCCTTCCTCATGGTGTCCCACCAGTAAGATCTTTGCAGAAACTTGTACATCTTCTGGGCGCCGGGATGACCGGAAAACTTGGAGATATGGGCCCACTGTTGAATTATCGACCGGAATCTAGTTGGTACGGACATTCTTCCAGGAGAAGGAGCTGGAGTAGTTGAAGCAGCAGAGACAGAAATTGGATTTAGAATTAAACTCCGCTCGAAGGAATCATCCTCGTCTGTGGAAATTTGTGAACGGGACAGCGCATCCGCTTTAATATAGAGAGTCCCGGCCCGGTACTTGATGACAAAAGAAAATCGAGTAAAGAAAAGTGCCCATCTCGCTTGGCGAGAATTCAAGCATTGTGCAGATTTGATATACAACAAATTTTTGTGATCCGTGTAAATGGTAATCACATGTTTGGCCCCTTCCAAGAGATATCTCCACTCTTCCAAGGCAGATTTAATTGCCAAAAGTTCCTGGTCTCCAATAGTGTAATTTCGTTCGGCCGGAGAGAATTTACGAGAGTGGAAGCCACACGGATGTAATTTCTTATCTGAGGAGTACTGAGAGAGAACGGCCCCAACTCCCACCGAAGATGCGTCAACTTCTAGGAAGAAAGGTTCATCGAAATTTGGTTGTTGGAGAACTGGAGCGGACATGAAAGCTGACTTCAAGTGGGAAAAAGCCTCAATGGCTTCGGAAGGCCACAAACTCGGATTAGAGCCCTTTCTCGTCAAGGCAGTAATGGGCGCAACAATGGTGGAGAAACCCCTGACGAATTTCCTGTAGTAATTCGCAAAGCCCAGTGTTAGGGTCTCCTGCCCTGTGCTGCCACGTCGTCATGGCAACCGGGAGACAAGTGCTAGTGGAGTAACCTGAGCGCAGCTGATACTCCGGTTCGGGTCTTTTGCTGTGCAGTGGTTATAGGCTCTGTGCACGGCAGGGGATCCGGTGCTGGTTTTTGTGCTCACAGTCTGTGAGGTCTGAGTGGGGCGTGGACAGCACCTGCTTTATAAGGCCTCTTTTCAGGGTAAGCAGATGCTGCTGAATCTTTGTTGGTTAGTCAGTTCATGAAAGTTAGCCAGTACTGTGTAGCTTTGTATTTGTTTGTTGCTTACTGCAAATAGGCCTGGGGATTTGGTATTACACTCTGCCAATCCAGACCTAGCAGTAAGACTGGAGTCAGTCGTTTAGCTTGCTGGGGTTCTGTTACTACTCTGTGAACTTAGCAAGTTTGCGGCTGTATTCTAAGACTTGCCTGTCTAATCCTGTCTCACTGTGCTAGGTGTCAGGGGTCAGTTTAGTGGCAGTAAGCTAAAACCTGTGCACTGCAAGTGAGAAATAGGATTGTGGAGACTCTCCTTGTGTCTATCATTCCATCTCTGACCAAGGAGTTTACTGCCACACCCGTTGGTAACCCTTTAGGGTTTTGCTGTTGCCCTTAGCAACAGCATTTCGGGTTCTCTATGTATTAAAACACAACATTTTGCTTTTTCCATCTGTGCAGTTCTAATACAAGGGAGATACCCAGTTCCTTAGCCTCTGGGCTTCTCTGTTCACTTTGTGTGTATTTTGTTACCCTATTACCTTCTGTGTACGTTATGTCATATTCCCCAGTTTGTCTGTGAGTCCATTTGTTTTGCATAACAGTTCAAACACCAGTACATTCCTGCAGACACTGGAGTGCATAACAGTTCTGACACCAGTACTTTCCTGCAGGCACTGGTGTGCATAACATATTCAGCAGCCTAATACTCCTGTTGAAATTTTGTGGGAATATGGAGCATACCCCTCAAAATACGTTGCAACAGGTGGTCGATCAGGTGCAGGTCCTGACTCGACAATTTAATGATTTGTCCATTAAAATGCACACCTCCCAGGCTGCTGGTGGAGCTCCCGCAGCAGCAGCACCTGCAGGGGTTAAGGAGCCGAAAGTAAATCTCCCGGATCGTTTTTCTGGAGATCGCTCGCAGTTCTTTTGTTTCAAGGAGAGCTGCAAGCTATACTTCCGGCTTAGGCCTCAGTCTTCTGGGTCGGAGATTCAGCGGGTGGGCATAGTGATTTCCTTGCTACAAGGAGACCCACAGGTCTGGGCATATGGGTTGCAGCCTGACTGTCCGTCGCTTAAAAGTGTTGATGCTTTTTTTACGGCACTGGGCATGTTGTATGATGACCCTGACAAGACGGCCTCAGCCGAGGCTCAGATTTCGATCCTTAAGCAAGGGCGAAGGCCAGTTGAGGTTTACTGTACGGAGTTTCAGAGGTTGGCCCATGATACCCAGTGGAATGACCCAGCCCTGAGACACCAGTACCGAAGAGGTCTTTCTAACCAGATAAAGGACCAACTGGTACAATATCCCTTGCCTGATAGCTTGGATCAGCTCATGCAGTTATCCATCCGGGTGGATAGACGGCTGAGAGAGCGTAGGCTTGAAAGGGAGACTGAGATTTCCTTCCTTCCCAAGGGAACCTCAGACTCTGAGGAATTTTCTGAGGAGCCTATGCAGATTGGGGCTACCCGCCTCTCCTCGCGTGAGAAGACGCGGAGGAGACAGCAGGGGTTGTGTTTGTACTGTGGGAATAAAGGTCATGTGGTAGTATCATGCCCAGAAAAGCCGGAAAACTTCAGGGCCTGAGGGTGATGGGAAATATCCTGTCAGGCCAGAAGTCAGAATTTCCCAAGAAGACTTTTATCATTCCGGTGACCTTGAAGATCCTCGGTCAAACTGTCAAGACTGAGGCCTTTGTGGACAGTGGGGCCGACGGGGTTTTTATGGACCGCCAATTCGCCCTGAAACACTCTGTTCCCTTAGTACCCTTGGCATCGGAAATTGAGATTTGTGGGTTAAACGGGGAACCATTATCCCAAGGTAAAATTACCTCTTGCACTAGCCAGATTTCTTTGTTTATTGGAGCCACACACTCTGAAAAATTGTCCTTTTATGTGACTGTCTGTACTTTTGCCCCATTGGTGTTGGGGTTACCCTGGTTAAGGGCCCACAATCCTCAATTTGACTGGGTCTCTGGGGAGATTCTTAGTTGGGGTACTGATTGTTTCAGGAGTTGCTTGAGCCTTCCAGTCAGGCTCTCGCAGCTAAGTTTGCCAGGATTGCCAGGGTGTTATGCAGATTTTGCGGACGTGTTCTCCAAAAAAATTGCAGAGGTACTACCTCCCCATCGCCCCTATGACTGTGCCATTGATTTGTTGCCAAATGCTAAGCTTCCCAAGAGCAGGTTGTACTCCCTGTCACGTCCTGAGACTCAGGCTATGGCAGAGTACATTCAGGAGAACTTGGCTAAGGGATTTATCAGACCTTCACAGTCTCCAGTTGGGTCGGGGTTCTTCTTCGTGGGTAAAAAGGACGGTTCGTTGCGACCCTGCATCGACTTCAGGGAATTGAACCGTATCACGATTAAAAACTCATACCCACTGCCTCTCATTTCGGTCTTGTTTGACCAGCTTCGTACTGCCACCATTTTTTCTAAGATTGACCTACGCGGTGCGTACAATCTAATCCGAATAAGAGAGGGGGATGAATGGAAGACTGCCTTTAATACCCACTCAGGGCATTATGAATATTTGGTGATGCCTTTTGGGCTCTGTAATGCCCCGGCAGTCTTCCAGGATTTCATGAATGATGTGCTCAGGGAATATTTGGATAGATTCTTAGTTGTATACTTAGATGACATCCTAATCTTCTCCCATTCCCTGGAGGAACATCGGAAGCATGTACGCTTAGTCCTCCAGAAACTCAGAGACCACCGGCTTGGGGCGAAGCTGGAGAAGTGCGAATTTGAAGTTCAGCAAATCGCATTTCTAGGATATATTATCTCCCCAGAAGGTTTCCAAATGGAGGGTTCCAAGGTACAGGCAGTCCTGGATTGGGTGCAGCCCACTAGTTTGAAGGCGCTTCAGCGTTTCCTGGGCTTTGCGAATTTTTATAGACGATTTATCGCTGGATTTTCGTCTATAGTGGCGCCCTTGGTGGCACTCACTAAGAAAGGGGCGGATGTTGCTCACTGGTCTTGTGAGGCTAAAGCGGCTTTTGCCCGTCTCAAAAGGGCATTTGTTTCGGCCAAGGTGCTGCGACACCCAGATCCAGAGCGTCCTTTTGTGGTGGAGGTGGATGCCTCTGAGATGGGTATTGGGGCAGTGCTTTCTCAGATGGGAGTGTCTGATAATCGCCTTCATCCCTGTGCTTACTTTTCCCGTAAATTTTCGCCTGCCGAGATGAATTATGACGTGGGTAACCGGGAATTGTTGGCTATTAAGGATGCACTCGAGGAGTGGAGACACTGGCTTGAGGGGGCTAAGTTTGTGGTCTCAATTCTCACTGACCATAAGAATCTGGCATATTTAGAGTCAGCGAAGCGTCTCAATGCCAGGCAGGCACGATGGGCTTTGTTTTTTGCTCGCTTTAATTTTTTGATAACATATCGCCCTGGGTCAAAAAACATCAAGGCTGATGCGCTCTCGCGGAGTTTTGCTCCAATCCAGGAGACCACCGAGGAGCCGTTGCCCATTGTTTCCCCATCATGTATTAAAGTGGGCATTACCCAGGACCTCTTATCATTAGTCCTTAGAGCACAGGAGCAGGCTCCTCCAGACCTTCCGGTAGATCTTTTGTTTGTGCCTCCTAGGTTAAGACAGCGAGTGTTCCTGGAATTCCATGCCAAGAAGTCGGCAGGTCACCCGGGTATTGCCAGAACTCGGGAGTTGCTATCTAGGGCGGTGTGGTGGCCCTCGGTGGCTAAGGATGTGGATCAGTGGGTTCGGGCATGTGACATCTGTGCCCGAAATAAGACTCCTAGAGGGGTTCCTGTTGGCCCATTACATCCACTCTCTATCCCATCTAAGCCATGGACCCACATTTCAATGGATTTTGTGGTGGACTTGCCCAAATCCTCGGGGATGACAGCCATCTGGGTTGTCGTTGACAGGTTTTCGAAGATGGCGCACTTCGTTCCACTGGTTGGGCTGCCATCAGCCAGACGCATGTCTGAATTATTTATGCTGCATGTTGTGCGTCTCCACGGGTTGCCACTTGATGTGGTCTCTGACCGCGGATCCCAGTTTGTGGCCAAATTCTGGAGGGCATTTTGTTCCGATCTCCAGATTTCTGTCAGCTTGTCGTCAGGCTACCATCCGCAGTCTAATGGGCAGACTGAAAGGGTGAACCAGTCCTTGGAGCAGTTCCTCAGGTGTTATGTCTCCAAGTGTCAGACTGACTGGGTTGCTCATCTGTCCATGGCGGAGTTTGCCTATAACAACGCGGCTCACTCTGCTACAGGGATCTCTCCCTTCCTTTGTGTGTATGGGCATCATCCTAAGGCCAATTCTTTTGACCCCCTGGACTCCACGCCTGGTGGTTCCTCTGTGGTTTCGGTCCTTAGAGGTATTTGGCGGAAAGTGAAGAAAGCCCTTGTGTCTGTGTCATTAGTGACCAAAAGGGTTTTTGATAAGCGGAAAAGACCCTGCAGCTTCAAATTAGGAGACTTCGTCTGGTTGTCTACCAAGAATTTGAAGTTGAGACAGCCATCTCATAAGTTAGGGCCCCGGTTCATCGGCCCTTATAAGATCACCAGGGTTATCAATCCGGTGGCATTTCAGTTAGATCTGCCCCGTTCTTTGGGTATCAATAAAACATTTCATTGTTCCCTTTTAAAACGGGCGATTAGTAATCCTTCTTCCAGTGGAAGACCTTCCCCTCTTCTGATACGTGGCCAGAGGGAGTTTGTTGTTGAAAGGATTCTTGACTCCAAGGTGGTTCGGGGTCGGCTGTCATTTTTGGTGCACTGGAAGGGGTATGGCCCGGAGGAGCGGTCGTGGGTGCGCAGTTGTGATCTTCATGCCCCCAGACTGATACGCTCTTTCTTCTCGCAGTTCCCCGATAAACCCGGTGGTAGGGGTTCTTTGACCCCTCGTCAGAGGGGGGGTACTGTTAGGGTCTCCTGCCCTGTGCTGCCACGTCGTCATGGCAACCGGGAGACAAGTGCTAGTGGAGTAACCTGAGCGCAGCTGATACTCCGGTTCGGGTCTTTTGCTGTGCAGTGGTTATAGGCTCTGTGCACGGCAGGGGATCCGGTGCTGGTTTTTGTGCTCACAGTCTGTGAGGTCTGAGTGGGGCGTGGACAGCACCTGCTTTATAAGGCCTCTTTTCAGGGTAAGCAGATGCTGCTGAATCTTTGTTGGTTAGTCAGTTCATGAAAGTTAGCCAGTACTGTGTAGCTTTGTATTTGTTTGTTGCTTACTGCAAATAGGCCTGGGGATTTGGTATTACACTCTGCCAATCCAGACCTAGCAGTAAGACTGGAGTCAGTCGTTTAGCTTGCTGGGGTTCTGTTACTACTCTGTGAACTTAGCAAGTTTGCGGCTGTATTCTAAGACTTGCCTGTCTAATCCTGTCTCACTGTGCTAGGTGTCAGGGGTCAGTTTAGTGGCAGTAAGCTAAAACCTGTGCACTGCAAGTGAGAAATAGGATTGTGGAGACTCTCCTTGTGTCTATCATTCCATCTCTGACCAAGGAGTTTTCTGCCACACCCGTTGGTAACCCTTTAGGGTTTTGCTGTTGCCCTTAGCAACAGCATTTCGGGTTCTCTATGTATTAAAACACATTTTGCTTTTTCCATCTGTGCAGTTCTAATACAAGGGAGATACCCAGTTCCTTAGCCTCTGGGCTTCTCTGTTCACTTTGTGTGTATTTTGTTACCCTATTACCTTCTGTGTACGTTATGTCATATTCCCCAGTTTGTCTGTGAGTCCATTTGTTTTGCATAACAGTTCAAACACCAGTACATTCCTGCAGACACTGGAGTGCATAACAGTTCTGACACCAGTACTTTCCTGCAGGCACTGGTGTGCATAACACCCAGGAATCTTTGTATTGCTTTTAAAGAGAGAGGCTGAGTCCAGTCACGAATGGCAGAGAGCTTCTCCGGATCCATGCGAAGCTCCGTCCTAGAGATGATGTAACCAAGGAACGGAATTGATGTTACTTCAAAGGTACATTTGGAGAACTTAGCATAGAGATGATTCTCTCGTAAACGGTGGAGCACTTCTTTGACTTGAGTCCTGTGTTCAACAAGATCTTTGGAAAAAATCAGTATGTCGTCTAAATATACCACAACACTTTGATATAACATGTCTCGGAAGATTTCGTTGACAAATCCCTGGAAGACAGCAGGAGCATTACTAAGGCCAAACGGCATCACCAGGTATTCGTAATGCCCATCCCGGGTATTGAAGGCGGTATTCCATTCATCCCCTTCTCGGATGCGTATAAGATTATAAGCTCCCCTCAAGTCGAGTTTGGAGAAAACGTGGGCACCACGAACCCTTTCAAATAATTCTGTGATTAGTGGCAAGGGGTATTTATTCTTGATGGTGATATCGTTTAAACCGCGGTAGTCGATACATGGTCTCAACCCCCCTGTCCTTCTTCTTCACGAAAAAGAAGCCTGCTCCAGCAGGGGAGGAAGAGTGGCGAATGAATCCCTTGAGCAGATTGGACTTAATATAGTCCGACATAGCTTGAGTCTCGTGAAGTGACAGAGGATATGTGCAGCCACGGGGTGGCATCTTCCCTGGGATAAGGTCAATAGGGCAGTCCCAAGGCCTATGAGGTGGTAACTGATCAGCCGCCTGTTCCGAAAACACATCCTTGAACCCTTGATACGCCTTCGGAATATGCTCTTCATCCGACTTAGAAGAGACACGGAGCGGACAAACGGGAGTGAGACAGTTAGCATGACAAAAAGGACTCCAAGACAGAATTTGAGAAGACTTCCAGTCAATGTGGGGATTATGAATTTTGAGCCAAGGCATTCCAAGGACGAGATCGTGATGCATTTCCGGAATCACCAAGAGTTCCAGACATTCTTGATGTAGAGCCCCGACCTGCAGCTTAACTGGCTCCGTGCGCCACGTTATGAGACCCTGGGAAATTCTAGTACCGTTGATAGCCGTCAACGAAATAGGCCGCTCGATAGGCCGTACCTTTAAATCCATGCTTTGGACACAGGAGGAAGAAACAAAATTCCCCGCAGCTCCGGAATCCAACAGGGCCTCGCAAGACTTGGAAACTGAATTGGTGATTAAAGACACAGGAAGCAAACAATCCAAAATAGGAGAAGACTTAGTCGTGACCCCCAACTTGACTCCTCCGGAACAAGCTAGGCCTGCCCGTTTCCCGGACGGGATTTACAAAACTTGAGGAAATGATCTGCGGCTCCACAGTAAAGGCAGAGTTTACCCTCATGACAACGCTGTCGTTCCTCCGGAGACAGTCGGGATCGGTTAACTTGCATGGATTCGTCCGAGCTGGGCACAGCCGCCGGTCTAGGAGTAGAATGCCGGAACCTGGGATGATCTGAACGGCTACGTTCTCTTCCACGCTCCTGTATCCGAAGATCCACCTTGACGCAAAGAGATCAACTCTTCTAACGGATCAGGCAGATCCCTAGTAACCAACTCATCTTTCAGACGGTCGGAAAGACCGTACCAGAAGGCAGCCCTCAGAGCGTCATTATTCCAGTGAAGTTCAGAGGCAATGGTCTGGAAATGAACACGTACTGACCCACGGGGCGGGAGCCCTGACGAACACGGAGCAAGTCGGAAGAAGCAGTAGTCATCCTGCCGGGCTCGTCGAAGATTCTTCGAAAGGACGTGATGAAGTTGGTGTAGTTGGAAACCACGGGGTCAGATCGTTCCCATGACGGAGACACCCAATCCAACGCTGACCCTTCAAGCAGGGAAATGATATACGCTACTTTAGAGCGATCTGTAGGGAAATTGTGAGAGAGAAGCTCTAAGTGCACCTCGCACTGATTTAGAAAACCACGGCAATTCTTTGGATTTCCATTATAGCGGGAAGGAGTAGGCAGCTGAAGACGAGACCTGGTACCAGCCGGAGGTTGAGCATTACTGGAAACAGCAACTGGAGCAGTTACGGGAACTGGAACCGGAATTACGGAAGCTAGGGATGCTTGAATTTGATCCAATCGGCCGGACAATTCCTGGAGATATTGCATCACCTGGCCCTGTGTCGCCTCTTGAGTCTGAACTCGGGAAGCCAAACTTTGGATGGCGCTCGACTCCGTGTTCCGATCTCCCGGGTCCATGGGGCCTGACTATACTATCAGTGACCTGGTTTGGAAGTGTTGAAGAGGAACCACTACTGGGTCGCAGAAGAGAAGGCCGAATGTAGGTCTTCCTCATGCAGGATTCGGACGGTAGGCAGAAGGTACGGGTGGGCGCTTGAAGGACTCCTGAAAGACAAGACTTGTAAAGGTGCTGATGAATTGGTGGAGAGTACCAAAAGCTCGCTGTGAGCAGTGTTGTGGTGCTAGAGGCACTGAGGTGCTAGAGGCACTGAAATGCAAGAGGTACTGAGGTGTTTTGAAGGCGCTGAGGCGCTTAGAGACGCTGAGGTGCTTGGAGGCACAGAGGTGCTGAGGCACGGAAGTGCTGAGGCACGGAGATGCTGAGGCACGGAGGAGCTGGAGGCATGGAGAGACTGAGGCACGGAGGTGCTGGAGGCACGGAGATACTGAGGCACGGAGGTGCTGAGGCACGGAGATGCTGAGGCACGGAGGTGCTGAGGCACAGAGATGCTGAAGCACGGAGGTGCTGAGGCACGGAGATGCTGAAGCACGGAAATGCTGAGGCACGGAGGTCCTGAGGCACGGAGGTGCTGGAGGCACGGAGATACTGAGGCACGGAGGTGCTGAGGCACGGAGATGCTGAGGCACGGAGGTGCTGAGGCACGGAGATGCTGAAGCACGGAAATGCTGAGGCACGGAAATGCTGAGGCACGGAGGTCTGGAGATCACAGGTACAGCAGTAGTAGCGATGATACTCAGGCGCCGGAGCTCTGCCCGGCGTCTGAATTTGTACTTCCAGCCAGCACCCAATTGGAGAGGCGCTGATGACGTCACCCGTCCCCAGTGAGCGTCGGGCGCACCCGCGACGTCCTCGCTACGGGCGCCGGACGGAGCGCCGGAAGGCAGAGGCCGCCAGCGGGGACGACCGCCCGGGCAGCCAGCAGCCTCGGAGGGACAAACCCGGCGGCCGCGGCGGTGATATGACAGTGAGATAGCTACCAACTCACACCCTCAACCATGCCGCACACATGGCATTCAACATAACACACGCCAGCAGGCATGAACTAATTGCAGCAACATGCTGAAACCAAGATAACGAAACTTGTGTAACTCCAATAACAGCATCCTCTACGAACTAGGAGAAAAGGATTTACCGGTAGGTTATCAAAATCCTATTTTCTCATACGTCCTAGAGGATGCTGGGGACGACATCATGACCATGGGGTCTATACCAAAGCTCCAGTACGGGCGGGAGAGTGCGGATGACCCTGCAGCACTGATTGACCAAACTTTAGGTCCTCATTGGCCAAGGTGTCAAACTTGTAGAACTTAGCATATGTGTTTGACCCTGACCAAGTAGCTGCTCGGCAGAGTTGTAATGCCGAGACCTCCCGGGCAGCCGCCCAGGATGAGCCCACCTTCCTAGTGGAGTGGGCCTTTACCGACGTCGGTAACGGCAATCCAGCCGTAGTATGAGCTTGCTGAATCGTATTTCTAATCCAACGTGCAATAGTCTGCTTGGAAGCAGGACAGCCAATCTTGTTGTGATCATACAGGACAAACAGAGCATCTGTTTTCCGTATACAAGCTGTTCTAGCGACATAGATTTTCAAAACTCTAACCACATCTAGAGACTTTGAATCAGTGAATGTGTCAGTAACTATTGGCACCACAATAGGTTGGTTTATGTGAAAAACAGAAACCACCTTTGGGAGAAAATGTCGGCGAGTCCGCAACTCTGCCCTATCTTCATGGAAAATCAGGTAAGGGCTCTTATGAGACAAGGCCCCCAATTCAGACACCCGCCTTGTGGATGCCAATGCCAAAAGCATCACCACTTTCCAAGTGAGAAACTTCAACTCTATCTTTTGTAGAGGCTCAAACCAATCCGATTGAAGGAACTGCAATACCATGTTAAGGTCAGATGGTGCCACTGGAGGCACGAATGGAGGCTGGATGTGCAGAACCCCTTTCATGAGGGTCTGAACCTCTGGAAGAGAGGCCAATTGTTTTTGGAAGAACACTGACAAGGCCGAAATTTGGACCTTGATTGATCCCAATCGTAGGCCCGTCTCCACACCATCCTGCAAAAAATGGAGAAAACGTCCTAAGTGAAACTCTTCTGTAGGAGCTTTCTTGGATTCACACCAAGACACATATTTTCTCCAAATACGGTGGTAATGTTTTGACGTCACTCCCTTTCTGGCCTGAATAAGGGTGGGGATGACCTCCTTAGGAATACCCTTCCTGGCTAGGATACGGCGCTCAACAGCCATGCCGTCAAACGTAGCCGCGGTAAGTCTTGATATACACACGGCCCCTGCTGCAGCAGGTCCTCCCAAGGAGGAAGAGGCTGAGGATCTCCTATGAGTAACAGCTGAAGATCTGGGTACCAAGCCCTTCTTGGCCAGTCTGGGGCAATGAAGATTGCTCGAACCCTTGTCTTTCTTATGATCCTGAGTACTTTTGGGATCAGCAAAAGTGGAGGGAAAACATACACTGACGGAAACACCCACTGGGTCACCAGTGCATCCACTGCTACTGCTTGAAGGTCTCTCAACCTGGAACAGTATCTCTGAAGCTTCTTGGTGAGACAAGACGCCATCATGTCTATTTGAGGAACTCCCCAAAGACTTGTCACCTCTAAGAATACTTCTTGGTGGAGGCCCCACTCTCCTGTATGGAGATCGTGTCTGCTGAGGAAGTCTGCTTCCCAGTTATCTACTCCCGGAATGAATATTGCCGGCAGAGCTTGTAGATGTTTTTCTGCCCAGCGGAGGATTTTTGTCGCCTCTGTTATTGCCACTCTGCTTTTCGTTCTGCCCTGCCTGTTTATGTATGCGACTGCTGTTACATTGTCCGCCTGGATCTGCATGGGACGGTCTTGAAAAAGATGTACCGCTTGTTGAAGGCCGTTGTAAATGGCTCTTAGCTCCAGCACGTTTATGTGAAGACAGGCTTCCTGATGTGACCAACGTCCCTGGAAGTTTTCTCCCTGAGAGACTGCTCCCCAGCCTCGGAGACTTGCATCCGTGGTTACTAGGACCCAGTCATGAATGCCGAACCTGCGTCCCTCTAGCAGGTGAGAGCTGTGCAACCACCACAGGAGCGAAATCCTGTTTTTTGACGACAGGATTATCTTTCTGTGCATGTGTAGGTGTGACCCCGACCACTTGTCCAACAGGTCCCACTGGAATACTCTGGCATGGAACCTGCCAAACTGTATGGCCTCGTAGCCCGCCACCATCTTCCCCAACAACCAAATGCACTGATGGATCTACACACTTGATGATTTCAATATCTGTTTTACCATTTTCTGGATTTCCAGAGCCTTTTCCAGCGGAAGAAATACTCTCTGAACTTCTGTGTCCAGAATCATCCCGAGGAAAGACAACTTTGTCGTTGGTTCCAACTGTGACTTTGGGTAATTTATGATCCACCCGTGTTGTTGGAGTATTGACAGGGAGAGGGATATGTTTTGTAATAACTGCTCCCTGGATCTCGCCCTTATCAGGAGGTCATCCAGATAAGGGATTATATTGACTCCTTTCTGACGAAGGAGGACCATCATCTCCACCATCACCTTGGTGAATACCCTCTGCGCCGTGGAAAGACCGAATGGTAACGTCTGGAATTGGTAATGGCAATCCTGAATCGCGAATCTCAGATAAGCCTGGTGAGAAGGATAAATAGGAACATGCAGGTAAGCATCCTTTATGTCCACCACACCAAGTAGTCCCCCTCCTCCAGACTGGCAATCACCGCCCAAAGTGATTCCATCTTGAACTTGAATCTTTTCAGGAAGAAATTCAGATTTTTTAGATTTAGGATCGGTCTGACCGAGCCGTCCGGCTTCGGAACAACAAAAAGGCTTGAATAAAAACCCTGCCCTTGTTGTGACAACGGTACCAGGATTATGACCTGGTCTTGACATAATTTTTTTGATTGCCACTGTTACTGCTTCTCTCTCTGGCGGAGAAGCTGGCAAGGTCGATTTGAAAAATCGGCAAGGGGAACGTCTTGAAACTCTAGTTTGTATCCCTGGGTTACTATTTGCAACACCCAGGGGTCCAGGCCAGACAGAATCCAATCCTGACTGAAGAGTTTGAGACGTGCCCCCACCCGAGCGGCCTCCCAAAAGGGAGTTCCAGCGTCATGCTGGGGATTTGGCAGAATTAGGGGTAGACTTTTACTCTTGGGAACCTGGAGCCGGTGTGGGCTTCTTTCCCCTTCCCCTTCCTGTAAAGAAGGGGGAACCTCTCGTCTTTTTGTATTTATTGGGCCGAAAGGACTGCATTTGCGGGTGATAGGTCTTTTTTGCCGGTGCAGGCACAGAGGGCAAAAATGTTGACTTACCTGCGGTAGCCGCCGAGACTAACGCATCCAGGCCATCGCCAAATAAGGCCTCACCTTTACATGGGAGAGCCTCCATGTTTCTTTTGGAATCTGCATCCGCGTTCCACTGGCGAATCCATAACGCCCGCCTAGCCGATACTGCCATGGTAGCGGCTTGTGAACTCAAGAGTCCAATATCCTTCATTGCTTCCAGCAGCGTCCTTGATATTCCCTAACTTAAGGAGTATCTCATCTTTATCAATCGTGTCAATTTCTGATGACACGCTTTCTGACCATTTTTCAATAGCGCGACTCACCCATGCGCAGGCAATAGTGGACCTGAGCAGTGTACCATTGGTAACATAAATGGATTTCAATGTCGTTTCCATTTTGCGGTCTGCCGGCTCTTTAAGAGAAGCCATGCCAGGAGCAGGGAGAATTACATTCTTTGTCAACCTGTAAATTGCACTGTCTAACACAGGGGGTGACTCCCATTTTTTCCTGTCTTCAACCGGGAAAGGATAAGCTATGTGAATCTTTTGGGAATACGAAATTTTTTATCAGGATTCACCCACATCACTTCAAACAGAGCATTTAGTTTGTGTGAAGGAGGGAATGTGACTTTAGATTTCTTTTCCTTACATAAATAAGCCTTCTCCTGAGGTACAGTAGTGGTTTCTGTAACCTCCAACACGTCCCTTATAGCCACAATCATATATTGTATACTTTTTGCCAATTTATGATCTATCTCTCTGGATTCACTATTGTCGACACAAGAATCAAAATCCGTGTCGGTATCAGTGTTTACAACATTTGCAAATGGTCTCTTATGTGACCCAGAGGGGCCGCCCGCATAAGGAATAACAGCATCCTGGAAAATCACATCTTCCACAGATTTTCTCCAGCATGCAGCCTTAGATTCAGACTTATCCAATCTACGGTTAATCAGATGCATACTGTCACGTAGCTCTTTCACCCATGCAGGCTCATGGTGTGCCGGTAGCGCCACCACATTACAACTCTGTGTCCCTAAAATGGCTTCCTCCAGGGAGGAACTCCCTGCCTCAGATATGCCTCACACGTGTACACCACACTCACAGACACACTGGGACTTATTTTGGGGACAGACCCACAGTAAAATCTGTCAGAGGGACACACAGGATAGGTGCAGCCAGTTCACAAACCCAGCGCCAGTATTGCCTGTGAACACAGTATGTCCACAGCCCAAAAGTGCTTTTTAATAGTAATATACACTATCAAATGCACCACAATCGCTTTGTGCCCCCCCTTTATAGCACCCTGTACTTGTCAGAAGTGGAGGAGAGGACTAGCGTGTTCTCTGCAGCCTGAGGAAAGAGAGAACATGGTGCTGAGTAGTGTGCTGGCTGCCTGAGGAAGAAGCTCCGCCCTCTTCATAATATTTATACTGGTGGGGGTAGGGCTGTGCCTGGGCATCTTATGCCCCCTTATAGCCAGTTTGAGGTATTTTTCTTGCTGCCCAGGGCGCCCCCCCCCGCTCCCTGCACCCTGCAGTGCCTGTGTGTGTGGGCAGCAATGGCGCGCTGCGCTCCCGCCAGCCGTGCCGCACCTCAGCCGTCACTTACTTGATTGAAGATCATTCTTCTCATACTCACCTGTCTTCTGACTTCTGGCTCTGTGAGGGGGGTGACGGCTTGCTGTGGGAGTGAGCATCTAGACACAGCTAGCGTTCAGTTCCCTTCAGGAGCTAATGGTGTCTTGTCAGCCAGAAGCAGAGGCATGAAACTCTGAGGAAGTTGGTTCTGCTTCTGCCCCCTCAGTCCCACGAAGCAGGGAGTCTGATGCCAGCAGTTCTCCCTGAAAATAAAAAACCTAACATAAGTCTTTTCAGAGAAACTCAGGAGAGCTTCTCAGAGTGCATCCAGTCGACCTGGGCACATTTCTAAAACTGAGGTCTGGAGGAAGGGCATAGAGGGAGGAGCCAGTTCACACCCAATGAAAAGTCTTTAGAGTGCCCATGTCTCCTGCGGATCCCGTCTATACGCCATGGTCTTGATGTCGTCCCCAGCATCCTCTAGGACGTATGAGAAATATACAGTATAGTAGTGTCCACATTATATTAGAAATGAATTACCTCACGTGATGCTAGAGACATGCCCAGCAGATCAGCCTGTGAAGAACAAAAGCTGATCAGTGCTTATGCATCATACGAGCCGTGTGAATGCAAACAGCTGCACTGCTGCCCCCAGCAAGGGATGCTGTGGAAAGTGCAATCAGGCTCCTCTCTTCACGCCAGCCATAGCCGCCATAGGAGGAAGTGTGATGTGACACCATAGGCCCTCATTCCGAGTTGATCGGTCGCAAGGCGAATTTAGCAGAGTTACACACGCTAAGCCGCCGCCTACTGGGAGTGTATCTTAGCTTCTTAAAAGTGCGACCGAAGTAATCACAAAATTGCGATCACAAACCTCGTAGCAGTTTTGGAGTAGCTTCAGACTTACTCTGCCTGTGCGATCAGTTCAGTGCTTGTCGTTCCTGGTTGACGTCACAAACACACCCAGCGTTCGCCCAGGCACTCCCACCGTTTCTCCGGCCACTCCTGCGTTTTTTCCGGAAACGGTAGCGTTTTCAGCCACACGCCCCTGAAACGCCGTGTTTCCGCCCAGTAACACCCATTTCCTGTCAATCACATTACGATCGCCGGAGCGATGAAAAAGCCGTGAGTAAAATTACTTTCTACATAGCAAAGTTACTTGGCGCAGTCGCAGTGCGAACATTGCGCATGCGTACTAAGCGGATTTTCATTGCGATGCGATGAAAAATACCGAGCGAACAACTCGGAATGAGGGCTATAATGTCACCGTCGTGCCCCAGTAAACCTGACAAAGTGGGAGGCGCTGTCATGCTGCCAAGCACCATGGTCTTGTTGCTTTGTGGCGCATTATAATCGTGGTAATGGCGGTCATGGGTGCAAAGTGTGTGGCAGGTGGTACTGAGTACCCACTGCCAAATTCTTAAGGGTACGCTCCATACCGGAGCGTACCTGCATACTTGAACCACTGCTCTCAGCACTCATCACCCCCCTTTCAGCATGCATTAACCTCCTTTCAGCACTCATCGCCCCACTCTCAGCCAGGACTGGCAACAGAAATCTTGGGGCCCAGTACAGTTATATCTCTGGGGCCCCCTCAGCTTTTATATAGAGTTAATTTAACAATTGTTATAAAAGCATGAATAATTAGCAATTAATTACGTATATTAATAAAAAACGAATAAAAATCGAGATGTAAAATATATATTTAAATAAAGGAGGTTCTTAGCTTATTAAGCAGGAGGTCATAGAGGGAATGACGAATGCGTTTTGTCCTTTAGACTTCTTCTAGCCATGTGCTAGATTCTTTTGTTGCAGGCTAAGGGGGTAATTCAGATCTGATCGCTCCTGTTCGTTTTTGCACAGCGTGCGATCAGATCTAAACTGCGAATGCGTCTGAACCGCAGTGCGCCGGTGCAATGAGCAGCTGCTATGGGCATCGGCGCCCTGCGACAGGATGGTGCGAAGGATCCAGTTGCACGGGCATTCGCAAGGAGACAGGAAGAGGCCATTTGTGGGTGGCAACTGACCGTTTTCCAGGAGTGTCCGGAAAAACGCAGACGGGCTCAGGTGTTTTGAGGGAGGGTATCTGACGTCAGCACCAGCCCCGATCAGGAGGATTCAATCACAGCGTCTGTGTAAGTCCAGGGCTGCGCAGAGACTGCACAAACTGATTTTTGTGCAGCTCTGCTAATGAAGCGATCGCACACTTGCACAGGCTTTTCCCCTCGCCATGTAGGCGGCGACTGTATGATCGCAGGGCAACAAAAAATGCAGCCCAGCGATCAGATCTGAATTACCCCCGAAGTCCCGAGAGTGCCACCTGCTTGTTTGAACCATAGTCTAGTCCAGGGGTTCTCAAACTCGGTCCTCAGGACCCCACATAGTGCATGTTTTGCAGGTAACCCAGCAGGTGCACAGGTGTATTAATTACTCACTGACACATTTTAAAAGGTCCACAGGTGGAGCTAAGTATTTCACTTGTGATTCTGTGAGGAGACCTGCAAAACATGCACTGTGTGGGGTCCTGAGTACCGAGTTTGAGAACCTGTGGTCTAGTCAATGCTGTTGACTTAGGAGGGCACCTGGGCATTTATTTATGGATGTAGAGGGTGCCGATTGTTTGGGACTGTATATATATATATATATATATATATATTTATATATACAGTGAAAGGCTTGCGATGGTGGGGGACAGATGTCCACTGACCCCGTGTCACAAAACCAGGCGGCACTCCACGGATTTGGTGAAAAGGTTAAATATTTTATGAAAAAAACAACATGAGGGTCCGACATTTCAACACCGCGGCGGGTGTTTTTTTCAAGGACACATGGTGAAGCAAACAGTGGCCGGAGACGCTCCCACCCCCGCACTCGTTTGGTAGCAGTGGCGTGCGTAAAGTACTTAAGGTAAGAATTGTTTAACCACTGTTTGCTTCACTATGTGTCCTTGAAAAAAACACCCGCCGCGGTGTTGAAACGTCGGACCCTCATGTTGTTTTTTTCATAAAATATTTAACTTTTTCACCAAATCTGTGGAGTGCCGCCTGGTTTTGTGACACGGGGTCAGTGGACATCTGTCCCCCACCATCGCAAGCCTTTCACTGTGCATACTTGAAGGAGGGCACCCCGGTCATACGTTGTGATAATTGAGTGCCAGCTACACCGCTAAGATATATTTATATATATATATATATATATATATATATATACATATATATATAAAAGCACAGTGGAATTTGCTGCGCTATATAAGAAACTGTTAATATATATTTATTTATCTATACACATATATAAATATGTATGTCTCCCCTTCCTCCCCCACAAAGGCGTGCGCACGGGGAGTGCCTGGTGCACACAGGCACCCTCTAATGTTCGGCACCCCCCACACATCACGCCTTCAGCATAGTGATGATCACCGCAGCCTGCTTGCTGTCCTGATGGCACTGTGTCTGCTTCTCCCACCGGCGCTGCACCCGCCGCAAGCCGCCAGGATATTCAGTATGCATGCTGAGCTCTGTCACTGCTGTCCGCCTCGCGATGTGACATGATGATGTCACACCGCGCGCCCTCCCTCTCTCCTTCCCCGCCCGCACTGTCAATTCATCATGTGCTTATGCCGCAAGCCACTCAGGAGGAATCGGAGCCACTGCCGGAAGACACAGCTGTCTTCACTAAAGACTCTCTGTCACTGAGACAGTAAGTCACTCCTGCTGCAGGGGAAAGAGAGGGGTAGGACGGGCAAGGGGAGTAAAATTATATATATAAAAAGAAGGGCCACCTATTATCAGAATTACGTTACTTCATGATCGATCAAGTCCCTGAATCTTTACGGGGGGGGTGATCGTAGTAAAGCACTGTTATTGTGTGAGGCCAGGTGGATGTTCAGGTTGAACACCATCGCTCCGCTTGGCCTCAAAGAAAAATAAAAAATAAAAAATAAATAAATAATTGGAACAGTATAATGTAGATATCCGTTATTACATACACTATGCATAAGATAATACTCTAAATCGAATTATGTTACTGTTTTCACTAGGTCTTAGCCGTTAATAGGGGTGCATCAGGTATAACTATTTGCCCTGGAGCTTCAATTAATTCATGACGAGTTATATTCTATCTATATAGTAACATCTGTGTATGCATGATTAATGTTCTCCCCAGGTCGGTGTTTTGTTTTAACAACGTTGTTATTTGATTAACGTTGGTGTTTTAAATGTATTTCAGCTGCTGTTACACCGCGCTGATGGGCGCTGGAGACCGGGTTTCCATGGCGACTCCTGGGTTGGAACGCAAGCCGTGTTGTCTCTATGACAACGACCGGAAGTATCCGCCCGGAAGTACGTCATCTGGATAGGATCCGAATCTCAGGTGCGGCCAGGCGCGGGGTATTTCAGAGGGTAAGTGTTTGTATGTTATTTTAGCTTGGTGTTGTCTGGAAGAAGGAGCTAATAGCTCCGAAACGTCACAATAAATGGACCAGCATATTTACTTATTTCAAACCCTGTGAGTGCCGTTTGTACCGACTTTGGAAAACTATATATATATATATATATATATATATAAAGTACATCCATGTTAATTACCCAATAAAAAAGGGAAAAAAATAGATCTTAGGGTGCACTAATAAAAAAAAAGTAAAGAAGGGTTTTATATCTATATATCTATATATCTATATATCTATATATCTATATATATATATATATATATATATGAAACAAATAACAGCTGTTCTGGAGAGCCTGTCAGACCACAAAGCCTGACCAACATAGTTGTGGTTATAACTGGTAGCGCATACAGCATTGAGATCCTTTTATGACATTTTTATATTGGCCTGATTCGTTGTCCAATACTGACGAATTCAACGTTCTTGTTGTCTTATTTCCATACTGATATCCCTGTGGGAACAGCATTACTGATAAATCGGTTATTGATCCCATAGAGCCCTTTCTATTGATATGAACCCCTGATGAAGTCCTTTGGGATGAAACGCGTTGGGTTGAGGTTCAGATGTGAGAACATCAGACATTCATTGAAAGACATTATTGGATGAATTCATTTAGAATTTTTATGTTAGGTTGTGTATCAAAGTTTGTATTTTAAACTTTGTCAGGTACACATTACTCACTGCAAATGTACTGTTCAAGGACAATATGTGAATAAATTTATTTTAATGATTCTGTGGTCAAATAATCTTGGAAAAGAACCTACATCTAAAGTTACAATTACACAGCTCCCTTAGACATTTTTTTGTTTCTTGTATCCTACCTCAGTACCCCAGCTAACAGAGGGTACGTCTTAAGGTTGAAGCTCACTCATTAGCGCGGAATTAGGTCTACACCACATCCATATATATATGTACACACACACAATGGCGTTCTCTTTGTATTGCAGTAAGGAAAGCAGGCGGCACTCACCGAACTTGAATTTAGCTCACACTGTGTGGCGTAATATGAATGTCGGCTCTTACTGTGTGGCGTAATGTGAAATTTGGCTCTTACTGTGTGGCGTAATGTGAAATTTGGCTAATACTGTGTGGGGTAATGTGAAATTTGGCTCATACTGTGTGGGGTAATGTGAAATTCGGCTCATACAGTACTGTGTGGGGTAATGTGAAATTCGGCTCATACTGTGTGGCGTAATGTGAATGTCTGCCCATACTGTGTGGCGTAATGTGAATGTCGGCTCTTACTGTGTGGCGTAATGTGAATGTCGGCTCATACTGTGTGGCGTAATGTGAATGTCAGCTCTTACTGTGTGGCGTAATGTGAATGTCGGCTCTTACTGTGTGGCGTAATGTGAATGTCGGCTCATACTGTGTGGCGTAATGTGAATGTCAGCTCTTACTGTGTGGCGTAATGTGAATGTCGGCTCTTACTGTGTGGCGTAATGTGAAATTTGGCTCATACTGTGTGGGGTAATGTAAAATTCGGCTCATACTGTGTGGGGTAATGTGAATGTCAGCTCATACTGAGTGGCGTAATGTGAATGTCGGCTCTTACTGTGTGGCGTAATGTGAATGTCGGTTCATACTGTGTGGCGTAGTGTGAATGTTGTCTCATACTGTGTGGGGTAATGTGAATGTCGGCTCTTACTGTGTGGCGTAATGTGAAATTTGGCTCATACTGTGTGGGGTAATGTAAAATTCGTCTCATACTGTGTGGGGTAATGTGAATGTCAGCTCATACTGAGTGGCGTAATGTGAATGTCGGCTCTTACTGTGTGGCGTAATGTGAATGTCGGTTCATACTGTGTGGCGTAGTGTGAATGTTGTCTCATACTGTGTGGGGTAATGTGAAATTCAGCTCATACTGTGTGGTGTAATGTGAAATTCGGCTCATACTGTATGGGGTAATATGCATTTTGGCTCATACTGTATGCTGTAATGTGAGTAAGGGGCACTACTGTCCAGTGGCGTGCGGTGAGGTCAGAGGCTGGTGAGGCACTACAGCCATAATGTCCGCCGAATCCTGCCGATGACCCCTACCGCCGCCAAGGCAATGCCTGCTACTGCCACTGAGCCGATGCCTGCTGCCACCACCAATGGCTTACAAACTCGCCCACCATCAACTGACCCAGCCCTCCGCCACTAATTTGCACCTCAGTCCGATGCCGCCAATGCCCGCTGCCTGCCTGCTCATCATACTTGTGATATATTGTACATTTTTATAGAAAAAAAATAAAAATTAGTGTTTGGGACTGGGAAGGGAGTGGGAGGAGGACATGGATGCAATTTTGTTGTCCAGGGCTTCCATTAACTTAATGGAGAAGGGTCTGAATGGGTTAAAAAATGTAAAAAAAAAAATGCGTGAGGTCCCCCCTCCTAAGTATAACCAGCCTCGGGCTCTTCGAGCCGGTCCTGGTTGTTTAAATACTGGGGAAAAATTGGACAGGGGTTCCCCGTATTTAGACAACCAGCACCGGGCTCTTAGACCGGTCCTGGTTCCAAAAATACGGGGGACAAAAGATGTAGGGGTCCCCCGTATTTTTAAAACCAGCACCGGGCTCCACTAGCCAGGGACATAATGCCACAGCCGGGGGACACATTTATGTAGGTCCCTGCGGCCGTGGCATTACCCCCCCAACTAGTCACCCCTGGCCGGGGTCCCTGGAGGAGTGGGGACCCCTTAAATCAAGAGGTCCCCCCCTCCAGGTACCCAAGGGCCAGGGGTGAAGCCCGAGGCTGTCCCACCCAGGTGGGTGCCGGGCTGATAATCATAAGTGTGTATAAAAAAGAATATTGTTTTTTGTTGTGGAACTACAAGGCCCAGCAAGCCTCCCCCGCTTGCTGGTACTTGGAGAACCTCAAGTGCCAGCATGCGGGGAAATAACGGGCCCGCTGGTACCTGTAGTTCTACAACAACAAAAAATACCCAAATAAAAACACAACACACACACACCGTGAAAGTAAAAATTTATTAAAACACACTTACACACTCACACATACTTACCTACATCCCACGCCGGTCACGTCCACTTGTCCATGTAGAATCCAATAGGTGGTTCCTGTAAAAATGAGAGAGAGATTACTTACCTACATCCCACGCCGGTCACGTCCACTTGTCCAGTAGAATCCAATAGGGCCGGTACCTGTAAAAATAAAAATTATACTTACAAACAAAGTAATCCACAGGAGGAGAGATAGAAATTAATGAATATTATACACTCGCTGACGCGGGAGGACGTTAGCACAGACAGGGGAGAGTGCTGCTGCTAACTGGGATGATGGAGCAGGCTCCCCCAATAGATGTGAGCCTAATAGCTGTACCCCCTAGTAACTTTGCCCCCTGTAGCAGTGCCCCCAGTAGCAGTGCCCCGAGTCGCTGTGCCCCTTGTAGCTGTGCCCCCTGTAGCTTTGTCCCTTGTGGCTGTGCCCCCAGTAGTTGTGACCCCTGTAGCTGTGCCCGTTGTAGCTGTGCCCCTTGTAGCAGTGCCCCTTGTAGCTTTGCTGCCAGTCGCTGTGGCCCCTGTAGCTGTGCCCCCAGTCGCTGTGCCACCAGTTGTTGTGACCCCAGTCGCTGTGCCCCTTGTAGCTTTGCCCCCAATAGCTGTGCCCCCAGTCGCTGTGCCCCCTGTAGCTTTGCCCCCAGTAGCTG
The DNA here is from genome assembly GCF_028390025.1 of Pseudophryne corroboree. NCBI lineage: Eukaryota > Metazoa > Chordata > Amphibia > Anura > Myobatrachidae > Pseudophryne > Pseudophryne corroboree. The sequence continues at coordinate 576,524,953 of NC_086447.1, read as the reverse complement.
TGACCCCTGTAATTGTGCCCCCAGTTGCTGTGCCCCTTGTAGTTGTGCCCCCCAGTTGCTGTGCGCCTTGTAGTTGAGCCCCCCAGTTGCTGTACCCCTTGTAGTTGTGCCCCCCAGTTGCTGTGCCCCTTGTAGTTGTGCCCCTTGTAGTTGTGCCTCCAGTTGCTGTGCCCCTTGTAGTTGTGCCCCCAGTTGCTGTGCCCCTTGTAGTTGTGCCCCCCAGTTGCTGTGCCCCTTACAGTTGTGCCCCTTTTGCTGTGCCCCTGTTGCTGTGCCCCTTGTTGTTGTGCCCCCCAGTTGCTGTGCCCCTGTTGCTGTGCCCCTTGTTGTTGTGCCCCTTGTTGCTGTGCCCCCCCAGTTGCTGTGCCCTTGTTGCTGTGCCCCTTGTAGTTGAGCCCCCCAGTTGCTGTGCCCCTTGTAGTTGTGCCCCCCAGTTGCTGTGCCCCTTGTAGTTGTGCCCCTTGTAGTTGTGCCCCCAGTTACTGTGCCCCTTGTAGTTGTGCCCCCTGTTGCTGTGCCCCCTTATAGTTGTGCCCCTTATAGTTGTGCCCCTTTTGCTGTGCCCCTTATAGTTGTGCCCCTGTTGCTGTGCCCCTTGTTGTTGTGCCCCTTGTTGCTGTGCCCCCCAGTTACTGTGCCACTGTTGCTGTGCCACTTGTTGTTGTGCCCCCCAGTTGCATTGCCCCTGTTGCTGTGCCCCATGTTGTTGTGCCGCCCAGTTGCTGTGCCCCTTGTTGTTGTGCCCCCCAGTTGCTGTGCCCCTTGTTGTTGTGCCCCCCAGTTGCGGTGCCCCTGTTGCTGTGCCCCTTGTTGTTATGCCCCTGTTGCTGCCCCCAACACAAACACATCAAAAAAAAAAAAAACACACACACACATACTTACCGCTCCTGCAGCGCTGTCCTCCGTCTCCGTCCGCCGGCTCGTCTCTGCTGTACTATGGGAGAGACGTCATGACTCACGACGTCTCTCCCATAGTAGCGGCGCTGGCTGCAGCGGGCGCCCACACAGCCGGGAAGGGGCCGGGAAGGGGATGATTGGACAGCGGATCCAGCACTGGATCCGCTGGGCCAATCACATCTGGGGCACTGACAGGGGCGTGCATTCATCGCACGCCCCTGTCATTGCGGCACCAGTATAGGTGCCGCTTCCCCATTCATTTTCAATGGTCTTTCACAGCCCATTGCTGCGCCCCACCCCCTTAACGCCCCCCGCTGCCCGGACTTTTAGTGTTAGCAGCGGGAGGCACCTCTCCCGCAGCCTCCCACCCTCACTAGCAGCCACAGGGGGGGGATTGTTAAAATAAAAAAAAAGATATTTATAACAGACTGTGTTATAAATATCTTCTTTTTATTATTGTAATCATTATGACAGGGGAGGCACTGCCTCCCCTGCCTCCCCTGACTGCACGTCCCTGCTACTGTCAGTAGCTGGTGAGCATGGGGACATGTATGACAAATGCTGGTGTCCTGCGGAGGAGGAGTCTGATGGCATATAAAGAGGCAAATGTAGCTCTGATGGCACATGTGTCCATTTTAAACTGTAGTTGTGTCATATTAAAACTCAAATATTTGGCCCCCTAAATCTCAGTACTTTTTAGAGTGGCCCACTCAAAATCAGGGTGTAGGTGCTGGCGGATGCAAGGGGTGGGGGTGAGGGAGGGGAGTGGAATGCATATGAGCCAAGGCCCACCACTCTTTAGTTCCGCCACTGGGTCAGGGATAGGTTGTAGAAGTGTAAGCTGCGATAGGGTGCAGCGGCAGCTAGGACTCGGGGTTATGCAGTACCTGCCAGTGGTCACAGAAGGCGGTACTAGACATGCCCCTACTGCGATGCACCCCCTAATAAAATTAGCTGTGCACGCCTATGCTCCCCCACACACACCACAGTCTGTGTCTCCTCTCCTTCCTCCCACACACACCACAGTCTGCCTCTCCCCCATGACTCCATGCTGGATTCCCGGCTCACCCACCATCCCAAAGCCCTGTATCCCCTCACCAATCCACTCTTAACCCGGGGAGAGACTTACCTTTGCTGCACTCCCCAGTATCTAGACCCGAAACACTGCACAGCAAGTACCATGCAGCCCTCACATCACACCAGAAAAGGCTTGTATAGGACACAGGAATCGTGGTCAGCAGAGCTGAGAGACAGTGAGGGGGTGGTGGGAGGGTTGCTGAAAGACACAAGATGAAGGGGGTGTTGGTGGGAGACGTAGAATAATGGGGGTGGTGGGAGGGTTGCTGAGAGATACAGAGTGACAGGGGTGGTGGGAGGGTTGCTGAGAGACACAGAGTGATGGGGAGAAAAGGGGTGCTGAGAGACACAGAGTGAGGAGGTGGTGGAAGGGTTGCCGAGAGACACAGAGTGACAGGGAGGGTTTCTGAGAGACACAGAGTGAGGGGGTGGAGGGAGGGTTGCTGAGAGACACAGAGTGACAAGATGGTGGGAGAGTTGCTGAGAAACAGAGTGATGGGAAGTGGTGCTGAGAGACACAGAGTGAGGGGGCAGGTTGAGAGACAGTGAAGGATATGAGGCTGAAAGACACAGAATGAAGGGTGAGGGCATGCTGAGAGAGAGACACAGAGTGAGGGGGCAGGTTGAGAGACAGTAAAGGGTATGAGGCCGAGACACAGAATGAAGGGGGCAGGCTGAGAGATACAGAATGAAGGGGGCCGGCTGAGAGATACAGAGTGACAGGGGGTGGTCGGAGGGTTGCTGAGAGATACAGAGTGACAGGGAGTGGTGGGAAGGTTGCTGAGAGACACAGAGTGATGGAGGAAAGGGGTGCTGAGATACACAGAGTGAGGAGGTGGTGGAAGGGTTACTGAAAGACACAGAGTGATGGGGAAGGATTCTGAGAGACACAGAGTGAGGGGGTGGAGGGAGGGTTGCTGAGAGATACAGAGTGACAAGGTGGTGGGAGGGTTGCGGAGAAACAGAGTGATGGGGGAGTGTTGCGGAGAGACACAGACTGAGGGGGCAGGTTAAGAGACAGTGAAGGATATGAGGCTGAAAGACACAGAATGAAGGGAGAGGGCATGCTGACAGAGAGACTCAGAGTGAGGGGGGCAGGTTGAGAGACAGTGAAGGGTGAGGCCGAGAGACACAGAATGAAGGGGGCAGGCTGAGAGACACAAAATTAAGGGGGCCGGCTGAGAGACACAGAGTGAAGGGAAGCAGGTTCAGAGACACAAAAGGGGCTCTAGATGGCATAATGTGTGGTGTAATTTGAATAACTGACACTATTGTGCGGTGTAATATGAATTGGTACTATTCTGTGGTCATGTCCCTTCCCCCTGAAGCTATGCCCCTAAATTTTTGATGCGCGCCTTCGACACGCTCAGTCCCTATTTTGAATATGGGGGGCACAAATTCTCTTCCTGGCACAGGTCACCAAAATGTCTAGTTACGGCCATGAAATACACAAATTATAGAACCAGTAGGAGACAGAACTGTCCTTTCTAAGCACACATTCTTCCACCTCATGGTATGACTACGTCTCTTCTTACTTGCAGCTACTTTCTTGTCCAGTGCACTGATTAAATGCTCAGATCCACAAACAGCAAACATGGTAGAAGTAGCTGCTACACTGGGCATGTGCAGTAGCTCTGCTCTGTCCCTTAAAACGCATGGTTGTGGCGGCAGCTCTAGTAATTGTATTATATGCTTTTGCTACTGTTGTCATAATTTGAGCCACTGGCCAAAAGGATGGGAGTAACCCCCCTGCATTTGCCTATAGACCTGATGAACCATATTAATGTCATACATTAGCCCCTAGGACCATTATTATTATTATTATTATCCTTTATTTATATAGTGTCACAAGGGATCCGCAGCTCCCTGTTACAGTGTAATGGTACATTAGCCCCTAGGACCATTATTATTATTATTATTATCCTTTATTTATATAGCGTCACAAGGGATCCGCAGCTCCCCGTTACAGTGTAACGGTCCTATCGATGCAGGTCTGTGGGTACCAACATGTTAGAATGACATCGTTCAGATGTCTGGCCAACTCTGAGTAGGCAGGCACTGGTCACGTGACTAGAAGGGCCAATCAGCAGCAATGGCACCCTATTTAATTCCTGAGGTGCTGGCAAAAAGTTGCCAGTACATCTTCTCTCCTAGAGGTCTCAGTACTTTTGCTCCTGTATGCTTCAGAATGAATCTTGCTATACTGTTGTGCTGTCATGTTATCTTGCTTGGTTATCCTTTTGCACCTGCAATGTGCAATCCTGAAATCCTGCTGGGAAATACAGCTGAACCAGCACTGAATAACCCAGATATTCAGCTGTGCAATCCTGCTGCACCTGCACTGTACAATCCTGCTAATCTGCAGAAGTGCAATCCTGTTACCCTGCTTGATAATCCTGCTGAACCTGCACTCTGCAATCCTGCTGTCATGCTGGGCAATACTGCACAACCCTGATATCTTAAAAATACTTACACCCTCTGATGTTGGCATATTCAGTGTCAGGGATGCCGCTGTCAGACATGTGACCATCGGCATCCCGACCGCCGGCACATAGCATGTATTATGCTAATTGTTTTCCTCCATGGGCATAATAGTCCATCGTTATCACTATCTTCTTTCAATTTATAATATATACAGTAGCTAACTTGCATTAGTTGCCATCATTATTAACAAACACTACTGGATGTGTGCTGACATGCCATACCATTCTGTAGGTACAGTATGTCAGTTATGTCTATTGCATTTACAGGTTGAGTATCCCTTATCCAAAATTCAAAATCCCACATTTTTGGGTCCCCTACTAAGATAATGACACATATATAGATATTATATTATATATCTATATAATATATCTCTATCTATCTATCTATCTATCTATCTATCTATCTATCTATCTATCTATCTATCTATCTATATATATATATATATACACACACACACATAATATATATTATATATGTTATTATCTCAGTAGTGGACCCAAAAATGTGGGATTTTGAATTTTGGATAAGGGATACTCAACCTGTATTTTGAAAGTTTGCAGTAACATGTGAGAAACAACAGGTTGGCTGGAAAAGTGATTATGGGTTACAGCCAAAGATTTTAACAATTCTGTGTATCTACAAATAGCCACTTCTGTTTCTGGCTTTAGTTGCTCAAACAATGAAACTCGTGTGAAATAATCAGTGTAATGTCTCTGCAGGGACCAACATAAATGCTACATTTTATAACAAGACGCTGCATATAATTGGTCATGATTTAGCACAGGAAATCAACACTTATGGGAATTCGTTTCAATTTACAGGGCAAAAGCTTACATATGGCTACCAATAGCTTGGCTAGGAAGCTGTTATATAGGATATACTGTATTTTTTTT